>NC_143516.1:38741093-39472846 GCF_031878675.1 Megascapheus bottae | reverse complement strand
CTAGCCTTGAGAAAGTCCAAGGACAGTGCTCAGGCCCTGAGCTCAAGCGCAGGACTGGCAAAAAAAAAAAAGAGAGAGAGAGAGAACAGAATGCAGTAGGCATGACTAAGCCCAAGTCCAGTACAGGTATGCGGAGTGAAAGGGAATGCTAAGAAACACATATCCTCTTTCCCATTTAAACCTACCTCTCAAGTCCAAAAAAATAAACAGTAAAAAAATTAGAAAAGCTTGTGATGGCATTGACTCTATTCTTCCGTCAGAGAACCCTTTAAAGGAGAACACTCCCCATCTTTTACTACCTGTTTTGTAAGTATTCTAAACTGACAACCAAAATGTCCAGCAATTTCCTATTTTAGAACTCCTTTCTCTCCCTGTCTCTGTATTATAAGATGTTTCCACCCAAAGGTTGCTATGCCCCCACCATGTGAGCATCCCCTGCCACAATTCTTTCCTCTTTGTTCAAGCATTCATAAATTACTTGGTTTTCCTTCAATTAATTAGAATGTGGCCAATTTTCCAAACTAACAGCCAGCAGTTTTCATAGTTGCTCTGGGCCTGGGTGCTGTCCCTGAGCTCTTCAGATCAAGATTACTGCCCTACCCCTTAAGCCACAGTGCCACTTCCGGGTTTTCTAGTGGTTAACTGGAGATAAAGAGTCTCAGAGACTTTAGTGCCTGGGCTGGCTTTGAAATTGGATCCTCAAATCTCAGCCTCCATTGTAGCTATGATTATAGGCATGAGCCACCAGAATTTAGCTTATTAGTTACTTTTTTTTTTCCCAGTCCTCAGCCTTGAACTCCGGGCCTGGGCATTGTCCTTGGGCTTTCTCAAGGCTAGAGCTCTACCATTTTTTTTTTTCTATATATGTGGTACTGAGGAATCGAATCCAGGTCTTCGTGCATACTAGGCAAGCACTCCTACCAATAAACTAAACACCTGGCCCTTATTACTTACTTTTGAAATAGAGGATCACTTTATGTTCCCATTGTCCTAGGTTGTGCTCTTCCTACTTCTTTTTTAATTGAAAGACTTTATTAAAACTGATTTTTATATTATATTTCAAATGTCATGTTTAACAAACAAGTATTCAGGAAGGGAATCTCTGGCAATCACTGGAACATAGATTTTAGAACATAAAATTAAGCTGAGAGTTTGTATGTCATAGATACATATCGATCTATATAATATAAAATTATGTCTATAGAGTATATATCCCATCATAGATTTTATTTTTTAGCCTTACTTCTTTTCTTTTTCTTTTTCTTTTGCCAGTCCTGGTCTTGAGCTCAGGGCCTGAGCACTGTCCTTGGACTTTCTCAAGGCTAGAGCTCTACCACTTGAGCCTCAACACCACTTCCAGTACTTTTTTCTATGAATGTGGTACTGAGGAATCGAACCCGGGTCTTCGTGCATGTTAGGCAAGCAGTCTACCATTAGGCCAAACTCCCGGCCCCCATCATAGATTTTTATATCTATGTAGTTATGTTTCTATCCTATTTTTGTTTCTCTATGTTGCTAGGTATGATGGTCATGCTCTACTATGCCCTGCAATTGTTTTTCCATAGTTAAGATGACAGGTGCATGCCACCCTATCCAGCCATCAGATGAAATGGAGTCTTGCAAGCTTTTACCAATGCTAGTCTTAAACCTCAATTGCCTAATTTCTACCTTACAAGTCTTTTAGTTAGTTATTTCATTCTATCTATCTATCTATCTATCTATCTATCTATCTATCTATCTATCTAGTTTTGTGTCCTTCCTGGAGCTTGAACCAAGGGTCTGGGTGTTGTTCTTAAGCATTTTTGCTTGGGGCTAGTGCTCTATCACTTGAGTCACAGCTCTATGTCTGGCTAAAGCCAGACATGTCTTTCTTTGTAAATATGCTTTTATTTGTTTGTTTGTTTTGTTTGGTCATGGCACTTGAAGTCTAGGCCTGGGTGCTGTCTCTGAGCTCTTCAGCTCAAGGCTAGTACTCTACCATTTGAGCCACAACTCCACTTCAGGTTTTCTGGTGGTTAACTGGAGATAAGAGTCTCATGGGCTTTAATGCTCCAGCTGGCTTTGAACTGTGATCCTCAGATCTCAGCCTCCTAAGTTGCTTGGATTTCAGGTGTGAGCTACTAGCACCCAGTTTTTTTGTTTTTTTTTTTTTTTTTTGCCAGTCCTGGGCTTGAGCTCAGGGCCTGAGCACTGTCCTTGGACTTTCTCAAGGCTAGAGCTCTACCACTTGAGCCTCATCACCACTTCCGGCTTTTTTTTCTATGTATGTGGTACCGAGGAATCGAACCCGGGTCTTCATGCATGCTAGGCAAGCACTTTAACCACTAGGCCAAACTCCCGGCCCTAGTTGTTTTTTTTTTTTTTTTTTTTTTTTTTTGGTGGTTAAATGGACTTTCCTGGCTGGGCTGCCACAGAATCAGGATCCTGAGATCTTTTAGCCTCCTGAGCACCAGCATGAACCATTGGTTCCCAGTTACAGTTTTTTTTTTTACTTTGTACATTTTAGTTTACATGATTAGATTATTTTTGTCTTTATTATTTGCATTTTATTATTTTATTCCTTTTAATAATAGCCCTGAAGTTGAAAATGTATATTTTGTATTAAAGTCTTCTGCCAACTTGTATTATATAGTCTTATAATAGTATTCTTCTGTCACAGTGAAACCCCTTTATACAATTAGTATATGGTAATAGAAATAATATTTGTGCCATTATCTTCTATATGTCTATAGAGCTTATTTACTCTATACTTGTATGTAGATTATTAACCCCATCTAATACATTGCTGTGGCAGTTTGTTCAGTTTTAATGATAATGACTGGGGTTTGAACTTAAGTCCTCAAACTTGTTAGGCAAATACTCTTACCATTGGATCTATGCCCCCCAGCCTTCTTTGCGTTGTTCTAAATAGTCAATTATTGCCTAAAGAAACACAAAGATGATAAAATTTTCATATATTCACCAAAATATTTATCATTTCCTGTGTTCTTCATTTCCTTGTGTAGATCAGTTTCCATCTGGTATCATCTTTGTTTAGCCCGAAGAACTTTTCTTAACAACTTTTTGTAGCACAGATGTGCTGCTAATTCTTCTAACTTTTGTTTTTCTCAAAATGTCTTCATTTTCTTTCATTTTTGAAAGCCATTTTTACTGAAACATAGAATCCCTAGATTTTTTTACTTTTCCTCACTTTTGATTGTGTAATCAACATTGTAAATATTAATATGCTAATGGCTTATATTGTTGTTTTCTTTGAATTGCATTGAATTTTGGAAGTAGAGCTGTGGTCCAAATGGTAGAGCACTAGCCTTGAGTCAAAAGCTAAGAGATTGCACCTAAGCCCTGAATTCAAGCCTCATTATTGGCACACACACCAAAAAAGGGAAAAAATGATGTGTATCAAATTTTATTTTGGTAAGCAAGCTTGATTTATTTAAATTTCTTTTCTTTATTATCTTTGGATTCCTCTTGTTTATTTGGCTTCATTCTTGACCAGTCTTCTGATGATGTGGGAAAGACGGTTCCTGGTAGCTTATAGATTGCTTTCTCAACCGGAGGAATCATGATCCTCCTCAGAATTTATACTTAACCACACTGAATTCTGACTTAATTGGGTTTCATGCCCACATTGCACCAACACACGGGTCCTCCCTGTGATCCAGAATCACACCAAGTAGAAAAGGGGCTGTTTGCCGGCAGTTTGGTCTAGTGATAGAGTGCTTGCCTAATACCGCACAACGGCCTGGGTTCAATTCCTTGGTATCACATACATAGAAAAAAGCCTGAAGTGGTACTGTGGCTCAAGTGGTAGAGTTCTAGCCTTGAGAAAGCACAAGGACAGTGAGGCCCTGAGCTCAAGGCCTAGGACTGGCAAAAAAGAAAAGAAAAGACAAGAAAAGGGGCTGTTTACAGAAGGAGGGGACTTAGGGTAGACAGTGTATAAAAGCCTCATACATAAACAGAAAGAAAGAAAAGAAAGAAAAAATAACATGTCTTTTGCAGTCCCCTAGAGCTCTTTGTGTTTATTTTTATGTTTTTAGTTTTTGAGACAGTCTTTATAATTTTGACCTTGAAGTTGAGATCCTCCTGCCTCCTTACTGAGTGCTGGGATTATAGGATTATTGCTATTCCTTTTTGGTACTGTAATTATGAATCCAGGGCCTCATATTTTCTAACCATGTATACTTACTAAGCATGTATCACCAAACTACATCCCCCAAAGACCCTAATTTCTTCCTTTTTTTTTTTTTTTGCCAGCCCTGGGGCTTGAACTCTGGGCGTGGACGCTGTCCCGCTGTCCCTGCTGTCCCTGAGCTGTTCAGCTCAAGGCTACCTCCTTACCTCTTGAGCCATAGCCCCACTTCCCATTTTCTAGTGGTTAATTGGAGATAAGATTCTCACAATCCTTAATGTTCTTCAGTGCCCAGGCTGGCTTTGAACTGTGATCCTCAGATCTCAGCCTCCCGAGATCTGATTAGCTAGGATTATAGGCATGAGCTACCACGCTTGCTCCTTGAACTTCTTTTGCTTAAGACTAGCACTTTACCACTTGAGAGTCACAGCACCACTTCCAATTTTTTCTGGTTATGTGGTACTAAGGAATGGAACCCAGGACTTCATGCTAGGAGGAGCTAGGATTTCAGGTGTGAGCCACTGCTGCCCGGCAGCTGTTTCTTCTTTGTCCTCCTCCTCCTTATTATTATTGTGCCAGTCCTGGACTTGAACTCAGGGCCTGGGCACTGTCCTTGAGCCTTCTCAAGGCTAGTGCTCTACCACTTGAACCACAGCACCACTTCCAGCTTGTATGTGGTAACAAATCAAATCCAGCCTGGCCCATGGCTCACGCCTGTAATCCTAGCTATTCTGGAGGCTGAGATTTGAAGATCAACATTCAAAGCCAGGCTAGCACAAAAGAACCTGAGACTCTTATC
Organism: Megascapheus bottae; assembly: GCF_031878675.1. Classification (NCBI taxonomy): domain Eukaryota; kingdom Metazoa; phylum Chordata; class Mammalia; order Rodentia; family Geomyidae; genus Megascapheus; species Megascapheus bottae. Next base: position 39,467,915 of record NC_143516.1, on the reverse strand, counting down.
TCCAATTAACCTCTAGAAAATGGGAAATGGGGCTTGGCTCAAGGGGAGGGTGGTAGCCTTGAGCTGAAGAGCTCAGAGACACTGCCCAGGTCCAGGGATAGGGCAGTAGCCTTGAGCTGAAGAGCTCAGGGACAGTGGGGATCAAGTTCAAGCCCCATGACCACCACCACCACCACCACCACCAACAACAACAAAAAAGAAATCAAACCTGGAGCTCCATGCATACTAGGCAATCACTACTACTAACTCAAATATATGTTGTATAAACAGGATTAATCAGAAAAAATGATATCAGCATTTTATTTTTCTAATTTAAAAAAATTTTAATTTTGGGCTGGGACCATGGCCTAGTGGTAGAGTGCTTGCCTCACATACATGAAGCCCTGGGTTTGATTCCTTAGTACCACCTAAACAGAAAAAGCCAGAAGTGACAGAAGTGAGCTGTGGCTCAAGCAGTAGATCGATGACTCAATATTTGGGTACCCAAGGTTATTGACATGGTCTTGGAGATATAAACATAACTACATAGACATAAAAATCTATGATGGAATATATATACTCTATAGGTATAATATTATATTGATTGTTATAAACCTTGAGCTTAATTTTAATTATGTTCTAAAATCTATGTGCCATTGATTGCATATAGAGATTTTCTTCTTGAATACTTGTTTGTTAAACATGATATTTGAAATATGATGTAAAAATCAGTGTTAATAAAATCTTTCCATTAATTTTTTTTTAATTTAATTTTTTTATTTTTTCCAATCCTGGAGCTTGAACTCAGGTGCCTGAGCACTGTCTTTGGGCCTTTTCAAGGCTAGGTCTCTACTACTTGAGAAATAGCACCATTTCTGGCTTTTTTTTTTTTTTGCCAGTCCTGGGCTTGAGCTCAGGGCCTGAGCACTGTCCTTGGACTTTTCTCAAGGCTAGAGCTCTACCAATTGAGCCTCAGCACCACTTCCGGCTTTTTTCTATGTATGTGGTACCGAGGAATCGAACCCGGGTCTTCATGCATGCTAGGCAAGCACTTTAACCACTAGGCCAAACTCCCGGCCCTGCTTTTGCTTTTTTTTTTTTTTTTTTTATGTATGTGGTACCAAAGAATCAAACCTGGGTCTTTGTGTATGCTGAGCAAGCATTCTACCACGAGGCCAAACTCCTGGCTCCTTTGTTTTAAATTTAAATTTTTTTTAATTAAAGAATGTATTGACATTGATTTTACATCATATTTCATATGAAAATTTAACAAACAAGTGTTCAAGAAGGGAATCTCTATATACAATCAGTGGGACTTAGTTTTAGAACTTAATCAGAATTAGGCTAAGGGTTTGTATGTCATAGAAACATTAATTTATGAAATAAAAGATTATGTCCACAGCATCATAGGTTTTTTTGTCTATATAGTTATGTTTATATTTCCATTACCATGTCCATAGCATTGAGTATGCAAATATTGAGTCCTCGCTCTTGTAGTCTTTGGATTTAATAGCCACATATTAAGGATACCATGCGCCTTTTGTTCCTTAGGTCTTGACTTGTCTCATTCAACATGATTCGCTCTAGATTCATCCACTTCCCTGCGAATGCCATTATTTTATCTTGTCTGTTGGCTATGTAGAATTCCATTTTATATATATACCACATTTTCTGTATCCATTCATCTGCAGTAAGGCATCTGGATTGTTTCCATCGCCTGGCTATTGTGAATAGCGCAGAGATGAACATAGCTGAGCAGGTGTCCTTATCATATGTTGGGTTATGATGTTCAGGGTAGATGCCCAGAAGTGGTATGGTGGGATTGTAGGGAAGGTCAATTTTCAGTTCTTTAAGAAACCTCCACACTGCTTTCCAGAATGGCTGAACTAGTTTACATTCCCACCAGCAGTGTAGTAGGGTACCTTTTTCTACACAACCCCGCCAGCAACTGTCATTGTCTGAGTTTAAATTTTAATTTTTAAATTTAATTTCTGTCAGTCCTGGGGCTTGAACTCAGGGCCTGGGCACTGTCCCTGTTTGATAGTATTCTCAATATCTTTTTTTTTTTTTTTAAGGTACAGGGAAAACGATGGTGATGGACATGTTTTATGCATATGTGGAAATGAAGAGGAAAAAACGGGTCCATTTTCATGGTTTCATGTTAGATGTTCACAAAAGTAAGTTAAAAATCTGAAAGAAGTGATGTTTTTCAGTGGATAAATTCTACAAAATAGCTGACTTTAGTAAACATCTAATTTTTAAAAAAATTTGATTTTGCTTGAAATAAGATTGTGTTTTACTAATGGAACCATAATTGGTTCTCATGACCAATTCAGTATTTCCCATTCAGAACAGAAGATAACTATATGAAGATCCATTATTTTCAGTTTCTACTAGGTATTGATGAAAAATGTTAAATAATATTTACTATTTCAAGACTGTTTTTTTTTTTGTGTGTGTTTGAGTTGTACTAGGGTTTGATATCAGGGCCTCAATATTTATTGATAATCACTCTATCAGTTGAACATATCTCTACTCCTCCTTGTTTTGATTTTTTTTTTTTTGTCAAACATTGTGAAGTTTATTTCCAACATAGTGTCTTATGAGAGATCCATTTTTTTTTTTTTTTTTTTTTTTTTTTTTTGCCATTCCCAGGGCTTCCATTTAGGGCCTGAACACTGTCCTTAGGCTTTCTCAAAGCTAGCACTCTGTTGAGCCACAGCACCCCTTCTGGCTTTTTCTGTATATGTGGTACCAAGTAATAGAACCCAAGGCTTCATGAATGCTAGATACACAAAACAGGGCCGGGAGTTTGGCCTATTGGTTAAAGTGCTTGCCTATCATGCACGAAGACCCGGGTTCAATTTCTTGGTACCACATACATAGAAAAAAGCCGGAAGTGGTGCTGAGGCTCAAGTGGTAGAGCTCTAGCCTTGAGAAAGTCCAAGGACAGTGCTCAGGCCCGGAGCTCAAGTCCAGGACTGGCAAAAAAAAAAAAAAAAATGTTTTTGAGATAGGGTCTTTTTTTGTAGCTGGAATAACAAGAATGTTCCACTGTACCTGGCTTTATTTTATTTATTTTTTATTTTGCTAGTCCAATGCTTGAATTTAGGGCCTGGACACTGTCCCCAACCTTTTTCCTCAAGGCTAGTACTCTACCAGCTTTTTCAGTAGTGATAGGGTCTCAAAAACTTGGTCTGAGCTGACCTTGAATCACCACAATCCTCCTGCTCTTCGCTTCTGAATAGCTACAGGAATAAGCCACTGTGCCCAGCAAGAAATTATTCTGCATGTGTCCTGCTCTTTGTAAGCATTTAGCTTGTATTTGCATGTACCTTTTACTTTTTATTCTTTTTTTTTTTTTTTTTGCCAGTCCTGGGCTTGAGCTCAGGGCCTGAGCACTGTCCTTGGACTTTCTCAAGGCTAGAGCTCTACCACTTGAGCCTCAGCACCACTTCTGGCTTTTTTTTTCTATGTATGTGGTACCGAGGAATTGAACCCGGGTCTTCATGCATGCTAGGCAAACACTTTAACCACTAGGCCAAACTCCCGGCCCCTACTTTTTATTCTTATATTATATTATATGTGTGTGTGTGTGTGTGTGTGTATGTGAATTATTTTTCTCTTTCTTTCTTTTCTTTTCTTTTTTGCTAGTCCTGGAGCTTAAACTGAGGGCCAAAGCACTGGTCTTGGGCTTTTTCAAGACTGGTGTTCTACCACTTGAGTCACAGCACCATTTCTGGCATTCTATCTATGTGGTACCAAGGAATTGAATCGAGGGCTTTGTGCTTGTTAGGCAAGCACTCTACCACTAGGCTACACTTCTAGCCCTTTAAGTGATTTTTCTTATCAGCTACACTATAACCTTCCTACAATGGGAACATTGTCTTTTTTTCTTAATATGTTCAGCATTTAGTATACATTAAATGAAGAAGGATTGGCTTGAGTGCTTTATACTAAAGCTAAGGCAACATTTTGAGTAGATATGCTGTATTTCTTGGGCAGGATCACTGTTTCACATCCCATCACTGAATTTCCTTTTTATTTTTTGTCCTGGATTGTAGGGGCTTGAATTCTGGGCCTGGGCACTGTCTCTGAGCTCTTTACTTCAAGACTAGTGCTCTACCACTTGAGCCATAGCGCCACTCCTCTATCACTGAATTCTTTAGGCTTGCTAGCAATATACTAAACTGTCTTATTATGTATCACTTAATCATCTCTGATGTGATTCAAGAATGAAGATGAGATGATCTTGAAGCATCTTTGCAACTCTAAGACTATAACAGTACTTGAATAACTTATTTGAAGGTAGAAGAAGCACAACTAATTTGTGCAATCAACTGTGGTAGTATGTGGACCTTTATTTTTATTTCTGAGCTAATTTCATTTAGAAATTAAAAATAGTTGCTTAAAATATACTATTAATATTGTGTTTGGTCTTTATTTCATTTCATTCATTTAAGGAATTCATCGCCTTAAACAGAATTTGCCAAAAAGGAAAGCAGGATTCATGGCTCAATCATATGACCCAATAGCTCCTGTAGCTGAAGAAATCAGCCAAGAAGCATCTCTCTTATGTTTTGATGAATTTCAGGTAAAATGGAGAAATAAAAGGAGAAATATATAATGAATGAAGTGTAAAGATTTAAATTTTGCTCCTAGATTAAATTTTGTTATTGTTTTATAAATTAATTTGATACATTCACTTCAGCTAATACTACTTCACCTTTACTATTTTTGTAGGGGTCAGAAAGCTATGGCATACATGCAGGTGAATCTAGTCCCCCTTCTTATGTGTAGCCACTGAGAAAAGTGTATTTTTAAAAGTAGTTGAAGGAAGAAAAAAGAAAATGCAACACATATACACAATGTCACTATTGAGTCTTTTTTTTCGTTTTGGTGATACTGGGGTTTGAACTTAGGTCCTTGTCCTTGTTAGCCAGGTACTCTATCAACTGAAATGTGCTCCCAGTTCTTTTTTTGGTATTCTTTTATATAGAGTTTTCCTTTTAGTTTGGGTTGGCCTGGACTTCAGTCCTCTTATTTGCATTTCCCATGTAACAGATTGCAAGTGTGCGTCACCCCACCTAGCTTTTTCTTGGTGAGGATGAAGTCTTGAGAATGTTTTACCTGGGTTAGCCTCAAACTATGATTTCTTAGTCTCCTGAGTAGCTAGGATTATGGGCATGTACCACTGTACCTGGCCACTATTCATTCTTTTTTTTTTTTTTTTTTTTTTTGCCAGTCCTGGGCTTGAGCTTAGGGCCTGAGCACTGTCCTTGGACTTTCTCAAGGCTAGAGCTCTACCGCTTGAGCCTCAGCACCATTTCTGGCTTTTTATCTATGTATGTGGTACCGAGGAATCGAACCCGGGTCTTCATGCATGCTAGGCAAGCACTTTAAGCACTAGGCCAAACTCCTGGCCCCCTATTCATTCTTTTACAGTAGAAGTTACCACCTTTAAATTGTCAGTGTCTCTCTGTGTCCTCATATCACAAAGATATGTAATTATAAAATAATGACTATTTCAAGGTTTATATAAAGAATAACTTAAACTTCATGACTTACATAGTCTGTAATAAAGGAAAAGCATTGCTTCTTTTGAACATTTAAAGTCTATATTTATTTTCAGGATTTTCTGAAATTATGCATTTAAATCTATAGTGAGTTATTCCCTGTTCTGCATTTAGTGGGATGATGCTGTGGTCAGTATGGCTTTGTCCCAAATTATACATGATGAGTCTCCTTTAGCTGCTAGTTATATATTACCAACAGTAGTCTAGGTTTATGATAGAGGGCAAAAAAGAATTTCACTGGGAGTGCCGTAACACTAAACCATCTGGAGAGGAGAAATCTTTGCTCTTTCTTTTTTCCTTTCATAATTATCAAGAGAGCCTGATATTCATCCTTTGTATTATAGAGCTACCAAGGTCTTTCAAGTGATGGCTAATGGAAAAGAATAAGTGTTCCCTGCCACTCTGAAGAGATATACTAAGTACACCAATACATTATAGAAGGAATCGAATGGAAATGGCTTTGAGTTAACAATTATACTTCTAAGAACACAAGTCAGTGAATAAGAGTTTTCCATTATTAGCCCTTTGACCAAAATAACTCTAAATACAATTGAATCTGCACATTTAATTTTATAATTTCCATTTTAATATTACATTTAGCAGGTGCAAGTGGCTCATGCCTGTAATTCTAGCTACTCAGGAGGATTGCGATTCATAGCCAACCAGGGCAGAAGAGTCCCAGTAAGATTTATCTCCAATTAACCCTCAAAACCCAGAAGTGGAGCTGTGGCTCATAGTGGTTGAATGTTAACCTTGAGCAAAATAATTCAGCGACAGCTCCCAGGTTGTGACTTCAAGCCTCATGACTGACAAAAAAAAAGATAAATGAAATAGGTATATTGATACTTAACCTTGGTAAAATGTTTCATAGTATAATATGTTTTTATATCCTTATATTCTTATTTAATTCAATAATGTTTTCTTTATATACAGATGAAGAATCTAACAGCATCTGAATGTCTTAGGTATGATGTAAAAATATCTTTTTTTTTTGTGGTGGTGGTACTTGAACTCTGGGCGTGGATGTTGTCCCTGAGCTTTTCAGCTCAAGGTTATCCCTTGAGCCACAGAGCTACTTCTGGTTTTCTAGTGGTTAACTGGAGATAAAAGTCTCACATTCTTTTTTTTTTTTCACCAGACTTGGCCTTGAGCTCAGGGCCTGAGTTCTGTCCTTGGGCTTTCTCAAGGCTAGAGCTCTATCACTTGAGCCTCAGCACCACTTTTGGCTTTTTTCTATGTATGTGGTACTGAGGAATTGAACCCAGGTCTTCGTGCATGCTAGGCAAGCACTCTACCACTAGGCCAAACTTCCCGCTCTTGAAGATATTTTACTTGGTTTCTTTTAAAACTTGAAAACAAAAACATATATGTAGTAATGAATGTAGCTTCTGTCTGTTTATATCTGTGTTATACTTGTTTTTCTCCTTTGTAATGTAATTGTAATTTTTTCATGGATTAAGGAAAAGTGTTCATGAGGATAAAAATTCCTAATGGCCCCAAAAGCCACACAATGTTACCCTGATAGTGAAGTCCTAGTAAAAACCTATCTTGTTAGCCTGGGTGCTCACCACTGAATTTAGCTTTTAAATGATGGATTTGGAAATGGGAAAAAGGAACCAAAAGCAACTAGCCACATACTAATGTTCTGAACGAGTATAGTATTGCAAAAAGCACATAGGAAGCTGGGCCGATGGTTCATGCCTGTAATCCTAGCTATTCAGAGATCTGAGGATCAAGGTTCAAAACCAGCCCAGGCACAAAAGGACCTGCGACTCTTATCTCCAATTAACCTCTAAAAAACAGGAAGTGGGGCTTGGCTCATTGGTAGGGTGGTAGCCTTGAGCTGAAGAGCTATGGTACAGTGCCCAGGCCAGATCAAGTCCCAAGTCTCACAAAACAAAACAAAAACAACAACAACAAAAAACTAACCCAGAGGCAGAAATCATGGAGGTGTCTCTTAGTACCTGCTCCATCCAGCCTTGGTTTCTGTGTATTTATTCTTTCATCCCTTTAAGAGCCTTGTTCTATATCATAGGACCCCATCTGTCCCGTGGGTCCCACAGCTGAATGTCCCATACCTATGAGATTCTCAGATCATAGCCTCCTGAATAGCTAGGATTATAGGTGTGAGCCACCTTGCCTGGCATATTTCTTTTTTAAAATATAATTTTAGCCTGGCTCAGTGGCTCACACCTGTAATCCAAGCTACTCAGGAGGCTGAAATCTGAGGATCAAAGCCAGCCCACTAAAGAATGTGATACTGTTATCTCCAATTAACCACCAAGAAACCAAAAGTGGCTCTTTGGCTCAATGAGTAAGGTTGAAACCTTGAGCTGAAGAGCGCAGGGACAACACTCAGGCCGAGTTCACGCCCTATGACCCACAAAAAAAATCTATGTATAATTTTATTGTTATTATTAAGATATTGTACAGAGGAGTTACCATTTCACAAATCAGGTAATGTCACCCCTTTTTTCACTTTCCCTCAGTTTCTCCCTCTTGTCCCTGCCTACAAGTTCCTGTTCTCTTTTGAATACTGAAGCAGCAACCTTTGATACATCTTTCTTTTACTCCCTAACTTCTTCAGATCTTTGCTCAATTATCTCCATCTTAACAAGGGCTACACCAACATTCTAGTTAATATTGCTATTTGCCATTGACTTTTACACTTCTGATGCTCCTTACTCTCCTTTTCCTCCTTGTGATATCTAATTATCTATTTATCTATCTATCGATCTATCTATCAAATATGTCTTCTAATCTACCATTTACCTACTATGTTTACTTATCTCTTTTGCTATCCCTTGGTTATATCATATTGTTACAATATTTCACCTTGTTGTTTGATATATTTTATATGTGCTTAATTGGTTATTTGAAATTGGATAGGGAAGGGGGGAAATAAAAAAGAGCAGGGGGAAGGGGGAGGGAAATGGGGACCATGTCATGAGAAAGGGTATCAATGTTTGTGAAGTAATACAGTAATATACCTTCTATCTGGTGAATATAATGTAACCCTTCTATTAATTACAATAAAAATAAATTTAAAAAAAGATTCTCACATTCTTTAATGCATTCTTTAATGCTTGGGCTGGCTTTGAACTGGGATCCTCAGATCCCAGCTTCTTGCGTAGCTAGGATTATAGACGTGAGCCACTGTGCCCAGCTAACAGTTAACATTTCTTGAGAAATAGATAATAAGCATCTTTTAAGGGTTAAAGGTTTACAAGGTAAATAATATCATTGCTTTCAATATATTGATGAGGAAATTAAGGGTCACAGAGACCAACTTGACCAAGTTATACAGCTTAAGTCCAGTGTCAGTGCTCTGTTATGTTATTTCATGCTATGTTATGTTATATGTTTTCCTTAGTGTTTATAGTCTTGTGCTATATGTTTAAATCTATAGCTCTAGAACTAGGTGGGGGTTTGATAAATGTTTTAATAATAGAATCTAAAAATTACCCTTACCTGTATTAAGCACATAGTACAATACTTACTGATTTATAAGAATTTTAGATGTTTTATTCTTTGTGACAGTTTATCTAGATTGCACTTCAGTTTTAAAATTGAATCATATCACCATTCTTTTTACCTAATTATCGTTAGCCTTTAGGTGGTGTTAATTAATATTATATAATTTTACTAGGGAGATTAGGGAGATGAATGGGAATTATCGCTGCTTTAAAAGCAAGGATACTCTTTTTTGTGTTCTTGATTTATTTATTTATTTATTTATTTTGGTCAGTTGTGGGGCTTGAACTCAGGACTTGGGTACTTTCACTGAGCCCTTTTTGCTCAATGCTAGTGTTCTACCACTTGAGTTACAGCACCATTTCCAGCTTTTTCTGAATAGTTTTTTTTGAGATAACAAATCTCATGGACTTTTCTTCCCAGGCTGGCTTCGATCTGTGATCCTCAGATTTCAGCCTCCTGAGTAGCTAGGATTACAGGTAGGAGCCACCAATGCCCTGTGTAATGTAAGGAATTTTTAAAATTATGTTTTGTTAGCATTTAGATTATATTTGTAGAATAAATTTTTCACTAGCCTGATCATCTTTACCAAGTGTGGCATTTCAGTTTTATTTGTTTTATGAGGTACACTATTCTTTTTTCTTTTTTTACTCTTTATCCTTCTTTCTGTTTGTATGTGTGTATGTGTATGTGTGTATTATACTTGGATTTGAAATAAGAACCTTATACTTGCTAGCTAGGGACTCTACCGCTTCAGCCTGGGACCAGTGAAATAGATTATTTCATCTCAGTTTTTTTTTTTTTAATATGAAGTTGTCAAGGTTAGAGCTCTACCACTTGAGCCTCAGCACCACTTCCAGCTTTTTTCTATGCATGTGGTACCAAGGAATCGAACCCGGGTCTTCGTGCATGCTAGGCAAGCACTCTACCACTAGGCCAAACTCCCGGCCCCAGTTTTTTGTTTTTATAATGTATTTAAGTTGCTATAAAAATAGTTTATTCTCAAACTTTTTTTCAGGATATATCCTCTTTGAATATTCATGTTAATTGTAAACCATTTATTATTCTGGAGATATTTGAATACCTGAGGAAATATAATTTTTTAAACTTAAGTCTTTGTGTCTCTTTTTAGGATATTGTATAGTTGTTTTACTGATATAGTAAAAAAAAAAAGGAAAAAGAAAGAAAAGAGAAAGCATTCTGATCAGCAGAATATCATGCAAAATTCTCCTTTATAAGTTATCAATATCATTTGAAAAATAGTTTTGACCGTTTTTATAAAACAGGGAAGCTATTAAAAACTGCTAATAAAAACTAGGTGCTTATTTTTGTGCTAATACTAATTACTGATAATGCATGCTTATGTTTGTCACTCATTACATGGCACTGTACCAATCAGTGGATGACTGAGACTCAGGCACTTACACATGTAAATTAACCATTAGGTTGTTTTTTTTTTTTCTTTTTACTTAAGTGAGTCATAATAGAAAGCAACTCTAGGTCATAAAAAAATCTCTTCTCTTTAATGCTAATGAAATGTCTCTACTCTCTATTAGCAGACTACCCTTATTGGTAATCTGTAGCCTTCTCTTTTGTTCCTGGTGGTAATGAAATTCTGGGTGCTAAAAAACGCCAGCTCTCCAAGAATGTGGGGCCAATTGTCTTCTGTTCACTTACACTGTAAAATTACTGTTCCCCAGTAAAGCTGAACTAGTGCAGGGAGAAGATCAAAAGAGTATACATTGGCACCCGGCTGCTGCAAGTGACTCCTGCTTTTTTAATTAGTCATAGCTTCTCCAAGTTAATTCTCTCTGATAGGGCAAAAACATTCCATAGTATAAAAGCAGCAAAGTCTAACCCAGCTACGAGCCCTTACTCTTTGCTTCCTTCAGTTTTTAGTTTAAACCTCCATATTGTGTTAAAAGCTAAATGTCTCTTCTTATGTCCTTAGGACATAAAAGCTATTTTTATATATTTTGGGAAAAATATAGGTGAATGACTGTTTTATTGTCTTAAATAGAGTAACCTGTACTTGAAAAGTAAATGTATTGGGAATTTAAATTGGATTTTAAATCTAATTTAAAAGTGCAGTCGCTACTAAAATTTGTAAGCTTGTTCTGTTCCCTCATCAGAAATGCCACTGGTGTTTGAGCATTTGAAAAGGAACTTCTTTGTGAGTGTTTTTGCGGAAGCAAAATTTGACAATGATCCTAAGCTCCAAATAAAATAATATCTCCACTCCTTTACTTTACATTTTAATCACCACTTTTGAAGTACCTAAAGTCTACAATTTTAAGGATATTCAGTCATTTTTTAAAATTAATAATGCTTTCAAGTTATGGCCCAAGATGGAAACAAACAAACAAACATGTACATCTTCTTTCCTGATTTTGCTTTGTTCTGGTGGTAAACAAATCATTAAATGTTTGAGTCAGATATCATCTGTAAAGAGAAAAGTGACTTAGATCTATTCAGTGTAGGTTATTATTAGTCATGTTGTAACTCTTGATCAAATGGAAACAATTCCATTAGTTTTTGTGTTCCATAAAAGGGTTTTAAATTAATGATATATGTTTAGCTAGTATTATATAACACACGTTTGATTTGAGATTATTTGAAAGGCAAATACCATTACCAAAGAAACAGCAAAACATTTTTTTTTTGCACTGGGAATATGGAAAACTCATATTCTTAGGGAAGCCTGTAATGATTGTAAACACACTATTTTAATGTTCTTGTTTCCTTCTTATTTTTTGTCTCTTCTATTTTTGGGGGGTTGGGGAGGGGCAAATGGCAGTAGTGAGTTGGTCATGTTCTAACTAATTAGACTTCTTTATGTTTAGGACACTTATCTGTGCTTTCCACTTGCAGTTCTATAGAAGTTAACATAAAAACATTCTGTATTTGCTTTTATAGGTAATTTCCATTTCTGGCTCATTCTTTTCAAATTTTTAAAGCTTTTCTAAGAAGTTATCATTAAGTTTACTATGCAATTATGAATTTTTATAATAAAGTGATTTTTAGAAAAGATCCATAGTTATATTTTTCTTAACCCAACTTATGCCAAATAGTTTTATGTCCATTATGCTAGTTTTGTCAGAAGCCTCCTTTAAAAAAAAAAGCATTATATCAACTGTTCTTGCAAAAGATTTTTTTCCCCCTTTCTTTTCGAAGGAGTATTTGTGTTTTCGAAGGTTAGCAGAGGCTGGCTGTGCTGGAAGTGACTGCAGTGCCTTTTGATTATTCATGGACAGTAATAGAAGGCACTTACAAAGAACAATGAAATCGCTTATTTTTGTGATGGGCCATCTGTTGAATTGTTTTGTGCAACAATTGCACAATAGTATCTATGTCATATCATTCTATTTTCAACAGCAGCTGATTATGTCTCACTGGCTACTTGTCCTTATTTCTAAAGTCCCATGACCATTTAAAGTCACCTTTCCAGGGACCTTTGCCAGAAAGGTATTAGAAATTGTAAACAGCCTACATATTTTAATATTCTTATTTTCTTATTATTTTTTTGTCTCTTTTCTTTTTTTTGGGGGGAGGGGCAAATGGCAGTAGGCAGAGTGAGTTGGTCATGTTCTAATTAATTAGACTCCCTTAATATTTAGGACAATTATCTATGCTTTCCACCTGTAGTTCTATAAAAGAAGTTCACATAAAATCATTTGATAATTTGCCTAGAAATGATCGGCTTGCAAAGAAGAAGAGTCAAGTTTAAAGGACTGTTACATGTTCTTTCATGCTTTTAATTATCTGCTTTCTTTTTCATGATGATAATTAGACTTCCTCTTAGAATTCACTTCCATTTTTTTTAAAAAAAGATGAGCCATTAGCAAATTGGTTAGAGCAGAAGTGAAATTAAAATAAAACAAATATGTTGTTGTCCATAGGTCACTGACATTGCTGATGCCATGATTCTGAAACAGCTTTTTGAAAATCTGTTCAAAAATGGGGTCGTCGTTGTGGCAACATCCAACAGACCACCGGAAGGTAAAAACAAACATTGTGCTAGTCTCACCCAATTAGAAGGAAACTAACAAGCTTTTAAAAATCCACAATTTTGTACTAATTTTATTGTGTTAATAAATCTGATGACCTTGCTTATCATTATTTTTATAACTGTTTTAGTATGAAAAATTATTCTGTATTTATCTTTGAAAAGTGTTTATCTTAAGCAAGATAAGTCCAGTTCATTTCCCATGTTGAATGTACTTTTTTCCTGACTATTGCTTGTATGGTTTTTAGTACTTTACTAAATTTATCGTTTCTAAGCTCTTGTGGCTTATTAGGCAATTATTTAAGACATTAAGATACAAGTGATATTTAGATAAAAGCAATGAGTTTGAAATCTTATATCTTTCCACACATTATTGTGGTCTGCAAAAGGAACTAAAAAATAATGTTTTACAAGAGACTTATGTTAGCATCTTTGTTTTTTTTTTTTTTTTTTTGCCAGTCCTGGGCTTGAGCTCAGGGCCTGAGCACTGTCCTTGGACTTTCTCAAGGCTAGAGCTCTACCATTTGAGCCTCAGCACCACCACTTCCGGCTTTTTTTTTTCTATGTATGTGGTACTGAGGAATCGAACCCAGGTCTTCATGCATGCTAGGCAAGCACTCTACCACTAGGCCAAACTCCTGGCCTTAAACCTTTAATTTTTTTTTTTTTTTTGCCATTCCTGGGGCTTGAACTCAGAGTTTGAGCACTGTCCTTGAGCTTTCCTCAAGGCTAGGTTTTTACCACTTGAGCCACAGGACCACTATGTTAGCATCTTTTTGTTGACATTATGCTAACATTTTTTTTTTTTCTAGAATGCTCATCCCCCAGATATTTGCTCGTTAGATGTTGCTTTGCTAGGGAAGCCTAGACTTAAGTTCACAATTCAACCTTTTTTTGGTGGGTCATGGGGCTTGAACTTTGGGCTGGGATCTGTCCCTGAGTTCTTTAGCTCAAGGCTACCTCTGGAGCCACATCCCCACTTCCTGTTTTCTAATGATTAATTGGAGGTAAGAGTCTCACGTTCTTTAGTGCCCAGGCTGGCTTTGAACCTCGATCCTCAGATCTCAGCCTCCTGAGTAAGTAGGATTATAGACATGAGCCACCACGCCTGGCTTTCAACCTTATTTTCTGATGCTGTTTCCTTACTCTTTAGTTTTTTTTTCATAGAACCTACAGACCAGCTGTAATTCATTCATTATATTTTTGATGTATTGTCTCTCCCCTTCTAGGATATAAAAAAATCATGAGGGCACCAGTCTTTAGTAGTGCCTAGACTACAAGTAGATGGATTTCAGTGAATAGTCTTAGGATAAACATAGAATATGCATGTTTTAAAAGGATCTCAGGGTCTTGGACTCAACCCCTAATACCACAAAATGAAGAAGGAAGGAAGGAAAGGACGAAGGAAGAAAATGAGGGATGGAAGGGAAGGAGGGAGGGAGGGGGAATGGGAGGGAGGGACGGAGGGAACGAGGGAGGGAGGAAGGAAGGAAGGAAGGAAAAGGAAGAGGAAGAAGAAAAGGAAAATAAAAGATCTCTGGTTGCAGTGTAGGGAATGTGAGAATGGAAACTACAAGGGTGGAATAAAGGAGACCATTCAGAAGACTTGCAAAAATATTGAGAGAAGGTAATGGAACAGCCATGTGATGAGATTGATCAGATTCTGGATATATTTTTCATACAGGCTGAACAGGACTTAGTGATGGAATGGATCTGGGGAATGAAAAAGAGGCATTAAATGGGTAAATTCCCATTCTAAGATCAGAAGGCTTCAGAAAAAACAGATCTTGGTAGGGAATCAAAAGTGGGATTTTTTTTATGAAGATGAAATTGATACATGTAAGAAGGAGTTTCTTTCTTTTTTTTGAAAGATTCAGACTGGAAATATAAATTTGGAAACTGTCAGTCCTATAAGATGTTAATAAGAGCAGCTAGTAGCATAGGAGGACAACCGAGGGAATATCAAATGAGGAAGAGAAATGGTACCAAAAGGATGCAAGATCACTGTTTTTTGTTTTTGTTTTTTTTGGTGTGTGTGTGTGTGTGTGTGTGTGTTGTTGTTGTTGTTGTTTTTGTTATAAATGCTGCTACAAAATCAAAACGTGGTTGAGAGCTGATCACTGTAATTGCTAACATAGAGTTTCTTAGGGATCCTAAAAAGAGCAATGTATTAGCGTGAGGGCTTTTTTTTTTTTCTTTTGAATGGGCTACATCAGTATTTTATTGTGGAAGCTGTTGTCAGGCTTGGCATATCTTTATGTAGTTGATTTTCTTTTTTTTTAATGTTACTTAATTCTTGAGATATACTGGCATGTGTGTGTGTTTGTGTGTGTGTGTGTGTGTGTGTGTGTGTGTGTGTGTGTGTGTGTGTACACGCATATGCTGGCCCTGGGAGTTGAACACAGGGCCTTGCCACTATTCCTTAACTTTTTGTTCTACCACTTCCAGCTTTTTGGTGGTTAACTGGAGATCAGCATCTTATGGATTTTCCTACCTTGGCTGGCTTGGAACCTTGATCCTTAGATTACAGCTCCTAAGTAGTTAAATAGCAAGCAGTGAGCTTGCTTTTATTTATTTATTTATTTATTTATTTATTTATTTATTTATTGCCAGTACTGGGGCTTGAACTCAGAGCCTGGGCTACTATTATTGGGCTTTTTCTACCACTTGAGCTACAGCACCACTTCCAGCTTTTTCTATGTATGTGGTACCAAGGAATCAAACCCAGGGCTTTGTGCATACTAGAGAAGCATTCTGCCATGCTTCTGGCCTTGAGGTTGCTTGCTTGCTTATTTACTTATTTATTTATTTTGCCAGTCCTGGGCCTTGAACTCAGGGCTTGGGAACTGTCCCTGAGCTTTTTGTCTCAAGGCTAGCACTCTACCAATTGAGCCACAGCATCACTTCCAGTTTTTTCTGTGTATATGGTACCAAGGAATCAAACCCAGGGCTTGCGCAGACTGGTTTTGAACTGTGATCCTCAGATCTCAGCTTCCTGAGTAGCAAGGATTACAGCAATGAGCCACTGGCACTGGCCTTGCAGTGAGGTTTTTTTTTTTTTTTTAAGGTAGGATCTCCTTATATACCCCGAGTTGTATTTGAACTCATAGTTTAGTACCTCAGCCTCTTGAGAACTGGATTAGTTGTATATTCCCATGCCCAGTTGCAAAGAGCTTCTTAATAATAGATTGTTTATTCGGGTGGAAGTAAGGCTTGCCTCTACTGTTACTGATTTAATAAATGTTATCAGTATTGACTTTAGATATTCAGAACTAAAGCTGTGCATATAAATAGAATGGTGCTAGAGTACTATTGGAAACCTCCTAGCAAAGACTGCTAAAAGAAAAAAAATGTGCTGTTGTAATGTGGTATATTGAGGAAGGACAAAGGACATTTTGAAGCCCATGGCTTTGTAGGAGTGAACAAAGTACTTGTTTAAAAAAGAAACATGCAAAAATTGACCTAGAGCAGCTATTTTTGAGATAAAAAATTCAACGTGCAGAATTGTAAAAGTGAATATGCTTTTTCTAAATAAAAGAATGCTTTTTCTTTTCTTTTCTTTTCTTTTTTGTGGGTCATGGAGCTTGAACTCGGCCTGGGTGCTGTCCTTGGGCTCTTCACTTCAAGACTACCACCCTACCCCTGGGCCTGGGCGTTGTCCCTGAGCTCTTCAGCTCTAGGCTACTGCTCTACCTTTGAGCCAAACACTACTTCTCGTTTTCTAGAGATGAAGAATATATATATATATATATATATATATTTTTTTTTTTTAATGTGAAGATGGCATGCATGTATGAGTTGAGTGTGCATGTATGTGTAACTTCATGGGTGAAGAAAAAGATTCATAGTGTATATAAATATCAGGAAAAAGCAAAACAATTGTACAAAAACATATCAAGTTGAGTGTGATAGTACACCCATATGGATCTTAGCCTTGGGAGGTCAAGGCAGGAGAATCTGGAGTTTGAAGTAAGCCATGGCTATGTAATGAAATCTGTCTCTAAAACAAAAACTAGTATACAAACTGGGGGAAGAAGTGTCTTGGCAGAAGGGTGAGGCAGAACTGAGTGTCTGGAGAGAGGAGCTGTGAAGGTGGTCAGCATGGCTGAAGGGTGTGGCGGTAGGACGCAGGGAGCTCCAGCATCAGTCTGGGGAGAAGGGCTAGTTCTTGTAAAGCAAAAATAAGAACTTGGGATTTTATTCTTTGTTCCCCACTGGTTAAAAAAAAAGGAGGATGAACTCAAGGTCTCCTGTTTGTTAGATAGGCACTCTGCCACTTGAGCCATATGTCCTTATACTCTTTTACTTTAGTTAGTTAGTTTGTGAAGAGGATCTAACTTTTTTCTGGGTAGGCCTGAATCTTATTTTTACTTCCCACTATGGCTGTGATGCTGGACATTTGTTTGTTTGTTGATTGGTTGGTTGATTATTTGCTAGTACTAGGGCACATATTCTACTCAGTTGCCACTCTATCTATATCTTGAGCCATGCCTTTAGTTCTGATGTTTTGTTGGTTAATTGGAGATAAGAGTCTGATTTGTTACCCTGGCTGGCTCCAAAAGCTAAAATCCTTAAATCTTAGTTTCTTCAATAGCTAGGACTATAAGCATTACGTCACTAGCACCTGGCATTAATTATTTTTAACAGAAAATGATGATTATTTAAGCCAGGTGCCAGTGGCTCATGGCTGTAATCCGAGCTACTCAAGAAGCTGAGATCTGAGGATTGCAATTCAAAGCTAACCTGGGCAGAAAAGTCTATAAGACTCTTATCTCCAATTGAGTACACTCCACCCCCACCTCCCAAAAAAAGAAAACAACCCAAAAGCCAGAAGTGGAACTCTGGCACAAATGGTAGAACACTAGCCTTGAACAGTGCCCAGGCATCAAATTCAAGCCCCCTGGACCTGCAGAGAACTTTAAAAAATTGGATATTTAATAAATATATATTAAGTGTGTGTCAGTCGCTCATGCCTACAATCCTAGCTACAAAGGAGGATAAGGTCTGAGAATTGGAATTCCAGGTCATCCAGGGCAGGAAAATCGATAAGACTCTTATCTTCAAAGCTGGAAGTCGACCTGTGACTCAAGTGGTAGAATACTAGCCTTGAATAGAAAAACTTAACAATGATGAGGCCTTGAGTTCAAGCCCCAGGACTGGCACACATGTGTGAACACACACACACACACAACACACACACAGACACACACACACACACAAATACACAAGAAAAGAAAGAGAAAAAAAAAAAAGAAAAAAACCTCACTAATTTTAATTGGAAACAATTGATTAGAACCTAGGAGAATAAGTTGCTGAATCATTTTGGAAAGTTTTGTAGAAGAAAAGAAAGGGTGTGGGGGGGGAGGGAAATGGGTACCAAGACATGTGAAAGGGTATCAATGTATGTGAATTAATGCACCTTCTATCTGGCAAATATCATGTAACCCTTTTACTAATTACAATAAAAAAAATAAATTAAAAAAAAAGAAAGGGAAGCAATACTTAAAAGGTGGGAGCCAGGCAACAAGAACGATTCCTTGCATATTATTCTTTTCCTAGACCTAATCCGGTTTCCTAGATTGGAGCTGAAAAGATGAGAGCATTGATGGCTCCCCCCCCCCATTTCTAGGGCTTATATTCAGAGCCTGGGTACTGTCTCTGAGCTTCTTTGTGTTCCAGGCTAGCCACTTGAGCCACAGTGCCACTTCTGGCTTTGTCTCAGTAGTTTGCTGTAGATAAGAGTCTCACAGAGTTTCCTGCACTGCCTTCACATTGCGGTCCTCATATCTCAGCTTCCTGAGTAGATAGATTTAGTCATGAACCATGGGCACTGGCTCAGTGATGGCTTCAGATAATTAGTTTTTATTTCTTGCTTTTGATCTCTCCAGATATTTCTTTCCTGAGATCTGTAGAATACAGTAGAGTATCTAGAATATTTGGTGCCTTGTAGTGCCTTGCATTCTTTTCCCTATTCCTCTCTTCATTCATTTACTCCTTCTTTTGATCTCCCCGCACCACACACTCCATGTACCAGCTTCCTAGTATTAATTTTGTTAGACTGTAAGTTAGTTGTTTAAAGAAGTTCCACTGTTTGGGGTGAGAGTGTGGCCTAGTGATAGAGTGCTCACTAGCATGCATGGTGTCCTGGGTTTGATTCCTCCATATGACATACACAGGAAAAGCTGGAAGTGGTACTGTGGCTCAAGTGGCAGAAGGCTTGCCTTGAGCAAAAAGTGGCCTAGGACAGTTTCCAGGTTCTGAGTTATAGCCTCAGGACTGGCAAAAAAAAAAAAAAAAAGAAGAAAGAAAGAAAGAAAGAAAGAAGTTACATTATTTAAATTACCCTCTCCATATACCATAGTTCATTTAGTAATATTTGTGTACATATGCATATGACCCTGTATATGTTTCTAAATTTATAAATTATATAGCATATTTTAATAAATTTTAATGTATATTTATTTATAATTTGTAATCTACTACCAAATAGTAATACTTAATTAGCTATGTAATCTATAGATTTAGTAAAATATTCTTGGAACTTTTATATGTGCGCATTCACATATATGTAAATATGCGAGCAAACATATGTATGTATATAAGTATATATTATATTATATTGTGGTGCTGAGATTTGAATGCAGGGCAGCATGCTTGATGAGGTAGACAGTTACCTACTTAACAGATAGGCAGGTACTCTACCACCTGAAATGTGCTTTCAGCCCTTTCTGCTTTGATTATTTTTCAAATAGATTCTTGGAACAGTTTTGCCTGGCTCCTGTGATACTCCTACTTACAACCTCCCATATAACTGGGATCACAGACGTAACACCACCATGTCCAGTTTATTGTTTGAAATTAGGCTTAACTGTTTCCCTGGGCTGGCCTGGAGTGATTCATCTAGACGCAGCATCTTGAGTAGCTAGGAGGATAGGTGTGAGCCACTAGCATCCAGCCTGAACTTTAGTTTTTTTAGGAGGAAGCTGGGTGTTTATGCTTAAAATTCCCTCTTGATCTATAATAACATAAAAATAGGAAGGCTAAATTTCATTAACTCTATGGAGCCATGTAAGTATTTATGTCAATCTCTGTAAAAATATATTTTTGGTTGTTATTGTGTACTAGTCCTGGTACTTGAAATCAGGGACCGGGCACTGACCTTGAATTTTTTTTACTCCACACTAGAAGTGCTCTACCACTCTAGCTACAGTTCCACTTTCTCTTTTTGGTGATTAATTGGAGATTACAGTCTTATGGATATCCTGCCTGGGCTAGCTTTGAACCTTGACCCTCATATCTCAGCTTCCTGAGTAGCTAGTATCATAGGCATGAATCACCTGTGCCTGGCCAAAAACTTACCTTAATTATCTGTTTTTCTTACTCTAAACTGATTTCTATGTATATAAATAAGACTTATTCATCGAACTCTTGGTTTTCATACTGGGATCTTTAGGGAAAAGATCTGCTTATATCTATGTCTATGTGCATTTCCAAAGTATTTATGTACTTGTAATTACTTCAAAAATCCTCTTTGCATGTGTTTTATCTCTTAAGTATTATCATATTACATAGTTATTCATTGTGGAGAATTGAGTCCTTATACCATTCCATGCAAAATGAATGTCCCATAATTCTGGTACTCTATTTTATATGTCCAAGTGTTCATTTAGCTGTGTTCAAAGATCATTAAGAAATCAAAGGCAAGAGCTCCTGAATTTTTAAATAGTGTTTAGTAAATAGTGACAAATGTTGACATAAATGTATTACAAAATCTTTATGTTTGAGAAAAATAATAATAAGCAACTAATATTAAAATTTTTGCTAGTGAAGTAACATTTCAGAAGATGGATCTGTTGTATTAATAATTAGCATAATGGTTGAATTGCAGGAAAACTCTTCAACTTAATGAATACAGTCATTTCTCACTTAAGTATCCTAAAAATTCCTAAAGGTTTTCAAGCCAAATTATTTCTGTTTGGTATTCTGTTTAGAAAATACTTTTCATTATATAAAGTTTTGAAATAATATATCTTTACAAAAGCTGAATTGCAAAAACAACCCTTTGAATGTTAGGTCTCTTAAGAGTTACTGGCTATCATTATACAGCTTTAAGTTTGCTGATGAGTGGAAATCTTTTAATCAAGAATATTACAAGTGAGTCTTTACATCTTTCATTGTCATTAACTTTCAAAAAGATACACATTTGTCCCTGGCTCACGCCAGTAATCCTAGCTACTAAGGTGGCTGAGATCTGAGGACTGAAGTTCAAAGCCAGCTTGGACACTAAAGACCATGAGACTCTTTTCTCCAATTAACCACTAGAAAATCAGAAGTGGTACATGGCTCAAGAGGTAGGGCAGTAGCATTGAGCTGAAGAGGTCAGAGACAACATCCAGGCCCAGGGGTAGGCCAGTAGTCTTGAGCTGAAGAGCTCAGGGACAGCGTTCAAGCCCAGGCCCAGAGTTCAAGCCCAGGCCCAGAGTTCAAGCCCAGGCCCAGAGTTTAAGCCCCATAACCGACAAAAATAAGAAAAAAAAATTTAAAAAAGATACACATTTGTTAGGCTTTATCACAGTCTTACAAGTCATAGATGCTATTCAACAAGCTAAAACAAGTTTACATTAACATAGATAAACTTCATTAGTGCAATACCTTTTTAGTTGTGTAATAGTATACTATTTAATAAGTAGTAATGGGTGTTTCTGATAAAGTTTTAATTGATTCACAATAAATGGTACATGTTTAAAGCATCCAATTAAAAAATACCGACCTGTCTGTACATCTGTGAAAGCATCATGACAATCCAAATATAACCCTAGAGTTTCTCAGGCTGTATTTTCACCTCTCACCGTCACATTGCTCTGTTTTCCCCCAGGCAGCCTCTGATGGACTTTTTTTTTTTTTTAAAAATCAAACTCCTTGCCCTTTCTAGAGTTTCATATAAAGGAATCATATAGTATACATTCTTTTTTTTTTTTTTTTTTTGGTGGGTCATAGGGCTTGAACTCTGGGCCTGGGCGCTGTCCCTGAACTCTTCAGCTCAAGGCTGCTGCCTTACTCCTGGAGCCACAGCCCCACTTCTCCTTTTCTAGTGATTAATTGGAGATAAGAGTCTCATGTTCTTTGTGCCAGGGCTGGCTTTGAATGAGAATCCTCAGATCTCAGCCTTCTGAGTAGCTAGGATTACAGGCATGAGCTACTGTACCAAGCCAGAGTCTTCTTTATATATAATTGCTTGCTTGTTTGCTTTCCTTTCTTTCCTTTTTTTTTTTGTGAGTCATTGGGCTTGAACTCTGGGCCTGGGCACTGTTCCAGAGCTCTTCGGCTCAACGCTGTCGCCCTACCCCTGGGCCTGGGTGTTGTCTCTGAGCTCTTTAGCTCAAGGCTACCATCCTACCCTTGAGCCAAGCCCCACTTCCTGTGTTGTAGAGTTTAACTGGAGATAAGAGTCTCAGGTCCTTTTGTACCTGGGCTGGCTTTGAACCACAATCTTCAGATCTCAGCCTCCTGAGTAGCTAGGATCACAGGCCTGAGCCACTGGCATTTGGCTGAGAGTCATCCTTTTTATAGTGTTTGTGGATTTTTTGTTTTATTGTTGAATAGTATTTCATTGAATGTATGCACTGTACTGTTTGTTTATCTATGTACCTAATAATATTCATTTGTATTGTTGAAGTTTTTAGCTATTAAATACAAAGCTGCTGTAAATCTTGAGTATTTTTCTTTTGCCAGTCCTGGGCTTGAGCTCAGGGCCTGAGCACTGTCCTTGGACTTTCTCAAGGCTAGAGGTCTACCACTTGAGCCTCAGCACCACTTCTGGCTTTTTTTTTTTTGCATGTATGTGGTACCGAGGAATCGAACCCAGGTCTTTGTGCATGGTAGGCAAGCACTTTATTTTTTTAAAATTTTTTTATTGTAATTAATAAAAGGGTTACATGATATTTGCCAGATAGAAGGTGCATTAATTCACATACATTGATACCCTTTCACATGTCTTGGTACCCATTACCTTCCCCCCCACCCCCCTAGGCAAGCACTTTAATCACTAGGCCAAACTCTGGGCCCCTTGACTATATTTTTTGAAATGGTCTTATTTTCCATTTTTATTGTTTTCTGTTAACCACGGCTGTCAAACACTATCATCCAATAGTTCTTTTATGTACCTTCTCTTGAAGCTTTTGAAAAAAACTATGGAACTATATAGCCTATTTCTTGCATTTTGCCTATTTTATTTCTTAGAGGTACTGATTATAGGAAAGACAAGATCTCATTTTGTATTTTGAAATCGTAATAGTCTGGCCAGCATTATCTTACCTTTTATGATATCCTTAAATAAAAAATGTTAAATGTAACTGACTTGAAGCCTCTACTTCT
Source organism: Megascapheus bottae (assembly GCF_031878675.1). Classification (NCBI taxonomy): domain Eukaryota; kingdom Metazoa; phylum Chordata; class Mammalia; order Rodentia; family Geomyidae; genus Megascapheus; species Megascapheus bottae. Next base: position 39,444,506 of record NC_143516.1, on the reverse strand, counting down.
TAATTAACCAAAGAGCTTATGCAAATACTTTCTTCACTATAATGATGTTATGATGAATACTTTTCTAAAGAGAATAAATGTTTCTTAATGATCATATTTTATTTTCATAAGTAAATGTGACACTTGAAATCTATCATTGTTATCAAATTTTCTCTAAGCAAGGATATACATAGAATATCTCATAATGCTATACTTAATATAATTTAATTTTTATTATTTTTGAGTGAATTTTTTATTACTATTCTTATTTTTATAATTAAAAAGTCAGATAGCTTTATAGAATGGCTATTGAAAAGAAAAGAAATTTTGAACTCTTGGAGAAAATTCCCAAGTAGTCTCTTTATTTCCCCTTTTTGAGATAGGGTTTCACTCTGTAGCCAAGGCTAGCATTAAACTCATGATCCTCTTGGCTCAGTCCCCTGAGACTGAGAGTTAGGATTATAGATGTGCATTACTGTGCGTGGCTAGAAGTATCCTTTGTTGGTGAAAAATGTACAAAAACATGCCTTTCATCATTTGTTTGTCCTACAAATAGGTACTTTTTTTTATCTTGGTGTATAAGTAAACATACTTGCTGATGAAATGCACGTGCATATAGGAAAACATCTAAGGAAAATCATCTTCTATTATTTTTTGCAGCTTATTAAAATGATTTTAGTCTTTAAACAATCTTACTTAAAGTGGCATTTTTTACAAACAGTTCTGATTATTGATTTGTTTTCCTTTTCTTTTCTTTTTTTTTTTTTTTTGCCAATCCTAACACTTGGACTCAGAGCTGAGCATTATCCTTGGGTTTTCCTCAAGGCTAGGGTTCTACCACTTGAGCCATACCACCTTTCTGGCTTTTTCTGTGTATGTGTTACCAAGGAATTGAACCCAAGGCTTCATGCTAGGCAAGCACTCTACCCAGCCATATTGATGTGTTTTCTAAAAGGCTGATTATGTACTGTCTGTCTGTCTGTTTATCTATCTTTCTGTCTCTCTGTCTGTCTGTCTGTCTACCTACCTACCTATCTGTCTTTTAATTCTTTTTTTATTTTTGCCAGTCCTGGGGCTTGAACTCAGGGCCTGAGCACTGTCCTTGGGCTTTTTCAAAGCTAGTGCTGTACCACTTGAGACACAGCACTACTTTTGGCTTTTTCTGTAAATATGGTACTGAGGAATCGAACTCAGAGCTTCATGCATGCTAAGCATGCATTCTCCCACTAAGCGACACTTCCAGCCCTAACTTTTAATTATTTACTATAATCCAGCCCTATGTATTTCAAGTGTTAAGTTTATTTAGCTGGGCACAGTGGCTCACACCTGTAATCCTAGCTCCTCAGGAGGCTGAGATCTGAGGATCACGGTTCAAAGCTATTTAGAGCAGAAAGTCCCAGTGAGGTACATCTCAAATTAACCATTCAAAAGCTGAAGTGGCACTGTGATTCAAGTGATAAGAGTAGTAGCCTAGAGCACAAAGAGACTCAGGGACTGTGCCCAATTAATCACTAGAAAACCAAAAGTGGAGCTTTGGTTCAAGGGGTGGGGTGGTAGCTTTGAGCTGAAGAACTCAGGGACAATGCCCAGGCCCAGAGTTCAAGTCCTATGACAGACAAAAACAAAAACAAACAAACAAACAAAATGTTTATTTAAACTATGTTGAGTTATTGATTTAGGATTTTGGAGGGGAAATCTTATACATTCTTTATTGCATCTTATTGTTTAGAGTCAATTTAATTAAATGTTTTTTGATTTCTGTGACTGCAAATTTTTTCTCTTATATAGTGAATTTTGTATAGTATCTGAATACAAGTCAATGTTGGTCATTTTTAAAAATTTGTTTGCTTTTGTATTTAAAAAAAATCAGTAGATGGAAGTGGTGCTGTGACTCACTGGTAGAGCACTAGCCTTGAGCTGAAGAGCTCAGGGACAGCAACCAGACCCAGAGTTCAAGCCCTACAACTGAGAAAAACAAAACAAAACAAAAAAAGCAAAAAAAAAAAATCAGTAGAAAGTTTTATTTTCCTGGCCTAAAGGTAAACTAATGTTACGATTAAAGCTAATTTAAAATCTAATACTATTTCTTTGTTTCAGATCTCTATAAAAATGGACTCCAAAGGGCTAATTTTGTGCCATTCATAGCTGTCCTGAAGGTAAGAAAATTCATTTGCTTGTACTCACAGCCTGAGACATTGGTCAGTAATCTGGGCTTTATTGTCATTGTTGTTACTCTGCAGAAGTTATACAAATTTACATTTGACCAGCAATTTATAAGTAGAATACATCATAATAAGTGTCACCTCTTTCAGCATTCTTACCTACCTGCTCTTGACACACCCTTTCTCTTCTCTTACTTTTCTTAATTTTGAAGTATGTATGTTGAATTCTTGACCACATTCTCACTGCCTTCTTCATGAACCCTCCTTTGGCCCATTCAACCTCTTGCAAGTATCTGTTTTGTCTGGCATTTATTTTGCTGGATTTTGATTTTGTTTTGATTTTGTTATTCTAAGGAAATACACTATTTGAGTTCTCTCTTGAATTGGTCTTGTATCCAAGCGGAGTTCATCTTAGTATTTTGAAAGTGATAGTCAAAGACATAAAAAGAATATAATCATCTTTTTTACACAGTATTCACCCATTTGTATTTGGGGAAAGTTACAAAATATAGTCTAAATTATTCTCTAACTGAAATATTTGACAGTTTGTATTTTATACTTTTTAATTTGAGGTTTGCTCATAATTATATTGGAATGTTTAAACTTATACATTTGTTTCTAAAAAAATGTTTAATGTTCCTTGTTTCCTTCAGGCTAATGGCCATTATTAACATGTTTTCCCAGCTATTAAAGTTGCTATTCTAGAATAGCATTATTATAAAAATATTCTAATATATTTAAATGTGATTGCCATCAAGTTATCATAAAATTATGTCAAGTTGAGGCACATAAATAGTTTAAATATTTGTGTGTATCATTACTGCATAGAGTTTAAAATAGTCTTCATTACAATATGATTAAGAATAAAATAGCCTCCTTTTTATTGTTAATTTTAAGTAATTTTTACATGATTATTCAATAATTCTATTGTCTACCAGTACTTATTGAAAACCTACTGTGTGTGAAGTGCCACATTGTCATAATGGACAATAAATATGAAATAGGCTTTTTTTTTTTACTTGTGAGTCATTTATATCTTTAAGTAATAAAGGTTGTTTCTTTTGAAGATATAGAACATACCCAAATATGTATAACCAAAAGCAAAGTATAGTGCCAAAATGACACACAACCATGTTGTAAAATGTAATCCCTGTAATTTCAAGAACATAGTATTTTTTGGTCTATGTTACCATATGAAGAAAGGATGAAGTAGTATTTAACAAAGAATAAAACCTTAAAAATTCCTACTGAGAAGGAAGAATTAAAATTAAAATATCTTTCCTGGGTGGGGTGGTTCATGCCTGTAATTCTAGCTGCTCAGGAGGCTGAGATCTGAGGATCACAGTTCAAAGCCATCCTAGCCACTGAAGAACATGAGACTGTTATCTTCAATTAACCAGTAGAAAACAGGAAGTGGCGCTGTGGCTCAAGGGGTAGGGAGGTAGCTGAGAGCTCAGGGACAGTGCCATGCCCAGAGTTCAAGCCCCACAACCCTGAAAAAAGAAAATTATCTTCAAATATCTTATAGGCAATCTTTTTTGATATATACTTTAGTTGAAATACCTGTTGGTACCAAACTTTATTCCCTGAGCTCTTTGTAGGATAATTCAAACATCTGTTTCCTTGACCAATTTTAGTTTCCTAAGGATTTTAATTTCCATGAGATATTTATAGATATAGGAAAAGTACTTGTGAAAGCTATTTGCTGTTAGTAATGTTTTCCCTTTATATTCATGGTTCACATATGGGGAAAAGGTAAATTTGCATTGTTTTTTTCGTACTAGGAAGCATGTACTACACGGCATGTGCAGATAACAAAATATAAATAAGGAACCAAGAAAAGTAAGAATTAAAATAATATATTTATCTAGCTTAAAATATACAAAAAAAGAGAATGAAATAAGAAGTATTCAGGGACTTTTTGATTGTGCTCTTTTTTATTGTTTATTGTTTATTGGGTTTTTATTTTTTTTGGCCAGTAATTCATCGTACTTAAAAATAACACTATTAGTAGGCACTTCAGCTGGCTAGATTGAATTTGATTTTCACTTTCTCTTGTGACCTTAATTTTTTCAGGTGAAAACAAACCAGAAATAAATAAGTTGTAATTCGAAATTGAATATGAACTGAAATTTCTAAGATTGAAATATAAGACTGGATGGGAAAATGCCTAAAATGTCTTATTTATTCTAAAGATTTCTCATATATGATGAAACATCAGATCAATAAAAAGAAAAATAGAACTTATTTATATGAAGCTTATCTGGCTCTAGGAGTGAAACTTTATCTGTAGCGAAAGGTTATTATATATCAACTTAAGTAACGCTTGCCAGATAATAGTGTTATACTTTTCATTTTGGCCCAAGTAGGAGAGATATGTAGAACAAAAGTTAGCCTCGAAGCAAAATCTTAGTCCAATAAAAAGAAAATATGAACAAGATTGAGATTGAAGAAATAGATGTATCATAAAGTACCTTTTCTTGTATGTTCTTGTCATTTAATGCATGGCTTATTGTTTGGGGGATTAAAAAATAACAAAAGTTATATAAGCTCTTAGTGAATAATCCTTCCTTCCTTCCTTTTTTTTTTTTTGTGGGTCATGAGGCTTGAACTCAGCCTGGGCACTGTCCCTGAGCTCTTCAGCTCAAGGCTACCACCCTACCCCCAGTTTCTTGAGGTTAATTGGAGATAAAGAGTCTCTTGTTCTTTAGTGCCTGGGACTAAACCATGATCTTCAGATCTCAGCCTACTGAGTAGCTAGGATTACAGGGGTGAGCCACCATTCCTAGACCTTCCTTCCTTTCTTTTTGTGGTAATATGAGAGTTTGAACTCATGGCTTTGTACTAGGTATGTGCTCTACCACTTGAGCCATACCCCTGGCCTATGAATAATGGCTGTTTGCAGAAGATAATAGTGATGACAAGGAGGACTCATTTATATATACACTTAGATGAATAAATAAAATGAAATATATCTATACATTGAATAGTGTTCAACTAAAGTTCTGATACATGTTATTATAGCATGTTAATATGAATGAAAGTTGAAAACATGCTAAGTGAAATAAGCCAGGCACAAAAGAACAAGTAAGGGGCTGAGAGTTTGGCCTAGTGGTAAGAGTACTTGCCTAGCATGCATGAAGACCAGGGTTTGATTCCTCAGCACTCCACATACATAGAAAAAGCCAGAAGTGGTGCTGTGGCTCAAGTGGTAGAGCACTAGCCTTGAGAAAGCCCAAGGACAACACTCAGGCCCTGAGCTCAAGCCACAGGACTGGCAAAAAAAGAAAAAAAGAACAAAGAAAAGAACAAGTAGATATGATCCATTTATATGAGGTAATTGAAAAAGACAAATTTATAGAGAAAAAAAGTAGAATAGAGATATCAGGTGTTAAGAAGAAGAAGGAATTGGTAGTTATTATTTAATGGGTACAAAGTTTCTGTTAGAGATTATAAAATGTTTTGAAAATAGTGTTGTTAGTCAACAACATAGTAAATATGCTTAAAGCCAATTGGATAAGATGGTAAATTTTATGTTATATGTGTTTTCTATAATAACTTCAAAAATAATATTCACATTCTTTTTGTGACAAATTACGAAGATGTCCCCAAGTTGCAAATTGAAAATTGCTCATATCAAAATCTAGGAAGACCTCAAATGAAAAAGACAGTAAATTTATGACAGTATCAATCAAGATGATAGAGATGTTAGAATTATCTGATAAAAATCTTGTAGTCATGATAGAAAATACTTCAACAGGCAGATATTCATATGCTTGAACTAAGGGAACATTACTATTTAGTGATCTTTGAAAGTTCTATTCACAGCAATATATAATCATTTTAAATCTACATGCACCATAGAACATAGCTTCCCAATATGTAAGAAATAACAGAATCATAAGAAAAACAAATTCACGTAGTGGGAGATGCTTTTCAGAAGCCTCTCTGTAATTTGTGGAAAGACATATAGACAATGATATTAAAAATTTGGAGAAGCATTATTAAACAAACCTATTTTAATAGCCTTAGATAGATAGATCCTAAAATAGTGAAAGTGCTTACTAATTAAAGAACACAGAATATGTTCACAAAAATTGTTCACATGTTGTGTTATAAAACAAGTTCCAATAAATTTCAAAATTGGAAGTTAAAACATGTTTTCTGGCTACAATGCAATCAAGCATTAGTTAAAAATATGATAAAAACAAAAGGTAAGTGGAAAAATTCTTATATGTTTAGAAATAAAGAAATATACTTCTAGATAGCACATGAATTAAAGAAATTTTAAAAATAGTGTTTTCAAGTTTTACCCATGTTGTAGCATCTATCAGAATTCCATTCTTTTTGGTTGGTTGGAGGAATTGTGTCTCATAATGGATCCCAGATTGGTCTAGAGGTGACACTGTTACTTCTTTGGCCTACAAAGTGCTGTGATTACAGATATATACCACTATGCCTAACTTCTTTTTTACTGAACAACAATAATACACTATGTGTATATATTGCCTTTTGTTTATCCATTCATCTGTTTATGGACATTTGGATTTTTCAACATTTTTATGAGTGAAGCTGCTATAAACATTTGTGTTCAAAGATATTTGAGCTTATGCTGTCAAATCTTTTGTATATATGCCCAGAAATAGAAGTGCTGCATCATATGATAATTATTTAATGATCTTAAGTTATTTAAGGAACTATCATATTGTTTTCTACAATAGCTGCACTATTTTACATGTTCACCAACCTGGATTCTAGTTTCTCCAAATCCTTGCTAACATTTGTTATTTTCTTTTGTTTTTTATGGAGAATTTTTATTATTTTTAAAAGAATTTATTAACATTGATTTTTACATCATATTTCAAATGATGTGTTTAACAAACAGGTATTCAAGAAGGGAATCTCTATATACAATCACTAGCACTTAGATTTTAGAACATAATCAAAAGATTTTAGAACATAATCAAAATTCGGCTGAGGGTTTGTATGTCATAGATATGTAATAATCTATGTAATAAAACATTATGTCTATCGAGTCATAAGTATTTATGACTATGTAGTTGTGTTTATATTTCCAATACCATATCCACAGCATTGGGTATGCAACTTTTGAATCCTCGCTGTTGTACTGTTTGGATCTAATAGTCACACATTAAGGATAGCATGTGCCTTTTGTTTCTTTGGTCTTGACTTGTCTCACTCAAAATGATTTGTTCTAGATTCATCCACTTCCCTGCAAATGCCATTATTTTATCTTGTCTGTTGGCTATGTAGAATTCCATTGTGTATGTATACCACATTTTCTGTATTCATTCATCTGCTGTAGGGCATCTGGATTGTTTTCATCACCTGGCCATTGTGAATAGTGCAGAGATAAACATAGCTGAGCAGGTGTCCTTATCATGTGTTGGGTTATGATGTTCAGGGTAGATGCCCAGAAGTGGTATGGCAGGATCGTAGGGAAGGTCAATTTTCAGTTCTTTAAGAAACCTCCACAGTGCTTTCCAGAGTGGCTGAACTAGTTTACAATCCCACCAGCAGTGTAGTAGGGTTCCTTTTTCTCCACAACCCCACCAGCAACTTTCATTGTCTGAGTTCAGAATCTTGGCCATTCTTGTTGGGGTAAGGTGGTATCTTAAGGTCGTTTTTATTTGCATTTTCTTTATGACCATGGATGATGAACAATTTCTCATATGGTTTTCTGCCATTTTAATTCCTTCTTTTGTTAAGTCTCTCGTTAGTTCCCTTGCCCATTTAGTGAATGGTTTGTTGGGTTTGGGGGGGATTAGTTTCTTGAATTCCCTGTAGATACTGGATATTAAGCATTTGTTGATGTTATTGTTGATATTATTGGTAAATATCTTTTCCCAGTTGGTTGGCTGTTTCTCTACTTTTGTGGCTATGCTTTTATCTGTGCAGAAACTTTTTATTTTTAGGTAGTCCCATTCATCTAGTCTCTCTCCAATCTGTTGTGACCCTGGGAGTCTGTTCAAGAATCTTTTGCCTGTGCCTATCAGTTCCAGTGTCTCTCCCACTCGATCATGTAGCAGTTTCACGGTTTCCGGTCTGACATGGAAGTCTTCGATCCATTTTGAGTTAATGCTTGTGCATGGTGAAAGGCTAGGGTCAATTTTTAGTTTTCTGCATGTGGCTGCCCAGTTTTGCCAGCACCAATAATTGAATAGACTGTGTTTGTTCCACTGTATATCTTTGGCTCCTTTGTCAAATACAAGTTGACTATAGGTATGTGGTTCTATTTCTGTATCTTCTATTCTGTTCCATTGATCTTCCGGTCTATTTTGGTGCGAATACCATGCTGTTTTTGTTATTATGGCTCTATAGGAGAGTTTGAAGTCTGGTATTGTAATACCACCAGCATTGCTCTTTTTGCCTACAATTGTTTTGGCTATTCTAGGTCTTTTCTTGTTCCATATGAACCTTTGGATTGTATCTTCTATTTCAGTAAAGAATGTCTTCGGGATTTTGAGGGAGATTGCATTGAATTTGTATACCAATTTTGGCAGTATAGCCATTTTCACTATGTTGGTTCTCCCTAACCATGAGCATGGGATGTCTTTCCATTTCCTAATGTCCTCTTTAATTTCTTTTGTTAGGCTTTTATAGTTTTCATTAAATAATTCCTTTACATCTTTGTTTAAGTTAATTCCTAAGTATTTTATTCTTTTCGGGGCTATTGTAAATTGAATTGGCCTTACGTTTGTGTCTTATTGGTGTTATTTTCTTTTTTTGATAATAATTATCCTAATGAGTGTGCATGGTGCCTTATTGTGGTTTTGTCGCTGTCCACTGCAAAGACAGGTCACTTTGGAGGCAGACTGGGAATGATCACAGACTCAAATTGCTTCAAGCAGAGGTCTTTTATTTCTCTCTCCTCTTTTCTCTGCCTCTCTCCTCTCTCCTTCTCTCTTCTCCCTTCCCCGTCTTTTCTCACTTCTTCTCTGGAAACCCCACACTATTTATATTCTTAAGCAGCCAATCACAGTAAAGGTCATCTGCAAAGCAGCAAACAAACCTGGAAGAAATCTAGCTATCCACTCTATCCACAAGCATGGAAGAAACAAATCAACAAATGCAAAGAAACTTCCTGGTCAGCAAGTACTGACTCATTGGTGAGCTGCCAGGTGCCATCTTTTTTTTTTTTTTTTTTGCCAGTCCTGGGCTTGAGCTCAGGGCCTGAACACTGTCCTTGGACTTTCTCAAGGCTAGAGCTCTACCACTTGAGCCTCAGCACCACTTCTGGCTTTTTTCTATGTATGTGGTACCGAGGAATCGAACCCGGGTCTTCATGCATGCTAGGCAAGCACTTTAACCACTAGGCCAAACTCCCGGCCCCTGCCAGGTGCCATTTATAATCTTACTTCCTCAGGAGGCTGAAAGCAATGGTCTCCACATCTCCCCCTTTTTTACTTTAGAAAAGAAAAGAAAGGAAAAAAAGGAGAAAACCTAGGATATGTGGGGCTACCATCATATCAGATCGACTGTGCCTGTCTTAGGTGTCTCCAAGCTCGTTAGTCTTCTTACCCATCTCGGGATTACCAAGTACTCTTTACTTGGCTCCTGTCTTAGGTTGATAGGCTAACAATTGGGACTTACCCGTCTTTGACTCCCAGCCATCCATTTAAGCAAGCCAGACCTGAGGGAAGGCACCTGTTTCCATGGCAGCAAACACCCGTCCTATTCGCATTCGTTGTCTACATTGACTTTGCATTATTTTACACAAACAATGTACACATATTACAGTTATAACACATAAAAATCAAACCCAAGCCAATCAATCCTGCTCACCTTTGACCAAGTCCCAAAACAGTTTCAAATAAACATGTCCAATCACCCAAGGTTGGAATATCAACATGTGTCTGATTATTTGTGTACGTAGAGAGGCCGTCAGGTTATCAACCTGAGCATTCCATGTTATGTCCAAGTTCAAAATCCAGAATAGAGAGGGTGGGGGGGACGGTAATGGGACCAAGACATGTGGAAGGGTATCAATGTATGTGAATTAATGCACCTTCTATCTGGTAAATATCATGTTACCCTTTTATTAAATACAATAAAAAATTGGAAAAAAAAACAAAAAACAAAATCCAGAATAGACAGCTACTCAAGAGGTGCTTGTCACCTGCTCCAGAATATTCAATTGTTCTTGCAATAAATCAACTCGTTAATTAAGCATAACAATTCCAGTCCTCAGTTGGAATTTGATAAAAGATGACTGAGCCACAAAATTAGCTCTTGAGGATCCTTGACATCCAGTCTAGGAGGGTGGCCAAGACTGTTCAGGTTCCCAGCAGCGTGGTCCTCAGCGACATTGAGAGGGTCATGCATCATTGCCGCATGGATTCATTCGGGGAACTGTACTCGTGCTAAGTAGAAGAGCCTTCATCTTGACCAACATGCTTCTGAGGAGTCTCTACCGACTGATGTATCAGTCTCTCCAGCACCCAAATGGGACTGTCAGAATCCTGTGGAAAAATACAAACATTTCCTCGCCCCCACATGAGAACAGGGTCTGGTCCTTTCCAGTTTCCAGACAAACTATCTTTCCACAATACTAAAGGTTTATGACTTCTAGAAGGACTAAAATGTCTATCTTCTACAGAACGTCTTGCAGCATCAAGAGTTAAAAAATTTAAAGTAAAAAGAACTATAGCAAGTCTATCCTTGGGAGTCTTCCAATCCCCCACTTTTGTTTTAAAATCAATAATTTTAATGTCTGATGTGCACGCTCTACTATCCCTTGTCCTTGAGGATTATAAGGAATACCTGTTTTATGAACAATATTTAAAGTTGAACAAAGGAAGCAGATGTATATGCCAGACTATTGTCTGTTTTTATAATTTTTGGCATCCCCTAAGAGATGTTGAAAATCATTTAATCAGTTTATCTTTAACAATTTGAATTTTTTGTGGGTTAATACATGTATCCATAATTTGATATCCCAAATACAGAATGGGAGACCCTGATTGTACCTTTTCCTCAGCTATATGAAGTCCATGACTCTTTTACATATCCGACATCAAGCCAAAAAGTTGTAAAAGTAAATTTAAATTGGGGTGTGCTAATAAGACATGATCTACGTCAGGATAGTTTTCTCTAGTGGGCTGAATAGCTGCATCAGCATACACCAGACAGATTGTGGGGCTGTTAGCCATACCCCGAGGGAGGACTTTTCATTGACATCTTTGACAAATCTCACCTGACTTTGATCCTCCAACACTGGAAAACCCCACTCATCCCCCATTTCTAATGCTTCTACTCTTAGCTAACTTGTGGATAGATCAAAGGAGGCTCGCTGTTGGGTCCTCCCACTGAGGCGCAGGTGGCTGCGCCCCCTATCTTGCAATTCTGCCCCCAGCACAGGCTTTCTAAATTGCTACCACTTAATTCCTCTTCTTCCTGTTTACTCGATTCTCTCTCATATATCTCTCTGAGCGCATCTCTGCGATTCTTTCTACCTGTCATTTAACTCTTTGTTTGGACGAAAGCAAGCACTCCTGGATAAGTTGCCACATAGGAAATGTTCCTCACGGAGGTCTCCCTGTCTAAATGCTTTTTCCAAATCTAACTTATGTAAATCCCACAGTGGTACATTAAGAAGTCCTTCATTCAAAAACCAGGGACTTACTTTTGCTATTGTATCCACATAAGCCTTAACCATGGAATCTTTTATTTCAGTACCATTAGCTTTAAGTAAATCTTTTACTCTAAACATCCGGTTCTTCTGAACCCGTTATTCACATTTAACAACTGCACAAACGTTTTCTTTGGCTACAACATCTGGTTCTTGTAATTTCCTGAACCCACTATTCCCAGTTCTTTACCGAACCCCTTATTGCCTGGTACTTTCCGCTCTGGCCAGAGACTTCCGCAAGGTTCCTCAGTTTCCCCACAGTGCCGAAGTGATCTGCGCTTCGGAGGTGGACTGGGAATGATTATTGCCTCGCCCTCCACAAGGTTCCTCAGTACTTACCCACCGAGCTGAAAAAACGTCCCTGTACGGGTCATCACTTGTCGCTGCCCGCCGCAGTGACACATCACTTCGGAGGCAGACTGGGAATGATCACAGACTCAAATCACTGCAAGCAGAGGTCTTTTCTCTCTCCTCTCTCCTTCTCTCCTCCCTTCCCCGTCTTTTCTCCCTTCTTCTCTGGAAACCCCACATTATTTATATTCTTAAGCAGCCAATCACAGTAAAGTCATCTGCAAAGCAGCAAACAAACCTGGAAGAAATCCAGCTATCCACTCTATCCACAAGCAAGGAAGAAACAATCAACAAATGCAAAGAAACTTCCTGATCAGCAAGTACTGACTCATTAGTGAGCTGCCAGGTGCCATCTTGTAATCTTACTTCCTCAGGAGGCTGAAAGCAATGGTCTCCAACAGGTGTGATTTGCATTTTCCAAATCAGTCATGCCCTAAGGGCATGTGATAGACTTTATTGATGGTATATAATAAGGGAGTGCTCCTTAAGTCTTTCTCCTTCAGGAAATTTCAAATGTAAATTGTGTCATGAAGGGGGAATTATCAGTGTTGGTGGATGGAGTTGAGACAGAAACTTCACAGCAGCTGAAGGCCTCACTGTATTGTTCTCAATGGGATGATTGGCCAGATGCCTTGTTCCTTGTAGGCCATATGGTCCACTACACTGTTGCTGTAGTCCAGTTTGTTATCCTACCAAGAAGTGAGTTTGACAGAATACTTGTTAAGGCCAATGTTCGCCTCAGTATTAAAGGTGGAAGAGTGAGTGTCCTTGTTATGGTGGAAGATGATAGAGACAAGATGATAGTGTAACTCAGGTGTCTTTAGAGGGGACTTTTCAATGTCTGTTCATTAACATCTTGATATCATTATATTTGAGCCTTTTGTCCAGATCAGATAGATCCACAATGGATATGTTGTGGGTGGGCACATAGAGCCTTGACAGTGAGCATCTCATTCAGTGGAGAGATGAGTCTTACTCGTAACTTTAGCAGTGCCATGACCTGGGAAGTCCTCTAACCATTGTGTGAGTTTCCCATAGGGGCCATCCATGGTCTTCTGTGTGATATACATTGCTCTACAATGCAAAAATTGTAATAGATGATATAGGCTGAGGGGCTAACAAGCTGATGGTAATAAGAGGTATTGCTGACAATCTTGAGCGAATTGTATTTCTCATGGGTCATGCCCATCACAAACATGAGGACCTCAACAGAAAGTGCATATAGATAATATTATTTGGACTCTTGCCTTCTACAAAGTAGTGAAGACACCAGTGGACTCCATGACATTTGATGTAGTTTGACAAGCTCCATTTCTGGAAGAGATAGCTTTTCCACTGATAAGCTTCCTGTTCTCAGCCTTGATTGTGCTATTGAACTTGTCATTAGTTGGAGGTGTGGCTCAGTAGTAAGAGCAAATGCCTAGCAAGTATAAGGACTGAATGAAGTTCAAACCCCAGTACCACCAAAAACAAACAAATAAACAAAACCCCAAAACACCAAAAAAAACCCCAAAGAAACAAAACCAAAACCAAAACCAAAAAAATAAACAAGTACAAAGAATCCTGAACATGCCATGAGCGGAATTATACTAGGACATGTAGACCATGTGATTGAGGCCAATGAAGGAGAGGTTGTTGAGAACAACATCCAATTAGCCAGAGATGAATGCAAGCCCTAGTGACCAAAAGTCCAACATACCCAAGTCCAGACCTTCATTATTATGTCTCAGGGACACAGCTGCCACTGCACAAGAAGACACAGCTGTTTGCTGAGGGAAAGAACAGAGAACTTTGAGATGTTATTCATGTGTTTATTTTCAGTCTGTATATCTTTTTTCATGGATCTTAGTTAAGCTTTCTGTGATTGCTTTTTGAACACTTGTTGGATATTAGAAGTGCTGCTTGATCACTGCCAGATAGAAGGAGAAACCAAGTCTCCTTATTAGCAGGCAGCTGAGATGCTGAGAGCAAGGGAATTCCGACTCCCCATGTGATCTTCATTGCTATTGTAGGGAGAGGGGATACTCATTACTAGCTGTCTGGGAAGGACAGTTCCAGGTCTATCTGATCTTGTCAGATGTGACGATGGTGCCTGTAGTGCCTTACTACAACCTCCTGAGGGTGGAACTCCAGGCTATCCTCTGCCTTGCTGGCATGGGTAAAGAGTGGATCTAGTTTTTCTTAGCAGTATCTGCTACAATAGTGAAGTTATCTTCTAAGACTTTTTCTTTTCCTAGTTACTTGGTTGAAGAGAATAGACTTTCTAAGGCCTTATTTGTTATGTCCACTGGCATTTCTGAATGGTTATTTTTTTTTCCAGCTGTAGGTTACATGGTTAAACCAACAATCCCTTCTCCAGGAAATCACCATCTTTTGAGCTTTAGATCTTGAAATTTCTAGCTGTTCTTTTTCCTACTTTACAGTGCTCTTCTCTTCCTCTTCCTTCTCCTTCTCCTCCTCCTCTTCCACCTCCTCCTCCTCCTCCTCCTCCTCCTCCTCCTCCTCCTCCTCCTCCTCCTCCTCCTCCTCCCTTCTCTTTACTCTCTTTTCTCTTCTTCTTCATATGTCATGGGGCCTGAACTCTGAGCCTGGGCGCTGTCCCTGAGCTCTTCAGTTCAAGGCCTGGGCTCAAGGCTAGTGCTCTACCACTTGAGCCACACATAGCTCCACTTCTGGCTTTTTTGTTTTTTGGAGTAGTTTATTGGAGATAAACTGACTTTCTTGCCTGGCTTGGCTTCAAGCCATGATCCTCAGTTGACCTGGGAAAAAGTGCAGGACCTTATTTGGACCGGTTTTTGTTGTTGTTGGTTTTTCTCTTTCTTTCTTTCTTTCTTTCTTTCTTTCTTTCTTTCTTTCTTTCTTTTTTTTTTCCAGTCCTGAGTTGAGTTCAGGACCTGAGCAATGTCCTTGGACTTTCTCAAGGCTAGAGCTCTACCACTTGAGCCTCAGTACCACTTCTGGCTTTTTTCTATATACGTGGTATATACATGGCTATCATGGGGCTTGAACTCAGGGCCTGGCCTCTGTCCTTGAGTGTTTTCCTCAAATCCTGTTATTCTACCATTTGAACCACAGCTACACTTCCAGCAAGACCTTATCTTAAAACAGAAACTAAAAGCAAATGAACTAGGGTGTGGCTTAAGTGATAAGCACTTGTAAGTTGTGGCCTCCAATGCCGTAAAACCAAATGTAACAAGCAACAACAACAAATTAAAGAGAGCAAAATTGACTGATTGAAGGTATCATACAGGAAATAGAATGTTAGGCATTTCAGTTCATTGTATGTTGTTATAACAGAATACTTGAGACTGGATAATTTGTGAAGAATATAGCTTTATTTCTTAAAGTTCTGAACTCACATATAGAGAGAGTACCTTTATACTGTATCATTTCATGGAAAAAGGTGGAAGGGCAAGATGCACATACTTATGTGCAAGACAGAAATGGGGAAAGGAGTTTCCTTTTATTAGGAACCTATTCAATGATAATGTCTCATAATAATGGATAGCATTAATCTATGTACCAGAGCAGAGGTCTCCCCTTCAAACTTCTACCTCTCAGCACTGTCGCATTGGGAATATTTCTAACTCATAATTCTTGAGGAAAACATTCAAAAGATCAAAGAAAGGAGGCATCAGAAGCAAGAAAGGAAATGCAGATAAGAATTAGTAAGTAAAAGCATGTCGTGAATGTACTTTGGAAGTACATAACTCAGGACATGGGAAAAATTGTCAGATAATATTCTATTTTTTCTCATTGTACAGTAATATATGCTAATTAAAATGTGGAAAATAAAGTACATAACACTTTTCTATTTTTCCAGAGAAATTAAAGAAATCATGTACTAGTAAAAGATTAGTGATGAGTTAGATATAAAATTAGAAGAAGTAGGAGCTTCCAGGCACTGATGGCTTGTAATCTTAGCTACTCGGGTACCTGAGGTGTGAAGATCACAGTTCAAAGCCACCTGCAGCATGAAGAGTCCATGAGACTCTTATCACCATTTAACTACCAGAAAATCAGAAGTGACACTGTGGCTCAAGGGGTAGAGCCCTGGCCTTTAGCTGAAGAGCTCAGAGACAGCACCAGAGTTCAAGTCCCATGTTTGACCAAAAAAACCCCAAAAAGGTGCGAGGGGGGTAAAGAAAGAATCTTCTTTTCCTATAGAAGAAAAGTTAATGAGAAAAAGGAAACTAGCTGAGTGCTGGTGGCTCATACCTGTAATCTTACCTACTGAGGAGGCTGAGATCTGATGATCATGGTTCAAAGCCAGCCTGGGCAGGAAAATCCATGAGATTTTTATTTCCAGTTAACCACCAGAAAACCAGAAGTAGTTCTGTGGCTTGAAGTGATAGAACGCTAGCCATCTAGCCATGAGCAAAAGAGCTTAGGGCTCACAATGGACAAAAAAAAAAAAAAAAAAAAAGAAAGAAAAGAAAAGAAAAAGAAAAGGAAACTGATCTGAGACTTGTCCACTCCCAGTAGATTCCAGAATAGACTAGAATAGGCCCATAAAATTAAAATACAAATAATACATGTTCTTTCTGATATGCAGAAATTAAATATAAAATGTACTAGGATACAACAAATTGTACAGTATTCTAGATATTCACACATAGTGAGACCAAAAGAAGGACACTCTTTTATTTTATTTTTTTGGTGGGGGTCATGGGGCTTGAACTCTGGCCTTGGCACTGTCTTGAGCTCTTCAGCTCAAGGCTACTGCACCACCCTTGAGCTCTGAAAAATTCTTAAAAGGTCTTTTTTTTTTTTTTTTTTTTTTTTTTGCCAGTCCTGGACTTGAGCTCAGGGCCTGAGCACTGTCCTTGGGCTTTCTCAAGGCTAGAGCTCTACCACTTGAGCCTCAGTACCACTTCTAGCTTTTTTCTCTGTATGTGGTATTGAGGAATCGAACCCGGGTCTTCGTGCATGCTAGGCAAGCACTCTACCATTAGGCCAAACTCTCAGCCCTTAAAAGGTCGTTGTTGTGATATTTTATAACAGATAATTCTGCAAAAGTATGTGAACAAATAAAATTATTATTATTTTTTTTGGTGGGGCATGGGGCTTGAACTCTGGGCCTGGGTGTTGGCCCTGAGCTCTTCAACTCAAAGTTACCACCCTACCACTAGAGCCCAGTCCCATTTCCCATTTTCTAGTGATTAATTGGAGATATGAGTCTCATAGTCTTCAGTGCACAGGCTGGCTTTGAACCTAGCTTAGTCCCAGGATCCTCAGATCTCAGCCTCCTGAGTAGCTAGGATTACAGGCGTGAGCAACTGTACCCTGCTGCAAATAAAAATCTTAAAGCATTTGCTGGTATTGACTGGTAGTGTTTTAGCTTCTATACTGCAGGGTTGTTTTGTTTGTTTTTGTTTGTTTTGTTTTCTTGTTTTCGTTGTGGAGCTTGAACTTTGGGCTTGGGTGCTGTCCCCTTGAGCCACAGCCTCACTTTTGGTTTTCTAGTGGTTAATTGGAAATAAGAATCTCATGGACTTTAGTGCCTAGTGCCTGGGCTGGCTTTGAACCGTGATCCCCAGATCTCAGTCTCCTAAGTAGCTAGAGCTCCAGGTGTGAACCATCACACCCGGCCTGCAGTATTTTTAAATTTTAAATTTTTTGTGCTGCTGAAGTTTGATCTCAGGGCCTTTTACTAATTAGTCAAGCATTTTGCCATACTTTCAGTCCCTTTTACTTACTTAAAAAAAAATAAAGTCTCATATTTTCAGTATGGCCTAAGTTATGATCCTATGGTCTCCTAATAGTTGGTATCACAGGTATCAACTCCTACTTCCAGCTTATTTGTTGAGATGGGATTATTTTAGCCTCAGACTACCATCATTCTGATGTCTACCTCTTGAACAGTTTGGATTATAGGCTTGAGCTACCATGTCTAGCTGCACAGCAGTATTTTGAAGTAACACATTGTAAGGTCTGCCGAAAGGAAACTCCACGCAGTTCAGGAGAAGAGGGTTTATTGCGTGAGGAAAGAGCAGCCTCCTGCCACCCAAGATGGAGTCGGGCGAACAAGAGGGCTTAGGGTGGGAAGTGAGTGATTATATAGGGGGAGGGATATAGACACAGTGGAAGTGGATGTGATCTCAGAGGATGGGGAAATACCTCAGTGGGGACCTCCCACTGCCCCCAGGCATGCCAGTTGCCAGGGTTACAGGTGCTGGGCGGGGATTTCCAGGGTGCAGTGGGAGAGAGCCAAGGGAAGAAGTCATTTCTTCCATTCGGACCTAATACACAGGACAGTTTGTACTTAGGTGAACATACTAGTCAGTGACCAGTCTGGCCTGTCACCTACTTTTCTGAATAAATTTTTATCTGTTTATGTATTGTCTACAGCTCTTTTTATTTTATAGTGGCAGGGCTGAGACAGAAAGGAAGATTGGTGGGCTAAAAGTGGGAGGCTAGTACAGTATGAGTTTCATATAATTCAATAATTTAAGAAAGTCAACTTCATTAGGATTTTAGCTTCCTTAGAAATGTCTTCAATTTTAGATTTCACAATGTAAGAATAACATTTTAATTATACATTCATTGAATGTATAATGTCAGCATAATCTCACTGAATTATAATCATTATTTAAAATTATTATGGTTAGTTATTCATGGTGGCTCATGCCTGTAACCCCTGCTACTTGGAAGGCAGAAATAGTAAGATGCAGTCCAAAAACTAGCCCAAGCAGAAGTACAAGGTCCTATCTGACAAATAAGCTAAAAGCCCAGAAGACTCTGGGCATAGGTCAAGTGGTAGACAAGCAAGGCCCTGAGTTCAGTTCCCAGTACTGTTTCTCTGACTCCCAAATTATTGTGGGAAAAGAACACTATCATTTTGATAAGAATACCTTTTAAGATCAGTTTTTTATTTTTTATTTTTTTTTTGCCAGTTCTGGGGCTTGAACTTAGAGCCTGAGCACTGTTCTTGGGCTTTCTCAAGGCTAGAGCTCTATCACTTGAGCCACAACACCACGTGTGACTTTTTCTATGTACATGGTACCAAGGAATCAAACTTGGGTTTTCATGTGTGCTAGGCAAGTGCTCTACCAGTAGGCCAAACTTCTGGCTTAAGGCCAGTTTTATCTGTAGTATATCATTGGCTTTACTGAAGGTTTGGAATTGCTGACAATATTGCTATTCTCATCTGATCAGGTCCTAGATTTTTTTTATATTTCAGTAAAACAAAACAAAACACCTTGTCTCCCTCCATTAATTTCATAAACTGTTTTATTTGTGTCATTCCATAGTGACCCATAAAACAGAGAAATGCTATTTATAAATTTTGAAATTGAAGAAAAGCATCTCAATAAGAATAATTTTCTTTTTATGTTTTTCTTAATCAGTTTAGCAATATGTTGCAGAAATCAAAAATAATCTTTTCGTGAAATGTTCTCATGCAATATTTTGTGTCATGTTTTGCCACACAGTGATAGATTCTGATTATTAGTAACTCGGCACTTTACTCTTCATTTTCAGAGACAACAAACTATCTTCCTTCTTTAAGAAAAACATTTTTCCTTTAAGTTAAACCTTCTAGGTGACTAGATAATGATTGAAATGCCATTTGTAAGCATTCTACAAGGTAAGTTTCCTTTTAATATCAGCTAGGAAGTGAAATTAGAGAAAAATTAGATTTTAGCTTTTTTTTTTCCTTTTTTTTTTTTTGTGGGTCATAGGGTGTGAACTCCGCATGAGCGTCATGGGTGCTGTCCCTGAGCTCTTTAGCTCAAGGCTACCACCCTACCCTTGAGCCAAGCCCCACTTTCCATTTTCTAGAGGTTAATTGGAGATAAGACTCTCAGGTATGCCTGGGCTGGCTTTGAACCTTGATCCTCAGATCTCAGCCTCCTGAATAGCTAGGATTACAGGCATGAGCCACTATGCCCAGCTAAATTCTAGCATTTATTATAAAAAGTTTTCAGTTTGGAAAATATCATAAGATGATTTGATTTAATATTAGTTGAATTTTAAAAGCACATAAAACTACTTATAAATATAAGGGGCTAAGATATTACCATTTAATAATGTTAGTTTAATATTCAGATAAGGAATATCTTCTACTTGGTTGTTAATACTTCATGACTGTTGTGAATTCTATATATAAAACTGAGAACAAATAGCATTCTTGTTTTCTAAGCATTTTCCCTCCAAGGAATATTATTTTGACAATGAACAATTCTATCATGATATGATCTCTACTTTAAACATTAGAAAAATAGTTTATATTCTTAGATGAAATGCTTCAGCCTTCATCTAACTACAAACTCTATGATTTATATCCTTGCTAAAGATATGTATATTTGCCCATTTTTCCTTGCTGATAAGATGATTTGTGATTTTCTTGATCACTTTCCGTATTAGAGATTTCAGAGGAGAAACCATCAGAATCAGTCTCCCAGGTCAGTGTTAGCCTGGATGACTGCCACTGCAATGTAACCTAAGTCAGCTTTGAGCAGAGTTGCCTTTCTAATACTTAAGACTGAAAGAAATAGATGAGAAAAAAAGTAGCAACCTGAACTCTTGAATTGAAAAGACTTCCGGTTTTTCCCCCAAACTATGAGCAGTGTTCTTTTAAATCTATGCATTTAATACTTTAAAATACAAAAATAAGCACTTAACATGTAAGATATCTTCCTGTAAAGTAACTTCTAATTTTCAGAATAAAGCAAAGAAATATATAAGATGTTTTATTTATACATTTGAGAAAAATCTAAGAAAATTTTCTCTAGTGGTAAGCATTGATCTTGTGATTATTTTGTTTTGTATTCTTAAAATTAATATATATCAAGGTAAAAGTTATAATGTGGATTTAAAATATAATTCTTGTCCCTTTTCATACTATAATTTAGACAATGTATTAGAGCCTATGTTTGGAATAATGCATTGAGATCTTATAAAGATGAAAATATGACTGGGAGCATGGCCTAGTTGTAGAGTGCTTGCCTAGCATGCACAAAGCCCTGGGTTCAATTCCTTAGTGCCACATACATAGAAAAAACCAGAAGTGGTGCTGTGGCTCAAGTGGTTGAACACTAGCCTCAAGAAAACTCAAGGACAATGCCCACGCCCTAAGTTCAAGAAAACACAAAACAAAACAAAAAACAAGAAGGAAGGAGGGAAGGAAGGTAGGAAGGAAGGAAGGAAGGAAGGAAGGAAGGAAGGAAGGAAGGAAGGAAGGAAGGAAGGAAAGAAAGAAAGAAAGAAAGAATTTTCTCATGAAATATACTAATTATATATTTATATTTGACTGGAATGTAACAACTGTGGTGTACATACAAAATATAGTCTGGCTAGAACTAATTATTTTCTCTGAATAAATAATTGTTTTTGGTTAAATTATAAGAAATCAACAAAATGGCTTAAAGGAGGTATTATTAAATATGAATTTGTTGCTTCTTTGAATCCTGAGATAAATTAGTTTAATAACACGTGGCAGTTTTCTTGGCTAGTGATTTAATGTGAAATTGAATTCTCCTTTTCCCCTCCCTGAAAACTCAAGCCAATTAGTAGAACTTTTAAGCTCTTTGTCACAGGCCACCTTGGAGGTCTGCAGAGAAGAACTTTAATCCAATAAACATTTCATTTAGATCATGAAAAGAAAGCATGAGGAGACACTCCTGTAAGAGCGGGTGTTACTATGATTCCACCCATGAAGAGATGTGAGGAATTTGCCAAATTAACCAAGAGGTCCTCATATTTAACACATAAATGTGTCAAAACTAACAGAATCATTATTTAATTTGCTTGAACTCTATATTGAGGAAACTCTAAAAAGCCACAACTGTTTTCTTCAAAGCCTTCACTGTTGAGCTGGATGGACAGGGCAAAGGAAGGTTGTGAGAAATCCAGATAGCAAATAACACTGGCCGAAGCTGGTCAGAAAAGGGAATAGATAATTAGGCGTAATTAGCGTGTATGAATCGTTGTCTCTCTGCCCTTAGCTTGAATAAATTTTGAAGAAAAAACCCTAGTGGTACAAATCCTTTGATGTAGGAAGAGTCATTGTGGCTTGGCAGCATAAAGGCAGTGTTTTATACTTTTACATAATGGTCGTGATACAGAAGAGTGAATGGACGTCCTGCACCCCCCTGTCTGCTTTATACCAAGGACTTTTGGATTCTCTTGAAACAAAATGCATCACAAGTTTTCAGTTGTTCGTAATGAGGGAGCAGACCTCATCAGGGTTCAGAAGAAGCCATCTTTAGCTTTGTTTAAGTCTTAACCACAGCTTTTTTTCCTTTCTGGGAAATCTGTTTTCTGAAATCAATAGTTCTTTTCCCTTCTTTGCTTGTACCTCCAATAAGAGAAAGGAATGATGCATAAGAAAGCTAAATAGAAAAGTTAAACAAAAAT
This sequence comes from Megascapheus bottae, assembly GCF_031878675.1. NCBI lineage: Eukaryota > Metazoa > Chordata > Mammalia > Rodentia > Geomyidae > Megascapheus > Megascapheus bottae. Next base: position 39,422,003 of record NC_143516.1, on the reverse strand, counting down.
TATCACATAAAAGACAACAGATTTTTGTGGTTTTAATCCCAGAGAGGGAGAAAAAAACTTTGCTGTGTTCCTCTGCTTTCAAGTCAGCACATTTTAGTACGGTTATTTTATAGTAAAATTTATAAGAAAACATAAAAATCATTTTAGATTTCTTTTTTGAAGTAACTTATTTGAAATCACACAAAGAAAAATGAAGTGGTATTAGTATTTCACAGTATTTCAGTTTCTAAAATAAAAATCAATTTGATAAAAATATTACTCAGTACACTGACAATAAACATTATTTGAGAAACATAGTTGAGAGTAGTAGGCTTGAAAGCCCAGCCTTGTGTCCAAAATAGACATTTATTTAGTGGTCACTACTGAGAAGATTCAAGGTGATCATTTTGAAATTTTCTGGGAGAACTGAAATGTCACCTGAAATATAATATCAGGTTTTTAAAATTTCAATTGTGTTTACTTTGATTATCTTAAATACTTCCAAATTAGTCATGAGCAAAAAGAAATAAGATATTTTAAAACTATAAAACAAATCTCATGGGGAAAGAGACAAAATAATTTACACAGTATCCTCAATATTGGAATAGTATCTCTAAGCAAGTTTTTTATTTCCAGTATTTTTCCAACTTCTTTGATCAGCTATTTTGGAAACACAGGAAAAAAACAAAACAAAACAACTCAGCCCTACCCTTCAGATATTCAAATGTGCAGATTTCCTACTAATTAATATTCTTCTTTTAAAATATTTCAATTATAAAACTTTTCTGTAATAGTCATCAGTGATCCATTCGCTGATGTGTAATCTATGATTCTATTTTTGTAAATGTGGCTTTAGTGTAGTTTTGTTATGACGTTTTGATTCTAGAAGACTTCTTTCAAGCTGCAATGCTCTGAGATGCTTTTGGCTACTTAACCCATTTTGCATATTGTGCCATTTGTAGAATAAAGTAGCCTTTTATACTTGAAGTTGATTTGAACTCTGAAAGGCAACACCTGAACATCTCACAAAACTGGATAATTATGGCTGATTGTGTTTTTCAGGTATAGGTCACAGGAAATTCATTTGGGGTAAAGTATGTACAAAGCTAAGAAATATGCAGATTTTCTGTTGTAGGATTGTGTAAAAATTATTTACAGTTAATACTTGCATAAAGGTTAGAAAGGTTGATGAAGTGATATTTAGTTTTGCTTTACTATTCACTGCATGTCAGAATGTAATTATGACTGATTCATGAAACTGTCTTAGAAACGAACCATCTTTATTAAAATGCTGATCAAGATAAGAGCTGACAGTAATAAAGAATAGAACATTTTAGTCTTGTTGCTTTTGAATGATTGCTAATTACCCCAGAGGTCACGTATAGTGCTTGGTAGGATTCATTGACATTATTTCTTTTAAGTCTGCTGTTTCAACAACATCTGAGCATGAAGACACAAACTGTGTGCACACTGAACAATAGTTTGGCCAAGTTTTCAAGGCTTTAAGATATCTAAGAAATCTTTTCCTGCTGTTTGGAGTAAGCTTCCCCCCCCCCTTTTAAAATTACAGAATACTAGTAGTGCTTGGTGTAAAAGGCTTTGTATATTCATTTATTATTGACTATGTTTATACCTTCCATTTTTAAGTTGGTATTAAGCAGTATATTATTATTATTGCTACATCATCTCTGAATATATATACATACAAACATATAAAATTACTAAGAACATGTATATTGACTCATGAGTTAAAATCCATACAAAAGATTTTCCTTTTGGGGGCTGGGAGTTTGGCCTCGTGGTAGAGTGTTGGGGTTTTTAGTCTTCAGTCCCTCCGGACCTGCAGGAGGGATAGGGAGAACATGCCCCGACCAAGACAAGCACCCAGCCCTCCCTTGCTGGAGGACAGTCAGACGCATTAGGGAGACCCGACAAGGCAGGAACTCAAGGCAGGAACTCATTTATTGAGGAAGTCCATTCAGCTAACATAGGATGCAGGAGCCTATCAGTACAAAGGTGGGCAGAGTGGGGGAGGTGCTCTCATTGAGGAAGTCCATTCAGCTAACATAGGAATCATGTGCTGAGAGGGCCGAAAGGTTGGGGCCTATCTCAGAGGTGGCCTTAGTTCACAAACCATAGCCACGCCTTCTACCAGTTGGGCAGGCACCATCTTAGCCAGGTGCAGTCCCAAGACCAGGGAATGAGCACTGGGCCACGAATTAGGCCTCCTTTTACAGCATAGGTTTCCATTTCCCTGATGTGACATGCTCCACAATAGATACTTGCCTAGCATGCACAAAGACCCGGTTTGATTCCTTGGTACCACATACATAGAAAAAAAAAAAGCCGGAAGTGGTGCTGTGGCTCAAGTAGTAGAGCTCTAGCCTTGAGAAAGCCCAGGACTGAGCTCAAGCCCAGGACTGGCAAAAAAAAAAAAAAGATTTGCTTTTTTGAGGGGAAGAGATCTGGTCCTGGGGCCTGAATACAGTGTCTAGATGTTGGCCCTGAGCATTTTTTCCCCTCAAGGCTAGCACTCTAGCACTTGTGTCACAGCTCTGCTTTTGGCTTTTTGGTGGTTTGTTGAAGATAAGAGTCACATGGACTTCTTTGCCTAGGCTGACTTTAACCTTGATCCTCAGATCTCAGCCTTCCAAGTAGTCATGATTACAGGTGTAAACTACTGGTGCCCAGCTTAGAAGGGACTTAAAATTTTTTCGTTGACAATTGTTACAAAGATGATGTACAGTGTACAGATGTACAGTGATCTACAGGGGTTACCATTAGATAAGTCAGGTAAAGAATATCTTTCTTTTTCCCTCCCTCCCTCCCTCCCTCCCTCCCTCCCTCCCTCCCTCCCTCCCTCCCTCCCTCCCTTCCTTCTTTCCTTCCTTCCTTCCTTCCTTCCTTCCTTCCTTCCTTCCTTCTTTTTCTCCTTCTTTCCTTTCTTTCTTCCTGATTTTTTTGCCAGTCTTGGGACTTGAATTCAGGGCCTGAGCACTGTCCTTGGGCTTTCCTCAAGGCTAGCACTCTACCACTTGAGCCACAGCACCACTTCTGGCTTCTCTATGTATGTGGTATGGAGGAATTGAACCTGGGTCTTAGTGCATGCTAGGCAAGCACTCTACCACTAGGCCAAACTTCCAGTCCAGAATACATTTCTTTTTGAACAATGTTACCCTGGAAGGGACTTCTTTATGCTTAATCAGAATATACTCTTTTTTTTTGATCGGTCATGGGCCTTGTACTCTGGACTTGGCTGTTGTCCCCGAGCTCTTCAGCTCAAGGCTATCGGCCTATCCTTTGAGCCATAGCACCATTCCGGTTTTCTAGTGGTTTATTGGAGATAAGAGTCTCAGGGACTTTAGTGCCCAGGCAGGCTTTGAAATGTGATCCTCAGATCTCAGCCCCCTGAGTAGCTAGGATTACAGGCGAGAGCCACCCTGCCTGGCCAGAATATACTCTTACTATCAATAGCTAGTGTTTAATTTGTTTTTGCTTTTAGTAAGTGTGAACTTTGTAACTTATTTTTAAAGACATGTAGAAACCCTTACATTTTTTAGCTACTAATGATTGCTAAAATATGTATATTATAAAATGTAGTTGATTAGCTGAATAAACTCTGACATGCCCAAAATAATTTAATCTTTATAATTCTTAACAACTGGCAATAGAACCTGGGATATGTATATGTATATATGCATGGAGATTAAAAACCAATGATATCACACACAGTTGTGTGGTTTCCTTGGTCTGGTAGAAAGATCAGTATTTAATAAGGCCATCATTGTGAGCCTGACTCTGTCATTAACTTTGAGCAAGCTTCTTCAATGTGCTTCACTTTACATCTCCTTCATCTATAAAGTGATGGAGTTTGGACTACAAGATTGTTAAGCCCCTTATGACGTGATGCATTTTCAAGATTCGTTTTTGAAAGTTTACTTGTAATTTGTTTCTTTTCAACCATGATAAGTTTCCCTCCAGTGTTCTAAATGTAGTGTTAAAGTCTTAGGCTAACTAGTCTACAGAGCCTAATTTCCTTACATAACTCAAATATTATCATGAAATAAATCTAAAGAAAACAATATTTTAAATTAGCTGCATACTCACTAGGGATACAATAATACATATTATTGAGATAAATTGTGCCATCAAAGAAATTAGGATGTTCTAAGTACTGAAAATTAACATACTAACAAATTGCTATAATCTAAAAAATAATAGTATAATAAAAATATTATACTATAGAGTGAATAGGAGTGATTAACTGTGGTAGGTGCAATGTTAACAACGATATGAAATAGCAAAATATTAAATTAAAATCACAAATTTGAAATAAATTTTCTATCCTCTCTGATGCTGGCAATTTAGAGGATGAATGAATGAAATGGAAATGTATGTAAATTCTGAATAGTCTGTGTTTACAGATCTCAAGGAGGGATAAAACTGGAGCTGACTTAGGTGTTTTACTTCCATTTCATGGATGTGTATTTTGATTCCATTTTGTGGATGTGTCATTGTCACTACTTATGGTTTAATAGTCAAGCTTACAGTTTCGTTTGTTTTTCAAGAAGAATGAAGTAGACTTTCCTTGAAAACTGGACAGAACTTTAAGGGGAAAGGGGGATGGCAGAAGAAAACTACAAGTAATTTCAGTGCATGTTGGAAGAGTTACCTGGCTAGGGAGTGGTAAGTAGTGAAAAGAGAGCACTATAGGTTGTAAGCAGAGATTAAGAGAGTCGACTTAACTTTTGGAAGGCAGAATTCAAACAGAGATGTTATACATATTTAAACATTTCCTAATTTGGAGAATAATCAGTTTGCCTGAATAATCAAGACTTTTCAATAAGTTATATAATCAAAACAGTCTTTGGGTGGTACTCTAATCACCTGTTTAGCACGCATGAGCATGCATGAGTTCAAAACTTCAGTACTACAAAAAAATAGTAAACGATTTAAAAGTAAATGACAATATATGACTGTGTGTTTTCACAGGGGTTTCGAGTCTCAAGAGACTTTAGGAACCTTACCCCACTACTTCATATACATTGGAAATAATGAAAGGTCATGTCTGAGATTATCTTACTAAATATTGCCCAGCCAGAGGTGGAGCCAGACCTGGATTCAGATTTTCTGCTCTTCAGTGAGAAATTTTTTTCCCCCAAACCATGTTATGCAGTGTGATTGCCCATATATTGATCATATTTGCATATTATATATTATATAGTCTTTGGGTAGAATTAGTTATTTTCTCAATTTTTTAATCAATCTGGAGTTACTTATCTTTATTTTATAAAAGGATACTGTACCTTATTAATATAGCTTTAGTTATACATAATTATAAATTAGATATGGTGATATCCTGAACTTATTTGTAGCTAATAGTTTAAAATTTACTCTTCGGATTATCAGAATGAAGAAAACTTGGCTGGGATGTAGTTTGCTGAAACTCTGCCTAGCATGCTGAAAGCCCTGGATTTGGTCTGTGGCACGGGGATAGGAGAAGAATAGAGACAGTGCATAATTAGCCTAATTCTTAGGAAGCACATAGGCAGACATGTATGCATATATGTCGGTAGAAAAGTATTTGAAAAAGATTAAAAACTAATTTTCTTTTGGCTGTACTGAGGTTTGAAGTCAGGGCCTCACTGGCAAAGCTCAGCTTGCTTGCTTGGCTTGTGCACTACCACTTGAGCCATACCTATAGCCCCAAACTAAAGTTCTAGTAATGGCTTTTCACCCAAGTTCAAGGCTGTTGTTCACCAGAATAGGCTGAATAAAACTAAGACAAAGGGGCAAATAAAAGATTCTATCTTTTTGAGATTCATTTAAATAATTTATTTACATTGACAATTTTGGGACCACTAGTCATACTCTTTTTTTGGCGGGGGGAGGGTGTCAGTAGAGGGGCTTGAACTCTAGGCGTAGGTCTTGTTCCTGAGCTCTTCATTCAGCTCAATGCTAGCACTCTACCAATTGAGCCATAGAGCTCCTTCCAGTTTTCTCGTGGTTAATTGGAAGTAAGAGTCTCATGGACTTTTTGTGCTGGGGCTGGCTTTGAACCTCGATCTTCAGGTCTCAGCCTCCTGAGTAGAATTACAGGCATGAACCACTAGTGCCCAGCTTACCTTCTTTTTTTTCTTTTTCTTGCTAGTCCTGGGGCTTGAATTCAGGTCCTGGGTCTCCATTTTCCTCCCACCCTTCCCCCGCTTATCTTGATTTCCCCCCTTCCCTATCCAATTTCAAATAACCAATTAAGCACATATAAAATATATCAGATAACAAGGTGAAATATTGTAGCAATATGAGATAATCAAGGGATGGCAAAAGAGATGAGAGATAACATAGTACATTAAGAACAACAGTCATTCATTATATTTGCCTCTTCTTTCTTTTTAGAACAGATGAACTTTTTTCTTTTTTCTCCAGTAGGAACTGGTATCATTCTGATGATAGATCTTCCTGAGGGCACATCTTGTGTTTGTTCAGTACCTAGGACTGAGGTTCTAAAGGAGAAAAGTGTTTTTTTCTCTTGATAAAATAATGTATTCTAGCATTAAATGATGAGTATAGCTGCATTTTGAAGGCAGGCAGAGGTGACTGCTTGTGGTTCTTGTTGATCCAGATTCTTTTTTTTTTTTTTCTACCAGTCCTGGGCTTAAGCTCAGGGCTTGAGCACTGTTCTTGGACTTTCTCAATGTTAGAGCTCTACCACTTGAGCCTCAGCACCACTTTCAGCTTTTTTCCTATGTGTGTGGTATTGAGGAATCGAACCCAGGTCTTCGTGCATGCTAGGTAAGCACTCTACCACTAGGCCAAAGCCTAGTGCAAAAGCTTGGCAAAGAAAGCTGTATAGGCAGAGGACTTATTACTGGGACAGTGCTGGTGTCCTTAAAATCCTCTAATCTTCAATTGTGGAGTGTCACCCTGATGACTTTACTAATTCTAATCATTTTCTAGAGCACCCCTCCCCCCTAACACTTTAGTAGGCTTACATTTTTACTTTTTAAATACTTCCCAATTGAGATTGAACTCTCATGTGAGAAAACTTGCATGTTGTATAGGAGCAAGACTGCCACATCTTACCAACTCACTTTTGGCACAAAGGTATTTTGGATGCAAGCTAGTATCTTAGGTGATCCCAATTTATCATCTTATCACGAAATTGAATTGTTAGTGGCCTCCAGGGTCTTGAAAACATTGCTATGGAGTTTTGTTCTTTATAATTTCTTACTGTATTTTAAAGATAAAAATTACCACACTTTACTATAATCCATGCAGCTTGATTAATGTCCATGGGCTATATTGATTTTTTTGTTTTTTTAATTAAAGAATTTATTAACATTGACATGTGAAAGGGTATCTATCAATGTATGTGAATTAATGCGCCTTCTATCTGGCAAATATCATGTAACCCTTTTATTAATTACAATAAAAATATTAAAAAAAAGAATTTATTAACATCATATTTCCTAACAAATGGGGCGATGTCATTCTTTCTGACAGCTGCATAGAATTCCACTGTGTACAAATACCACATCTTGTTGATCCACTCATCAACTGAGGGACATCTGGGTTGGTTCCATATCTTTGCTATGGTAAATAGTGCTGCAAGAGGTCACAGGTTTTTATGTCTATGTGGGTTGTGCTTATATTTCCAATACCATGTCCATAGATTTGGGTATGCAAATATTGAGTCCTCGCTGTTGTACTGTTTGGATTTAATAGCCACATGTTAAGGATACCATGTACCTTTTGTTCCTTTGGACTTGTCTTGTCTCACTCAACATGATTTGCTCTAGATTCATCCACTTCCCTCCAAATGCCATTATTTTATCTTGTCTGTTGGCTATGTAGAATTCATGTATATATATATATATATATCACATTTTTTGTATCCATTCATCTGTAGTAGGGCATCTGGGTTGTTTCCATTGCCTGGCTATTGTGAATAGTGCAGAGATAAACATAGCTGAGCAGGTGTCCTTATCATATCCTGGGTTATGATGCTCAGGATAGATGCCCAGGTATGGTGGGATCGTAGGGAAGGTCAATTTTCAGTTCTTTAAGAAACCTCCACACTGCTTTCCAGAGTGCTTGAACTAGCACTAGCAGTGTAGTAGGGTTCCTTTTCTCTACAACTCGGCCAGCATGTGTCATTGTCCGAGTTCAAAAATCTTGGCCAATTCTTATTGGAGTAAGGTGGTATCTTAAGGTTGTTTTTATTTGCATTTCCTTTATGACCATGGCTGATGAGGCTTTTTCTCATTTGGTTTTCTGCCATTTTAACCTTTTCTTTTGATAAGTCTCTCTTTAGTTCCCTTGCACATTTAGTGAGTGGTTTGTTGGGTTTGGGGGGCATTAGTTTCTTGAGTTCCCTGTAGATACTGGATATTAAGCATTTGTCTGATGTATTATTGGTAATATCTTTTCCCAGTTGGTTGGCTGTCTTTCTACTTTAGTAGCTATGCTTTTATCTGTGCAGAAATTTTTTTACTTATTTTTAGGTAGTCCCATTTATCTAGTCTCTCTCCAATCTGTTGTGACTCTGGGATTCTGAATTAGGATGTTTTTGCCTGTGCCTGTGAGTTCCAGTGTTTCACCAACTCTATCATGTAGCAGTTTCAAGGTTTCTGGTCTGACATGGAAGTCTTTGATCCATTTTGAGTTAATGTTTGTGCATTGCGAAAGGCTAGGGTCAGTTTTTGGTTTTCTGCATGTGGCTGGCTGCCCAGTTTTGCCCAGCACCAATAATTGAATAGGCTGTGTTTTAAACTCATTTTTTCAAAGGAAGATTGGGTCTTTGTATATCTTAGTGGTGCTTATAAAAGAGGAAATGTGGCTTCATTTACAATGTGAGATATGAGTGAAAACTCTATGACTATGCTCATGTGTTTGAGATGTTGAGATCCTTACCTGAACCAAGTTTAGGAGGTCATAACCAATATCATATTCTAGCCCTTCTGTTCTCATTCATTCTCCCTCCCTCCCTCCCTCCCTCCCTCCCTCCCTCCCTCCCTCCCTCACCTCTCTCTCTCTCTCCTCTCTCCTCTCTCTCTCTCTCTCTCTCTCTCTCTCTCTCTCTTTCTCTTTCTCCTTCTTTCTCTTCTGTATCTCCTCTTTCCCTCCCTCCCCCTTTCCTTTTCCTGTATTTCAAATCTTCATATCAGGACCGTTACAGCTTTATCAGTACTTTGTTTCCTTAATCCTCCACTTTTCTCCTTCAGTTTTCCGAGTAATTCTTGACAATCCTTGTACTTTTAAGTACTTTACTGCCATTGTGCAATGAATAATGGGTTTACTTTAGTCTCATTTAATGCAAGCATAAACCAGAAGGAAGTCAATGTTACTAGCCTACCTCTGTGATTCTTAGCATATAAACACCAACCTTGAAAGGTCCTATGCTTTTCTTTCCATCTATAGTTTGACATTCTAATTATATCCCTCAAATCAATTCCAACTCTGTGCTATTGAAGAATAGCTATGTAATTTGGATTGAACTGATCAGAATTGGAGCTTGATTAAGCTTAGCCAGAGGTTCTCAACTCTGACCCATCATAATCACCTAAGCCTTAAAAGAAAGAAAAGAAAACAGCCCCAGGGATCTAATATACCAAGGCCTCATAATGCTAGATTATGTGCTGTGCTACTGAGTTATACTCCCAACCTAGAAATGGCCCACCCAAGCCTTCTTCCCTAAAGTGTACCCTTTTCCCCCCATCCCCAGTACCAGGATTTGAACCTCATGCCCTCACATACTAGGCAGGAATTCTACCACTTAAGCCAAATTCCCAGCTTCAACTGAACTTTCTAAATAATTTCTGCATGAAACTGATGTGTGGCCAGTGTTGAGAGCCACTGCTCTGCTATTTTCCTCTGCAACTTCCATGCCACTGTGTTGGTCCAAGAGAGTCAAACCTAATCAATTGATTTGTTCTAGCGCTGGGAATTAGTTGGAATGGTTTAAATCAGCCAAACAGGTAGCTGAGTGAAAGTTTTATGGTTGTGGAAATGGTCTCAGTCTCTTTTCTTTGTTATAGAACAAGTGCACTATCTATGCTGGACTCTTGCACCTGGAGAACTCTTTTTGTTGTTGTTGTGGGGCTTGCAACTCTAAGCCTGATCACTGTCCCTGAGCATTTCAGCTCAAGACTAGTGCTCTACCACTTGAGTCACAATGCTGTTTCTGGTTTTCTGGTGGTTAATTGGAGGTAAGAGTCTCATAGACTTTCACACTTAGGTGGGCTTTGAACCTCGGTCTTTAGATCTCAGCCTATTGAGTAGTTAGGATTACAGGTGTGAGCCACCAGCACCTGGCAAGCCACCAGCACCTGGCAACTTGGAGAACTCTTGAAATGCTCAAATCCAGCATGCCACCAAATTCTTCCTCCAGTTCTTTTTGGATGGCATAACCTCATAGTTGCCTATAAGTTCTGTTGTTTGCTGCAGTTTGTAAGTTAATGAATGATTTTGCCAAGTTACATTGCTGCAGAAATTTATTGTTGATGAATCTTCTTAATTTTTTTTTTTTTGGTGGGTCATTGGGCTTGAACTCTGGACCTGGGCACTGTCCTTGAGCGCTTCAGCTCAAGGCTACCGCCTTACTCCTTGAGCCACAGCTCCACTTCCTGTTTTCTAGTGGTGAATAAGAGATAAGAATCTCACATTCTTTAATGCCCAAGAAGCCTTTGAACCAGGATCCTCAGATTTCAGCCTCGTAAGTAACTAGGAATACAGGTGTGAGCCACCTCTCCCATCTCCTCTTAATCTAATTAGTAAGCAGTCTTTTGATCCTGATATTCTGGAATTTCTTCCTCCAGGCTGCTGATCTCATTCATTTTTTTCCTCAAAGAGATTTCTATTGAGCACCTGCTATGATACAATTCTTTTTCCATCTTCATTCATAAATGAGAATATTTCTACCACATTTTCAGTTTCTGACCTTTGAATTGGCAGTATATAGATGGAAGAAAGCTCCAGTCTATTATAAAAGCTGTTTGAGAAAGGGACTGTACTGGATTTTTGTTTCTGAGTTTGTGTCTGACCTTTGCACATACACAAATTTGCTAATGGTTTCTTCAGTTGGTTAAGTACTTGCCACATACTGTGGTAGATGTTGGGGAATGCAGGAAAACAACACAGACATAATCCTTCCTTGTGTCATAACTTGTGAAAGCTGTTTTTAATATCTTCATTATTATATGAAAGCCTCTCATTTTGCTATGTGTAATATAATATGAACAGAGAAAGTCTTTAAGAAGTTGACTCCATATAATTTTTCTAGGGAATTAAATTGTAAATAAGTGAAAAAAAATCTGGTTATTGTAGCATATGTATTCACTAGATAATAGCGAAAGCTAGGCTTTACTTAAAGATTACTTGAGAAAGGGCAACAGTCATGGGAGTTTTCCGAAGCAGGTTGACTGAGAGTTCCACAAGCCAATAATCCCTTGTAATATTTCCATTCTTGTATTTCCAGATAGGATGCACGTATTGTGAGATGTGGTGCAAAACCTCAGCCTGCATTGGCATTCTGTGTTTGTCACTTTGGGTTTTTTCATAATGGTCAAGTTTTTTAACCTCTCTGTGCTTTAGTTTCCTTCTTCATCTGTAAAAGGGAAATAGTAATAATGTCTGCTTCACAGTAGTTGAGAACAATTGATACATCAGAATTAAATGAGTAAGTTTCCAAGGGTACGAAGTCATTATTTAAAATTAATTGTATTTTCAAGACCAATGCTCACTAATACTTAGGAATGTTGACACAGCACTGGTAGAAGTTTTGATGGGTACTACTGGGAAAATGTAGTGCCCACAGATGTGGAGAATATTCTTATCCTGTGGTCAAATAGTTTCTCTTCTAAGCATATATCCAAGAAGATCATGTGCATATATACACCAAAACCATGTGCAAGAATGTTATGGCTAGCCGGGTGCGGCGGCTCATGCCAACTAGCTACTCAGGAGGCTGAGATCTGAGGGTCAAGGTTCAAAGCCAGACTGGGCACACCTGAGACTCTTATCTCCAATTAACTTCTAGAAAATGGGAAGTGGGGCTTGGCTCAAGGGTAGGGCTGCAGCCTTCTGCTGAGGAGCTTAGGTTTCCCCCCTACAATTTTCATTTTATTAAGTCTTTGGTTAAGAGGTTATTTTTTTTATTATTTTTTGGCTAGTCATAGGGCTTGAACTCAGGGTCTGGGCACTGTCCCTGAGCTTCTTTTGCTCAAGGCTAGTAGTGCTCTACCATTTGAGCCACAGTGCCATTTCTGCCTTTTTCTATTTATGTGGTACTGAGGAATTGAACCCAGGGCTTTATGCATGCTAGGCAAGTAATCTACCACTAAGCCACATGCTCAGCCTATGTTGTGATTTTTAAAGGATCTTCTCCACTACATTTTTTTGTTCAAACTGGGAATGGTGTAGAAGCTATATAGTCATTTTTTGAGGTGGTTATGTTTTCTAATGGTATTATTCAGGATTGCTAAAAATATACACAATAGCTTTGAGAACATTGCAAATTGTTCTTTTAGTCATACATTTTTACTTCCAGAGTCAAAGACTTTTAACTCATGAGTGTGTCAATGTTTCTCATTTTCTTCCCTAAATTTCCTAATTGCAATGTTAGTTTATATAATTGTATTTGTCTTTTATATAAATAAATATATAAACTTTTCAAATATATTTTATTGGATAGCTGATTAGTATAATGTGTTATTCATTAGGATTTGGGTGGTGATAAGAAGTCACAGGTCCTGGGCTGGGAGTTTGGCCTAGTGGTTAAAGTGCTTGCCTAGCATGCATGAAGACCCGAGTTCGATTCCTCGGTACTACATACATAGAAAAAAGCCAGAAGTGGTGCTGAGGCTCAAGTGGTAGAGCTCTAGCCTTGAGAAAGTCCAAGGACAGTGCTCAGGCCCTGAGCTCAAGCCCAGGACTGGGGGAAAAAAAAAAAAAGAAGTCACAGGTCCTGCAAATACATCTGAAAATTAGGAAATTGCTTAGAGCTGTGCCTTTTAGAGTGTCAACTTAGAAATAGCACAGCTTTTCTCCTGTCCTACCCTTCCACAAAGTACTGTGAAGAATCTAGAGTGAGTGAATAGAAAAAAAACATTTTAGGTATATTTTTCTTTAAAAATATAAATTGGGTGTTAGTATTTTTCTGACAATTAAGAACTCACATCTAAGGGCTTTGGCTATAGTTCTTTAGCTGCTGATTAGGTATGCCACAGTGGTGATTAGTGAGTGTACAAATGCAATCATTTGGTAGGGCTTAATCACTTTCATGTTTGAGAAGTTAGTTACCCTGAAAGAGAAATTGAAGCTTGTATAAGTTCCATTAGCCTTATTTTTAACAGCAAAAAAATGAGAAGAAATTATGACTAAATTAGGAATATTTGGTTATATAAGATAAATTGTAGTTTAAAAGAAATAGACAACCTTGGCAGATACATTTCTATGAATATATTCTTATTGTGTGTGGTGTTTTATTATCTACAATAGAAGTAGCATATGAATTAATAGCCACACAAGACACAGGACAGGTTTCTTTCAGAGATATGGAGTGAGACTTGCTTCCTATTTTCTTTTGTTGAATTGGAGACTGAGTCTTTACTATTACTGGAAAGGATAAGAAGGAAGGCATATCTCTTTTCTAAGGTCTCCTGTATTACTCCAAGCTGAAAAGAAGGTTATATGGGAATGCTTTAAAGCGCTCTCGCTCTCGCTCTCTCTCTCTCTCTCTCTCTCTCTCTCTCTCTCTCTCTCCCCCTCCCCCTCTCCCTCGCTCTCTCTCTCTCTCTCTCTCTCCCCCCCTCCCTCTCCCTCGCTCTCTCTCTCTCTCTCTCTCCTCCCTCCCTCTCCCTCGCTCTCTCTCGCGCTCTCGCGCTCTCTCTCTCTCTCTCTCTCTCTCTCTCTCTCTCTCTCTCTCTCTCTCTCTCTCTCTCTCTCTCTCTCACAGAGGTCATCTGAAGCAAATAGTATTTGGGTGATTCTGAATTCCTTTGTGGTAGATTGGATCAATGGGTCATTAGCGTGGGTCCTGAAAGTAAGGCCTGCTGTGATTTTTAGCACCTGCGAATGATGAGACAGAGGTGTCTGTGAAAGCAGCAGCTGGCTGTTTAGGCCAAATAGCCTAAGGAGTCATGGCTTTATTACATTCAGGGGTTGTTCTTTTTTCTTTCTTTTTTCGGAAAGGGCTTTGTTTGGTACCCCCAGCAATACTCAAATTTGAAATATTCCTGCCTTAACTTCCTCTAGATGGGTCCTACTACATTCTCTAAAAACTGATTTGTTGCTGGTGGTGATATTTTTTTGGATTATTAGGGTTTTTTTATTAAAGAATTTATTAACCTTGACTTTTTCAAATGACATGTTTAACAAACGAGTATTCAAGAAGGGAATCTCTATATACAATTACTGGCACTTAGTTTTTAGAACATAATCAAAATTAGACTAAGGGTTTGTGTATCATAGATACATATTAATCTATGTAATAAAACATTATGTCTATAGAGTCATAGGTTTTTATGTCTATGTAATTGTGTTTATATTTCCAATACCATGTCCATAGCATTGGGTATGCAAATATTGAGTCCTTACTCTTGTACTGTTTGGATCTAATAGCCACATATTTAAGGATACCATGAGCCTTTTGTTCCTTGGTCTTGACTTGTCTCACTCAACATGATTTGCTCTAGATTCATCCACTTCCCTGCAAATGCCATTATTTTATCTTGTCTGTTGGCTATGTAGAATTCCATTTTATATATATATATATATATATATATATATATATATATATATATATATATATATATATATATATATACATACACACCACATTTGGTGGTGGTGATGGTATTTTGCTTTGCAATGTGCTGGAAATGGAACTTAGGGCCTTGCAAATGCTAGGCAAGCAGTTCACCACAGGGCTATACCCTAGGCCTTGTTCTTCAAATGTATACTGCACACAAATAAGTTTTGTAGGCTCTCTACAGATCTGGCTTCTTGGGGACTACTTTATATTAAGTAGATTCACAATTGCTATTGTGCACATCATAATGCTACACCCACACCAGTCTTCCAACCAAGTTTTCTGAATCTTTGCTCTTTGTTCTTAGGGTCAACACTGTCCAAGATTGCCCAGGACTGTCCTTGTTTCAGCACTGGAAGTTTTGTGTCCTGAAAACCATATGTTTCAGGGAAACCCTTCAATCCAGGAGTTATTTGGTCACCCTCTTTATTTTCACTCTTTGGAGACCTTAGCAGCTACAGTATACTAGGAGGGAAAATGATTCTCACTGCCACTGAGTGCAGCCTTCTGCCCTGTGATACAGATGATAAGGAGCCCTCTGTCCTCAGAGTGTAACCCAGAAGACAGTGTGAGGGAAGAACATTGCTGTTTCTCAAGTGTGTCATGTTATTGTTCACATGATTTACTGCTACATAGGAAACAGCCACAACATTCCAGTCTTAAAACAGTATGCCTTTATTATTTCTTGTTTCCATGGGTTGAGAAGGGCTCAGCTGTTTCCTTAGTACTATTTCCTTAGTACTATAGTGGCTATGCTAAAACAGCTGGGCACTGACTGGTCAACATCTTTTTCTTGATATGATCTCCAGACCTCTGCAAGGCCCTTGTCTATGAATATTAGTTTAGGATTTTTTTTTCTTGGCATAGCGGCCTGCAAACACATGGATATTTACTGGTACCTTAGGGTTCCAGAAGAAGTATTCTGGCCAATAAATAAGAAGGTGCTTTAAGTGTCACATAGAGGCCTGGAGCATGACCTAGTGGTAGAGTCCTTGCCTACATGCATGAGGCTCTGGGTTTGATTCCTTGGTATCACATACACATACATGAGAGCATTAGCCTTGAGAAAGTCCAAGGACAGTGCCCCTGTCCTGCATTCAAGCCCAGGACTGCCCTCCCCCCCCCACAAGTCACATAGGATAGATATTATTGCATAGCATCATTTCTACCAGCCTTGAGTCACAGGATTACCATAAAGACCCCAGTTCTTCTGGGTTGAAATATCAATATCATATTGCAAGAAGAACCTGGGGGCTGGGTGTGATGGCTCATGCCCGTAATCCTAGCTACTCAGGAGGCTGCCATCTGAGGCTTGTGGTTCAAAACCAGCCTGGGCACTAAAGTCCATGAGTCTCTTATTTCCAATTAACCTGTAGGAAAAGGGAAATGGGGCTTGGCTCAAGGGTAGGGTGGTAGGCTTGAGCTGAAGAGCTCAGGGACAGTGCCCAGGCCCAGGGTTAGTGCAGTAGCCTTGAGCAGCAGACATTTGGTTTAAAATGTGGACACTTAAGTCCTGACCCAACTCTCTTAGACTGCTTCTCTTTCATTGTGGTACTTAAGGCCTGTGAGTTATTATTCTTGTTGATAGCTCCCAGCCTCTTATTGCAGAGTAATGAGAATTGGGGTATGTTAAAAATAAAATAAAGGGGCCAGGAGTTTGGCCTAGTAGTAGAGTACTTGCCTAGCCTGCATGAAGACCCGGACTCTAGCATTGAGAAAGCCCAAGGGTAGTGCTCAGGCCCTAAGTTCAAGCCAGGACTGGCAAAAATAAAATAAAAACTCAACTGTGCTCATTTGGGAAAATTTGCTGACAGTACTGTTTGGTAATTTTCAGGAAAGCATGGTACAGATTTTTGTTGTTGTTGCCAGTCCTGGGCTTGAACTCAGGGTTTGAGCACTGTCCTTGGACACTTTTTGCGCAAGGTTAGCACTCTGCCACTTGAGCCACAGTGCCACTTCCAGCTTTTTCTGTGTATGTGGTACTGAGGAATCGAACCCAGAGCTTTGTGCATACTAGGCAGGTACTTTACCAGTCCTTGCTCCTGGTCCCAGATCTTAATTTTTGTTTCCCCTTGATCCTCAGATCTCAGCCTCCTCAGATCTATTTTTTTTTTTTAAATCAGTCCTGGGGCTTGAGCTCTGGGCCTGGGCACTGTCCCTAAGCTCTTCAGCTCAAGGCTACCACTCTACCCCATGAGCCACATCACCACTTCCATCAGATCTTAATTTTTTAAAGCTGTAGTTGGTTGTTTCCTGCTTTATATATTTTCACTACTTCAACTTTAATTTTGTGAAAAAAGCTTATAGTTCTGAACTTCTATTTGTTTAAAAACATATTCTATATTTGGATTGTAGGAATATTGTAATACAGTTCCACTTGATTCTGGGATAGATTACCGGAAAAGAGTACTTCCTGCTGCAGGAAAACTCTACTACCTGTAAGTTATATTTTGTTTTACTTTTTTGTGAGTGCATTTTAATTTTAATTTTCCAAGTCTAAAATCTAATAATTTATCAGGAGAAGATGAGGAAAATAAACATGTTAATTAAGACTATCTTTGAATCTCATGATTTTTAACCAAATGTTATTTTTACCAAAATGCTATTCTTTACGCTAACATTTTACATTCATATTTGCATCATTTATAAAGTGTGATTGGGTGAAATCTTAATTAGTTTTGAGGGGAGGAGTGATGACAGATGGTTAGAAAGTAATGAGATCCTCCAAGAAGAGACTGTGATATTAAGAGATTATATTTAACATGCTAAAGTAATTAATTATTTGCGAACATTTTCTGAAAAGTATGCCATTTATATTCTCCCAAATTATTGTTTTATTTTGTAAGACAATCTGTTTGTATTTATCATTGTTGACTGACTTCCATACAGAACTGATACACAATATGTTCCATGTGCAAAGGCAACAGGATATACTTTTAAGTCTTTAAAGATATGATACTCCTGAATAGAAGCAATTTATAATAATAGATGTATTTAGCAGGTACAGTTAATGCCAAGAAGCTACTTTGTTTGAGAATGTCACTTGTGAAAACCTTAAAGGAAAAGTGCTTTCCAAATGCACACTGTTGTTTAGTATGTGCCAACAGTATTTGGCGCATAGTGGGTTCTCAGTAAATAGATCTAAGGACTAATTGTAATTTACCTAAAAGGCATGTTTCTAATAATTTAAATTTTGATGACAGTGTGCATATGAGAGGTTGAGAAAAGTTCTTGTCCCTGCACCTTGTAAGCAGAAGTACTTACCGTTTTTGAAGCAGAAATTAGCTAGAAAAAAAAATCACATAATTAAAATTGCATACTTTACAGAGTACTAAAGGGACTATTTCAGTTTATTATTCAGTTTCAGATGATTATTATAGACGGTTCTTCATCCACCCTTAAGTACTTTGTCTTTAAAGTACTTTATAATTGAAAAAAATTCTCACAGCCCTATTTTCTGCTTTCACTTGGATTTTTTCTTCTTTGTATCTTTTATCTTGGGTTTTTTTTTGGTTTCCTTTTCTGGTATTCACAACATTTCCTTGATTCTTCCTACCTGTTTCTTGATATTCCAGATGAGTAGTACATAGAAATTAATTATTATTCCCCTTATTCTTTCCTCAGAAGAGTTAATTCTTTTTTTTTTTTTTTGCCAGTTCTGGAGGTTGAACTCAGGGCCTGAGAACTGTCCTGGGCTTTCTTAAGGCTAGATCTCTACCACTTGAGCCACAGCACCATTTCCAGCTTTTTCTTTTTCTTTCTTTCTTTCTGTTTGTCTTTCTTTTTCTTTCTTTCTTTCCTTCCTTCTTTCTTTCTTTCTTTCTTTCTTTTCTTCTTCTTCTTCTTTTCTTCTTATTAATATTATTGTTTTTTTTTGTGGGTCATGGAGCTTGAATTCAGCCTGGGCGCTGTCCCTGAGCTCTTCAGCTCAAGGCTACCACCCTATCCTTGAGCTAAGCCCCACTTCCCATTTTCTAGAGATTAATTGGAGATAAGAGTCTCAGGTTCTTTTGTACCCAGGATGGGTTTGAACCTTGATCCTCAGATCTCAGCCTACTGAGTAGCTAGAATTACAGGCATGGGCCAATGTGGCACCTGGCTTGTTCAGCTTTTTCTATGTATGTGGTACCAAGGTACCTGGGTGTTGTGCATGCTAGGCAAGCACTCTACCACTAGGCCAAACTCCCAGCCCAGAAGAGTTAATTCTTGCTTCCTGTTTCTCCACAGAGTATATTCTTTTTTTGGCGGGGGGGGGGGGGGGGGGACACTTGTGGGACTTGAACTCTGGGCCTGAGTGTTGTCCCTGAGCTCTTCAGCTCAAGGCTACCACCCTACCCCTTGAGCCACAGCACCACTTCCACAAAGTATATGTGTATATATATATTTAATAATATGCATCTTTTAAAAATTGTAATTAATAGAGGGGTTACAGTTATATTCGCCAGATAGAAGGTGTATTACTTCTCACACATTGATAACCCTTCTCATGTTTTGGTCCCCATTCCCCTCCCCCCTACAAAGTATATTCTTGTATGGAAGAGTTAAGATATTTTCCTAATGATGAAGTCCTAACACAAAGACATTTAGTATGGGCCTAACTCATGAAATCTATTGCATGATGCTGAGTGGGTCTAACCTCCTGGAGGTGAAAAATCTTTTGCTAAAGCATGGAGCATAGCCATTTTCTTTCTCTAGGCTTACCATACTGCTCTTTGCTTTCCTAGATCAGGTAAGATGGTTTTGACATAATGAAATTTGGTTCCGTTCTTAAAACGTAAGTGGGAGAAAAACAGACTCTTTTAAACATCTCTACTAAACTGCAATCTATGAAGTTTACCATGAAAATCTTGGAATAGCTTTCATTTTATATTAAAAAATATTTTATGTGGTACTGAGGAATTGAGCCCAGAGCCTTATGCATGCTAGGCAACCACTGTACCACTAAGCAACATTCCTAGCCCTGGGATAGCTTTCTTAAAAAAAGAAAAAAATTATATAAGGAGCAGAGAGTTTGGCCTAGTGATAGAGTGCCTACCTAGCAACCACAAAGACCTGAGTTTGATTCCTCGATACCAAATACATAGAAAAAGCCAGAAATGGTGCTGTGGCACAAGTAATAGACCTCTAACCTTGAGGAAGCCCAAGGACAGTTCTCAAGTCCTGAGCTCAAGCCCCAGGACTGGCAAAAAAATGATATAAATACACACACACACACACACATACATATACATATATATGAGTACACATACAGAGTCGTCCCTTCCTATATATCACTTATCGTGGCTTCTCTGTATCATGTTCTTTTTTTTTAATACATAGTGATCCCTCAACTATCACAGGAATTAATAAGTTCCAGGTAAGTTCCATCCCATGATAGGTGAAAATCTGCAAAGTAGCAATAAGTGAATTGTGACATAACAAGGCATAACTGTTGAATGCTGCAATGGCAGTAATCCCATTTCTTTTTTTTTCTAGTCCTGGGCTTAAAATCAGGGCCTAGAACTGTCCTTGAGCTTTTTCAAGGCTGCACTCTATCACTTGAGCCACAGCCCCACTTCTGGCTCTTTCTGTGTATGTGGTACTGAGGAATCAAACCCAGGGCTTTATGCCTGTTAGACAAGCACTCTACCACTAGGCTATACTCCTGGCCTTAAATAGAAATATTTAGAGCAGGGCACTGGTAGCTTCATACCTATAGTCCTAGCTACTCAGGATACTGAGAGTTCATGAAACTTTTTTTTTTTTTTTTTTTGCCAGTCCTGGAGCCTGAATTCAGGGCCTGCGCACTGTCCTTGGGCTCTCTCAAGGCTAGAGCTCTACCACTTGAGCCACAGCACCACTTCCGGCTTTTTTTTTTCTATGTATGTGGTACTCAGGAATTGAACCTGGATCTTTGTGCATGCTAGGCAAACGCTCTACCACTAGGCCAAACTCCCTGCCCCATGAAACTTTATGGCCAGTTAACCAGCAAAATGCCTAAAATGAAGATGTGGCTCAGGTGGCAAAGCATCAGCCTTCAGCAAAAAGCTAATGGACAGCAACTAGGGCCTGAGTTTTAGCCCCAATACTACTGATACACACACACACACACACACACACACACACACACACACACACACACACAGAAAAGATGAAATTTATATGCCAAACAATTTATATATTTAAAAGTGTAACTTTTCATATATTGATAGAATTATGCAATCATTTAGCACAGTTAATTTTGGAACATTTTGCCACCCTGAAAAGAAACACTTTCTGTATCCTTTAGCTATCACCCTCTACCCCCTCACATCTGAATCTACCCTTCCACTTTGCCAATCAAAGCAGCCCAATCTACTTTCAGTCTTTACAAATATATGTATAGTGATATTTCATATAAGTGTGATAAGTGTGATAATATAAAATGTTGTCCTTAGTGATTACCTTTAGTTTTCAAGTTCATCTATATGATAGCATGCATGTATCATTACTTTCTTTTTTTTTTTTTTTTGCCAGTCTTGGGGCTTGAACTCTGGGCTGGGGTGCTGTCCCTGAGCTTCTTTCATGAAGTCGAACACTCTACTACTTAAGCCACAGTGCCACTTCTGGCTTTTTTGAGTAGTTTATTGGAGATAAGAGTCTCAGGAACTTTCCTGCCCTGGCTGGCTTTGAATCCCAATTCCCAAATCTCAGCTTCCTGAGTAGCTAGGATTATAGGCATGAGCCTCTGGCACCCTGCTGAATCAGCATTTTCATTGCTGAATAATGTTTTGTTGAATAGATTAACACCTTCTATTTATCCATTCATCAGCAAGTGGGCATTTAATGGTTTGTGTGTGTGTGTGTGTGTGTGTGTGTGTGTGTGTGTGTGTGTGTCATGGGGCTTGAACTGGCCTGGGGACTGTTTCTGGGCTCTTCAGCTCAAGGCTGCCACCCTACCCTTGAGCCAAGCCCCACTTCCTGTTTTCTAGAGGTTAATTGGAGATAACAGTCTCAGGTCCTTTTGTGCCCAGGCTGGCTTTGAACCTTGATCTTGGATCTCAGCTTCCTGAGTAGCTACGATTACAGGCTGAGCCACCGCACCCAGCTTGTATTTGTCCTTTCTTGACTATTGTGACTAGTGCTGCTATAAACATTTTTGTGTCTACTTATGATTAATTTATCTTCTATATCTTGCAGTAGAATGCTAGATCATGTAATAATTCTATATTATTCCTTTTGAATTGTACTTGTCACAGCCCGGATTTAGCCTCAAATTATTTTACATTTAAGGGGCAGAAGTTTGGCCTGTGGTAGAGTGCTTGCCTCACATGCACAAAGACCAGGGTTCCATTCCTCAGTACCACATACATAGAAAAGGCTAGAAGTGGTGTTGTGGCTCAAGTGGTAGAGCAGTAGCCTTGAGGAAAGCCCAAGGACAGTGCTCAGGCCCTGAGTTCAAGCCCCAGGACTGGCAAGAACAAAAATCATTTTACATTTAATTTTTATTTTGGTCAGTTGTGGGACTTGAGCTCTAGGCCTAGGCACTGTCCCTGGAGCTGTATCAGCTCAAGGCTAAGGCCCTACCCCTTGAGTCAGCCCCACTTCTGTCATTTTACATTTAAAAGCAGGGAGGGCAAATGCTGATTGGGGCTCTGTAGTTTTATGCTTAGCTCTGTGAGGTGCTTGGTAAAGTCCACGATAAATGGTACCTCACATAGCTACTTGACATTGAGTTCCCTTACAGGATTTACCTTCCTCTCCATGAACTCTCTGACTTCATCCTGCAGTTCATAAAACTGATTCCAAAACTCAGTCAGTTTACAGTGCTAAACACTCCTCAGAGTCAAGATCATTCAGTAATCTCCTGAACTGGTGGTTGTTGAACCTTCTGCTTTTGATAAAAATGTATGTATGACATTACTGTTGGCATCACATTTTTTTAACTGAAAGTGTGCACAGAGACTTTCTTGTTGTATCATCCAGTGGCATATAATTAAATCACTTGACTCAAAACCGAGATCATTCAGTTTTTCTTAACAAATGCAGAGCCAACCGTAGCTGTAGTAAGACCACTTGACATCTACAATATTAGCTAAGGATTTCTCATCGATAAAGCAATTCTCTCCAATGATCCTCACCTCTTATAATGCCATGCATGGCTCCCAGTGACAGCAGTTCCTCTCCCGTGTTAAAGTGCACAGTTATTCCATGAACTAAAACAGCTAGTTAGGTACTATATGTTATATATGTTCATCATAAGCCAGAGAGCAAAGTTGAAAATCTCCTACACAATCTTTCAGTGTTTTTTTTAAAAAATCTTGTGTTAAAGGTAGTAATCCAATCTGAGAGCATTCTTTAAAACAAACTTATATCTAGAAAAACTTTACATTGCTTGGTGATAACCATCCCACACAGCGACTACGTACTCTTTCACACTCTTCCTCTATGTGAGGCTTCAACTTTGCAGTTAGCTCACTCACCACCTTGTCTGTCACAAAGAGGCCTAGTGAATGCAGTTATAATTCCAAACTCCCCTGAAGAGCATTGATTTTTATCAAGGCAACATTTGAAGTTAGCATGTTTTGAGCTGTAATGAAGCTTCAGCTTGGCTATTTTTTAAAAAAAGTTATTGCTAGCACTCCCCTCAAACTTAAACACACTGCTTTGGCTTTGACTTCATCAAAAAAGTAATCATGTGTCCATTTCTCTTGGAAAGATCAACAATCTTCATTAACTTTTGTTTATTTTGTAGTCATCATTTGTAGTATATTACATACTAAAGATTTAATATGTGTGTGTGTGTGTGTATGACTAATGACACAATTATTTTGCTTTGACTACTTTTGTAATTGTGAATCTTGGATTTGGAAATATCCTATGTTCATATAAAATCATTTCTTGAAGTCTTTACTGTGTATTGCAATTTCCCTTATCTTCATCTTAGACTCAGTTTTCTCAAAGATTGTTGATCATTAATGTGCGGATATAGGTTGTACTAGAGTTATCTATAAGGTCAGAGAAGTTCACAACACCAGTCACTGAATGAAAAGTTACCAACATCCCAAGGAATCATCTCATCACAACTTGTCTCGTCATTTCTAGGTTGCTGTAGTTTTGCCACTGTGTTAACAACATTGTACAGCCTAGCACTGTAATATAGGCAGTTAGGACACAAGAAATCCACAAGAAGCATAAATTTCTGTTCTGTTCTGTCCAGTTTATCCTGTGATAGATGTTCCTTGCTTTTCCCTTAAAAATTACATTATAATTGTGATTCACCTAATATAAACTTACATTGCTATGAAGAAAGGTAGATTTACTGAATTTGAAGTCTTCTATACTTATTGAATTTCAAGTCTTACCTGCTGTTGCCTTGACAGGGCTGAACCAAATGATATCTGAGGCCTTGTAATGCCCGAGGATTGGATGCTCCCTACTCCCATCCTAAAGGTTCTACCACTTCCCAATAGTCCCCTGAGCTGGAGACTAAACCTTTAACACATGAACCTGTGGAAAACACTTAAGGTCCAAACTATAATAGTTATTAAAAGATGGCTAGTCCTTTTTATATATTGCTCAGTTTGACTTGCTAATATTTTTTTAATTTCAGTGTTTAAATTAATTAGGAAACAGTAATCATTAATTTTGTTCTCTAGAGATATCTGTATTTGGTTTTACTCTTAGGATAATACTGACTTACAGGATGAGTTTGGAAATTTTCTTTTCTATTTATGTTTTATTTTCTTGTTACTTTTAGTAGTTTATCTTTTTAAGGATTTATAGGTTATTGAATTTGTTTTGGTATCAGATGTTCACAGTAGAAGTTGAGTACTTCTTATCTAAAACTAGAAGTGTTTCTGACTTTGGATTTTGTGGCTGTGTGTGTGTATGTATGTGTGTCTTTTTAGCTGTTTTTATTTTTAATTTTTTAATTGTAATTAATAGAAGGGTTGCATTATATTTGCCAGATAGAAGGTGCATTACTTCACAAACATTGATACCTCTTCTCATGTTTTTGTCTCCATTTCCCTTCTGTTTTTATTTTATTTTATTTTATTTTTTTGCCAGTCCTGGGCTTGAGCTCAGGGCCTGAGCACTGTCCTTGGACTTTCTCAAGGCTAGAGCTCTACCACTTGAGCCTCAGCACCACTTCCGGCTTTTTTCTATATGTGGTACCGAGGAATTGAACCCGGGTCTTCATGCATGCTAGGCAAGCACTTTAACCACTAGGCCAAACTCCCGGCCGTGTTTTTATTTCTTTAGGGTTAGTAGCAACTTCTTTTTCATTTCTCACTTTGTTGTTGATACTGTATGAATATGTATTGCAAACTTATAGCTGTATGTTCTAAATAACTTTTTGCTTTATAGCCTGTAGGAGATAATCAGGTAGGCTGTTTTAAATTCTTATGTCTGTTAAAATCACAAAATTGTTCTATTTAACATAATTTGGATGCATACTTAAGTATTTATTAATTAATCTTTCATTAACTCAAGGACTAGAGAATTAAAAATTAATTTCAGGAGTTTGAAACTATTTGAAACACTACCTAGAAAATGTTATAACAGGAAAAACAGTTCATCTTGTACAAACTTCAGGTTTATCAATCTGTTCAGTGTATCTCTTATTTTCAATGAAGTTTGACAATCACATATCATGGTTTTTGTTGTCTTAACAGACTACACAAGCTGCTGTCTCACAATAGAACTGGCCCATCTTTTCCAGCTAAAAAACACTGATAATACTGATAAAATATCTAATTATGTGACCTTACTTATATAGTAAAGTGTAGTATCATGTATATGTACTATATATAAGAGTAGAATATAAACCTCTTATAAAAATATATACTGGTAAAAGTACAGAAGAAAGTTTTTGGATGTCCTTAGAATTTTTATCTCCTTGTTATTTCATCTTCAAATAGATCATGGTTATAAACTGAAGTTCAATCTCTAGCAAAAGAAAAGCTGATCTGGCAAAAGTTCTGAGTCTTCAGTTACTTACTATGTACCTCTGTAAGCTATTGAAAGTCTCTGGTTTCTCTTTCCCACTCTTTTAAGTTCACTTTATCTTTATTGCTGTTCAAAATATTTGGCCATTATAATCTTACTAAAATTTTATTGAAAAGAAATACTTCTAGATCCACTATGCAGCAATTCCATATGTTACTCCACTTACTTATTTTAGGGAAAATACAGGGAGTTGTGGTTGAGAGAGGGGGTGGAATTTGAGAGTTAAAGGTGCTAGATCCAACTTTCTGTATTATATACAGGTCAAGATTAATGGAACCAGGTAAATTATTCTCTAGGTGATTGAGAAGGGTGGGAAATTTAGTGACTGAAATGGATCTTTGAACAGTCAATTAAGCCTTTGAGTGACTGAGAAGATAAATACTAGGAAGAAATCCATTCTAACAACTGATTCCGTTATATAAAACAAACCTAAAGAATTTGAAATGCAACCAAGTCTGTTTTATATTAAGGCAAGTATAAACCAACTTAATTTTAGACCTGCTTCCAACTCCAGATTATGTTTAGTGTGAGGACAAAGAGCCATACAGCATGAATGCAGCACAAGGAATCAGTAGAGTAAAAAGGCTCTCTGCCAGGGAAGTTTGGCAAAGAACTCTAAGAGGAAGGGGAAATTTCTCTGTCAAATCAACTTTGGCTCTCTAGAATAGAGAACATAGAGAGAGAGGGCCTAAGGAAAGCCAACCCTATTCTACTTGTTGATACCTTAACAAGCTGTTGATTTTTGAAAGGGGATAAAGGAGCAAAGTGTGGGTAGCATTCTGTTCCCTTGAGTCAGTCCTAATGAAGTGGGAGGTTCTTGAAGAAATTAATTTCCATTTAAATTCATGTGTGACCCTCTTCTAGAAACCTCCGAGTGTTTTGGAATTTTTGTTGAGAATTTCAAATGATCCAGCAATAATAAGGTCTTTTTTTTTTTTAACATATTCTATTTCTTTGAATGTCAGTTTAATATTGAATACTTGATTTCAGCCGGGAAATTGTTCTCCAAGTTGGAATAACTGACTTATTCATCTTTCTTTACTGATTTAAAATATGGAAAAATAAACTATTGTTCTCATACTTTGAAAGCAATCAGGCTTTCAGTCCATGGTACTGTACTCACAGGATTCCTATAGGAATTGATGCCAAATTTCCTGGCAACTAAAGAGTGGTTGATTCCAGGGCTTTTCTGACTTAAAGACACAGTGGTGTTGCTCAACAGAGAAATTGAAGCCTTCTCCTCCACTGCAGACACAGCTTAACAAAAGGTGATAGAAGCAGTGAAATGGGTGGGTTTCACCAGGGAATTGTAGAACAAGAGAAGTCTCTGCTCAACCCTAGGTAACTTATCCTTAAAGAAAGAGAGAATAAAATCTTTTGAAAGAATGACTTTACTTTTGCATCTGAAATGACTTGAATTCTTTGGTTTTGGTCAACTCTCTGTGAAGAGATTTTCTTCTTTGAATCTTACTTGAACCAGGCTACTATATATGAACATTTGATTGATAAGCAATTCTAGAGAAGGGAAAAAAATATATATATATACATATATATATATATATATATATATATAGAGAGAGAGAGAGAGAGAGAGAGAGAGAGAGAGAGAGAGAGTCTTCCTGCTTATGTATCTTTTTTTTTGTCCTGGGGTTTGAACTCTGGACCTGGGCTTTGTCCCTGAGCTCTTCTGCTCAAGGCCCTACCTGTTGAGTCCAGCCCCACTTCCCCTTTTCTAGTAATTAATTGGAGATAAGAGTCTCATGATCTTTAGGTCTTTAGTGCCAGGACTGGCTTTGAACTGTGATCCTCAGATCTTAGCTTCCTGAGTAGCTATGAGTACAGGCATGAGCCACTGTGCCCGGCAACTTATATTTCTCTCTCTGTGTGTCTCTCTCTGTCTCTGTCTCTCTCTCTGTGTCTCTCTGTGTCTCTCTCTCTGTCTCTCTCTGTCTCTCTGTCTCTGTCTCTCTCTGTCTCTGTCTCTCTCTCTCTGTCTCTCTCTCTCTCTGTCTCTCTGTCTCTGTCTCTCTGTCTCTCTCTCTCTCTCTCTCTCTCTCTCTCTCTCTCTCTCTCTCTCTCTCTCTCTCTCTCTCTCTCTCTCTCTCTTTTAAACCAGTCCTGGGGCATGAACTCAGGGCCTGGGCACTATCCTTGAACACTTTTTGCTCAAGGCTAGTGCTCTGCCACTTGAGGCACAGTGCCAATTCTGGCTTTTTCTGAATATGTGATACTGAGGAATCGAACCTTGGGCTTCAGGTATGCTTGTCGAGCACTCTGCCACTAGGCTATGCTCCCCCACCCCAAGTTATATTCTTTATCCCTACTCATTTTCTGTCTCCCCTATGAAAGAGAGTACCATTCATAGCATCTGAGCTTAGTTCATGAATGCTTTCTTGATCTTTTTTTTGGTGGAGGATTGGTCTGGGGCTTGAACTCTGGGCCTGCATGCTATCCCTGAACTCTTCAGCCTATGGTTAGTGCTCTACCACTTTGTGCTATAGCATCATTTCCTGTTTTCTGGTAGTTACTTGGAGGTACTTAAAGACTTAAAGACTTTTGTGTTGGACTAGATTTCAACTATGATCCTCAGATCTCAGCCTCCTGAGTAGCTAGGATTTATATAGGCGTGAATCACCAGCACCTAGCTCTTGATCATTTTGATGCTACCCGAGACAGCCTACCTCTGTGGATTCAACAGGGCATTTGATTCTATACTATAGGACATCATTATTTTTATAGCTTTAGGGAGAACTCCAATTATAGCTTTCTTTTGGAGGGGATAGTTGGTCATGGGGCTTGAACTCTGGGTTTCAGCTCTTCAGCTCAAGGCCACCAACCTACCCTTGAGCCACAGCCCCACTTCTCATTTTCTAGTAGTTAATTGGAGATAAGAATCTCAAGTTCTTTGGTGCCAGGACTGGCTTTGAACAGAGATCCTCAGATCTCAGCCTCCTGAGTTGCTAGGATTACAGGAGTGAGCCACCATGCCCTGCTAGCTTCTTTTTTTTTCAACACAAAAATATATTAACTATAGTGTCATCTTCATGCTGTGGCCTTTCCTACTTATTTGCTTGTGCCAAGGCCCTATCATATGTCTCTACTTCAAATTTTACCCCTTGGGAGAGAATATTTTTCAGTTATGTTTGTAATTTGATTAATTTGAATCAAAATTTGTAATTTTGTATAATCTTTATCATGGTGTATTTTTTTATGTGGGTCATGGGTCTTGAACTCAGCCTGGGCATGCTGTCCCTGAGCTCTTCAGTTCAAGGCTACCACCCTACCCTTGAGCCAAGCCCCATATCCCATTTTATAAAGGTTAATTGGAGATAAGAGTCTCAGGTCCTTTTGTGCCTGGGCTGGCTTTGAACTTTGATCCTCAGATCTCAGCCTCCTGAGTAGCTAGGATTATAGACATGAGTCACCACGGCTGGCCAGCTGAAATATTTATTTTGTTTATGGTGGAAACATATGGTAAAACACCTTATATTACTCTGGACAGGAAGCAGAATAGTGCTGATTACAGGAAGAGGACAGGGAAAGATACAGACCCCATTGATATGATACCTCTGCCCTACTTCCTTCAACTAGCCTCCACTGTTCTCAGTCCCATCACTTCCTAATCATTTATTCAGATTTTGGATATATCAATGGATTAAATCATTCATGAAAGTCAAAACATTCATAATTTGTCTCTGGGAATATTTATTTTTTAATTGTGTTTTATTGTTGGGATGATGTATAGAGGGGTTACAGTTACATTTGTCAGGTAATGGGTATATTATTTCTTGAACTTTGATACCCCTTCTCATGTTTTTATTCCCTTTTCCCTTCCCTCACCCCTCCCCTCATCTTTTTATCCCCCTCTTCCCTTTCCTATTTCAAATAAACAAATAAACATATATACAATATACCAGGTAACAAAGTCAGATACTGTAACAATATGAGATTAACTAAAGGGCAACAAAAGAGAAGATAAAAAAAACATAGTACATTAAGAACAATAGTCACTCATAATTAAGCTCTTGTTTCCATGTCCTGGAGCTCAGTTAATTTAGCCTCATCCTATATAGCCTTATGTATCTAGGGTTTAAACTATTGTAGTCCTCTGCTAGGAGAGTCCTAGGTTTGTACTAATTACTACAAATGAGGGAAACCATGGAGCCTATGTTCCTTTGAGTCTGGCTTATTTCACTTAATATGATTTTTTCCAAGTCTTTCCATTTCCTTACAAATAGAGCAGTGTTGTTCTTTCGGATGGCATCTTTGGGATGGTTGTTTCTTTGAGGATTTGTTTTCGAGAGATTCAATTTTTTGAGGTGTAGGTATATTTTATATGAGGCCTATTGTATGGCTAGTGAAGATTTTCTCTCACTCTGTGGGCTTTCTGTTTACCTTGCTAGCTATGTCCTTTGCCACAAAGAAGATCTGCAGTTTAATGCAGTCCCATTTGTCCAAACTTTCTTTAATTGGTTGTGTTTCTGGACTTTCCTTAAGAAAGTTTTGACCTGTGCCAATGAGTTCTAGTATCTCTCCTATTCCTTCCTGTAAAGTTTGGAGGGTATTTGCTTTTACCTCAAGGTCTTTGATCCATTTGGAATTAATTCTGATACAGAGTGCCAATTCTGCCAGTACCATTTGTTAAAGAGGCTGTCTTTCATCCATGTTATTTTATTTTTTTTGGCACTCTTATTGAAGATTAGGTAGCTAAGGTCTGTGGGTTGGTTTCTGGGTTTTCAGCTCTATTCCATTGGTCCTCAGCCTATTCTTGTGCCAGTACCAAGCTGTTTTGATTACTATAGCTCTGTAATAGTGTCTGAAGTTTGGTATTGATATTCCTCCAGTGCTGTTCTTTCTACTAAGGATTGTTTTTGCTATTTGTGGTCTTTTATTATTCCATATGAATTTTTGGATTGCTCCTCTCTTTCATTACATTGGGATATTGATGGATATGGCATTGATGTTGTAGTTAGCCCTTGGCAGGATTGCCATTTTCATGATATTAATTCTTCCAGTCCTCTCTGGGAATATTCTTGCAGACATACCCAGAGGTGTGCTTCACCAACCTCCAAGGCTTTTCTCAATCCAATTAAGCTGACAATTGATTTTAACCATCTCATCCTGAAGTCTTATACCAGTATTATGATGAATGTCTTTTCTATTCTTATGTTTATTCAAGGTGACTTTTTTCCTTGTTTCTGCCAGATAGGACAGAAGAATGGCATCTCATGATTTTACTTTGCATGAATAATGAACAATTTTCACATATGATTCTTGCCCTTTGAAACTGCCTTTTCATGCAATTCATCTGGTCTAGTCCTTTGGCAATTTTTCTTTTTAAAAATATTTTATTTTAAAATTAACTATATTTATAATATGAGGGAGCTTTACTGTAACAATTTCATAGATATGTATAGTGTACTCTAAGCAAATCCAATTTTTTCTGTTGGAGTTTTAACCTTTCAATCTGTTGGATTTTTTTTTTTTTGCCAGTTCTGGCATGAACTCAGGGCCTGAGCACTGTTGTTGGGCTTTCTCAAGGCTAGTGCTGTACCACTTGAGCCACAACACGACTTCCAGCCTTTTCTGTGTATGTGATACTAAGGAATTGAACCCAGATCTTCATGCATGCAAGGCAAGCACTCTACCACCAAGCCACACACTTGGCCCCTGGAATTTTAAAAATTTTGTATTAATAAGTTCCAGATTTGTGATCATATAATAAAATTATTATAAGACAGTATTATAGGTAAGATATAAATTTGTACCACATTGTGGTAGTTGAGGCAGGAGTGTCATGGATTTGAGCCCCAGCTTGGGCTACATAATAAGTTCAAGGCCATCCTCAAAGCTGTGGTTGTATAGGCATGGGTATTTATATAGAGAGATCCTGTTTTAAAGACATCAAACAAAAAGCTAAATTAAGCATTAAATGTTAAGAAGAAACTGGGAAAATTGTAACTTCCATCTCACGTATCATTACTATATATGATATCATGTATAGTAGTTTCACAGATGACTGACTGAGAAGATATGCTCTAAATATAGTTTGTTGAACTCTGTGTTAAAAAGAGCACTGCTGGGCACTGGTTGCTCACACCTATATTCCTGGCTACTCAGGAAGCTGAGATCTGAGGATTATGATTCAAAGTCATCCTGGGCAGAAAAGTCCCTGGGAGACTCCTGTCTCCAATAAACTACTCAAAAACAAACAAACGAACAGTTGTACCTGAATTCCTAGAACCCCGAAAAGACCACCAGAGGCCACAGTCAAAGCTAAAAAGCAGGGGTCGTTTTATTTACTAATCTAGACTCGGGCCTCCGCGTACCAGCAGCCGGCAACGCTGAAAAGGCCCTGAGCAAGAACTTTACACTGCTTTTATAGGAAAAGTACAATTACCTGATTGGCTATTTAACTCAAACCACTGGTCGAATCAGAGCTCAGGTGTCTAACCACTGAGCACCAAGCTGTTACCACCTGGGGTTCAAGTACATGGGCCCTAAACAAGGGGGGGAGAGGGTCATTCCCAGAACATGGAACAATCTTGGCACAACAAAACAAACAAAAAACTGGAAGTGCTGCTGTGGCTCAGGTGGTAGAGTGCTAGCTGTGAGCATAAAGAGGTCCAGCAATAGTGCCTAGTTCTTGAGTTCAAGCCCTAAGGACCAGCAAAATAAATGAATAAATAAAAATAAGAAGAGTGGGAGGGGGTGAGGGAAGGGAAAGGGGGACAAAAAAATGAGAAGGGGTATCAAGGTACAGCCATGTTCATTGCAGCATTGTTTCTCATAGCCAAAATAGGGAATCAATTCAGATGTCCCTCAGTGGACAAATGGATCAAGAAAATAAGGTATTATATACGCAATGGAATTCTACTCATCCATTAGGGAGAATGATATCTTACCATTTGTAAGGAAACGGAAAGACTTTGAAAAAAATATATTAAGTACAATAAACTAGACCAAGAAAACATAGGCTGATGCTTTTCCTCATTTGTCATAACTAGAATGTGCCTATAAATCCACAAGAAAACACTCTGGATAGCCAATGGAAAAAAATATACTGGAACATGATAAATTGTGCAGGTCTCTATGTATTCACACAGAGTGAGACTGAAAGAGAATGTTCTCTGGCGAGGATCACAAACACTCAATAGCTATGTGATATGATCATATATAAAATAATGTGCATCAAAATGAAATGGCAAGGCAATTTTTAAAAAAGGAAGCAGAGCACTAAGATTAAAAAGAAATTTGCAGCTTATTTACCAAATGTTTTTCGTAAATATTATCTGTGTGAGTTATTTTTCAGGATTCAGCTTCCTTTATGTCAGTTAACAAGCCTAGCTTAAGGAGAGATTGACTTTCTTTCTTGTGTTTTTTTTTTTGGTGGGTCATGGGGCTTTAACTCTGGGCCTGGGCACTATCCCTGCAGTTCTTCAGCTCAAGGCTACTGCCCTACCCCTTAAGCCACAGCCCACTTCCCCTTTTCTAGTGCTTAATTTTAGATAAGAGTCTCACAGGCTGGCCTTGAACCAGATCCTCAGATCTCAGCCTCTGGAGTAAGTAGGATTACAGGCATAAGCCATGGCACACTGCTGAGAGATGGATCTTCTAAAAGCAAGTAGATACATTGTGTGGCTAGTGTTGCTGTATGTGTGCACGATATGCTATGGATGAAACCCAGAGCTTTGCACCTGGTAGACAACTGCTGCACCTCACTCCCGCTCTCCCCTTTCTATGTATTTTAAATGATAGATCATTTGTCCAGTGATTGTGCTTATGCACACTGTCATTGCAAGGTGAAAATGGTTCCAAATGAAGTCTCCAGAATGGTATATAAACACATCTGTAGTTTTGTGGACATAGACATCATTTACATTGTCTCTCTATATAATCACTTTCTGTAATGTCATTTAGATCTTTTAATAGGGCTTTTTTCAATTTTTTTTTTTTTTGGTGGTTCATGGGACTTGTAACTTTGCCTGTGTGCTGTCCTTGAGCTCTTCAGTTCAAGGCTACTGCCCTACCCCTGGGCCTGGGTATTGTCCCTGAGCTCTTCAGCTCAAGGCTGCTGCCCTACCCTTGAGCCAAGCCTCCCTTCTTGTTTTTCTGGAGGTTAATTGGAGATAAGAGCCTCAGGTTCTTTTTGTGCCCTGTCTGGCTTTGAACCTTGATCCTCAGATCTCAGCCTCCTGAGTCATTAGGTTTTTCAGATTTTATACAGGCTTTCTCAAAGGAAATAACATTTCCGCTACAGGAAAATGGTAGAGTGACTATGATTTGGACTGTGACAGTTGCATGCCTTTTATAATGACTTTGTACTTTGCTACATTTAAAAGTCATTTGCTATAGAACAGTTGAAGAATTAGATGGTTTTATGTTAGAAGTCTGCCACTTGATAATTTCTTCAAGGGAGAATGGCTTTATTTAGTTTAAGCTTAAAAATATAATAAATTGAGTTAATCTTCAGTAAGACTTTATTAAAGTGGATGTTTAGATTGTAGTTAAATTACTTTCCCAACTAGCAAAGAGTGATTTGTGTGTGAAAATTAAGCATATTGGCAGGTCATCCTGTATAATTTTTTTTAATGACGAATTGGAGTAAACTTACATTTTCACTTGAAGTTTTTTTTTAAAGCAGTGTTTCTTTTTCTACAAGTTATTTTATTTTATTGACTGCTAATTTATCAACCACTTGAAGAAAAGTGAGAAGAAAAAAGGCCATAGCATTATCACATTTCTATATGTGGGTTCCCTCAACCATATGGTGATTTGTAATTAGAATACAAAAGATTATGGGAACTTTGTAGTAGCTATGATAATATATACCACCGAGAGAGTTTTCTGGAATTTCCAAAAGGTCACTTTTGAGAGAAAGTGTGAGATGTATAATTCACTCTTTTACTTATAGAAATTTATCCTTCTGTAAGTCCTTAGTCTGATAAAGTTAGTGATGTACAGATCAAGTTGGTATTTCAAAGCTAGCAATTTAATTCTGGATGCTTGATCCTCTCAGTCAGTAGCTTGACTTGGTTTTTCTTTTTTAAAAAGCAGCTTCATTATGTAATTTCACGTGTACTCTCTCAGTAGAGATTTCAAAGGATACTTTGCTGGATGCTTGACTGCCTTGTCTATTTGCTCTTGTTTTGCATGCAAGAGAGAGCCAGGAGCTTTCTTCTCATTGTGTACACATAGTATTAATGGATTTACTCTGCCTGTATCGTCTCATTACTGGAAACAGCTAGAAGCACAGAAGTCTTTCAGTGTATGCAAATAAGGCAGAATCATCTACCTGAGAGTTAATATTCTCTGCTTTTAAGTGTATTCTAAATCTAATGTTTGTATTTAGAGCATAACATCCTGTTCTCTTTTTTTATGGGCAAAAAGCTAAGCAGGCTCAGGCAGCTGTTTGATGTTGGCTTCAAGTGTTATTAATTTCATATTCTATTATTCTTTTCACTGTAGCACAAGTGAAGCTGATGTGGAGGCTGTCATGGATAAGTTGTTTGATGAGCTGGCTCAGAAACAAAATGATTGTACGTAAGTTAATTTCTCTTGAAAGAGAATACATTTAGAACACAATGCCCAATCTCCACTGACCAATTAATAAGTTCCATTGCTGTATATGGGTTGATGCCACGCTCAAGTGGCAGTCATTGTATCAGCATTTTGTCTAATTTATGTGTTGAATCATGTGCTATTATTCATCAAGCTATGCATTTCCTATCTGTAAGAGATGAATTTTATAGTAATTATCCAGACAAGATTGAGTCTTTGTTCATGTTCCCATAGTAACTAGACCAAGGATTCTAAAAGTGCAAGGCAGAGAGCTGCGGCTGAATAAAGCCTGTGGAACCATTGCCGACTGCACATTTGAAGAGCTGTGTGAGAGAGTAAGTATCCAGGCACGTCCAGACTCATTGGCCTTTTCACATGTTAAAATACTTCAAGTTCTCCTCTCTGCCTGTTTCAGCTTTAAATATTATTCAGAGTTAGGATCAATGTAAAAGTCTCATCAAGAGCAATACTCATCTATATTTGCCATGTGCTTTTTATAGGTATTGGCACAAAATTTGTACTTAGAATGACTCAAAAGTAAAATTAGAAATGCAGAGAGAACTGTCAACTGTTGCTGGAAGTAAAAATAAAATGAGTTTGAGACCTATAATGTACAATTCATATATGAGTGGTTAAAAAAAAATCAAGACAAGGTCAGCATGTGAGAAAACAATGAACACAAAGTAATATTACCAGGATCCAAAGAAGCATGAGTTGAATCATTATCATTTTCATGTTCATTACCTGTCTGCAATGCTGTAATAACTGACCTGTTCATGTTAGGGTCAAAGGAAATGAATTTCTAAAACTCTGACATCTGTTTTATCACATAATACATTTTACAGATAAAATATATATGTGTGCAAACATTTATATAAATGAAGAACACTGCAGATTCATTATAAAAATGCATTCTGCATTTTCAGTATTCTAAAATTCTCAGTACTTAGTGAATATTCAGTATGCTTATTGCTTATAAATATTAAGGAAAACAAAAAATTAGATATAACTTTAGACATTATTCTTTGACTAAGTATAATTACTGATCTCTGATTTATCCTGACTTTTACGTAGAAAGAATTGCTTTGCTATTAATGGAGAAGAGAAGGCTTTATTTATACCTGCCAGCCATTTTGTGAATACTTTTAATAAAAGCTAGTAACTTCCAGTTTCAGACTGAGTAGGATTTTGGATCAGTGAGGCTTCTCTGTCAGGGTGAGGTTATCCCTGTTTCTATCAGTGATCCCATTCAGGCTGCTGTAGACCCTTCACACTTCTACTGGACTGATCTCATTAAGTTCCTAATTACCTGCTAGCTCCAGACAGAATTCTATTAAGGTTTGTACTTAGGTTTATTCCCTTTGCCAGAGACATACACTTGAGAATACTCTCATGGTCCAAAAACCAAAGCTCTTCCCTTTGCAGAAGGCACCTGTTAAGAACAGGGCTGTTGAATTTTATGGGTCCAGAACAGGGGGCAAGGGATTTTCTTGGAGCAGATACTGATATTTTACCTGTATTTAAACAACCAGTTCATTACTTTGAAGACTTACAAAAAATACCATTTAAAAAGTTAAAAAAAAAAGTTAAAATCTTCTTAGTCCCTTTACTGAATTATGGAGAGAATAAGAAGAAAGTTGACTGAGATTGAATGATAAAAAATTAAGATAATAGTTATAAACTTACATAAATACTTATATAAGTCATTTTTATCTTACTTGACAAAAATATAGCTTATAATAACAACTGTTTCATTCAACTGTGAACTAAACTCTTAGAATACAGAGATTTTATTTTTGATCTAACTTGACAAAATTCTGAGATGATAAGCTATTATTTTAAGATATTATGAGTTTTTTTATTTACCATTGTGTGTGGTATTATGATTCACTATTCCTGTATGTGGCAAAGTGATATAAATTAATACAGATAGGTTCTATGGAATACAACTAGGGTACAATTATTATAAAACAAAAGTTCATGATGTAGAATACATCAGATGAAAGCACTAAATTCTAGATGATTACTTGTTATATCCTGTATTTCATGTTTTGGTGGTTCAGTTACACAGGAAATAATTTAAAACATGTAAATATATTTTCTTCATATCCTTTTAATTTAAAATTTTTCAACTGTCTTGTTTTAGTTTTTTTTTGTGTGTGTGTGTGTGGTGCTGTTGTCCCTGTTGATTTTTTTCTTCCTTAAGTTAGACAGATCCTCATATGCCAGTGACTTTGCAAAAACAGATTTGCTCTTTCCATTACATCAGATAAGCTTTGAATGATCAACAAAAGACACTGGCATTCAGGATAGGGTTAGATCCTAGTATTAAGCTATGAGGAATGTGCAAAGAAAGGCTACATTTTTTAAGTGGTCAATTCATTTCTCACTATTTTCTTATAATGATGATTTTGCATTTCTTTGCGTCCTTACAATTGTGGCAATTGAGATATTGAATACTTGTATGAAGAGGCTCCTTGAAATCATTCAACTTCAGACACAGCCTAAAACTTAATTAGTTATAGTGATCTTATAAGCCACACTATCTAGTTGTAAAACACACAGACACACACACACACTCACACGCACACACGTAAAGAAAAAGAAACAAATCCAAGCCCAGTAAAGAAAGAATCATCCAATGTTACTGCAACAGTTTCAGCTTTGGACTATCTAGTTTTCTGGGAGGCTCAGTCTTCACCCTGCTACTGTTAGGACATCAGCATAAAAAATTCCTACAGTAAGGACTGAATGCATTGACAGTTTTTGAGCCATGGTCACTTTCTTAGGGCAAATAATTTATTTGTAGATTTTTAAACATATTGAATAGATATTTATAAATGTCTACTGTATACCTAGATGTATAATGTATACATTAATATCCTTTTTACTTTTAATTTTTTGTGGTACTGGTGATTGAACCCAAGGTCATCACACAAACATTTTTTTTTAAATTACCATCCCTAGGGCTTGAACTCAGGGCCTGGGCACTGTCCTTGGACACTTTTGCTTAAGCCTAGTGCCCTGCCACTTGAGCCACAGTGCCACTTTGGGCTTTTTCTGAGTATGTGGTAGCTAGGAATTGAACCTAGGGCTACATGCATACCAGCTAAGAACTCTACCACTAGGCAACACTCCTGGCCCCTTCACACAAACATTCTATCACTTGAGTTTGGTCTCCAGCCTTTTTTTGTCTTGATGATGCTAGGGTTTGAACTCAGGTCCTTATGCTTAATGGGCAAGCATCTCTCACTTGAGTCATGCCATATTAATAAAGTAAAAGATTCAACTAGAAGATAGTGACATATGCCACAAGTAAAATGAAAAAAGACTATAGGTATTCTGCTCTTTATATACTTGTCCCTGGGATATAAAGATCTGTTCCAGACAAATCTGCATCTAACTTCTTGATATTGCCAAGATGATCTTTGCAAGCTGATATTCAACACTGTCATGTCCAGAGAAGCAGCCCCAATTGCCCCCTTTACTTTCCTGCAGCAAAACCATTCCTGTGACATCACTGCTTTGTATATGCTTATTCTCTACCTAAGCTGACTTCTAATAATGATATGTCTACATAAGTCAGACAGTCAGTCTGGCTAAAGCATGATAATGGAAAATCATGATAAAGCACCTACATGATAATAATAGCTAACAGAGCTATGCACCAAGCTCAGCACCTTTCACAAATTAGCTTATCCAATACTTATAATAGGTAGGCATTATTATTATCTCCATTTTATAGATGGAAAAATTGAAACACTAAAGTATTAAATGTTACTGTCCCAAGGTCACAGAGCTAGTAGGTAGCAGAGATAATGGTAGTTTGGCAGCTGGATTCTGTGCTCTTTGTCACTACATTACTTCTGAAAATGTCCTGGACACTCTGCCTCAAATTGTTAACATGGTTATAATTCTTCCATGAAGTTCAGTCAGACACTCTGTCTTCCTGAAGACTGTATATGGGTTGTGCCTTTAGGTCAAGGCCTCAAGCATTAAATATTTAATCTATTTCCTTAAAAAAAAAAACTTTTTAGTACCATTCCTGGGCTTTGTCACTGTTTGTGAGCTTTTTTACTTAAGACTAGTACTTACCACTTGAGCCACAGCTTCACTTGGGGTTTTTCCATGGTTAATTGGAAAAAAAAAGAGTCTCAGAAACTTTCCAGCCCAGGTTTTAAACTGAGATCCTCAGATCTCATCCACCTGAGTAGATTAGAGAGCATTACAGTAGATTATAGAATATGATTTGAAAAAAGTTGTGAAGAGAGTAAATGGTCTTCTTCCCTTTTGGAGATTGAGTAAAGGAAAACAAAGCTATTCAGCCATAGCCCATGGCATGAACTTTCTGGTTTCCTTCCTTGACAGTGTGCCTTGACTTAGAGTATACATGAAGTCACAATCATAGTTACTTATATCACTAGTGGATAGTTCATAGACCTCTGTTGGTCCATGAGTGCCTTTCAGAGATTCTTGAGATCCAAACAGAGCCATAGCACCAATTCTGTTTTCTGGTGATTAATTGGAGATAAGAGTCTCACAGACTTCTGTGGACCTTTGTGCCTGGGCTGTCTTTGAACTGTAATCCTCATATCTCAGCCTCTTGAGTAGTTAGGATTGGGGACATGAGCCATCAGTGCCCAAGTGCTCTCTGCCAGCTTTAACTCACAACCTTCCTGCCTCCTGAGTAGTGGATTAAAGATACGTGGTACTACCTGTGTCCAAATGAGTTTGAATAATTGTATAATTAAAAGTGTCAACTTTTGCAAGGTCTACAATATTAAACCAATTACTAGTACATAATCTTGTAAAATCACGCATGACAAAAGATCCATTTAAGATGCAAGAAAGACTATTGGAATGGAACAGTTCTGAAAATGTAATACTGCTTTGGAGTCTACTTTGAAACTAGCATTTCAAAATACTAAAATTAATCGTATATTAAAAAAATTAAATATCTGTTCCAAAATCCCACCTAGGAAATTCCCATTCCCATAAGTTATCATGTTTCCTTAGGCTACTCTTTATTGTTATTATATATCATATAGAGTTACTATACATTATATAGAGTTATTATATATTAGTGTTATAATTGCTATTACAAATTTTATCTATCTATCTATCTATCTATCTATCTATCTATATTTTTTTGCCAGTCCTGGAGCTTGAACTCAGGGCCTAAGCATTGCCCTTGGGCTTTCTCAAGGCTAACACTCTACCACTTGAGCCACAGCACCACTTCTGGCTTTTTCTATATATATGGTACCAAGGAATCAAATCCTGGTCTTTGTGCATGCTAGGTAAGCACTCAACCACTAGGCCCTTAATTGGTATTTTTAATAATTTTGTTATACTTAATTAATATTATAAATTTATTATATAAATTGTTATTATAAATTAATGTGGAGTGAGGCTATAGTTATATAAGTCAAGTAATGTTTACATTTCCTTTTGGACAATGTCATGTCTTCCCTCATTCTCTTCCAGTTTTTCCCTCCCATATTCATAACACATAAGTTATATAGTTTATTTTCAACCTACTGTCTAGTGAGTACCACTGCTACATTTGTTCACACTTTATCCCTCCATTTCTGTGCCTCCCCCTTTGCCCTCCTAAAGGCAAACAAACAAGATAAGAAAGAAAAGAGAAACAAAAAAATACCTCATGTTTTCATTTCCTGGTGTTCATTTAGATAAATCCTCAGGTTACTCTTCACTGTGACAGTGTCTGAGCTTTTTCTTATTGTAGATGTCCCTGACAGTTTTGAAGAGTATTAGTCAGGCATTATATGGGATGAGTCTGGTGTTTTTCTCATGATTAAACTGGCTTTTGGAAGAAGTTACAGAGGTAGAGGAATATTTTCATCATACCATATTCAGGGACCATACAATGCCTTGTTACCATTGGTGTTAATGGTATTCTTCATTATGCTTGTCAGAAATAGTGTTTGTAGGGGTTTCTTCCTTTTACATAGTATTCTCTTTGGAAGGAACTTCTTGTTGACTTCATATATAAACATCAAGGAACAGTATCTGTAACTATTAAAATACTTTTCTGTTTACCAAGTTTGTATATATATAACCAGACTTTCCTAATTACTTCAGCCAATACAATTTAATTGGAATACATTGAATATAGAAACAGATATGAGAGTCTATTTTTGCTTAAAGTGATGTGATTTAATGTGGAACAGTATCACCTTTCTTATGAAGTTACTTTTATTTTGGAAAGTCTTTTTTTTTTTTTTTTGATCAGTTGTGGGGCTCAAATTCAAGGCCTGGGCACTGTCCTTGGACACATTTTGCTAAAGGCTAGTGCTCTTGAGCCACAGCTCCACTTCTGGATTTTTCTGTGTATGTGATACCAAGGAAAGAGCTTGGTACATACTAGGTGAGCACTCTACCATGAGGCTACGCTCCCAGCCATGGAAAGTCATTTTTCATAAAATGTTTTTATGTTCATTTTATGAATTTAATATAACAGTTTCATCATTGTAGCTTAAAATTAATTTAAAATATTTAAAAATTTCTGTTTCAATTTCTAATATAATAAATATTGGGAGAAATAACCCACATAAACAAAAGCTTTTTGGGGTCTTGAAACCAAAATGTTTGAGAACCACTTGCTTAGGGTTAAACTTTTGTGCACCAAAAATGAAAGAATCATTTTCAAAGAAAGCAAGCAAGCCAAAGCTGAATTCTAAAGGCTTAATGAGTAAACTAGCTATACCTAAATTTTCCTTATTGAGAAATATAATTTTTACACCTGCAGAAAATTGTTTCCTCAACCAACAACTATGTTCACAAATAACTATTTGTAAGAGAAGTTTGTTACTTGTGTCTTAAAAATAATGACAGGTAGCCAGGTGTGTTTGCAAAAAGTCTGGGCAGAAAATAAATCATTTGATGCATATGCATGCTGATTATTCACTATCCACTTCTTGTTTGCTAGCTCTCCTGTTTCTTACATTCTTAGTACCCAAAGAATGGAGGACTATCAGATACATGGATTGACTTTCATTTGTCTATTAATTTTAATTGTATCATATTATATATTGTTAAAATTTAGCAGTACCATAGTATCTTTTGACAAATTTTAGAGTGACATTTCTCTTTTCTCTCTCTTTTTCTCTCTCTCTCTTGATCTCTCTCTCTGTCAATCTCTGCCTCCCTCCCTCCCTCCCTCCTTTCCTCCCTTTCTCCCTCCCTTTCTCTCTTTTGGTTTCTGGCCTGGGGCTTGAACTGTGGACCTGGGCATCTTTCCTTGAGCTTCTTTTGCTCAAGGGTAGTGCTCTACCACTTGAGCCACAACTCCACTTCCATCTCTTATGGTAGTTAGTTTATTGGAGATAAGAGTTTCATAGACTTCCCTGCTTGGGCTGGCTTCAAACCATGAGCTTAGATCTCAGTATCCTGAGTAGCTAAGATTACAGGCATGAGCCACTGGTGCCTGGTTTCTCTCTCTCCCTCCCTCCCTCCCTCCCTCCCTCCCTCCCCCCCTCTCTCTCCACACACACACACACACACACACACACACACACACACACACACACACCCTTTCTTCGGTTTTATTCTAAATGAAACCATCAGTTAGGAACTTATGCTTCACAGCATGCTAAAGGATGAATAGCTTTTATCTATAGTATTTGGCCAAGACTTTAGGCTGATGCCATTTGGGTGCCAGCAGTTGTGATTAGCATAAAGAACTAAGGGCATTAATCAACAGAGCTGAAGCAGACCTGGGATCTTCTTGGCCCTTTACTTTCCTCTAGCAAAACCATTTCTGTGGCATTGCTGATCTCTGTATGCTCATTTCCCACCCATTACAGACTTCTGACCA
This sequence comes from Megascapheus bottae, assembly GCF_031878675.1. Taxonomy (NCBI): domain Eukaryota; kingdom Metazoa; phylum Chordata; class Mammalia; order Rodentia; family Geomyidae; genus Megascapheus; species Megascapheus bottae. The sequence continues at coordinate 39,378,843 of NC_143516.1, read as the reverse complement.
CACAATGTCCAAATGAGTCAGCCAGTCACCCTGGCTAATATAGAGGAAACAGGAAGGACAGAAATGATACCATAGAGCTTAGTAGGGACCAGTTCTAGTTTTTGTAGGAACATGAACCCTGTATCACAAATGAGCTATTATGTTAAACAGTTATGGTGTTAGAAAGTCATCTAACATTTCAACAAATACTGAATCATCTTAAGAGTTGGTCCTCCATTTGTCTTGCAGTGTCAATTTGGGAGGTAATTTGGAAAATATGAGAAGACCTCATATTTTCTAGGCAAGGATTCTTACTGGAGCCACAGCCTTAGCCTACGCAACTATTTTTTAAGCTCCTCATATCTGCATGTGTATTTCATAAGAAATAAAAAAGAAATATAAAAAGTTTCATTAAAAAAGTTTAAACAGCTGAGTGCAGTGGATCATGCCTGTAATCTTAGCTCCTCAGGAAGCTGAGATCTGAAAATCAAGGTTCAAAGCCAGCCTAGGCTGAGACTCTTACCTCCAATTAACCTCTAGAAACAGGAAGTGGGGCTTGGCTCAAGGGTAGGGTGGTAGCCTTGAGCTGAAGAGCTCAGGGATAGTGCCCAGGTGGAGTTCAAGCCCTATGACCCTCCAAAAAAAAAAAAAATTCAAACATGAGGGCCAGAGTTTGGCCTAGCTGTAAGAGTACTTGCCTAGCATGCACAACGACCCAGGTTTGATTCCTTGAAACCACATACATAGAAAAATCCAGAAGTGGTGCTGTGGCTCAAGTGGTAGAGTGCTAGCCTTGAGAAAGCCCAAGGACAGTACCCAAGCCCTGAGTTCAAGTCCCAGGCCTGGTCAAAAGAAAAGTTTAAACATTAGTAACGGAAATAACAAAATCTCAATTGTAGTAGATTAGAAAGAGGCCCCATGGAATCAGGCAATCAATGGCTTAACTTAGGTAAGGGAGATCACATAACCACTGTTGAGTTCAGGTTCCTCACCCCAAAAGTATATTATGGGATCAGCTAATTTCTCTTATTTATCTTTTGCAGTCTGCTTTAAGGAATTGTACTTTCTAATTAAGTACATTTTTTTGTGGGGTCATGGGACTTGAACTTGGGCTTTCTCAAGGCTAGCTCTCTACCACTTGAGCCACAGCACTACTTCTGGATTTTTCTTAAAAAAAAAAAAAAGCACCAGGCTTAAATGCATATTTTAAAATTTATTTTTATTTTTTGCCAGTTGTGGGACTTGAAGTCAGGGCCTGGGCACTGTCCTTGAGCTTTTTTAAGACTAACTCTCTACCACTTGAGCCACAGCACCACTTCCAGCTTTTTTATGTGTATTTGGTACTGAGGAATGGAACCCAGGGCTTTGTGCTTGCTAGGTGAGCATTCTACCCCTAGGTCATACTCCTGGCCCCTAAAAGGTGGTTGTTTTCTTTTGTTTTGTTTTTTGGTCATTTGTCATGGGGCTTGAACTCTGGGCTTGGGTGTTGATCCTGAGCTCTTCAGCTCAAGCCTACTACCCTCCCCCTTGAGCCATAGCATCACTTCCTAATTAAATACATATTAGGAGGATATCAGGATTTAAAAGATTGCACAGTGTTGGGGAGACTTGTAGGAGATAAGAGATTAAAAGAGGAAGTTAATCTTGACTTTGACAATGATTAGAATTTAGATGAAAAGAGCAAAGGTATTTCTTTTTCCCTCTTCTTCTTCTTCTTCTTCTTCTTCTTCTTCTTCTTCTTCTTCTTCTTCTTCTTCTTCTTCTTCTTCTTCTTCTTTTTTTGTGTGGGTCATAGGGCTTGAACTCTGGATGTGGGCACTGTCCCTGAGCTCTTCAGCTCAAGGCTACCACCCTACCCTGGAGCCACAGCCCCATTTCCGGTTTTCTAGAGATTAACTGAAGGTAAGAGTCTCACCTACTTTAGTGCATGGGCTGGCTTTGAACCTTGATCCTCAGATCTCAGCCTCCTAAGTAGCTAGGATTACAGGCATGAGCCACCACACCTGGCTTGAGCAAAAGTATTTCTATTATGATCTGAAGCTAAGAACCACATATTTTAGTGAGGATGGAAGATGCTTGGCTAATGAGAACATAATTCAAATCAGAGAGAAAAATAATAAAAATAAAAAGTATGGGAATATCCATCATAAAAACTAAGCAGAGAGATATAACCTTGTAATTCTGATTTAGGGTCACTTTGGATTGGGGGCAGGGACATGAAATATATCAAGAGGATTTATGGGATGCTACACTCAAGTAAAGCTTGTAACTTTCACCAGCAGCATTTTCCAGTGGGTCAGCAAACAGTATGTCTTCTTGGGAAGGTCCTTTCAGGAAGGAAACTTAAATAAACTAACATGCTAGGTACTTGTTTAGGTTAAGCAAAGGAACAGTCAGAATCTTACCCTTTTATATTATATGGCACTTCTCCAAAATTAGCAAATACTTATTGAGTATTTAATGAAGGCTGGCATAGTTCTGGGAGCTGTAAGGGGGACCAAGATGAGTATGAATCAAGCTCCACATTTATACAGTCTTACTTTAGAAAATAAAATGTGATCTGAACATACATCACTAGAATGTAAGGCAGATAATAATGAGTATTATAGGACAAATAGGACTACAATGCTGTGGATGATAAAGAGAAACTGGGCGTTGGAGGCTGGAGGATTAGATATTGTGATGGTGAACCAGTGGGTGGGAGAGAGAGCATGTGTGGGTAGCAATTCATAGTTGAACTGAGAACCAAAGAAGGGCTAACTACTCATCTGAAGCAATAAAGGCTAGAAAACAGAGCAACATCAATTTTAAAGCGCTGAAAGAAAAAGACCTTGACAATCTAATTCAATCTAATACAGTCTTAGATTATATGTAATATAGTATAAATGGCATGAAGTCTGTGTAAAAGTACCGCTATGTAAAGTAATAGTTTGGATGAAAACTTTTCTCATTAGAAATAATACAATGTAATATCATGTAAAACATTTGTATTGGATAATGTCACAAAAATGCATACAACTGCAACTGTAGTGTGTGTGTGTGTGTGTGTGTGTGTGTGTGTGTGTGTGTGTGTGTAGATGTCCCTTCACAAGTCCCTGAACTCAGGACTTGTGAAGCAGACATTCTGCCATTTGAGCTACTCTACCACCAGTGCTTTCTTGCATTGATTATGTTGAAAATATGATCTCATTTTATTCTTAGCCAGCCTGTACTTTAGTCTTCCTATTTGTGCTTCCCTTTATTACTAGGGTGCTAGCTGTTTTCCCCTGTACCCACACACTTTCAGATGAAGTCTCACAAACTTTTGTGCTTCGGCTGCCTCAACCTGTCCCCTCCGATTTCTGCCTCTCAAGTGGCTAGGATTACAGGCTTGAGCCATCTCATCTGGAACTTTTGTATGTAGTAGCTTTGCTGCCTCTGTACATAAGCATGGAGCTTTTGTGGATATCTCTTTCTTTACATGGATGTTACTGAGTTGTAGGTTGTATGGATTGGCAATTAGAATTGACTGGATGTCATCTCTTGACTAGTCCCTGATCAGGAGCGTAAGTCAGGTATAAATGATAAATTGAGAAAACACGATCAATTAGAGAGGAATCTTTTTCTTTTTTTTTCCTTTACTTTTTTTTGTTGTTGGTGGTGGTGGTCATCAGGCTTGAACTCTGGGCCTAGGTACTTTCCCTGAGTGTGTCAGCTCGAGGCTAGTGCTCTACCACTTGAGCCACAATGCCACTTCCAGGTTTCTGGTGGTTAATTGGAGACAAGAGTCTCATGGACTTTAGTGCTTGGTCTATCTTTGAACCGTAATCCTCAGATCTTAGCCTCCTGAGTAGCTAGGATTACAGGTTTGAGCCATTGGTGCCTAGCTGTGAGAGAAATCTTTAGGATAGCATTTGGAGGGCACAGGGCTGATGATAAGAAGCGAGGGCTGTGATACTTTCAGTTTGGATGATTGGAGGAATGACAGGACTCCTAGAAATACAGAGATAAGGGAAAGGAACTTACAGTTAGAAGTTAAGGACAAGTTAAAGATCTGACAGCTGCCTAAAATAAATTAATGGAATCATTTGAACTAACATAAAAAAATGAAGAAATGAGTTTATGGTGGCGCTGGAAAGTGAGTTATCACATGAGTTAGCAGAAAAAAACAGCCCAAGTATTGAATTAAAGGTACAATGTCCCACTGTCTTATTGAAGAGTTTTTTTTTTTAATAAACATAATTCACTAGAATGGTGTGTGTGTGTGTGTGTGTGTGTGTGTGTGTGTGTATCCTGGAATTTGGATGTTACTCTGTTCTGTATGATGTGTTAATATCCAGTCTGAGTCGGTATTGTACAGATTCCTATATCTAACCTTAGGACATAATGATAAAGTTCAATGAAGCTACTCCTGTGAGGGAGCAGGGAAGCCAGTACTTTATAAATAAGTTTTTCTTTGAATTGCCTAGCCTGATCCAGAAAAGGTTTACACATTTAAATTGGATAGACTTACATTGTTCAAGCCTTTCATGAATGTTCATCCTTAATAAAATTTGGGCATCAGATAATTGAAGGTTGTCTTTTCAACAAGAAGATGAAGTGAATAATTCTATCAGTGCTACTCATAATTTGAAGGATTTGGTCCTTTGTGTACCCAGCAGCACAGAGAGGCATTCTGCCATGCTTTGATTTACTTTTTAATATCTTTAGAATATAAATTAACATTTTTACCAAGTATTTCTATAAATTGGAAAGCAAAAGAATGGATAGAAAAATAACTCTTTTATATCCACTTCATTTCCAACCGTGACTGGGATTTTCAAATATTTAAGCAGAAAAGGACTCAGTTTATCCCCAATAGACTCTCATAAGGAAAGCAAAACAAAAAAGAGCAAAAAAGAAAAAAGACCCACAAACAAAAAAACCACTGTATTTACAGGACTTGATAAATGCTCAGAAGTTATCATTCTAAAATTTGAAGTAAATTCTTAACCATTTGAAAGTCATTTCCTTTTTCTTTTCAGCTTCTACTTAGTCCTGATGTCCAATGAAAACAGAATTGATTGACCTTATATTTCATATGCCCATGCAAGCTAGGGTGTCTCCAACCTCATCTAGAATCATGTAGGTAATCCTTCAGATTTCTTATGGAATGAAACGAAAGCTTGAGAAATTTGCAATACTGCCCTTCCCACAGAGACAAAGCAAATATCACCCTCTCCTGAGAGGATGCTCAGTCTGCTTTCATTTGTGGTTATGATTTAAAAAAATTATTAGTCCTTAATAATTTTGGTCAAATAACCAGTTAAAAGTTACTTTATCATTATTGTATACAGAGTTATTAAAAGAACTACATTCAAAATAGAACACAGAAAAGAAACAAGTCAGCTTTGGCCACATATGTTTACTGTCTTCTGTAGTCTCTACAACCACAGCATCATGTCTTGAGGTATTAATAATCATGTAAATTTCCACTTGTTTTGAACTAATAAGTTAGCTTTTCCATTTGGAAAATAGGAATGGCTGTTATAGTGTTATTTTAATGAACAATTTTGTGAAATAATTCTAGCACCATTTGGGCTGTTTTGCTTCCCTTTGCCAATATTTTTTCAGCATCTGCTCAATCACTGATATCTAGATTAGCAATTTAAAAAAAGAACCCAACTAGCTGTTTGTGTAGCTACAATAACTTTTCCTTGTTCTTTATAATTTTAAAGGGTTAATTGTAATGTTTAACAGTAGTGGTGCATGTTATACTAAATGGCTTCCAAATAAAACTCCTTAAATTTGGTTAGTGTGTAGCTCACTGGCAGAGTGTTTATCTAGCATGTGCAAAGCCTTGGTTTCAATTTTCAGCAGTGTTAAAAAAAACAAAAAGAAAAAAAGAATAAAAAGTAAAACAAGGAAAGGAGGGAGGGAAACATTAAATTCAACGAATGAGGGATTAGGGTATATAGCTTAGCAGTCACTGAAAGAGCACTTATTTAATATGTGCCATGTTCTAGGCTGATCCCTGTCACTGTACTATCTCTTACAAGAAAACCTCAATAAAACACCTACATTTGTAGATGCCTTTGAAAGATGTTATGTTATCTGCATATTCAGTATAATGTTCTGTTTAACTCACACTGTTCCATTTTTTCCTGAAGCTAAACAAATTTTAGCAAAGGAGTAACAAAATTTAATGGTTCAAAACGTTTGCATGGTTTCTAACAAAATATAAAGTCTAAAAATTTCATTGCTTTATTCAGGCACTTTAGATGTTATGAGAACTAGCTGGAGAGTCCAGGGTGAATGATGTAGATAGGTACCAAAGTTCTCCTTCCTTCCCTCCCTCCCTCACTCTCAATTTCCCTCCCTTTCTCCCTTCCTTCCTTTTCTCCTGTCTCTTTCTTTTTAATAGACTCTAGGCTTCTGACTGTGGCTTATACAATAGTTCAACTGAAAACTGAAGCTGAATGAAGTACCTAGACAGGACTTGCTAACAATAGAAGTATTTGCAGGTGGGAGGGGGCTTGTCTATGAGTCATGAGCTCTAAGAGATACTAACTTACCATTTTAATTATGTTGTTGGTATGATTAAACCCAGATAATTCCTTTTTTTTTTTTTTTTTTGTGAGTCATGGGGCTTGAACTTGGCCTAGGCGCTGTCCCTGAGCTCTTCAGCTCAAAAGCCTTACCCTTGTGCCAAGCCCCGCTTCACATTTTCTAGGGGTTAATTGGAGATGGGTCTCCTTTCTTTAGTACCTGTGCTGGCTTTGAACCGTGATCCTCAGATCTCAGCCTCCTGAGTAGCTAGGATTACAGGTGTGAGCCACCTCGCCTGGCTGATCATTCCATTTTTAAAACAGGCAACTCTCAAGTTCCTCCAAATTTTTAGGCATCTGTGAAATGACTGGACAGTCCATCTTTGTGTCTTGATGAATTTGTTGGTTACAGGATTTCCAGAATTTAGCACCAGAATTTGGGTCATCTCTAAGATTACATACTCTAAGATAGTCAAGTAAGAAGAAGGAAGGGTACATCCTCGTCTAGTTTGCTTCATTTATTTCCATCAAAATAAAACACTGACTCCTCAAGAGTGTTATAGTAACTATTGAAAGGGGATGTGTAGCTTATTGAATACCTGGAGGGCTTAGGTAGAACTAGCTTCCTGCCTTTGAGACTACAGAAGTTACAGAGTACAGCTTTTCCTCTGCACTTAGAAGAGTACTTTTTGAAGTAGTTGGTGGTATTTTGTAGAACTGTGAGGTATTTCCCAGCTGGATGCTATAGACTTTACAGTAATAAGATTTCTTGTATTAAAGTGCCATCTCTCTTGTGGAGAAATGCTTTGCAAATACACACATTTCAGTGTTCTGGTTTTCTAAATATTACATTAATTAATTTAGAATTCGACAGCTATAAGTTGTTTTAACATCAACTCATATGGTAATTTAAGTTTGTTTTGAGAATGGCATTCCATTAAGCATTTGTTCCTAAGGTACTTGTCTTTAAGATCTGAGGTATTGTTATCTCTGTATAAACAAAGCAAGATGCCATGCACACTTGTTTAATGAGGTGCTGTCAGGGTATTGCCATAGGGATTTATAAAGAGACTCTGTGTAGATGGAGAGTAACCCTTAGGACAGTATAATCTAGACAGAGCTTGAAAGAATAATCGTCCTACTTGAGAGCTGAAATAATGGTGGCAGAACAAGCAATAGTGAGACAGAGGAAAAAGAAACTCAAGCTGACAGCTCCTTTGCGGATGCTCAAGTGGATCAGCCGTTCATTGCAGGGCAGAAGGCAATCTAGGGTGATGTTCATACATTTCACACTGGCAATGGGAAAATCCCCAGTTTTAGCACCAGGGTCAAAACCAAAGCAGAGAGTTGTGCCATTTCCTATCCAAGAGAAAGAAGACAGAAAGAAAGCTCTTTGTTCCCAAAAGTTTACCAGAGAAATTGTGCTATGTGTAATCCAGCTGTATATTCCAAGCAATTAAGGAAAACAAATGCTCTTTGCAAACTCATTATAGATTTAAAGTTCTTTAAGTTTTCATCAGGTTTCCACAGAAACAAAGAGTTTGAGACAATAGTAGAGAATGCAAAAACCATCGAATAAGTGGATTTTAATTGTTCTGATGTAGAAAATTATTTAGATAACCAGCCACATCAAAGACTATTAAACTTTTTAATTGCTCAGGTAGAAAGATGGAGAATGTCATCGTTATCTATCATAAGACAAATCTGCACTCGATAATTCTACTTGAATTTTGAGCTAGAATAACATACTCAAGGATGCTACTAACTGAAGTGCCATTTAGTACTCAAAAGTAATCATATGCTTTAATTATTCATAGGGCACAATGCATAAATTCACAATACTAATTTTATGGTTTCAGAAAGTATCTTATGCTATGGTTTACTTACATAGGAGACTCAACTAATGAAAAATAAAAGTATAAATATTTACCATGCACTATATATACATGTAATTTAGATGTATTATATTGTGGTTAAAAGGGTGAAGAGATGTATTTTTTTAAAATATACTTTGCAGAGTTCTTGTAGCATTTAGTGCCATATCTTATATTTATTGAACATTCAGTAGTTATATAATTGATTTAGAAAAAGTCCTAATGAAAATATGATCATTCACTATGTATAATTCAAGACCTTTTTTTTCCCTAGTTTGTGCTAGGTACTCAGAACACTGAGGTAAATAAGATTTCTGGATACCTAGGCTTGTACAATGACATAAATGAGGGTGGCAATAGCAAATTGAAATAAATTTGCATTTTCTCAATTCTTTCGTTCAGTCAGATACTGCCTAATGTTATAACAGGTCCTGAAACATGATGATGCAGGTGATTTTGTCATACAAACACTGAACAGTGTATTTACACATACCTAGATGGGACAGCCTACTACACCCCTGGGCTATGTAGGGCCTTTTGCTCATAGGCTACAAACCTCTACAGCCTATCAGTGCTCTAAATATTTTAGACAGCTGAAATACAATAGTATTTGTTTATCTACACATTGAGACAGTACAGTAAAAATACTAGGTGATAGGGATTTTTCAGTGCCATTTTAATCATACGGGATCATTGCTTACCTCTAATCAATTGTTGACTGAAACGTTGTTATACATAAATCTATATTCATATGTATGTATTGAACATTTTACACATTCACTCTGCTTTCTTATTATGCAAGATGCAGACCATCTGAAAAAATTTAAATGCACATAAATGTGGAATTATTAAAGATCTTCAACATCACTTTTCTTTATTGTTTTTACTCTTTTTCAACATCATATTTATTTTTCTATTTTGGAAAACACAGAAAAACCTTATAAATATCTATAAATCTCAACAAATAACTCAATGAGATAATAATTTTGCATTATCTTTTTTACTTAGCATTTTAATCATAAACATATCTTTCATATCCCAAGCTATTTTTCATGAGCACTCATTTATTGGCAACATGTTTTTCTGTTACAACAATGTGCTTTAATATATTGGTTCATTACTCTGTTGTTAGATACTAAGATTTTTTTTTTAGTTATATATTTATAAATCTCCTGTGTACATAGAGTCTTTGGTTGAATGTCCAGTCATTTTTTTCTGATTGGTTTCTAGAAGTGAAAGGCTTGGGTAAAGTTTAAAACCATGTGGTGTGTGTGTGCTGGCCAGCATAATTTTATCTATCTATCTATCTATTTATTTATTTATTTATTTTGTGGGTCATGGGGCTTGCACTCTGGGCCTGGACACTGTCCCTGAGCTCTTTAGCTCAAGGCTACTATCTTACCCCTGGAGTCACAGCCCCACTTCCCATTTTTCCATAGGTTAACTGGAGATAAGAGTCTCAGGTCTTTTTGTGCCCAGGCTGGCTCTGAACCTTGATCCTTAGATCCCAGCCTCCTGAGTAGCCAGGATTACAGGTGCGAGCCACCATGCCTGACTCATAATTTATTTTTGTTGGAAAATTGCTACATGAAAAATTGTATATCATTTTTATTTTTTCTTTTTTTGATCATTACTAAGCTTGATTGCACTTTTCATTTATTTAGTAGCTCAGACTTTTTATATTTTCAGTTGAGTGAACTGTTTAAATCCTGTGTTTATTTTTGTTGTTGAAGTGTTCTTACATTTTAGTTCTAAGCTGGGCATGCCTATAATTCTAACTACTCAGCAGGCTGAGATCTGAGAATCAGAGGTTTGAAGCAGAAAACTCCTTGGGACTCTTATCTCCAATTAACTAACAAAATGTACTCAAGCCATCTGTGGCTTAAGTGGTAGAGCCTTGAAGATAACGCCAAGCTCTGAGTTCAAGCCTGAGGATTGGAATAGCAACAAAAAAGACTAAAGCAAAAGCTATTTTTGTCACCTACATATGACTTCTTGGAAAACTATAGTGTGTATGTTAGGTGTCTTGATCAATCAAAAGGAGCTTTTATCTTTTGGGGAGTCAAAGATAAGACTGGAGTCAGTGTACCCATTCACTAGTTTAGGCTGTTGAGCTCATAGTCTGGGAAAATGCATGTTTAATAGTTAATAGATAGATAGCTACTATGTATTGAGTGTTATATGCTAAGGAATGCCCTATGCATTTATGCAAGTTAATAACCAATTTACTATATGCAGCCATTGTTGAGGATTTTTACCTAATGGCAAGACAGAATTGTCAGGGGTGAAAATGATGAAATAAATCATATTATAATCTTCTTTATAGATGAGGAAACTGAAGTTTAGAGAGATTCATCATCTACAAAATGGAAAGTGACAAATATCCGGTGGTTCCAAAGTTTTCATTGTATTTTACCAATGGTGGTAAAAATTTATTAACTAATTAAAAAGTAGCAGGCCGGGAGTTTGGCCTACTGGTAGAGTGCTTGCCTAACATGCACAAAGACCTGGGTTCCATTCCTTGGTACCACATACATAACAAAAAGCCAGAAGTGGTGTGGCTCAAGTGGTAGAGCTCTATCCTTGAGAAAGCCCAAGGACAATGCTCAGGCCCTGAGTTCGAGCCCCAGGACTGGCAAAAAAAAAAAGAAAGGTAGCTTTTTTGATGAATAAGAATCACCATCTCTCACCAAATTCATCTTGCAATTTACTTCTTGGACACTTCAGCATCAAAGCCAATAATCACTAAAACAATAACAAAAGCAAATAAGCCCAGGCTTGTGATGTAACTCAAGAGAGTGCTTGCCTACACAGGCTAACCTGTCTTTGATCCCAGAACCACAAAATCAATTCATATTTTAGTTTAATCTTGATTTCTCTTGGGAAATGACTGTTTATTATTCAGTACATTTCATTCTTTCTCATGCTTTTAAAGAAAAAGTAATATTACTTTCTGTGGCTTAATTTGGAGTTTCTTTGGCAATCAATAGCTTCTCCCTATAATGACTAGTAGTTAATGTGACAAAATAATACATAGCATAAAATTTGCCATTTTAGCCAGTTCAGTGGCATTAAGTGCATTTCTATCACTGTGCAATCATCACCATTGTCCATCTCCAGGACTTTTTCATTATCTTAAACTACATGCATTAAACTATAACTCCACATTCCTCTAATAACTATTTAAATTTTTTATTATTATTATAAAGGTGAAGTACAGAGGAATTACTGTTGCATAAGCCAAGTAAAGAGCACATTTCTTTTGGGACAGTGTTACCCTGTTGGATGTTTTAATTGGAGATAAGTAACTATATTAGGCTTTGCTTTCATTATAAGAAAGAGCATGTGATTGTTTTAGTGATATGAAAAAGAGGGATATTTGCTAATACAATGACAAATGAAGAACCTACTGACAAAGGTATATAATTTGTAAAATAGCTGAGTGGGCAAAATTCTGATTTTTCAGTTGCCCTAGGCACTTCAGTGCACTTCTGATAATGATTTTCCTTGGGCATGCAGTTACACTGATAGAAATCACATCCATGCATAAAGAGTGAGCTTAATTATACATAACTACATATCTAATATGAGGTTTTACATTTTTACATATACTTTGTGATTCACAAAAGATGAGACACTCAATTCTAACTGATCTCATGAAAGTTGTGTAGTTTCAGAGCATGAGAATCTTATTGTATACGTTATTCTTTATTGTAAAAAGATACTCTTGCTTTCCTCATTCCATTGTGAGGCTTGTTTGCATTACATGGTGATGTAATGACACAGTCTTTGAGGGCCCTTCTTGGATTCAGGTCAGGCAAGTCACAAAGGCTGATTTAGGAGTTTGGGATGCTGTTAATGCTGTTAATGGTAGTAAAAATGATGTCTATACTAAGGCATGGACCAGCCACTGCACTAAATTACTGTATTAGTCCACTTAATCTTCTCAATACCATAAGATAGGAATCAATTTTCTATTTTATAGATAGAAAAGCTAAAGAACAAAAAGATTGTATGAATAACTTGTTCAAAGTATCCAGTTAATAAGTAGCAGGCCAAGGATTTGAACCCACACACTTTAGAGCACTTCCTTTTCATTCCTAATTGAATATGCATTTCTGGTTTGTTCAGCATTGACAGGAGAGCATCTTGTAAGAATGTCAGAATTAATCCCAAAATTGTCTCTCATGATACCCTTGAGCTGTTCCATGGTTAAGGTGAGCAGCTTGATTCAACTAATTTAGAGACAGAGGGGTTTAGAGGCAGAAGTTCTCCAGACGAAGATGGAGACAAGAGTCATCTCTTTCCAGCTGTGTTTTTTTTTAGCAGGTAAGGCAGAGGGGAAGAAGGAAAAGAATACTTTGAGCACATTTCCAAAGGAGTCTTGTCATTCTCTGTGGTCTTACTCTTTGATTTTATGTTGCCTTCGTCCCCAAATAACTACATTTTTTTTTAGAACTGCTTTTCTGTTTCTCTCAATGAATCCCTTTTCTAGAACTTAATTTTGCATGTCCATACCTTCATGAAAACTCCTCTGTCTGGAGGAGGCCATGAGGCTAGCAGTAGCCTTACATGAAAGGCTCTCATACTTGAAGCTCCCCGAGTCTCCCAGAAACATGGCCAGATCATCATTACCAAAGGAAAAAACTTTCAAGCAAAGGATCTTCAAAAGAGAGGCATTTCTAGAAGAAGGACACGGCCACTGTGTCCTGGAAACTGGTCCTGGTGATCCAGGAACTTTCAGAAGGACCTCAGAGTGGCCACCCACTGGTCTTCGCTCTCTTCTTCCCATTCTAGCAGGATCAGAAGCGTGGCACTCTCCTGGATTTGGCTCATGGTTTTGATGCTCACAAAGTACAATCACCCCCACACAACTTGAGATGAATAGAGGTGACATTCCCTGGGGATGATCCTAATACCAAAGAATGTGTTTCCAGATAGCTTTCCTAATGTACATGCGTTAAATTCATGCTCCTTACCAGTTTTCTGGATAACGTTGAGGCTTTTGATCTTGTACTGTCTTTGCAGCAAGATGCTCTAAATTATATTCTCTCTCTCTCTCTCTCTCTCTCTCTCTCTCTCTCTCTCTCTCTCTCTCTCTCTCTCTCTCCCTCCCTCCCTCCCTCCCTCCCTCCCTCCCTCCCTCCCTCCCTCCCTCCCTCCCTCTCTCTCTCTCTCTCTCTCTCTCTCTCTCTCTCTCTCTCTCTCTCTCTCTCTCTCTCTCTCCTTCTCTCTTCCTCTTTTCCTTTCTCCCTTCCTCCCCTCCTCTCTTCCCCTCTCTTCCTCTCCCCTCCCCCCTCCTTTTTTTTGTCATGGAGCTTGAACTCTGGCCTGAGCACTGTCCCAGAGCTCTTCAGCTCAAGGCTACCACCCTACCCTTGGGCCTGGGTGCTGTCCCTGTACTCTTTAGCTCAAACCACCTTACCCTTGAGCCACAGCCCCACTTCCCGTTTTTTCTAGTGATTAATTGGAGATATGAGTCTCTTGGCTTTGTATTGCCTGGGCTGGCTTTGAATCGTGATCCTCAGATCTCAGCCTCCTGAGTAGCTAGGATTACAGGTGTGAGACACTATGCCCGGCTTCTGTCTCCCTTTTTCCCTCTCTTCCTCTCTCCCCCTCTCCCTCCCAGTTCTGGGTCCTGAACCCAGGGCCTAGATACTGTCAAGATAGCATTCTACCACTTGAGCCACAGCTCCACTTTCACCTTCTTTGGTAGTTAATTGGAGATAAGAGTTTCATGGGATTTCCTGCCTGGGCTGCCATCCTCAGGTCTCAGCCTACTGAGTAGCTAGGATTACAGGCATAAGCTGATGTTGTCTGGCTTCAAATTATTCTTGAGGTTTCAGAGGTCTGTTCATTCAAGCCCTTTGGTAATTAGTTCCTACCAGGGTTAGCAATGCTTACTACTTTGCTCTTCAAAAGTTATACATCAAAAAAAAGTTATACATCATCTAGGGCCTGGAGTGTGGCTTAGCAGTAGAGTGTTTGCCAAGCATGCATGAAGCCCTGGATTCAGTTCCTTAGTACCACATAAACAGAAAAGGCCAGAAGTGGTACTGTGGCTCAAGTAGTAGAGAGTTAGCCTTGAGAAAAGCTCAAGGACCATGCCTAGGCCCTGAGTTCAAGCCCCAGGACTGGCAAAAAGAAAAGCATATATCAAATTAAGTAAAAAAATTTCTGGGAGCTTGGAGTCAGGCCTAGTGGTAGAATGCTTACCTAGCATGCATTAAGACCTGGGTTCAATTCCTTGGTACCACATACTTAGAAAAAAGCCAGAAGTGGTGCTGTAGCTCAAATGGTAGAACTCTAGCCTTGAGAAAAAAAACCAAGGACAGTGCTCATACCCTGAGTTCAAGCCCAGGGCTGGCACACACACACACACACACACACACACACACACACACACACACACACACACAAATAATAATAATAATAATAATAATAATAATAATAAATTCTGAAGAAACACAGAAAGAATAGTCTTTATTTTACATAATATCCTAGATATTATTATAAAATACCTTCATTGAACAATAGTGACAGTGTGCAGTTGACTTGCAAAAAGATTTAAAGTGATAGAATCTAGGTAAAAAGTATGGCTACCTAGACTTAGAACACTACCATAAAAGGTACCTTACAACTGAAATATTGGAAATAGTCTTTGGCCGGAGATATTCTTTTACCTTCAATATACTCTTAATCTCTTTCCTCTTTCCTTTTTAAAATCATTGTTAGTGTCCCTAACCTGTTCTGAAACACTAGGACAGGGCACTTCAAAGTCACACTATGGCAATACAATTTTCAAATTAAACAAATCTAAAGGTGACCAATGCTATTTTTTTTGTCTTTCTTTGTTGATATTGAGTAATTTCATACATAATCATTTTTACATTCACACTTAAAGGGTCATCATTCTGACTTACAAAGCTTATGATTAACAAAAAATACAAAGACTTTGGGGCCAGGAGTTTGGCCTAGTGGTAGAGTGCTTGCCTAGCATGCACGAAGACCCGGGTTCAATTCCTTGGTACCACATACATAGAAAAAAGCCGGAAGTGGTGCTGAGGCTCAAGTGGTAGAGCTCTAACCTTGAGAAAGTCCAAGGACAGAGTTCATGCCCTGAGCTCATGCCCAGGACTGGCAAAAAAAAATAAATACAAAGACTTAAGTGGTTTTTTTGTTGTTGTTGTTTGTTTTGTTTTGTTTTGGTTGGTTGTGGGGCTTGAACTGTGGGCCTGGGCACTGTCCCTGAGCTCTTCTACTGACCTGCCCCTTGAGCTACAGTGCCACTTCCAGTTTCTGGTGGTTAATTGGTGATGATTCTCACGGCTTTAGTGATGGGACTGGCTTGGAATCATGATCCTCAGATCTCAGCCTTCTGAGTAGCTAGGATTACAGGCATGAGCCACTACCAAGCCTGGGTAAGACCTATAGTTTTACATAGGATAAAACTTTTAACTCTTTGAATGTTAATGATAAAATTATTTCTTCCTGGCTGGGAGTTTGGCCTAGTGGTAGAGTGCTTGCCTAGCATGCACGAAAACCCAGGTTCGATTCCTTGGTACCACCTGCACAGAAAAAGCCGGAAGTAGTGCTGTGGCTCAAGTGGTAGAGCTCTAGCCTTGAGAAAGCCCAAGAACAGTGTGGTCAGGCCCTGAGTTCAAGTCCAGGACTGGCAATATATATATATATATATATATATATATATATATATATATATATATATATATTTCTTCCTGATCGGGTGATATGAACATTTCCTTCCTATTACTTAGTTTCAGTGGTTCCCTCTTTCTCTCCATTTCCTCCATCCCCTCACTGCCCTTGAGTTGCTTAGTTCACTTTCATCGATGTCTAATACAACACTATTTTCTTTTTCTTGATTTTGTTTTAATTATAGCCAGTTGGAGCCAGTGATTATTTGGAACTCTCAGAGAATTTTGATACACTATTTTTACGAAACATTCCACAATTTACACTGGCAAAGAGGACTCAAGCTCGAAGATTCATAACTCTCATTGACAACTTGTATGATTTCAAGGTAAGGGTTTAATACATTTTCTCAAAACTACATTTTGATTGTGGCGACTGACGTCCTCAGCTGGAATCCTAGCTCTCTACAGCTTACTTCACCTCTCTGTGCTTGGGTTTTCTCATCTGCAGATTGAGGATAATGACTATTTTACTTTAGAGGACTAAGAAGCTGGTCCATGTACAGTATTTAAGAAATCATTACATAGGCAAATACTATGTACTTACTATTACTTATAGCAGCCTTTAGGAGTGCAGTCAAAAAGTCAGTCTGCTATATTAGTGACTCCATTATTCAACCAGAAGGAACAGCACCATCTATAGTAATGAAGAACACAGGCCTGGCCCAACTGCTTGCTCAATATACATCTGTTATCAAATAAATGGTTGGATTGATGGAACAATGAATGAACAACTGAATGAATGACTAAAGGACCTTCACGATACTGAAGCTCTCTCTCCCTTGTGACTTAGAATTCTAGTAATTAGCATTATACTACTGTGCTTATTTTTTTTTAACTTACATATTTTAGCATAGATTGCAGAGCCATTGGGCATTTATGAAAAGCAATACAGTTTAATATAGTAGTGAGCCCTGGTGCCAAGCTTCCTATTCTGACAACGTGCTTAGCCTAGCCTCTCTGAAGTCAAATACCTACTTATTTTATAAGGTTCTTGTTAGGATGAAATGTGTAAATAAGCACTAAGAACTTTGACTGAATGTGGTGATGGCTCATGCCTGTAATCCTAGATATTCCAAAGGCTGAGATCTGAGGATCATCGTGGCACTATGAGACTCGTATCTCCAATTAATCACTAGCAAATGGGAAGTGAGCTGTGGCTCCAGGTAGGGTGGTAGCCTTGAGCTAAAGAACTCAGGCCCAGAGTTCAAGCTCCATTACCCCTCCTCACCCCCCCCAAAAAAGAACTTTGTCTGGCATGTCATGAGCCTCAGGGTTTCTCCAACTCACTCAACAATGTTTATGAACACCAGAAATTCAATGGCAAATGATGCTGGACAGGGTCCTGCCTTCACACACCTAGAATTCAAAGGCAGGAAACACGAATCACATGTACAGAAGTCAATGGCCAGTCACTGCTATGGGATGACCTTTTGGACACAGAGAGGCAACTGAGTTAAGGGATTTAAGGAAGACTGTACTCATCTTGCGGAGGGGGGAAAGGGGAAGGAGGTTTAAGACTTGGCCCAGAGAATTCCTCCAAGAACCACCTGAATCAATCACCTAAATTTAGCTACCTAAAAATCTAGATTTGGCTGAGCACTGGTGACTCATGCCCATTTACTAGTTATGGAGGAGGCTTACATCTGAGAATTGTGGTTCAAATTCCAGGCAGAAAAGTCTGTTGAGATTTTTATCTCCAGTTAACCACCAAGCAGCCAAAAATGGAGCTATACTAGAGTGATAGATTGCAAGTGTTGAGCAAAAAATCTCAGGAATAGGGCTGGAGGCATACCTCAAGTTGTAGAGTGCCAGCCAATGAGGAAAGCAAGCACCAGATACCAAGTTTGAGTCCTAGTCTCAGACAAAAAAAAAAAAAAAGCGAAGGAAAGGAAAGGAAAGGAAAAAAGGAAATAAAGAAAGCTCAGGGACAGCACCCAGGCTCTAAATTCAAGGCCTAGGATCAGCACCAAAACAGATAGATAGATAGATAGATAGATAGATAGATAGATAGATAGATAGATAGATAGATGAAGAATCTGGATTCAGAGCAGGACACAATGGTTCACTTTGGTAATCCTAGTTACTTGGGAGGCTGCGCTCATACATAAGAATGGCAATTCCAAGCCAGCCTAGGTTTTCAAGACATCATCTCAACCAATAAAAGTTGAGTATGATGGTGTATACCTATCATTCCAGCTACATGGGAAGTTAAATAAGAGGATTGTGTTCAGATCCAACTTAACAAATATGAGATGATTGCTCCAAAAATAAGGAGAGAAAAAAGAACTAAAGATGGAGGTAGTTGAAGTGGTGAAGTGCCTGTCTAGGAAACACAAAGCCCTGAGTTCTAACCCTACTGCCACCTAACAAACAAGCAAACAAAAAACATTAAACCGAAACCAAACGCAACAAACAAAAGACCTAGACTCTGGCCTACACTATCCCCATTTCAGCAAGGCCAGGTACCTGCATGCCTATTTACTCTTCTGGTGCTTCTGATGAACACTCAGCAGTGAGGGTTGGCCTCTAGCACAGGATGGGGGGGTTAGCTAGCTAGCATGAGGTGTTTGTAGCAATGCCTACAGAAAATGCAGCATGCAAGCTCCTGGGCAGGGATCAAGGGAAGCTTGCATTAAGTGTGGCAGCAAAACCTGCCGCTTGTGCCCAGGGAGCTAACACACATGTGATCAGTATGTCAGGCAAAGCAGAGGCCAAGGTCAGGAAGCCAGAGATCAAAGCTGTGTCTGGTTGTCTTCTGTAGACTCTGCCTGCATTCATCTCAGGACCTCTGGAAATAGGTGTGTGATACTAGAGGTAGCTTTAAAAAGGCAAAACTTTAAAAAGAAAATGGTAGAGGGACATAATAGGTGGCTATTAGATAGGAGGCACAAGAATTGCATTGAATTTATATACATGAGGTAGAAATATCTCAAAGAAAGCCTGTGCTCCCATTTGTTACTCTTACTACCTGACCCTACTCACGTCTACTTTTGCTTCTTTATTTAAAGGAAAGAAAGATTTGTCTGGCAATATGATAGCATGCACTAACTACTCTCAACATTAGCTCCAACTAACTCATATATATAGAGATTATACACTATATTAAAGTACAGCTCAACTTGTCTTATTTCAGAAATTGAGAACTTTGGTATTCTGGAGTACAGTCATGGATATTTGTAAAATAGGGTATTATCATCTAAAGAGTGAAAAACTATTCATTTGTGATTAATAGAAGTTATCAGTGGTGGTAGAAAGCCTTTGGGATATGGGAAGGTGAATCCACAATATTAGCATGTTAAGCTATCCGTGCATTTTTTTAAAGGATAGATGTAAATCCTGAAAATAAATTCCAGGATGTTTTAAAGTTGAAGAAGAGTATGTTTTGCATAACATATATAAAAGCCATTTTTAATATATTATCATACATGCCTAGCCTTTTTGAAGAATGTCCCGACAGGATGCTGATATAAGTGTAGGTTCTAGAAGCTAGGGCAAAGGAGTAATGTGCTGAATTTGGCTGTCAGCTATTCAGTAAATTTACAACTACCTGTATTTTTGTTGCTGTTGTTTGTTTGTTTGTTGGCCAGGTCTGGGGCTTGCAATCAGTGCCTGGACACTATCCTTGAGGTTCTTTTGCTCAAAGCTACTCTTCTACTACTTGAGCCAGAGTGTCATTTCTGGCTTTTTTGTTTGTTGTTGTTTCTGTTTATGTGGCATGGAAGAATTGAACCTATGGCTTCAAGCATGGTAGGCAGGCACTCTACCACTAAGCCACATTCCCAGCCCTCTTTTAACAGTGTATCTGGAAGTCAACACACCTAGTAACTAGCTCCACAAAGACACTATAGATGTTGACAGACAACCAAGTATAATTGTCCTAGCTTGTTTGTGCTTCTATAACAAAATAATCACGTGCTGGGCAAATTGTAATTAAAGGGAATTTATTTATCATGGTTCAGAAGGCTATTAAGTCTAAGATCAAAACTCAGAGAGGAGCCTGGTGCCTATGGCTCATTCCTATAATTTCTTTTGCGGGGGCTCAGTTGTGGGGCTTGAACTCCTGGCCTGGGTGCTCTTCAGCTCAAGGCTACCACCCTACCCCTTGAGCCACAACACCACTTCTGGTTTTCTGGTAGTTAATTGGAGATAAGAGTCTCATGGACTTTTGCTTTGAACTGTGATCCTCAGATCTCAGCCTTCTGAGTAGCGAGGATTACAGGCATGAGCCACTGCGTCCAGCCAATCCTAAAATACATAGGAGGTTGAGATCTGAGGATCATGGTTCAAAACCAGCCTGGGCAAGAAACTCTATGAGATTCTTACCTCCAATAAACTACTCAGACAAAAACAGAAGTGGTGCCATGGCTCAGGGTGTAGAACGCTAGTCTTGAACATGAAGAGGTTCAAGCCTCAGATCTTCGTCAAGCTCTCGTGGCTCAGGCATCCTCTAAAATCCCTACATCTTAATACAATACTACCCTAGGAATAAGTTTCAACATGAGTTTTAGAGGGCACACAAACATGTAGACCATAGCAGTAATGGAAAGAACATTTTGCTTAGCACCAGAAGACGTGGGTTCACATCCTGAGCTGAGGCCTCTGCGGGCCTGGAGTCTCCCAATAAAACCTTTGGTCTGTACTCTCCGGTGAGAGATAGTCTGTGTAGAAATATTTGGAAATTTTTTCTTTTTTCTTTTTTCTTCTTGGTTGTGGGGCTTGAACTCTGGGCCTCTGTGCTATTCCTAATCCCTTCAGCTCAAATCTTGTACTCTACCACTTGAGTCACAACACCACTTCTGGTTTTCTGTGGTTAATTGGAGATAAGAGTCTCATGGACTTTTCTGCCTGGGCTGGCTTTGAACCACAATCCTCAAATCTCAGCCTCCTGAGTAGCTAGGATTACAGGTGTGAGCCACCAGGGCTGGCTAATACTATTCAGTTTTAAGGCATATCTTAACTACAAACTATTAGAAAAGGTATGGATGTTTCAAAAGCAGAGATCCAAACTCCATTTGTGTAAGAACAGATTTTTTTTTCACTCTTGTGAGAAATTTTTCTTACTTTCAACTTGGGAAATGTAAAGAGTAACACCACACCATCTACTTATTTTCCTCTACTACAGGTGCGCATAATTTGTTCTGCGTCGACTCCTATATCAAGCTTATTTTTGTATCAACATGATGACAGTGTGTTGGAGCAAGGCAGAATACTGATGGATGATTTGGGACTGAGCCAGGTAGGCGATATTAACATAATCTCTTTTTATTATAAAACAGCCTAATTGTTTTGGTTTGATACATGTTACATTTTGAAGAAAGAATTCAGACAGTTAACCATTAATCTGCTGCCTTCTTTTCACTCAAGTATAGCAGACTTATTCTCAATAGCAGTAACTTTAGAGAATTTCCATTTAAGAGTTGAAGGAATACTCAGTGATTGCATCAGATCAACACTTCACTTTGTCTTTGGAAAGAATGAATTCCAGAGCGAGACTAATGGGCCAGAAGTCACACTTCTGACTGATGGTGAGCCACGGTTGTATGATAGGGAACTTTCTGGTTTCAGGCTTGCCCTGCTATACCATCTGGTTGTTCTTCACAATTGCTAAATCTGCAGCACAAAACAGTATCCAAGTATGTAGGCTAGTTAGTCTATGTCCAAGAAGAACCTAGGGAGGCCCTGGCTGAAAAAGATATGCATGAATCATCTTCTAATCTTCTTTTAGCAAATACTTTAGGGATACTTATGGGTAACACGGATACTTATGGGTATGAAGACCCTAGAGAGAGTAAGCTGATGCTTGTCCAGTTCTTTTGGAGCCTGGAGTCTAGATGCACCCCAGGCTAAGCAGAAGTGACTTTGTATTTACAGCTCAGGACCTGAGCACTGTCCTTGGGCTTTTCTCAAGGCTAGAGCTCTACCACTTGAGCCTCAGCACCACCTCCGGCTTTTTTCTATGTATCTGGTACCAAGGAATTGAACCCGGGTCTTCGTGCATGCTAGGCAAGCACTCTACCACTAGGCCAAACTCCTGGCCCCTGTATTTACTTTTGTAAGAATATTACAGCATACATTTATCAAAATTGACAATGGAAACATTAGTCAAAAATGTAAAATACTGGGGCTGGGAGCGTAGCCTAATGGTACAGTGCTCGACTCGCATGCACAAAGCCCTAGGTTTGATTCCTTGGTACCACATACATAGAAAAAGCTGGAAGTGGTGCTGCAGCTCAAGTGGCAGAGCGCTAGCCTTGAGAAAAACGTGTCCAAGGACAGTGCCCAAGCCCTGAGTTCAATCTCCACTACTGGCAAAAAAAAAAAGGAAAAAAAAGTAAAATACTAACATGAACTCTAAGAATGAAGACTTTAATCTTCCAGCCCAAAGGGTAAAAGCCCATTTGTAGTAAGGAACAGCAACTTTTCCTGTCTGTTTGTTCTCTTTATTTCACACCAGTTTGGATCTGTTGATTCTGTAGTCTCATTTAAGATATTGTACCTGAAGAATTTGAATTTATATAGCAATTTCAAAATTTAAAAAGGTTAACTCAAGTCTTTTCTTTAAAAAAACTGTACTTCTGTAAATTTTCATTTGTGTGGGTTTAATTGGTGCTGAGTTCTTGGTCTTTGTTTGCTTTGTAACTAGGAATCAGCAGAAGGACTCTCCATGTTTACTGGAGAAGAGGAAATCTTCGCATTTCAGCGCACAGTTTCCCGACTCACAGAAATGCAGACTGAACAGTACTGGAACGAAGGGGAGAGAAGCAAGAAGTAACTGTCACTTTCAAATGAATAAAACTAGACAGGGAGAACTATACAGGGAAAACTCTATAAGACTTGAAGGAACCATTTTCTCATCATTAATTATGCACTTTGTCCTCTGGACCATTTTAATCTAACATTGCTGTCAAAGATGTAGTGGATTAGTAAGTTAAAGACTTACTATTTTTATAGGTCTACTTTTTTTTTGCCTATTTATTTGGCCTTATTTCTTCACTACAACTATAAGCAGCACTCCTGAAGATTACTGTCAAACCAGAGATGTTAGTGTCACATTAAGCCACCCGAATGACCTTCGGCATGCAAACACACAGTCAAGGTAGGATGTGTGGACATTTCTAGCTTTGCTTGCATGATTGTAGTACTTAAGAAGCACATCTTTATACGGGGAGAAGAACCTTATATTTTACTTCAAAATGAAGCTTTCTGGGGCCAGGAGTTTGGTCTAGTGGTAGAGTGCTTGCCTAGCATACACTAAGACCCATATTCCTCAGTACCATATACATAAAAAAAAGCCAGAAATGGTGCTGTGGCTCAAGTGGTAGAGCTCTAGCCTTGAGAAAGTCCAAGGACAGTGCTCAGGCACTGAGTTCAAGCCCAGGCACTGACACAAAACAAAACATAGCTTTCTGATCTTTCTGTAAATTGAAGGAGGAGAGTTAGCTATGAATGATAGTAAGTCCCCCAAGCCGTCAGGTTTTCATCACACTAGGGAGAATATTTAAAAACAAAACAAAACAAAAACCCTTGATATCGTGCTTGGCAGGGCTGGATCGCATGTGAATGTAGAGATAACTGGGCATATCAAGGATTATGGTGTTAAGAAGCAGGTACCAAATTTGAACAAACAGGCAGCTTTGTATGGAGATCCCTGCCAGCCAGTGGGAAGGCAAGTTCCAGAAATGAAGTCATGGACATGCCAGCTACAGAGTAGATACTTGCTCATCTAAGACCACCCAGACCCTCACTCCCTTCCGCTCCTTCCCACCATTTACCTACTCTGGCTGACATTGCAAAATGCTGCTCCTTGCCCTTGCCCTTGCCTCTGCAAACAGTTAGACCTATTAATAAATAGAAAACCACCTAGAAAAGCATTAAATAAAAACTTTATTTATTGACTGGGTACTGATGGCTCATGCCTAGACTTATAGCTACTCAGGAGGCTGAGATCTGAGGGTTGTGGTTTAAAGTCATCTTGAGCAGGAAAGTCCATGAGACTCTTAGCTCCAATTAACCAGCAAAACGTGGAACCAGTGGAAGTGGATCTGTGGCTCAAGTGATAGAACAATAGACTTGAGCAAGAAACTCAGTGAACAGTGCCTAGGCTCTGAGTTCAAGCCTTGTGCGAAACACACACACACACACACACACACACACACACACACACACACACTTGATTTGTCAATCAAGTTTGTATTTTGATTGATTTATGTAAATCAATCTGTATGTATTATCACAAAAGAGGATTTTGGTTGAGTTTGTTAAGAGAGTCTTAAATCCCTCTTCAGAAAAGACAAAGAAGAAAAAATAGGCTATAAGTGTTGTGGAGATCAAGGACTTGGGGGGATAGATAGAGATGAGTCAATTCAACAATAAGCATAGGTAGGCTCTTGGAATCTATTGATTATTTGGTGATGCCTATTCCCATAGTGGTTTTGTTTTGGGGGGGGCGGGGAGCTGGTCCTGGGGCTTGAACTCAGGGCCTAGGTTCTGTCCCTGAGCCCATGCTCAAGGCCAGTACTCTACCACTTGAGTCACACTGTCACGTCCAGCATTTTCTGAGTAGTTTATTGGAGATAAGAATCTCATGGACTTTTCTGTCCAGGCTGGCTTAAAATCTCGATCCTTAGATCTCAGCCACCTGAACAGCTAGGACTATAGGCATGAGCCACTGGGGCCCAGCTCATCATCCATTTTAGATATTAACTAGGCACACATGTGAATATGCAAGCATAGAGAAAAGTTTAGAATCTCTGAAAGTCAACTGTGGTTTTAAAATATTTTTATTGAAGTGAAATAATTCCAAGAAATTAAGTAAAGGGGGAAAATTTGGAAATAGCTCTATGTACTTTACTTAACACTAGCTAGGTATTTACATTAGTCCAGATTAAAAAGTAGTCCTAGAAATTGAGTATAAAATCATTGAAGTAAAGAAATTGAAGCTTCAAAAGTGAAGTTGTTTACCATGTTTTAAATACACCATTTCTTTGGCTAAATAAATATAAATGTTTTCCTTTATTAGTTAAATCTTAATCTCCCTTCTCTTGTAGTACTGGCATGCTAGGCAAGTAGTATACCACTTTGCCAAGCCTCTATCCCTAAATAAGCGTTTTCTTTTTACATTCCTTTGATAACTATTCTGTACCTTAATTTAAAAAGATGGTATGGATAGATAGATAGATAGATAGAATGACTAATAGTATTTCTCTGAGTGTGTTGGTATATGCAGAAGAATATTGCAGTCAAGTGTTCTTAAAAACATTTATTTGAGTTGAGATATTTGGAATAAATTGTTTTTCACAGAAATAACAATGAAACATTAGGTCCTGGTTCATTGCACAGAACATAATTACAGAATGTAATTTTCAATGTCTATATCACCATTGTGGTAAGGAGCTTAAACAACTTTTAAACTATTGTGTCTGTAGATGTAGCTATAATGCAGTCTTTACTTACCTAACTGGAAGAGGTATCCCCCTTCTTCCCCTTTACCTCCCAGCTCCCTGGCCTGGTGGGCTGGGATGTAGTAGACAAGGTTTTCTGATCTGGAAGGAGAGACTGTGTAGAGAGCAGGGCTGGAAGGTAAGGCTGTCTTGATCTAGTGGTCAGCAGGGAAGAAGAAGGAGTTTCATGGTGGCTGGAATTTATATATATATTCATCCTGAAGATTGGTTCACAAAGCAGCATGCAAAAAAAAACCTTTAATGGTTAGCTCTTATTAGAAAACAATATGGTGGTTTTATTAAAAGGAGAGATAAGTTGAATATGCTTTATCTGAAGTGCTTGGGACCCAAAGCACTTTGAATTTCTAATATTATCAGATTTTGGAATATTGGCTTTTTTTTTTTTTGCCCGGCCTGGGGCTTGAACTTGGAGCCTTTCTGTGCTCAAGGCTAGTCCTCTACCACTTGAGCCATAGTGCCACTTCTGGCCTTTTCTGTTTTGGTGTATAGAGGAATAGAACCCAGAGCTTCATGCATGCTAGGCAAGCACTTTACCATTAAGCCACATTCCCAGCTCAATTAGCATATTTGAATAAGATATCTTGAGGATAGTCTGAACATAAAATGTATATATGTTTTATGTAAACCTCAGACACATAGCTTGAAAGTGCTTGTCTACAGTATTTGTAGTGTACCTGCCTTTGGACTGTGGCCAGAAATGTAAGGTGGCCTATGGAATTTTCTACTTGGAGTATCTTTTTCCTGCTGAAAAGGTTCAGATTTTGGAGCACTTCAAATTTCAGATTTTCTAAGTAGGGATGTTCAAATTGTAATACAAAATGAGACATGAAAATAACCCCTAGGTCAGAAAGCACATTTCCATGTGTCTTCTGAGTTGTGACCCTGTTAAATTCTCAGCACTCCAGTTTTTGTCCCTGTGGTTACATAAATCTCTTACAGCACATATATTTACTGGGAATGCTTTACATGCATGCTAAGAAATGGAGGTTGGAGCCAAGTACTGTTATGGACGAAGGGCATATCTTCTCAGAAAACCAGACCAGAGAATCCAGCAGAGTCAGGGCAAAGTGCTATCTGCTCAGAATATCCTCTAAAATGATTACTAGTTCCCAGACTTACCTGGAGTCAAGTAAGAGGAAAAAGGTAAAAGGGCTAGAGGTATTGCTCAAGTGGTAGGACTTGTATAGCCAATGTGAGGCTCTAACTTCAAGCTCCAATAGTGCCAAAAAGAAAAAAAAGAAAAATTAGGGGCTGGGAGTTTGGTCTCATGGTAGAGTGCTTGTGTATTATGCATGAAGACCCAGGTTTGATTCCTTGGTACCACATACACAGAAAACGTCAGAAATGGTGCTGTAGCTCAAGTGGCAGAACTCTAGCCTTGAGAAAGCCCAAGGACAGTGGTCAGGCCCTGAGTTCAAGCCCCAGGATTGGCAAAAAAAAAAAAGAATTAAAAAATCTGACCACTGCATTACTTTTGTATTTCTTTAGATAGTACAAATTTATTTGCTGATAAGTCGTTATGCAGCAACATGGTGGACTTAAAACAATTTTAACTCATTTCTGAGGCACAAAACTATTGTGCTGTTTTATTCACATCTCTGTATCTTCAGTGGGAGTTCATATTTTAATCATAAGGCAATAATATTTCTGAAGTGTATTTCTTGTTCTTATAAATGTACAAATAATAGAAGGTTAAAATTACTTAAAATTTTGTAAATTATTCTTGTAAAATATATAAAGGATATGCTCATAGCCACTTATTTATTTAATAAATGCTGCTAGCTGGGCATAGTGGCTCACACCTGTAAATCCTAGCTACTCAGGAGGCTGAGATCTGAGGATCACAGCCCAAAGCCAGTCTGGACACTAAAGTCCATGAGACTGTTATCTCCAGTTAACCACCAGCAAACAGGAAGTGGTGCTGTGGCGCAAGGGTAGGGTGGTAGCCTTGAGCTTAAGCACTCAGGGACAGCGCCCAGGCCCAGAGTTCAAGTCCTACAACCAAACAAAGAGAAATGCATGCTATGTGCTTGGCATGATTCTGTGTATTTAATAAAATATTTTTATCCTTCCCTGAAATCAATACTGTCATGGCCATTTTATAGGGAGGCTGAGGCACAGAAAAAGGCTAAAAAAATACTGAATTGCTGACATACACACTGCTGCCAATAAAATGATTCAAACACTGATTTTTGGCACTTTCTGTTTCATTGCCTCTGTCCTGCAAACAGAATTCACAGATCCATCTAACGTAATTTCACATATGCTGCTCCTTAATCTGAGATAAAAAAAAATACAAAACAAACACCCCCCAGGATTGTGGGTCTGCATCTCTGACACTGGGGTTCTTGATCAGTTATAAGAATCTGTGTAGCAACAGATCTGTAAGTAATATTTTTTACATTTATTTTTGTTAGAACCACTGATCTTATGATATCAATTACTGGTAGAAAAGGGTTTTCTTTGGAAATGAATTAGTAATTTTCTATTAAGGCAGAATGAAGATTAAACTTTGGCTATTACCAAGTAGCAGTTGATCTTCCTGGAAGAGAAAATGATAAAACATAAGAGTGTCCTCTTGTTGACTGTCTGCTGCCTCCATTCAGCCCTTCTCAGGAACTCACAGCTTTACCTCAGTCAGACAAGTGTGTGTCTCCAACAATGTCCAATGGCATGAAGTTCCAGAACAGCTGTCTGTGACTTTTTATTTTTTAGAAATTTCCTAAAATTTGTACTGAGAAATTAATTATTTAGGGGTGCATTTTCAGGGTTCCCCAGACTTGATTATGATCTCTTGATGCAAGAAAAAGGGTTCTGGAGCTAGAAAATTAGGCTCTGCCAGTTATTAATTTATGACCTTGAATAAGATAGTGCTCAAGCCTCAGTTTTCTCATCTTATAAATGAGAATAATAATAGTGCCCATTTCATAGATTAGGAAGCTAGTTGGTGAAAAGCATCTTACAAAACATCAAGGATAAAATGAATATTCATTGTATTTGATAACTAATATACATGATCTTAAGTGGGCAGCAGTGTCTGCTTTCTGCTTTGGCATTCTTACTCTCTGAGGAATGCAAAACTGAGGATCCATCCAGATCTACTGGTGTCTTTTCCCTGATAGGATAGTATATCCTCCAAGATAGTACATCTTTTTAGTGAAGAAGATAAGATGCATAGTAAAGGTACCTATGTGTCTTGTATATGTATCAAAAGATACATTGTAGATGGTGTATTGAGTAGGTGGTTAAATAATTCAAATCAATTCCATTTTTTTATTGTACTTAATGTTTGGTGCCAGTCCTGAGCTTTCTTTGTTTGTTCTTTTTTCTCAAGACTTTACCACTTGAGCCACAGGTCCACTTTGGGCTCTTTTTTCCCCAGTCCTGGGCTTAAACTCAGGGCCTGAGCACTGTCCTTGGGCTGTCCTTGGGCTTTCCTCAAGGCAGTGCTCTACCACCACTGGAGCCACAGCATCACTTCTGGCTTTTTTTGTATATGTGGTATGGAGGAATCAAACATGGGTCTTCATGCATGCTAGGCAAGCACTCTACCACTAGGCCAAACTCCTGGCCCCATGGCCTCTTGATAGTTAATTGGAGATAGGAGACTTTCCTTTCCTGGCTGGCTTTGAACTGTGAACCTCAGATCTCAGCTAGGTTTACAGATGTGAACTACTGATGTCCAGCTTCAAAGCCATTCTTCTAAGATTGCTTAGCATGGAAAACAAATTGTTGCTCCTTTGGTGAACATCAGAGATTTCCCAGAAAGAGGGCGCCATCTTGTGGTCAGTTGGGTGAACTGACAGGAAAACGATTGGTGAACAACAGATGCTTCCCATTCCTGGATGGAGGTGCATTCAGAGACCACGTGCGCAAGGGTGGGGCCCAGACTCCATTCTCATTAATGCCCCCCAAGAGACTCTAACGTGCAGTGGAGGACAGAACTGTTGCCTGAGGGTACACAGCTAGCCAACATATAGAGTTGGGCCTGCAGCTAGGTCTCCTGCCCTGGGATACCTGATTCTTTGGCTGGAGTGTTTTCAAGGGGCACAGGCTTTTGCTGTAATACCCATAGTTCTAACACACAGCCCACAGACTGGGTCCTGGTTCCCGTCCTTCTAGAGGCCTGGATTCTTCTGCCATTCATCTCCATCCCCACAAACCTGGCAGTATCTCCAAGGTTACAGAGCACCGTACTCCCAACCTGGGGTTCATCCCACAGCCTCCTCTGAGGGAGGGAGTGGGAATTATCACCACTGTGAGGAACAAGGTCCCAAGACAATCTGTGCTTTGCCCAAGATAGCACTGCTGGGAAATGTGGGTTGTGAAGAAGCCCCAGATCCTGGATCTGAACCCTGAAGCTGGCATAGGATGGAGGGAGTCAGGGAGCATGCACAAGGGGGTAGTTCTTCACAGCCACACTGTGATGGCAAAGAGCTAAGAGTCACAGCAACTGGCAGAGCTTTGAGGTACTGATCTTTACACCAATTTGGAGAAGGATGTATTATTGCCTCCAGTCTTTTTGTCTGATGGTAAAACAGCATCCAAAAGGTGGATTAACTAGAGCCTGTGGAGGATGAGGTCTGAGGATGACAGTTTAAAGCTAGACTGGTCAAGAAAGTTTGTGAGATTCTTATCTTCAATTAGCCACCCAAAAGCTGGAAATAAGATGGTACATATTGGAAGAAAGGACATGGACAAATGGCATTTATGTATCAGAAACAAAGGGGCATGGTCAACAATCCTAAGAAGAGAGAAGAAGCCAAGTGTAGTGGCTCACACCTGTAATCTTAGCTACTCAGGAGGCTGAGATCTCAGGATCAAAGTTCAAAGCTATCCTGGTCACAAAATGACCTGAGACTCTTATCTCCAATGAACCTCTACAAAACTTAGAAAATGGGAGGTGCAGCTTGGCTCACAGGTAGGGCAGTAGCCTTGAGATGAAGAGCTCAGGGACAATGCCCAGGCCAGGAGTAGGGTGGTGAGTTCAAGCCCCATGTCCCACAAGAGAGTGAGAGAGAGAGAGAGCGAGAGAGAGAGAGAGCGAGGGAGAGAGAGAGAGAGAGAGAGAGAGAGAGAGAGAGAGAGAGAGAGAGAGAGAGAGAGAGAGGAAGAATAAACTACATCAAGCACTTGAAGGTAAGCAGTGAGGACTGGGAAGTTAGCTAGAGATGACTGAAGCCCTCAGGCCCAGCTAAGGAGACAGCATAGATGCTGAAGACCCCAGGCTCTTCAACACACTGGATGCCTGCAAAACATGTAAATAAGTATTAATAGCATTTTTCATAGTAGCCAAAAAAGAGAGGAAACAACCCAAGTGTTCACTAACTAATGGATGGATGCATACTAGGCGGTGTATTCATGTAATGGAGTATTATTATGATTTCTGCTCCAAAATGGATAAACATTTTGAAAGTGTTATGCTAAGTGGGAAAAGCTAGCCACAGGGCTCTTACTGTATAAAATAGGTCTAGATGGGACCGGGAAGTTTGCCTAGTGGTAGAGTGCTTGCCTAGTGTGCATGAAGGCCCGGGTTTGATTCCTCCGTACCACATACATAGAAAAAAGCCAGAAATGGTGCTGTGGCTCAAGTGGTAGAGTTCTAGCCTTGAGAAAGCCCAAGAACAGTGCTCAGGCCCTGAGCTTAAGGCCCAGGACTGGCAAAAAAAAAATCCAGAAAGGGGCCAGGAATTTGGCCTTGTGGTAGAATGCTTGCCTAGCATGCACGAAGGCCCAGGTTTGATTCTTCCATACCACATACATAGAAAAAAGCCAGAAATGGTGCTGAGGCTCAAGTGGTAGAGTTCTCGCCTTGAGAAAGTCCAAGGACAGGGAGCTCAAGCCCAGGACTGGCCAAAAAAAAAAATGTTCAGAAAAAGCAAACCCGTCAAGTTGGAAAGTGGTACTCTGGGGGACACCGGTATAAGAATGAGGTACAATTCCTA
Organism: Megascapheus bottae; assembly: GCF_031878675.1. Classification (NCBI taxonomy): domain Eukaryota; kingdom Metazoa; phylum Chordata; class Mammalia; order Rodentia; family Geomyidae; genus Megascapheus; species Megascapheus bottae. Next base: position 39,347,363 of record NC_143516.1, on the reverse strand, counting down.
ATGAGTAGATTTGTTTTAGAGTAATAAGAAACTGTCAAAGTATATTATATGCTTTAAAATGTTAAATTTTATGAATTACATCTCACTAAAGCTGTTAAGAATAGCATAGAAATATTCACTAATCATTCAATGATTAATTCATTCATCATTATGTGCTGTGCTAGGTTATAGGATTTACAGCCAGGTTACACCAACTCTAGTGGAACAAACTACCTGGCATGTTGGCCTTGTGACCTATTAGAAGCACAAGTGGAAACCACATGAGAAGTGTCAAGAGGGAAGGGAGCCTGACATCCTGAGAAGAAGCGTGTGCTCAAGTCAGCCAGGAAGCACAGTAATAAAGGATTGAGGACATGGTGCTGTGAAGTGGGAAGGAGATGGGCCATGGCAGGTCCCGCCTGTCTCCACAATTGCAGATGATATATTGAGAGTGACAGTGCAGCACAATGTGTGCTGTGCCCCAGGAAATTACCCAGTGAGAAGTGGGAACTAAAATGACTTGACCATTATTCCTCTCAAAGATGTTCAAAAGAAATGGAATGTAATTTTTTCCTTCCAGACTTAATAATTCCTCTTTAGAACCCTAAATTCAGGGAGTTATAGTGTAAGAAATGGGTACTATCATCAAGATGTCCCTCCTCATTTTGCATAATAATCATATTTTTAACCAAAGTCTATAACATGCAGAATATAAATTCATTTTCTAAAGAAGTATCAGTTGATTTCTGTTGATTACAGTAACATAGTCTGTAGAATTAAAAATAATTGCTTGTATTTTTGTGTTACTGACATAATCAGATTTAACAGCACAAGAATCCAGAATCCTCAAACCATGATAAAGCTACATTAAGTTTGGAGCAAAATAAGACACACAGTGTATGGCTGAGGTAAGCCCTCGTGCCTAAACCCCTCTCCTTTTTAGAGTCCCTAGTGATACTGAGAAGAGAGAAAAGGGATTGGCTGCCGTGGGGGCCAGGATACTGAAATCTAGAGATGCTGTTCTAACACGGGTGACTTACCAGCCTCTGGAAGGTCCATCTTCCTTCTGGGACCAGTGTGATCCCCTCAGAGAAGTCTAGGCCTGGCTCTTCACTTGGGGCTGACCTGATCCCTCAGCCTGTGTGTGTGTGTGTGTGTGTGTGTGTGTGTGTGTGTGTGTGTGTGTGTGTGTGTGTGTGTGTGTGTGTGTGTGGTGTGTGACATGCTCAGGAAGAACTTTCTCCTCCAAGGCTCTGCCTTGTCACCAGTTGTACATTAAATTTCAATGTCCTTCCTTTTTTCAAGACCAAAAATTATTCACCAGGGTTAGATGGGGAAATGTCCTCAAACCTCTCCCCCTCATAGGCTGCAGCTGCCCCCATTTAAAACTTCTGTTATTTGACTTGGTTCATTCTCTTTCCCATTGCAGATCTTGAGATCTATGATTTCCAGAGCTCAGCTTCTATGAACATGGTTTCCTATTCATGCAGTGACAGCTTGCTGGTGTAGGGTGTTGGCAGGGAAAGGGGTATCTGAGTGATAGTTGTGTGACCTTAGCAAGTGACCTCACCTTGCTCAGTCTTCTCTTCCTTGTGGGTAAGGTGACAATATCTATTTGCAGGGGGCTACATTTTGCTTGCCTGGCCTCTATCACTTTTTCCTTTCCCTGCCCCTCATGTTAAGGTAGCTTTGATGAGTTTCATCATACTATTTTCATACATAGATATAATGTAAGGTGATACTTATCCCCTCAGTATCTTTCCCTCTCCTGCTCACGTCACCTTCCAACATGCAATATTTATCATTCCGAACCTGGCTGATTTTGCTTTACATAATGATTTTTAGTTCCATTTGTTTTCTTGGAAATGACATTTTATTCTTCTTGATGGCTGAGTAATATTCTACTGTGTCTACATATTTTCTTTATCCATTGCTGTCGGTAGATACCCAGGTTGAGTCCATAGCTTTACTATTGTGAATGGTGCTACAACAAACCTGAGTGTGTAGATAAGCTCTTTCAATCATTGAGTCTTCATAGTCTTTTGTAGATGTAGAGGTAGGGATGTGGTTTTTGTACCACACATAGGAGTTTTTGTACTGCTTATAGCAAAGTGCTTAAAATTTTATCCAGACATCAATAATTTTAGCTACTTAGGAAGATGAGATTGAGGACTGAAGTTTGAAATCAGCTGGGGGAGGACAGCCCCTGAGACTCTTATCTCAAAAAGCTGGAAGTGGAGCTATGGCTCAAGGGTACAGTGCTGGGTTTGAGCAAAAAAGCTGAAGGACAGCGGGCTAGGATTTCAAGGTTCAACGCACACACTCGAGCGCGCATGCGAGCACACAGCACACACATGCAGAGAAAAACTTAATAGGAAGGGCAATGGGGTGAGGGAGAGTGATGGATTGGAATACACTGTGTCCACGTATGGAAGTGTCACGATGAGCCCCACCTTGTACAGCTTGGGTGTGCTAACAGAAAAAATTCTCAGGGGCTGAATGGTAGGCAGTGTTCTCAGCATGTGCAAGACTCTGGGTTCAATCTCTGACGTACACATACACATACACACACACACACACACAGTATATATATATACTGTGTATATATATATATACCAGGTGCCAGTGACCTACGCCTGTAAGCCTTGCTATTCAGGAGGCTGAGATCTGAGGATCACAGCTCAAAGCCAGCCCAGGCACTGAAGTCCATAAGACGCTTACCTCCAGTTAACTACCAGAAATCCAGAAGTGGCACTGTAGCTCAAGGGGTAGGGTGGTAGCCTTGAGCTGAACAGCTCAGGAACAGTGCGGCCCAGAGTTCAAGCCCTGTGATCGACAAAAAGAAAAGTTACTTTTGTTCAAACTTAACATGACTTGTCTTGGATACTGAAAACAGCAAAATGCCGGGGGTGAGAGATGGGAGTGAATGGAGGGCATACCATGTTCATGGGTTAGAAGACCCAACATAGCAGAAATGACATTTCTTCCAAAATGGATCCTTGAGCTTAAAGTACTTTATCTCAAATCATTAGAAATTTAGAGACAATTATTCTAAACTTGATATGGAAAGACAAATGGAAAATGAGAAAAGCTAAAGCAATTTGGAAAATATTCAATTTCAAGACTTAAGAGTTAAGGTGACATTGATCAGGATGCATTGTTCTCATCGGCTGACACATTAAATTGAAACCCCTTTATACAACAACTTAAGGATAATTCTGGAAAAAATCTTAAAGACTTAGAATTATAATCAGCACTGTCTCATTGAAGAGGTTAGTGACACAGAATAGAAAACAGAGAAAATTGTTCCCAGCTGATATTTGAGAAAGGTGTTAAAGCAATGGAGAAAGGTTAGGACCAGCAGGTGGCTAGAGGGTGTTAAGCAAATAAATCTCTAACTCACACTCCATATAGAAATAAACTTTTAAGCAGCCTAACTCTTAGCTCAATGTCCAGGATCCAGTAGCTGCTCCACGAAAAATAATTTGGTAGAAATAACACCCCAAAAGATGTTTCACATCGTGCACCGTTAGGGAAATTCAAGTTAAAACCATAGTGTAGGCTGGGAGTTTGGCCTAGTGGTAGAGTGCTTGCCTAGCATGCACAAAGACCCAGGTTTGATTCCTCGGTACCACATACATAGAAAAAAGTCAGAAGTGGTGCTGAGGCTCAAGTGGTAGAGTGCTAGCCTTGAGAAAGTCCAAGGATAGTGCTCAGGCCCTGAGCCCAAGCCCAGGACTGGCTACAACAACAACAACAACAAAAAACCATAGTGTAGTACCACCATATATGCAGCAGGATGGTTAGAATATTAAGTAGTCACAACACCTGCAACTCCCAGATGGCTCAACAATGGACATTTATGCCAGAGAAATAGCTCAGGAGAATTCTGCTTCAAGAAAAAAAAGCTGCTTTTCCTAAAACATACTATAGTCCCATTTATGTGACATTCTTGAAATGACAGAATTATAGAAAAGGCAGCAGATTAGTGGTTGCTGTGAGTTGGGGTGAGATGCATGTAGTGGAAGGGAAGTAGGTACAGTTAGGGAAAATGAGGGAAATGTGGGGTTTGTATGGTAATAGAATTTTTCTGTATAATGTATCAATGTCCATATCCCACCTCGACTTTTTCTAGATGTTACTATTTTTAACACATATAAAGGAGCACTTACTCATAAGTTTTGCTTCAGAAAATGATCGTTGAACCAGGTGCCTGGTCAGCAAGTGCAAAACTGAGTTCATAAAATGTTGGTACAACTAAACTTCTGTCCGGAACACATTGATGAGAGAATTTGTTCTTGAACCCAAATGAGGGAGCCTGAGGGTAAACACACTCTGAAAGCTGCTGGAGGCTAAGCACCACAGGCTCTCACCTTTAAGTCTTAGCTACTCCAGGGGCTGAGATCCGAGGATCAAGATTTGAAGTCAGTCAGGGCAGAAAAATCTATAAGAGTCCATGTCTAGTGAGCCAGAGAAAAGGCTGGAGACTGGATGCCTGGCCCCAGAGGCAGAGTGCTAGCCAGCTTGAATGAAAGGCTGAGCTCTGATACACACACACACACACACACACACACACACACACCCCTCTCTCTCTCTCTGCAGGAACGAGACTTTTCCTCCTCTTCTTTGTCTGTCCTCTCACTTCCGTTTTTCCCTCTCCCTAACCTTCCTCTTTTCCATCTTTCACCCCATCAAGCCTTAAATATCATAGTATAGAAATTCAAGTATAGAAAGGGAATGGAAGATAGAGATTTGCATGTATGCTTAGCTTCCAGCCACTAGAGGGCAGGAGGAGATCGGTAAACAAAGCAAAGACCTTTCCTCTTGGACTCAATGTCTTCTACTAGAAAGAAACCTGACACACTTGGCCAATACCTGGCTAGCTTACCCTTCTGCATAGGCTATTATGCAGAGAGATAAATTTTCTTTTTTCTAGAGTTCTCTGTAGAACAGTAACAGAAGAAAACTGTGATGTCTGATAGCAAAGACAGCTAACAAGAAGGAGGGGACATTGTGAACGTGCCTCTTCCTCTGCCCCTCTGTCTCTCCTTCTCTGTCTGCAGAATTGGGGTTCTAGTGTGATCTCCCTTTCTGTGAAAGAACAAGTAAGAGGTGGGATGAACACAGCCTGGACTGGTGCAGAGAGGATTTGTTCTAGAGTGACTGGTGTCAGTGTGCCACTCTGTCTCCTTGTGGGTCTTTGTGCTACTGTGGCAGTGGACCTTCGAGTGACTGCTGAACTGCCACCAATTCTAGCATTGATCTTCAGTTAACTGAGTTACAAAAACTCAGAAAAAGTTGCTCTTTGGCATGTTCCAGAGGCAGTGGAGAAACTATTTTCCTAGAGAGCTGAGGTCTCAGCCTCATTCTGATAAAGCTTAGATGTCTGGGCTTTGCCCTACCATCTGGAAGGGGGGACAAGGCAGAAACCCCAGGTCCCCACAGCCTATCATAGGCTCAGTTTCCATATCACCCTGTAGAGGTGAGAGTCTCTCTTTCTCTCTCTTTCTCCCCCCACCTCTCTCCCTTCCTCCCTCTTCCTCTCTTTTGTGGATCATGGGGCTTGAACTTGGCCTGGGTGCCTTCCCTGAGCTCTTCAGCTCAAGGCTACCACCCTACCCCTGGAGCCACAGCCCCAGTTGCTGTTAGGAAGAAAGGACTTTATAGGAGGTTGTAAGGGTTACAAGAGCTTTTGAGAGTGGGGTCCTCTTTATGCAAGTAGTGTTCTTAAAGATAAGACTAGAATGTTTTACCTACCACATGAATTCAGGCACTAGAGGAAACATTGGTTAGACCTGGCCGTTCACTGGAGGGATCCAGGGACCTGGTGCTCCAGGCACAGCCCTAGATAGGCTCCTGGGCTAAATAGAAAACCTGGCTTGAAAATGCAATGGAGGTGGTTTCTTAAACGGACACCCGGAAAGTCTGGTGGTTCAAATGAAAGAAGGTGGAGACATGGCACTGGCACAGAACATCTCAGGAATTGGTTTGCCATGTGCGTGCAAGAAGGAACCCTGCCTAACCAACAGTTGAGCAAAGAAAAAATATGTTGCATTTTATACTCCAGTGAGGGATGTGGTATTAACCTAGGGAAAGCCATGCAGTTGGCACACAATCACAACAAATCCCCTCACAGGTCAACAAAGAAGTTTTTGAGATCCCAGAGCTGGACTAAAGGGAAGAAAAAGAATAAATGAATTATTCCTGAAGAGCATGCTGGAACATGAGAGCAACCACCAATGAGGGGTGGCCCATGTCCATACTTACCCAGCAGAGATTGCGCTCCTGGAGTAATTTTCTAAGATTAGATGCCAAGTGAGTGTGGCAACTCCATTAGAATATTTTTTCTCTCCTTTGCATGCAGATGCATTTGACATCTTTTGTCAGGGCCATGATTGTAATACATACCCACAAAGGCTACAGTAAAAGTAATGTGATTTTTCTATGGCTCTGATAACTACTGTCAGGGTTTATTATCAACAGCTCCCTCTGTGGACAAGGATTGTGATTTAATTATGGATTGTCTATTAATATCACAAGTATGAGACGATTCCAAGGATCAGCATCTCCCTCCTTTCTGCTCTTTCCTCCTTCCTGTTTTTATTGAGTAGTGTTTTATTGAGTAGTGTTATGTGCTGAGGTATAAATAGGAGTCAGATACCCACAGCTTCCAGTGTAGTGAGAAACTAGCAACAGTGGTTCTTACCAAGAAAGACCAGAGGCTAGTAGTTGGAAATAGCTAAACCTTGAAGCCCTTGTGAGCAACTACAACATGCAAACAAGGGAAATGAAAAGCTCTATGGCACTTCACCCAGACGTGATAATAACGTTCATACTTCAAAGGTTCTGGATGAATGCAGATTGAAGAAATTGACTAAAACAGTCACAGATAGAAGCTGGCACTGGGGGTGGGGTCAGGGGCCTTCCAGTTCCCCTAGTCCAGCCCTTTCGTATTGGAGAGGAAGAAACTGAGACTCTGGGAGGACAATAAGTCTAGTGAGTTCAGGGTGGAGCTCAGACTCTTGAGCTCTCACAGTGATGCCTGCCTGGGACTCAAATGCTACCTCTCTCTCTCTACCTCCCCTCCCCCCTTAAAGAGATTAAGACATGGACTTTGCCATTAAGCAGCTAAGAGAGAGTGAAGGTCCACTGCAAAAGAAAAGAACCTAGAAACCTAGAAAGTTCAAGACTGAGGATGAAAGAGAAAGGCTCAACTCCTAACATACTAACAAGCAAACAGAGGGAAAACACAGGTGGGCCTGACCCAAACTTGATTCATTCCCTTAACAGGCCAAAACACTCAGCCACTTTTCATTTATGGAATTAATCACTTGGTTTCATTCCCCACCCCCCATATGCAGATTTCCTAAGTCATTTGAAATGTAAAAGAAGGGCCCAAAGGAGGAGTCGTCACAGGAGGGCTCTGACTGCAGCATGTACTTGTGAGGCACAAGTAAGCTAGCTCCCATTATGCAGGCCATGGTGCTTATGCCTCATGTCTCGTCCTGTGATTCTGTCATGTGTTTTGGTGGCTTCAGCTGTCTCTCTAGAAGTGAGCACAAGAGGGCAGCGTCAGGACATGAAAGGAATGTACACCATTCTAAGGATGGGGAACAAATAAGGGTGAATCCTTTCTGTGGTGAATAGCCAACCATTTTCTGGGCTCAGATGCCACCCTTTGCATGCCATCTTCTGGGTCAGAGAAAGGCCTGAAAAGTTTGTCCCATTAACTCTTCCCCGCTCCTACTCTTCTGATGGGCTACTAATAAGGTCTCTATCAGGATCTAAATTTCTCCTAAGACATTTGAACCATTGCTGATGAATGGTATTCAAACCCCAATTTACCACTTTCATGACACCACTAGGTTCCTCTATGTACCAGGGTTTGCTGTACATGTGTACAAGGCTTCTGACCTTGCTCGCTTGAGAATTTTAAACTGAGGTTCCCATCAGACTTGCAAGTATGGCTGAACTTTTCATTTTTCCTCTGTTATCTGTTTCATTTTCCATTTCCAGGTGTGGCTGTGGAAGGAACACGAATCAGATTTAATGTTCTTTGAATCCCTAAATCACACTCTGTGGACGCTTTAGTACCAGACTGTTACAAAAACTACACATAGCACACGTGCCAAATTGCACCAGGACAGATTGTATACAAAGTATTTGAAGAGTAATGAATAGCTTCATAGCATCATGATTTCTTCTCCCCCCCCCCCCCCCAACACTAGTCCTAGAGCTTAAACTCAGAGCCTGGGCACTACCACTTAAGCCATAGCACCACTTCTGGCTTTTCTCTGTATGTAGTGCTGAGATATGGCATCCAGGGCTTCATGCATGCGAGGTGAGCACTCTACACTAAGCCACATTCCCAGTCCTTCGCTTTAAAGTCATTTATATTTAAGATACCAATAAGTAGGCAGTTCATATAGATTTTCTAACAGGTGGACATGAGCACATGCTCACTTCACAGTTTCTCTCAGCAGGAAAAATAGAATTGATGCACAGCTTACAAAGATCAATGCAACCTCCTGCAGGCCAGTCCACATACAGATTGCATTAATTCTGACTTCATAGCTTCTCATCTCTTATCTTACAACAGGAGTGATATCTATATCTATTTTTTTTTTGCCAGTCCTGGGACCTTGAACTCAGGGCCTGAGCACTGTCCTTGGGCTTTCTCGAGGCTAGATCTCTATGACTTAAGCCACAGCACCACTTCCGGCTTTTTTCTATGTATGTGGTACTGAGGAATCAAATCTGGGTCTTCATGCATGCTAGGCAAGCACTCTACCACTAGGCTAAACTGCTGGCCCCTACATTTATATTTTAAACATTGCAGTCACAAACTCTCACTGTTACTGGCTTTCAAATGAATGCTTTACTTCCTTCCTTCAGTTGGTGAGCTATAACCTCTATTACCTTAGACCTTTGAGGTTCTACGGTAACAACCAGAGCCTGGTGGTTCATGCCTGTAATCCTAGCACCCAAGAGGCTGGGAAGTAGTTGTTGAATTTGAGATGAAGTGGCCTACATAGTGAGACCCTATCTTTAAACAGATTTTTAAAAGGTAAACAATATGATGCAGTTGGATTTAAATACTCATTTAAAAAAAGTCTCAGGTCTTTTTGTGCCTGGGCTGACTTTGAACCTTGATCCTCTGATCTCAGCCTCCTGAGTAGCTAAGATTACAGGCGTGAGCCACCGGGCCATGCTGGCTGTGAGACTCATATTCTGTAAATAAGTTAGCTATTGTTAATGATATAATGCCCAAAGTATAGAATTTGTCCCATTCATCTCAGGCTGAATATTTACTTGATTTTGGTTCCTTTCTTTCCAAGTGAAGTATAAAGAAATGGTCACTGTCACAACATGAAGCAGGCAGCCAGGGAATGTCATAGCGACTGGTAGTAAAGGAAAGCGAGAGGACAGGAGCTGTTGATTCTCTTACAGAGGGTGCTGATGAAGCCTGCCTGGAATGGTACCTCTAAAGGACAAGCCAAAGCTTACTTTGTATTTGATACACAGTGCTCAGAATCTTTCCATGTTGTATGGTCTGCTTGGGAGAGGTGTAGAGTAATGGACTAATGAGGTTTGAGGCGTAGAGTTGGGACTACCTTTTCTTTCTAGTTGGGTCACATATTTGTTAACACAGAAGCTAATCCAAGAGAAAAACAAGATTTGCTGAGAGGTAGTGTGCTTGATTCTAGACTTTGGATGGGAGGGAGACCAGCTGGCTGAAGGCATGGAGACTAGGGCTGGCACAGGTGCTGAATGGCAAGCCCCCTCAGAGGGAGAGCTCAGCACCAACTGACAGGCCTCTCACAGCCAGCTGTTTAAAACTTCTCAGTCACCACCTTAAATCATTTGTAGAAATAGGGTGTAAAACTAGTAAGAACTTGGGAAAGTTTTGAAAAAAAATTTTAATCTCAAAAACAACTTTTCTCAGCCAACATCAACACTCACTCAAGTTTTCTTACAATAGTTCAGAGAGGACACAGCGTAGAGAATTGCAGGTATTTCTGACCAGGATAAATTGAAACGTCCAGCACCAGGAACAATCTGACAACCAATGAAGTACAGCTGAAGTGCCGTGACCGCCTCACTCTAAACAACTTTAAAGGAGGAGAAATTAAATCTATGTTAAGGCTATCCACAAATATGTATTTCACTGAATTTGCAATTTATTACAGGGCTTTATTCTCCTGGGAGGACAACTCCCTTGTTTTCTTACCACATTAGACATTCATTGGGTGTGAATGAAAGTCTGAAGGACACAGTTCTGTTTATAAATGTTTTCTTAAAGCTTATTTCGAAAGGAAAAGCAGTAGAAGGGAATAGAGGAGTAAGGAGGCCTACAAAGGGAACACCAAAGTACAGGCAATTTCAGACTCAAAAGAAACAATCTGTGAAATTCAGTTTTTGTGTTCAGTTTTGCCTATACTTGTTATCATCTGTGGCCAGTATTTAGATACTACAATCTTTAGTGTTTTGGTCCCCAACTCTCTTGACACTTACCCAACACTATAGGCATAATAGTTAACTTTTTCTTTGTGGCAATCTTGAGGTATGAACTCAGGGACTGTCCCTGTGCTTTTGTGCTCAAGGCTATCACTCTACCACTTGAGCCAGAGCCCTACTTCCAGCTTTATTACATTTTTTTGGTAGTTATGGAGATAAAGAGACTCATAGATTTCCTTGGGTTGGCTTGGAACCATAATCCTTAGATCTCAGCCTCCTGAGTAGCTAGGATTACAGGTGTGAACCACTCATAGATTCTTGGCTGATACTAGGTTTTATATATGCTCCCAACTAACACTGTAAGGTCTTTGAGGTAAATAGGTTTAATATGTGCCTGGGTCCCAGTCCTCACTATGAAGGTTTTAATGTTTTCAATGAATCTTCTAAACTCCCATATTTTGCAGATTCCCTGGGATATGAATTCTGTAAATGAACAACATGGTTATAGTCAAAACGGTGGCAAACAGCCCCGTTAGTGCACTTTCTTTTTACTTTTGCAGGTTTGCATTCTAAGGATAATAGATAATAGACTGCTTAAAATTATATGACAAACATGTATTTCGTTTATAGCAGGTTGTATTTTTAAAAAATTTAAGTGTGAAAACCATTTGAATTTTTTTTTTTAAATGCAATTCGTTGAGCGACCTAAGGTCTAGGTTCTAGGTGCAAAACTGAAACACCAGACCTGGTTTTCTTAGCATGCTAGTTTCCCGCCCTCCCTTCCCCCACCATGCTTGGAGCCTTGAAGCTGAAATGCAGTCCTCTTATGGCTGTGCATGCTGCCAGGCTGTAAATGAAATTGAAATTCGGGGCTTTTTTTTTTTTTTTTTTTTTATCGAAGCTGGCACGGGGAGAGAAGTTAGAGAACCCCTTCCCTCAGCCTTCCCTTATCCAAAGACAACCCAAGGTAGCAGAAGCGCATTTGTACGCGGTCGGGGCCGTGTGCCCCAGCTGCACACGTGGACTGGGCCTCTCGGAGCGAGGGCGCACAGAACGACGAGGTACTAAGGGTCCACCTCGCGGCCAAGGTGTGTTCCAGTGTGTGTGCACTGCGGGGAGATCTGCTCCGCGCCCAGGGTAAGGACGAGCAGGCCGCTTTGTTCCCAGACCTAAGAAGGCATCAGACCGAGCGGCGGGCGCCCGTCAGCCACGCGGCGGTGCGGGCAGCGCGGGAAATTCGCAGTCACGATCCCCGGCCGGAGCCTCCCAAGCAGCGGGCGCGCGCGGGTACACCCTCGCCCACCTCCCAAGCAGCGCCCGGCGAGGTCGCGGCGCGGGCCCCGCGGCGTCCCTCCGCCAACGCGGGCGGCCCCACGCGCCCGCCACTCGGCCGCGCCGCCAGCTCCACATTCCATTTGAAAATAACACCCACGTGCGCTGGTAAACAAGCGCGCGCCGCCGCCGCCGCCAGGCCGCGCGCCCCGGGCGAGCCGGCGCACCGCGCGCTCCCGCCCCCCTCCCGCACGTGTCGACCGACTCCGCCCGCGCGGCTCGGCGCGGCCCAGTCCCCGCCCCCGGCCGCCTCCCCGAGGCCCAGGGCCCTAGCGTCCGCGGCGCGGCGCTAAGTTTCCTACCCGACACCGTCTCGCCGAGACCCAGTCCCCCGCCCCAGGTCCGCTCCAGGTCTCCCCTCCCTCGTCCATTCACGTCCCCCCTCTTTTAGTCCCCCGGCGTCGGCGTGCAGACTACCTCAGGGCGCACCCTCTTCCTCTCCGTTCCTCCCTCCCCTTCTTCCTTCGAATTTTACTCGATTGTTTATTATTTGCTGGGGGGAGGGGCGGAGAGGGGCGTCTGGGGCCTGGAGACTGGTGGCGGTGGCCAGTCAGCGCGCAGCGTGGCTTGACGAGGGAGCGGCGCAGCGAATGGCGACGCGGCGCTGAGCTCCGAGGTCACGCGCGTGTGGAGACAATGACATCATCTGTTTGTACGCGTCGAACTAGCTTGGTGCAGGGGCGGGGCCTGGCGTCACTTGAGTGACGGGCCCAGCGCAAAGCCCGGAGCCCTGAATTAGCGGAGTGGGCGGGCTCCTGGGTACACTCGGCTGGTGGACGTTTACTTGTAGGGAGTAGTTGCGGAGCCCTTCTAAAGCTTCCGTGGCTTGGAGGGATTTTTATTTTATTTTTTTAAAAGGTATTTCTGAACCAAAGTGGGTAGGCTTTTGGCGTGCATGGTGTATGGCGTCTTTCCGTCATGTCTTGGAGACACAGCGGGTTAGGGACTTGTGATGTTCTTTTAAAGCTAAAGGCACATCTCTTTAAAAAAAAAAAAGTCAGCCCTAAGCCATCGTTTGGCTGTCATTTTCAAATGAGAATAACCTTATTTCTCACTTTAAGTGTTGGGACTCTGCTCTTGTAGTCATGCCCTTTTCTTGTCGAATGAGTTACACTTCTCGGTTTGGTAGAAATCCAAGAAAAGTGAGACACGACTGTGATCCAACGAAGGAACTCAGTGTGCACCTTTCGTTGCTCGACCAAATCTGAGGGCATCGGCTTGTCCAAGTCCTGCAGGTACCAGCACCTTCGCGGGTATCTCCACGACCGGCAAACCTCTGCCATCTGAGGTCAGCATCTTATCTCGAGTGTTACCTGGTGTTGGGTTCTAATAGGGAATCAGATACCAAGGCGGGCCCAGAACTCGGCGGGCAGACGCGCCAGGCCAGGGACCCCAGGTGTCAGGTGCCCTGCCCCGAGTAGGAGAGGCCACGCGATGACACTCGGCGGGGCAGTCGGCGTTCGGGGATCCTCCCTCTCTTCGGCTCCCAGGGCAGCAGCGCGCTTTGGGTTCCTTGAGGTTCTGAGTTGGAGGAGGGGCGCGGGAGGGGAGAGACGGAGGAACCCAGCCCGTAGCGCTGCGGGAGCCCGCGGAGCCCCGGGCCGCGGCGCGCGCCCCGACACCCACACCCCGCAGCCCCGCGGAGCCGAGCCGCGCAGGCGCGCGCGAGCACACACGCGCACTCACACTCGCACGCACACTCGCACCCCGGCCCCCGCCCCAGCCCTCCCCCTGGGCGGGGACCCGCCCGCCCGCCGTCAGCCTAGGTTGAGGCTCTCTGCGTGTGTCTATAACTTTGTGCTGCTGCCGAGGCCGCCCTGCTCGTGGAAGGGAGGAGGAGGAATGTGGAAGGCGGCGGCGCGCAGGCTGACAGGCGGTTCCTCGAGCGGGCTGCGGCGGCGGCCGGAGCGCCTCTCCTTCTCCGGGGTTGCGCACCCCCTCCTCACCGTGCCCCGCGCCCGCGCAGGAGTCTCTGTCCTCCCGCCTCGTCCCTGAAGGGAAGAACCGAGGTAGGCGCCGGAGCGGTGCAGCGGGGCGGCCGCCTTCCCGGTGACTCCGGATCTGCTTCCGTGCAGGGCGAGGCGCTTCCCTTTTCCCTCCCCGCGCCTCGGCGCGCGCGCCCCTCTCCTCTCCCGCTAGTGTTTTTAAAGGACTTAAGGGAAGAGGGGGAACTGTCAAGATGGCAGCAGTGGGAGCAAGGAGGTGATGGGCGTGCTGGTCCGGGTTTTCTGGCAGCCAGGGCCACTTGGCGCTTTCCGACCTGTTGGAAGATTTATGTTCCGACTTGCCCCCCCTCCTGCTCCCCGTTCCCGACCGGGGAGGGGGGCGGAGGGCACCACGTCCGCGAGGAAATAAACCACACTGCCCCCCCTCCCGTGGCCTTTGCTGTAGGGCTCGACCCTCCGGCCAACACCCGCCAAGCTGCTGGCTCCCTTTCCACCTCTCTCTTTCTCTCTGGAAGTGACGAGGGCCAGTCCGCACTAGATCCCGTGTTCGCCCTCCACGTCCTCGGGCGAAGGGTGGGGGGGAGGGCAAGGGAGACTCGCGCCATCTCCGGGGCTCGGGCCACGGGGCTGGGAGGAGTCGGCCCGGGGACCGCGGAGGCGGCGGGGCTGCGGAAGGGGAGCGGAGCCGAAGACGCCACAGACTTCGGCGGTGGCGCCGCGGGAGGCACTTGAGCGGGCCCGAGCGAAACATAAACAAACGCACGCCCGCCCCTCCGACCGCGGCGGCGGGGCTGCGCCAGCCCCGGCCGCTGCCCACTTTGAAGGCGCGGCCGCCCCTCCCCCGCCCCTCCCACTCCCTCCCCTCCCCCCCGCCCTCCCCTCCCTCTCCTCCTCCCCCCCGCCCGGCCACCCAGCGCCGGAGGGACCCGCAGCCCGGACCGCGGCGGCGGGGGAGGGGGCTGCCCGTGCGCGGCTGTGGATTCGCTCGCGTCTGCTCGGCGGCCTGGCCAGGGGGCGGCGTCTACGGCGCCAGGTTCGCGGGACGCACTTCCCCAGGTCTGCCAGTTCCTGGGCTGCGGTGGCGAGGAGGAAGGGGGTGAAGGACTCGCCCCGGAGTGGGCTCCGACCCGGGATAACCAACTCTCCTTCTCTGTTCGCGCTTCCAGCGGCGCCCCCGACCCTCCCCGCCGTACCCCGCCCCGGCACGAGAGGAGAGCGCGAGTGCCCGAGCCGCGGGCGTCGGGCCGGCGGTGAACATGGCAGAGGGACCGGCCTCCCCGGTCCCGCTCTCTCCCCTCGAAGTGGAACTGGACCCGGAGTTCGAGCCTCAGAGCCGCCCGCGCTCCTGTACGTGGCCCCTGCAGAGGCCGGAGCTCCAGGCGAGTCCCGCCAAGCCCTCGGGGGAGACGGCCGCCAACTCTATGATCCCCGAGGAGGACGACGACGAAGACGACGAGGACAGTGGCAGCCGAGCCAGCTCGGCCATGGCGATCGGCGGCGGCGGCGGGAGCAGCGCGTTGGGCTCCGGGCTGCTCCTGGAGGATTCGGCCCGGCTGCTGGCTCCCGGAGGGCAGGACCTCGGGTCCGGGCCCACTCCCGCGGCGGGAGCGCTGAGCGGGGGCCCGCAGACGTCTCTGCAGCCCCAGCAGCCACTGCCACCGCCGCAGCCGGGGGCGGCCGGGGGCTCTGGGCAGGCGAGGAAATGCTCCTCCCGCCGGAACGCCTGGGGGAATCTGTCCTACGCTGACCTGATCACCCGTGCCATCGAGAGCTCCCCGGACAAACGGCTCACTCTGTCCCAGATCTACGAGTGGATGGTGCGCTGTGTGCCCTACTTCAAGGATAAGGGCGACAGCAACAGCTCTGCCGGCTGGAAGGTGCGTACCCACCTGGGGCTGGTGGCCGGCCTGGCCGGGATTCCTGCGTAATGCCAGACGCGCCTCGCATCCCACGGACCCAGGGCAGCTGCAGGCGTCCTGGAAGGGTTAGCAGACGAGTCTCAGCTGTGGGACTTGGGAAGGGGGGTGGCCCACTCTATGGGGAGGAGGGTCTGGAGGAGACCTCCCCTCCCCGAGAAACCTTGGGCATGAGCAGGTAAGGAGGGTGTGAGCAAGGGACTCACTTAGGAGGGGAAGGGCGGATGGACTGGAGTGCATTTTCTGGATTATCGGGACATCAGCTAGGAGGTAGGTCCGAAGCCAACTTTGAAATAAATTACAATACCTCGGTGCTGAGAGACACTGTTCCTGGCGTGAAGGAGGAGGGTGTGAGGACAATGTTAGGGACCCCCGTGTCTTGAAGGAGAATTGGACTTGTGGTTTCCAGTTGGTCATAGGTGCTACCTGTGCTGCCTTACTAAATGAGAACCTTGGGTTCAACTTCTGGGCTTTGAAGTGAATTCTCCCGCAGACACTTTGATACCATTATCAAGCGCAGTGATTGCAAACTTTTTTCCTGGTCAGTCCCCACTCCTTTCTAGTACTTAAACGCTTATTCCTCTGAGAGGTTGCCGCAGTGAGCCTGCCCCTTGGGTAGCCTCTGAAATGTTTTCTGTCCTAGAATGGTCCATTTGCCACTTAACATAAACCAGCTACACCTGCTGCTCTTGTGGAGTCCTGGGTGCTGGCACAGTATGAGGCAGGTTTCCCGTGTGAGGGACTCTGCGCCTGTACTTCAGCTAGTCAGCTGGGAGCAAGGTTTGATGTCATGGCTGGGGTCAAGCCATAAAGGCGTCCACCTATAAATGAACTTGAAGAGAGACTACTATTCCTTTTCAGCCTCTTGGGGCACAGGGCATGAGGTACTGAGAAGTGTGGAAAGGCCTATGATGTAATGACTTACTGACTGCAGATGGGCATCCAAAGAGATTAACTCCTGCTCCTGCTAGGCTGCTGATATCCAAGGCTCTGCTCTTTCCGGGCAACTCCCTGGCACTCTCCCCTCTACCCCCAGATAGGAATATGCCCAAACTATTAAAGAAAAGTCCAGCATAGGAGATACACATCACTTATCAATTACTTCTATTTGAAACTTAGGGGTTCCCCTCCCTTTTTCCTTTCCTTCCTTCCTTTCTTTTTTCATTTTTTGTTGCTTTCTTCCTCTGTACCTTTTTTTCCCCTTTGTCCCATTTTAAGTTGTCACTGAGGAGGCTTTTGTCTTCCTTGGTTCCTGGTTTTCTGGTAATGAAATAAGAAGAGAACTGGAGAACTGGGTAGAAGCACTGGAGATGAGCCTATATATGAATGACCTAAAGAATTTAAAGTTTTAGAAACATTTTGCCAACAAAGCACCTTTTTATGCTTAATATTGAAGAGGTTTTGTTTAGATACCTTGGAAGCAAAATATGTACTTAAATACTATTCCACAACTGTCTCACTAAGAGAAGAGGCAGATATTGGCATCATGAATCTTAGATTTGATCTAAAAGCCACTTGTGTGATCTGAAAACTGTTTATATACAGTTTGTTGCGATGTATTGCTAATGTGATAGCTTTTTAAACTAGGTTTGCCAAAAGAAAAAGATTTTAAAACATAAAAGGCAGAAGTAAAAATATTTAAACAAAACTAGGCTTCTCAGTAGCTGACAAGGGTTAATGTCAGAGTACAAATTCAGGAAGGGGGAAGTAAGTATGCAGAATAGAGAAAATCGACAACATATATTTTGTTGTTGCTTTTACTTTAAAATATTCTTACCAATTCCATTTCTGAGTATCAAGTGGCAACTAATCCTTGAAGACAAAGGGATATAATTTAGGTTGAGTTTTTGTAAGATGACCTTCATCAAAAGATGCAGCCATGCAGGAACTTCCAAATCTTTGATGATAGAGAAGCCCTTTTGAAACTGGGGCTGGTTTCATATTCTGATTATGACTAATAGCCAACCTTTCTGTGTTGGTGGTTTAGTGGGGGTGGAAGAAGCGGGGGGAAGGAGAGGTCAGGAACTAATTGTGACCCATTTCCATATATCACAGTTTAGAAGTTGATTCCCTTTGTGATTAGTCATTTTGGAAGCATGTATGTTCTTTTAAACCACACTACTCGCGTTCTGAATTATGCATTAGGACTTTTAACTCCCAAAAATGTCTAGAATTCAGGTTAACCTCTCCTAGACACATGAGCATTCAGGGCCCACAGGTCAGGTCTAGGCCTTCTTTTGTGGCTTTTTAAGCCAGTGCATTATGAGATCTTATAACCAGAATTATCACTAAGATCATAGAATGAAAGAATTAGAAAGGAGGCCTTGGAGATTGGAATTTAGACCAGTGGTTCTCAGTCCTGTTAGTACTGGAAACTTAAAAAATACCAGTTCCCAGAGAATCTGATTTAATTGGGCTGTGTGTACCTTAGCATTAGTGTTTTCTTCTTTTTAAGTTCCTTAGGTGATCTTAGTGTATAGCTAGGATGAAGTTTGCTGATCTGATTTATCCCTCTTATTGGTGAAGAACCTGATTCTTCTAGAGGTTAATGACTTTTCTAAGGTCACAAAGCTAGTTAGTACAAAAGTAGCTGCAGTTTTAGAAGTCCTTGTTATCATACTGTTTTCTTTAAATTGACCTTTAAAAAAGTAATTCACTAAGTATTGAGTAGTTTTCTTTAGAATTAGTTCTCCTGTCCTTTTATGTCCAACAATCTTACCCACTTATAACTATAAGCAAAATCTGTATACATTCTTCAGTAGTAAGATCGTGGTTGTAAAGTTTCATATTCATTTTTTCAGTGAGGTATCGTTTTAAACATGTAGAGGCTGCTTTCCTGAAAAGCATGTTTAACCTTCCATCTAAAAGCACCTTGGTTATAATTTCAGCATCAAGACACGCACAAGTTGCTGATGGTCCCGTGAATATAGCATATTTGTGTTGCTGCACAGTGCCTGTCCGTATGGTTGTTAAGAAGTGTGGAGCCATAGAAATGATGAGAAAGATCCCATTTTAACAAAAAGAGGAAGCGCTTGGTCAAGGTACAGTTGTCACAGTTGTCAGAGACGTACTGTACCCTGGAGAAGGATGATGGCTATCTCACAGCTTCCTTCACCTCAGACATTAAAGTAGAATAATCAGATGTGGTTAGAGGGGAAAAGGTTACATTTTCTTTAATTCAGAGGAAGTCTTCTTGCAGTGTACCCATAATTAAAGTAGTGCGTTCTCTCTATTCCTCCTGCCTTGGGGATCTCTAAGGGTCAGGGTTTACAAGGAGAGTCTATTTATCTCCTTATTTCCTTCTACATACCACACTTACATTTCCTGTGGCTCAGAGCAGGATCATACTAGGCAGCCTTGAGTTTCTGGGGAGTACTGTGTGATGACTTCTGCCACTACTATAGAGGTCATTTTTCATACAAGTCTGAGCCTCCTTTCACAAGAGAATTTGTGCTCGTGTGGCTTCTTGCCAAGATAAAAAGAGGGCTTGCCTGCTCCAAAATACTTTTTTTCTGTACTTACTGTTATAGAGATTCTTGTACCTGTTTCTTCTTATCATACTGTATTGAGAAAATGTTTTAACTGAAACTTAGTTTTAAAATTGCAAACGACAAAGCCATAATAATTGCATGTTGGATGACCAATAACTCTTGGACTAAGTCACCAAAGGGCCAGTTATGTTCGTGTGTGAAGAATCTGTCTTCTGTTAGAATCTGTTGCTAAAACGTTGTTTTGTAATTTCCTTTGGCAAGTCCTATCTTTGTCAGTGATTCTCAACTAACATTCTTCCTTTTTCTGCTGTGACACTGCACTAGGGCGACTGACTTTCTTTTTTCTCAAAGCTGTGTCATTCACCTGTGAAGTGAAGAAATGGGACCTTTTTTGACTTTAATCTGTGAGCCCCATGTAGCAGAGAGATTCCTCAAAAAAGAAGTTAAGTGTGTGTTTTATGTATGTTTTTTTTTTTTCTTCATCTCATTAGAAAATGGAGCTAAACTATCCTGGACATATTTTTAGGAAGGTCCTATTTTAAGAAAACGACACTATAGAAGAATATCTTGAAGCTTTTCAGCTCAAGGCTACCACTTTACCCCTGGGCCTGGGCGTTGTCCCTGAGCTCTTCAGCTCAAGGCTACCACACCACCCCTGAGCCACAGCCCTATTTCTCCTTTTCTAGTGGTTAATTGGAGATAAGAGTCTCATGTTCTTTTAGTGCCTGGGCTGGCTTTGAACCTTGATCTTCAGATCTCAGCCTCCTGAGTAGTTAGGATTACAGGCATGAGCCACCAAGCCCACGAAGTTAAAAAAAAAATTTTTTTTGTGGGTCATGGGGCTTGAACTAGGCCTGAGCACTGACCCTGAGCTCTTCAGCACAAGGCTAGTGTCCTACCCATGAGCCAAGCCCCACTTCTCATTTTTTTCTAGAGGTTAATTGGAGATACGAATCTCAGGTCCTTTTGTGCTTAGGCTGGCTTTGAACCTTAATCCTCACATCTCAGCTTCCTGAGTAGCTAGGATTACAGACGTGAGCCACTGCGGCTGGCACAAAGTTAAACTTGAGTATCTACCAGCTTTTTTTTTTTTAATTGATGGGGAGTCTTTGTTTACTGAAAAGTCCTTTTCTTGGGATAGAGAAATGCTTAGCAGATACCATCTGTACAAAGTCCTTGGTAACAGTACAAACACTTGAATTCCAGATTTCTTGCCTGGAAAGAATGAAATTTATTTTGCTTTCCTATTCATTAATCCCCTTCTTGATCCCATTTTTGACTCCTCAATTTTCTCCTTTGTCTGCATCATATATTGAGAGGTCCCAGGGAGCCACTCTGCCTTTGTGCTGTGTATTAGGGACACAGAATCAGAATATGTTAGTATCTGTGGGTATTGCAGTTAGTGTACAGTAAATGAACACAACATAGCAGACAAAAAGTCACCGTTTCCCTATTTGTATCATAGTCCATTCATTCAGCAAATATTTATCAGAGGCACACTGTGTGCAAGGCATTCTGCCAGACCTTTGGGCTGACCCAAGGGATGGTACCTTATCTGTAGTAGCACCAGGTGTTAAGGTTTCAGTTCACAGGAGTTCTCTGCAGGGGATGGACAGACACACATTCAAGCTGTGCTTCATGAGCATGTCATTGTTGCCCATTCTTTTTGACATCTGTACTTCTGCATTCCTCAGAATTACTGGCAAATGGCAGAGTTGCTGTTGGGCGTAGATGGAGTTGAGGGTTAGCTCTCTGCATGTTTTTTTGAGTTTGCTATAGAAGATTGAAAGCCACTGCATGATTCAGTTTGAGAAAATCTTGAGGGTGTCCATAGACTGGTGTGGGATCCCCAATCCTGTCTCGTGGGATCTGGTTAATGGCCTGGCTTCCCTCTGAGTGGATGTACAACCCCGATACAGCAACTCATCTGCCTTGTTTAATGTGTAAAGTTCAGAACTAGGAGACCTTAAAGATCATGTACCTAACTTCACTTTTCAGGTGAGGCCACTCTGAGTGACGGCTCAGGGTCTCACAGGTAGTAGGGCTGAGTTTAAAGGATGGCTGTGTGAGCTCCGGGTGCCACTGTCTTGTGGTGTTGTTACTGATCATTATAGTTTCACAGCAGTTGGTGTCAGGGCAGTTTGCCTCCAGTTCTGCAGGTTCTTTCTTCAGTTGTTCTCCACTCCTCCTCTCTGGCTGACTTTCATTAGAGTGGCTATGTTACTCTTTATTGAATTCTCCAGCAGCATTCTCGGCTCACTTTGCTGAAAAGCCTTTGTACCTACTGTGCTCTGCCCATTCCATGATTCTTGCTTGTTTTTTCTTTTTAAAATATAGACCAGTAACTTGTATTTTTTTCCAAGTACAGTGTAAGGACCAAGTATATAACTATTTGTGATACATGGAATTGCCTGTTAGACCATCTTGCCCTTGGACTTCAATGGAAAGGGATTACCGAGAGTTAGGAGTGAGCGGATGCCATGTATAGAGTTTTGGGTATTTGCAGCTGTGAGGACATTAGAGCTTTAGACCTCCTGTCACTGATGTTGATTTGCTGTGCTGTAAATGTAAACTGATACTTCGCCGTCCATAGCTTCTTACAGTGCCTTATTAGCAAAAATGAAAATGCCTGGAAAATTCACTCACCCCAGAAACAGAGGGAAATTGGATCCTGAGAATGACCTTTCATGATGAGAGAGATGAAATCAAAGTTTCTCCTTTGTCTGTGTACTCCACTTTATGCCGTATCTATACCCACTGTCTGGAAATTGCCAACACAGTCCGGAAATGGCTGAAGAATCATCAGTCAAGCTTACTAGTCTCCTCTTATAGGAGCAGAGTTGTTAGGTAATTTGTAATGGTCTGCATTTTTAGGTGTACAGGTTTCAGATTTACTTGTAGTTTATGTCCATTAACTGAGAGATTTGTTACCTGTGAAGGAAAAAGGAGGCAGCAGGCAGTCTGTGAGATGAAGTGCTTTAGGGCCAGTCAGCAGCTTCCCTGAGTTTTTTTTTTGTTTCGGTCGGTCGGCTGGTTGGCTGGTTGTGGGGCTTGGACTTGGTCTGGGTGCTGTCCCTGAGCTCTTTAGCTCAAGGTTACCACCCTACCCCATCACAACACTTGTGGTTTTCTAGTGGTTAATTAGAGATGAGAGTCTCATGTTCTTTAGTGCCTGTGCTAGCTTTGAACTATGATCCTCAGATCTCGGCTTCCTGAGTAGCTAGGATTACAGGCTTGAGTCACTTTGCTGGGCCTCTCTGAGTTTTCTAAGAGGCTAGGCTGGTGATTCTGACAAGACTTCAGCTGTGATTGCATAACCACCAGCAATCTTGATACCTTCAAACATTTAATTTAACTTAATTATTTATTCATGCATGCATGCATGCTAGTCCTGGGGCTTAAACTCAGGGCCTGAGCACTGTTCTTGGGCTTTCTCAAGGCCAGTGCTCTATCACTTGAGCCACAGCACTACTTCTCACTTTTTCTATATATGTGGTATTAAGGAATTGAATCTGGGTCTTTGTGCATACTAGGCAAGCACTCTACCAGTAGGCCAGACTCCCAGACCAAACATTTTATTCTTGACCAAATCACTTTCATTTTCTAGTGTCTGTTTTCCAGTAGGAAAGAGAAGCAGATTAGGCACCTGTAGAGGATGGTGGTGATGATGACTATCTTGGTAAAGTATAAGTGACTGGAGTGTGTTGAATGCCAGGCTTTTCAAAAAGTGTACATGGTCCATTTCTCATGGGTTGCTTTGAAGTTCTAATCTTGAGACTTTCTCTGAAATTCCTTAGTGACTTATGGGATAACATTACAAAGTGAAACAGACTGACAGGCTGTGGTCCCAGCAGTTTTACTCCTGGGTTATTGTCTGTGATGAAGAAGTCGGGTACTTCATTCCTGAGGGCCCAGATGAAGCCTATACTGGCAGTGGAAAGTGCGGGCAGAGCAAAGAAGACATGAGGTGACCTCTCTCCAAAGCAAACTGGCCTTTATTTCCTCCGAAGGGAGCTGTAAGAAAGTCAACAGATGGCTTTGGCAATTTTTAGTATGTTTTTGGATCGCTTGTTTATTATTTCTTTGAGTGTGTATGCATGTGTATTTTGGATATCTAGTGAAAGTAATTCAGATCCTGAAGCCATTAGAAATTTACTTTAACATTAGAGCCAGTAGAGGGAGTATACAAGTCTACATAAGCCTATGTAGACTTTAAATTTTTTTTTCCTCCATAAAGCTAAAATAAAAGTATTTTGATATATGTATAAAAGAATGCTGAAATATTGTGCTTCCGTGGAAGCTAATTGTCACTGCAATATGTGGTAGAGATTAAATACATAAAGTAACTTTTGAGAAGGAGCCTTGGTCTTTTAAAACTCATGAACTCCAAATTGTTAAATAAAAGCACTTCACTGAGAGAAAGTGCCTTTTCTTTTGGTTACTTATAATAGTTTATATGAATGTTCAGTAGTACTTAATTCAAAGTTTTGCAGAACATGCCAAGTGTTTGGGTCAGTAAAAGTGTTCTGTTGTAGTGTTATTTTGATCATGACCGTTTTGGTGTCTTTCAAGCTTATATAGTTTCCCCGAGTGGGAGAAAGGCAAGAGCATTATTTCCAATTCAAATTTATCAGTCATAGATTTACTGGAGGCTTTGGTGCTGCAGTAATTTATAGTCTCCACCCACTTTTATTTGGATGTTGGTAGTTTATTTTGATTTGGCAGTTGAATTGGATTGAATTATGCCACTTCAAAATTCACATCTACCTGGAACCTCAGAATGTGACCTTATTTGGAAATAGGGTTTTTCTAGAAGTAGTTAAGATGAGTTGTATTGGATTAAGGGAACCCTAGATACAATGACTGGTGCCTTTAAAAGAAGAGGGTACGACCAACGTAGAGACCTAGAGAAGGCCATGTCATATGGAGGCAAAGATGGGAGGGATGTGGTAACAAACTAGGAATCATCAAGCCAGGACAATTCCCATCACAAAGCTAGGAAAAGGCATGTAAAGACCTTCCCCTTTAGAGCAGGGGTTGTGTTCCATTCATGATGATAGTAGCTCTAGTCCAGAGACTCTCTTGCTATCACCTCGCCTCATATTGTTCTGTGCTCAACTGAAGGTTTTTTGTTTTGTGTGGGTATGTGCACATGCAAGTGCCAATGAAAGGCCAGGGCTCTGTCTCCTAGCTTTTTCTCTCAAGGCTGGCACTCTGTCACTTGAGCCACAGCTCTACTTCTGGTTCTTTGGTGACTAATTGGGTAAGAGTCTCGTGGACTTCCTTGTCTGGGATTCTCAGATCTCAGACTTTTGAATAGCCAGCATTATAGGCAAGAGCTACAGACAGCCGGATCAGTTCAAGTTTTCTAAAGTTCCAACACCTTAAGCTTCAGATTCATGTCTCTGTGAAAAACCGAGCTGCCCAGGCAAAGCATATAGCATAGACTAGTTCTTAGAAACAACAGATATTTTCTGGAACCTAGTAGGTGTTTGGCTTGAAATGCTCATGCATATTTAAGAATCAGAATTACATCTGTTCTTATATTGCATAATGGTATTTCTGGATTAGACTGGAAACACAATTTGGATTTTACAATAAGAAGTTTACAGCAGACATTCTTAGGCTTAGTTATTCATAATTGTAATGATATTGAAAATAACAGTACCTATGATTTATTGAGCGTGTACTACCTGCCAAGTACTCAGCTACAGTTTTTATGTCTAATATTTGTCTTAAAAGATAGGCATTTAAATAGTTCAGAGAGGTGAAAGCTACTTGCTTGAGATTCAAACCTCAATGTGGACTCTGGAACTCTTTTCTTTATGTTCTCCTGTCCCTTGTGTTGCGGGTTAGGTGGGATACAGCAATAAAGGAGACTAGCTGCCATTTTAAAAGTTTACACTTTCCCTATATTATCACCAGTCCTCACCGTAATCCTATAGAACTTGTCTTGATGCTTACCTTTAATATGATGGCTGACTCAGGGCAAATGCTTTATCTCTGTGTATTGGTAGGAAGTGGAGGTGTGCTGTGGTTTAGGCTCCTTCCATCGACACTTGTGTGGACTAATAGTACCTGGGCCATCTGTGGAGGACAGAGGTGACTTAAGAATGAGTAAACCTCATGTATATGAGGTTTACATGTGTATGAGGATTACATGTGTATGAGGTTTACTGTGGGTCAGATACAGAGTGTACTATTTAGAATTAATAGAATGATGTGCACTGTAGGAAAAAATCCTTTGGGGAGGTTGCTCATCTCTAAGAAACTTCTGCCTTGTGACAGTAGGACATCTGTGCTTCTGCAGGCTTCAAGCAGGTAGTTGAATAAAGACAGCAAAATTGAGAAAAGCGGGTCTCAGAAAAAAACCCACATTTACAAATTCCTGGCAGAAGTTTGGCTGCCATATCAGATCTCATAATTAAAGGTATTAAAATATTTTCTAAGGTGGTTGACTCTTCAGTGCAGTTATTAGCTGTCTTAAAGGCAGGCTGCCAAGACAGAACCAGAAAATGTCATATAATGTAAGTTGCTGGCCAGGTTCAAGTATTTATCTCTGCTGAAGAACCTATTGCTTTTGTTTTCAAAGTGAAAATATGTGTGAATGAATCCCCCTTGCCCCGATCTCTCTCTCCCCTCTCTCTCCTCTCTCTCCTCTCTCTCCTCTCTCTCCTCTCTCTCCTCTCTCTCCTCTCTCTCTCCTCTCTCTCTCTCCTCTCTCTCTCTCCTCTCTCTCCTCTCTGTCTCTCTGTCTCTCTCTGTCTCTCTCGTGGGTCCTGAGGCTTGATCTCAGCCTGGGTGCTGTCCCTGAGCTCTTCAGCTCAAGACTACTGCCCTACCCTTGAGCCAAGCCCCATCCGTTTTCTAGAGCTTAATTGGAGATAAGAGTCTCAGGTCCTTTTGTGCCTGGGCTGACTTTGAATCTTGATGCTCAGATCTCAGCCTCCTGAGCAGCTTGGATTACAGGCATGAGCCACCGTGCCCAGTGCCCCGATGTGTTTTTGTTTTTAATTTAATTTATTTTTTTGTCAGCTATGGGTCTTGAACTCAGGGCATGGGCACTATCCTTGAGCTCTTTTGCCTAAGGCTAACATTCTACCACTTTGAACCACAGTGCCACTTCTGTTTTCTGGTGGTTAATTGGAGTTTAGAGTCTCATGAACTTTTCTGTCCAGGCTGGCTTCGAACTGCAGTCCTCAGATCTTAGCCTCCTGCTTAACTAGGATTAGAGGTATAAGTCACTGATGCTTGACTTAAATGGTGGTTTTAATTGTCCACAGGAATGCGTTTGACCGTTGTCCTAAGATAAAAGATGGCTAGCAAAATATGGAACATTCCATGTTGTTCTGTGCACATTGGAAGAAAATTTCAGACCTCTTGGTGTCTTAGTGAAGCTAGGTAAGTGGCATTGGGGTAGTGCCAGAGAACAGACTGAAGCCCCGTGATAAGTATGAGCAGGCCAGACGGTTCTGCCTGATAACACAGTCAGCTTGTAGAGATGATAAGAGTGGCTTGGGGAGAGTGGAGGTAGCAGGTGGCAAGAGCCAATGGTGGGTACAACTCTGATGATAATTTTGATGTTTAAGAGAGGGCATAAAAATATTACATCCAGTGGAGCATATTGGATCTCTCCTTGGAAACTAGTACCATATTAAAAAGATGAAGTTGCAGGTCTGGGGGCATAGGTCAGAGAAGAAGCAAATGCCTACCATGTGCTAGCTCTGGGGTCTATTCTCAGGTGAAGGTAGAGATAAGGAGATCAAGAGAACAGTTAGGGCATAAACTGAGATATTCAAATCTCATACCTGCTTGTTTTCCTAAATTGTTTCAATAATTTGTTGTTGGGTTTTTTTTGGTTGTAGGGTTTGAACCTGGGGTGTGGGTGCTGTCTGTGAGCTCTTTTTGCTGTGGTGGTTAATTGGAGACAGCAGTCTCAGACTTTTTGCCCCTGTTGGCTTTGAGGCTGGCTTTTGAACTACGATACTCAGATCTCAGCCTCCCTGAATAGCTAGAATTATAGGTGTGTATAAATAAATATACCTGTTAAGTAAAGACATAGTAGCCTACAGACTAAAATTTTAATCATCATAATTTCTTGGACCTGAACTCAGTGCCTGAGCACTGTCCTTGGACTTTCTCAAGGCTAGAGCTCTACCACTTGAGCCAGAGCACCGCTTCTGGGTTTTTTTTTCTATGTATATGGTACCAAGGAATTGAACCCTAGTCATGGTGCATGTACTCTACCACTAGGTCAAACTCCCAGCCTTAAGCAACATAATTTTTAAGTGAAAATTGAAGTTCTTACATATTTTTAGGATAATAATAGATCAGGCGTATCATTTATATAACCCCAAGAAACAAGCTTGGATGATATGAAAATGTCAATGCCTAATCATTTAAAATTCTCTTCAAGCTGTTATCAAGGTGTGTGGTGTGTGTGTGTGTTATGTTGGCTTTAGCACACTGGAGCTCTTAAGCTCTAAGTAGATAACTTCCTAGGTGAGCTAGTATACTGTTTCTTGAAATTACTGTCCTAGATCAGGCCTTCTATCTCCAACCTTATCCAATAAAGGTAAGCTTATATCCTTCTGTTAGAATAGGTGCATGTCCTCTGCTGAACTGAATGATCTAAATCAGTCCTAGTTAGTCCCCTTCCTTTCCAAGAATAGTCCTTATTTCAGACCAAAAGGCTAGATTATTTCAGCCATATTTTAGGCTTTATCACACTTTACCTTCATGCCATTTGCTAAGGTGAAATTTGGCAATTGACAACAGAGGTGTTTTTTTGGTAGGACAGAGGTTATTCTGATAGTCTTTTTTTTTTTTTTTTGCCTGTCCTGGGTACTGAACTTAGGACCTGAGTACTGTCCTTGGGGTTTCCTCAGTGCTAGTGCTCTACCACATGACCACTTCTGGTTTTTCTATGTATGTGGTGCTGAGGAATCAAACCCCAGTCTTTGTGCATGCTAGGCAAGCACTCTACTACTAGGCCAAACTCCTGACTATTCTGATAGTCTTATAAAATCAGAGAATGCTTTGAATTGTGGGCAGCCATACTGAGGAAATGCACTACTATGAGTGTGTAAGGCTTGGAAACTATTGTCTTTAAAATTTAAAACTCACCCTCTCCCTTTCTCTTCTCCCCTCCCCTCGTTCTCTCTTCTCTTTCTTTCTTCCCCTCCCTCCTTTTTCTCCCTCCCCTTTCTCTCCTCCCCCCATCTCTTTCTTTCCCTTCCTCTCTCTTCCCTTCCCTTCCTCCCTCTCCTCCTCCCCGCCTTCCCCCGTTTCCCCTGTGATAGGATTTAAACCTAAGTCTTCTAACTTGTTACTTGAGACATATACCTAGTTGTTTTGGTCTCTGTCATTTGGCCTAGGTTGGCCTTGAACTCCTGGTATTAACTCTTGTCTCTGCTTCCTGAGTAGGTGGGATTTATAGGTGTATGTTGCTACCCTCACATTTTTTTTTAATTTCCATTTAAAAATACAGTTTTACTACATTTATATTTTCTAATCAAATTAAAAATATTAAGTTGATGGATCTGTATTAAGAGTGGAAATATGTCTGGAATTTTATCTGCATTCTGTTGGCTTGCTCCATTGATACGTGCAGAGATAATTTTCACCTGGCTTCTTTGTTATTTGCCCTGAAAGTCTTTGCACTTTCCTGGTTCTTCTAATTGGTTTGCTTCGTGTTTTTCATTCTTCCATAAACAGGATCATCAATCTTTTTTTTTTTTTAATGAGTCATGGGGCTTGAACTCTGGGCCTGGGTGCTGTCTCTGAGCTCTTCAGCTCAAGGCTACTGCCCTACCCCTTGAGCCACAGCCCCACTTCCCATTTTCTAGAGGTTAATTGAAGATAAAAGTCACAGGTTCTTTAGTGCCCAGGCTAGCTTTGAACCTCGATCCTCAGATCTCAGTCTCCTGAGTAATAAGGATTACAGGCGTGAACCACCAAGCCAGCATAGGATCATCATTCTTTCAAAAAAAAAAAAAAAACTTTAGCCCCCTTTAACCTCCCTGAACCAGGACTTGGCTGGTGAAGAAGGAAGAAAAGAAAACGTCTTGGTTTTATCTTTCACATCATATGATTTTACAGTTTTTGCTGGGAAGATAACTTCAGTTACCCAGTGCTCTGTGTGTGTGCGCTCATGTGCATTCTCACTCACTAATGCTATTCCAGAGGCTTCAACTCAAGGCCTAGGCACTGTCCTGGAGCTTTTTTGCTCAAAGCTAGTGCTCTACCAATTGAGCCACAGCTCTGCTTCTGGCTTGTGGGTGGTTAATTGGAAATAAGAATCTCACAGACTTTTTTACCTGGCCTGACTTTGAACCATGACCCTCAGATCTCAGCCTCTTTAGTAGCTAGGATTATAGGTATGAACAATTATTGCCAGGTTTGGGAGGGTTTTTTTGTTTGTTTGTTTTGTTTTTTGTTTAGTGGGTCATGGGGCTTGAACTCTGCCACGGTGCTGTCCCTGAGCTCTTCAGCTCAAGGCTACCACCCTACCCTGGAGCCAAGCCCCACTTCCCATTTTCTGATGGTTTTCTGCCAGTTAGATGGAGATAAGAGTCTCAGGTCCTTTTGTACCCAGGCTGGCTTGGAGCCTTGATCCTCAGATCGCAGTCTCCTGAGTAGCTAGAATTATAGGCGTGAGTCACCGCACCTGGTAGGAATTACTTTTTAAATCTCCCCTTCTTCCTGTCTTGAAAGAAAGAAAAAAGAAAGAAAAAAATTTTTTTCTGAGGAAGAAATTTTATCATTTGGCCCCTGACTTCAAAGTTGATCCTTTAGATGATTTGTGAAACTTAAAACTGTGTCTTCAGTATCTAGTGATTACTTCTCATAAAAAAGAGTAGTATACTTTATTCACTTTCCATATTCATAAGTTGTTGGCAAATGAGAGCACTTTCATAGTGATCTATTTCTCGGTTTTGAACTGAGACAGCTAGAGTTGGTTGAGGCCTAGATCTGCTAGAATTTCACTTATGTTGGCTGTTCCTAGCTACTTTCCCATTCCTCTTTTTCTTTTCACACCTATTAGGCACTATCTAAAGGGGACTCCTTTCTCTCTTCTCCATCTTCCTGTTATGTCAATAGTTTTCAACCCAGGCCATGTTTTAGAATCACTCAGAAAACTTAAACAAACCCTGCTTAGGTCTTATTCTGAAGCAGTGGGGCAGAATCTCTAGGTGGAGTCCAGCATCAGTGTACTTCCCCCCCCCCCCACTTCTCCCTCCTCTCCCCTCCCCTCCCCTCCCCTCCCCTCCTTTTCTTGTTTTCTGTGTAGTTAAGAACCAGGGTTGAGAACCACGTTCTTAGAAAAACTAGAGAGGTTTTGTGGGAGTTGTTGAGTATCTCAGCATTAACTTTTGGACTCATTTCTCATGGGAAGATTACTAGGTAGAATTTGCCCCCTGGAAGCTCTGTATGAAAAGCACTGCTGAACTGGGAGTACAATTTGGCTTCTAAGATGAGGGCATCATTCCTTAACAAACTATATTTAACTAGGATCTCCTCCTCTCCTTTCTTTTGTATAATTGCATGTGGTTTATTTAAAGTTTCCAACTCCCACTTGTTTTTCTAGTCTCTGTTGGACCCTAGTTAACTTATTTTGAAGTTTGCAAGAACTTGTAAGAAGAGATAGTGCTGTTTGAAGTCATTGCATAATCTTGAAAGCTGAGACACAGAAACTTATCATTCTTCTGTTGGGTAGCCTGTTGTGGTACACTAGAGATTCTACCATTTTCTGATGCTTTAAGTGAGTAGTTATCAAGGTATGGTTTCCAAGCCATCACATGGGAACACTGGAAATACAAACGTTTTTTTTGAAATACAAACTCTTAGGCCCACCGCAGACCTGCTAAATCAGAAATTCAGATCTGTGTTCTAATAAGTCCTCTGGGTATTTCTTGGCTCTAGGCTGACATTTCAGTGTACTCTTTTAAAATAATTTACTAAGAGTGTAGAAGTCTTCTGGTCACAGACCAGGAAGGAAAATATCATTCTCATGCCACTTTGGCTTCAGAATCCTGACAAGAATAGGGGAAAATGAATACACATATTGTGGTAGAATATGTTAAAACATAGCAAAGCCCTAGGTCCCTTTCCACAGATTCTTACAGCTTTCTCTAAGGAAAGGGTACAGGCTTCCTTGATGACAATTGTGGAAACAAAAGATACAGTCAGGTGCAATGGAAAAAAAAGGCTCATCCTAAGGTCTAGATTTTAAGTGCTTGTGTTTAGATCAGATTCTGGCTGTTGTGGATCTTCCACCTTCCTTATTTGCTTTTGGTCTTTTGAGACTCTCTCTTTTTAAGACTGGTACCGGACAGGAGTAGCTGAACTGACTCATCCTCAGATGGACATAGGACATGTGGGAGAAAGATAAGATTAAAATTGTGCTGGGTGTAATCGGGAGTGAAGGGGAGAGTGATGCAGCTTCTGTATTGGAGTCAGAGGCAGTGAGCAGGTGGCATTCATCTTCTCTCAGGATCCTATAAGGTGCCTGATCTCTCCCACCACAAGGTGAAGCCAGAGACAGATCCAAACAAGTTCTTGGTGCTTGCCAGTATCATAGGATTCTGTAGTCCATTAAGCTGGTCTCATGATCAGCCCTATCACACATAGCTGATGGCTTTAGGAATATAAATAGTGCAAAGAACAGTGGGTTGGCCAAGACTGGAAGTTCATTTCAGGATCTCTTAGTAGCTGCTTCAGATCATTGCCTGAGATTCATAAACACTCTTGGATGTGACACATGAAAAAAACAAACCACCTTGTTAGTTTAGATTACAAATTCTGCCATTAGTATATACTTTTTATCATATACAAGACAATGTGGCTTGAGTGCTGAGCTTCCAAAAGACACAGATCCAGGTTTACTTCATAGGATAGTGGGAAGGATAGGAAGCTCACTCTTCTGATTTGCCAGGATCCCTAAGAAGGACCATGGAGGTGAGTTTAGGTGTTGGGACACCATCAGAGGGTACATGCAGAGGGATAGCAGTACTGAGAGGCTTACTTGTATCTAGGGCTAGAGTTGGAGAATAGTCCTAAGTAGTGTACCCTTAGCATTTACAGTTGGATTATAGGAAAGCACTGGAGATTTAAAGATCAGAAGTCAAGTGGATATAGCTAGCATAGAGTTAAAGTGCTTGGAACAATGAATGTTCCAATGGTAGTTGCACTTTCATTTTGGTTTTCTGAAGGCACAGATCTCTGCTTGCTTATTTGGAGATGAAAGGGGTGTATTAGCAGTTCATTTACTGAGGAGTAAGGTGCCTTCAAAAACAATCAGGCTGTCAGGTGCCGTGCCATGTGCTGCTTATGGTTGTAATCTTAGCTGCATAGGAAGCTGAGGTTGAAGCATTGCAGTTTGAAGCCAGCTTAGACAGGAAGGTCTCTGAGACACTTGTCTCTAATTTACCACCGAAAGTGGAGCTGTGGGCACAGAAGCTCAAGGACATTGCCCAAGTCCTGAGTTCAGGCCTCAGGACTGGCACACGCGCACGCATGTACATGCATGTGCACTGCATCTGCACACACATACAAAAAAAGAAACAGCTTTCTTCTCCCCCTCTCTCACAAACAATACAGTCAAGCTTAGATGAAAAAACCTGCTTGGCAGCAGACTAGTAGCTTGGCTCCCAGAGCAGGGAGACCCTAAGTCCTTGGCTTCAGTGTCTGAAGATGGCAGACATCTACTCAACCTCATCTTCTTCTCTTATAGGAGGCTATAGAGGCAGTCTTTAGTTTTTGAAAAGAATATTCTTGTGCTCTGACTAAAACTGCAGAGAGCTGTAGGTGAAATTTGGCAACTTTTTATCTTTCTTTACTCAATAAAATGACATCTTGAGTTCATTTTCATGGCTGTAACTCAAAGGTCCTGTTAATTGAATACTTCTTACCTGTGTGCCAGGTGCTATTAAGACCCTTAATAGCTTTTTTTTTCTATAAGAGGAAACTGAGGTACAAAATGGTTAAGTGATTTGGCGGAAGGTACTCAATTGGCAAATGGTCTATCTCTAAAGTCATTAATTTATCCAAGCCTTGGAGATTTTGATTTTAAAACACTGCCTGTCACCTCCCTGGGCTGATTTTTTTTTGACCATAACTCTTGTTGTGGTTTAGAAGAAGTAGATGGGGACATTTATGTGAACTTCTCTTGGCACATAGACACTTGTGTTCATCTGGTGTTGAGAAGCCATGGGAAGACAGTCCTGAGCCTTCGGTTGTGGACAAGAATTCAGATGGAGCCTAAAAGGCTTGCTAGATGCTGCAAACTACCTATTGTCTCCAGTCTGTGGAGATGTTAGTGATGTCCCAAGAATGGTAACTAGGTCATCATCTTTTGCAGGTTTACAAATGAGACACAGCAGTGCTTGTGCTCCAAACTGCATCTAAATTTCCTGTGTGCTCTTTCTCATTTTACTCTTTATCTCCCAATCCTCTCTCCCTTTCCTTTCTGCTTTCCTCTTTTCCTCCCCTGCTGGGAAAGTAGAATGTCCAATTACATACCATAATCTGGTGAACAGCCACATGGAGATTGGTGTCCACTGGGCCTGGCTCTCATTGTTTTCATTGGATCTCCTTCATACTGTAGATCCAGGACTTTGTGTACAGTAGTCCAAGAAGGTGACCACAGTGAAATGATGAACAGATTGGTGAGTGATGAAAGCAGAGGCATCAGGAGGAGGCCAGGTAAGGGAGAACAGGGATTAGTGGACTGACAGACGTGGGTCCAGGTGCATGGGAGACAGCCCAATAGAAATTCCTTCACAGAAGCTAGGGCTGTGGTTGTGATTGTAGTGAAATACAAGGGGCAATGGCAAGGTTTAACCAAGTTAAGCAATTATATAATTTCTTCAAAGAAATTATTAAACAACACCTATGTACTCCCAGGTAAGTGCTGTCACTAATGACCACATTTTACAATTACAGTGCAAAGAGAGCTTGCTTCTTTGAGTTGGAAAGCCTTTGAGACCGACCGGAGGAAAGTGAACTGTTAAAGTTCTCTCCTACTGGAAAGAAAAAGAGGACGTAAAGTTATTTTGTGGTTTTAGCATTATAATAAAATAGATAATAAGGCTTTGTGTTTCTGGACATGTCTTCCAAGAACTCATTTTTCTCTTTGTCAAGGTAGGAGGAGGCATTCTGTCTAAACAAAACACCTCCAAAGTCCTCCATGTTTGATAGGTGAGGAATGAGAGAAAAGAAGCAGAAAACTGCCCGTGCTGCTTTTGCCCTGTTATCACTGTTGTAAAAAATGATCTTCGGCTTGCTGCCAACATTTTGTTAAAGGAACATGGTTGTCTGGTATTTCTCATCTGCATGAAAAATAAAAGGTGCCTCCATTTTTTCAAAGATTAATGAGAGAGATAAAGCTTTCTCAATATTTTAAAATATAGGCAGCACACGCTCCAAGAAAAAGTCCCCCAAACAATGTAGGCTATTTATGGAATAGTATATAAACAGAATTTCAGCTATAAAATTGAAACCAAATAGCTTTTTTCTTTTCCCTAACCCTCACAGAAGAAAGAAGTCAACTTTTTTCCTTTTTTAATTGGATTGTCATAGGCCATTTACTTGCCAGCCTATACTGAGTGAGACTTCCTGTGTTCTTGGGGGGACAACCAGGTTTTTATTGGAGGCAGAGTCTGGGATCTTTGTACGTAGGAATAAGAACTCAGAAACAGCTTTTTTTTTTTTTTGTCATAGACCGCTAGCAGTTTTCCAAGTAGTTAGACTTTTAAAAATAAAAATGATCTTCGTCTATAAAACAGTTTTCCTAAGAGACGGAGAAGGAGCCATTTGTTTTACTAATGTTAATCCTATTGGTCTTGGAGTTTGTCCTGGAGGAGTTGATTCCTCTAGAGCATGTTAACTGTTCTGTGTTTTTGCTTTGGAAGAGACAATATTTAGAGCGGACTTAGTGGTTTGCTTTCTCTTGCTTGTGTGTACAGCCCTGTAGGAGATAGGAAAGCCCAGCCTGTTCCAGAAAGACATGCACATGGCCCAGCCACCCTTAGTTCCCTGCCCCAGCCCAGTGTTAGGTGTGATTGTCATCTGTCACTCAGGGCTTGGACCTCTTCTCTACTTTGTGCCCCTATCCATCTTACCTAGGCCTGTTTCCTGAAAGGTTTCCCAGGATAAATACAAATCTAGGAAGCAAATTACTGTTCAACTGATGGTATAACTCCTGTATCTCGAAACAGAAAGCTTTGGGTATCATATGATTCCTCCAACCTTTTTTGTTGTTGTTCTACATGCTCAAATTAAGGTTCTGAGTTGTGAAAGAGCTTATCTGAAACTATATAGCGATCTGTTCTTAATTCTGCATCACTTGCCTTGTGAAAATCAGTAACATGTCTGTGCCTTGTCTAGGTGTGAGGACAAGAGCCTCTCTTTAGACACTACTACTTATCCCCTAGGGAGAAACAGTCTCTTAGTTTATATTCCCATTCTCAGTGCAGAGGCATTCTGTGTACATGAGCCTTACTGGAAAGACTTCTTCAGGTGTTTGAAGTCTATCTTTGCATTCTATAGCCCCAGAAGAATGACTGCTTGGTAACAATCTTCTAATTCAAAGTGATGGGGCCTGAGTTTCTACGTGGTCCTAACTTTCAGGACTGTGACTTTGGGAAAAAATCACTGCATGCAATGTTTCTAAGAATTAGTTCTTCTGTCTCTGAGGAGTGGGCACAGTTAGATTACTAGTTACAATTGGCAGCTGTTTGGTGCAAGGGAAATTTGCAATTCCAGCAGTCTGAATGCTGAGTAGCCCGTAAGAATATTGTTTGATAGACTCAAATATCATTTGTGGCGAATTAGTCCTCTGTGCAACGTTCTATGGCAAAGTCCCACTAATAATGCTAACCTCTTCTTAGCTACTTCTTTAGCAGTCTTTGAAATGGGAAATATTTTTTTTTAACCAGAGAACAAGATTGCTACTTGTAGTCACATACATTTATTTATTTATTGATTGATTGATTGCCAGTCCTGGGCTTGAGCTCAGGGCTTAAGCACTGTCATTGGGCTTTCCTCAAGGCTAGTGCTCTACCATTTGAGCCACCGCACCACTTCTGGCCTTTTCTATGTATGTGGTACCGAGGAATCGAACCCGGGTCTTCATGCATGCTAGGCAGGCACTCTACCTCTAGGCCAAACTCCCAGCCCCAAGTCACATTTAATCTTACTAGGAGGTATCAGTCTCAGTAAAGATTTTTGAAAGCCTTGTGGTAAGTAAGTTTCCTAATGCTGTGCATGCTCTAAAGGTGAAATAAGTTGGTCACCAGTGGCTCAGGCCTGTAATCCTGGTTACTCAGGAGGCTGAGATCTGAGGATCACAGTTCAAGTTCAAAGCCAGCCCTGGGCAAGAAAGTCTCTTATCTCCAGTTAACTACCAGAAAATGAAATGGCACTGTGGCTCAAGTGGTAGAGTTGTAACTTTCAGCTGAAGACTTCAGGGATAGAGCCCAGGCCCAGAGTTCAAGCCCCACAACTGACCCCCCCCCCCGCAAAAAAAAAAAGGTGAAATGAAAAAAGAAACTAGATGCTGGCTTGTGCTTATAATCCCTGCACCAGGGAGTCTGAGGCAGGAGAACTGTGAGTTAGAGGCCAACCTTCAACATAGTAACACTCTGCTCCAGAAAGCAGAAAGCCAGCAAACTGTCTGAATATTAACTCCTTTGAATAGAGATTTGTTGGTCACACAGATGATGGATGCTCTGGTCCCTCAGCAGTGGGCTAGTGGCATTGGTGTTGGCTTCTGCAGCCTGAGCCAGGTCCAGGCCAAAAGTATGTGTCCAGGGTGCACATGGCTTGATCATTGGGTATAGGACAAGAGGCTGTGCCGCTGGACCTGGCACAGCTATGATTATCCATCTGTTTGTATTCAGCTAACATGTGGCAAGTCACAGAGTAAATATGGTCTTGAAATAGGCATGGCTTTTATTGTCATTGTTATCCTTTTGTGAGATGAGGTCTAGCTATATTACTGATGCTAGCCCAGAGCACATGGACTCGAGTGATCCTGATGCCTCAGCCTGCAGAGTATCTGGCATTACACGCATGCCCCACTGTAATGCCTGGCTTAGCATTACTTTTGGTGAGTGATAGGGATGTGCAAACCAAAGCTTCTGTGTTCTTATGAGACTACACTAATCCACCTTGTAGAAAGAAGGAAAGACTCATGGAGCTAGGTGTTGTGACATTATTCATTTCACCTCTGA
Source organism: Megascapheus bottae (assembly GCF_031878675.1). Lineage (NCBI taxonomy): Eukaryota > Metazoa > Chordata > Mammalia > Rodentia > Geomyidae > Megascapheus > Megascapheus bottae. The sequence goes on along the minus strand of NC_143516.1, from coordinate 39,310,005 downwards.
TGATAAAAATTCTAAACAAGAGTTTGTTGTTAGAGTTTATTGTCTTTTGATAAAAGTATTACAGTTATCAAAGAATTTTGGTTAAAAATACTACAGCAATCAATGAATTTCTGGCAGAGCTATCAGTCCTCAAAGAAAAGTGACACACTACAGATGCCACTTGATGGACTGCAGGGTATCAGGTGGGGACTCCTCTTCCCTTCACTTTGACTTGGCTATTAGTTTGTGTAACCAGGAGGGTCTGCTTTTTGTAAAGGAGATAACTTGGCTCATCTCAGCATGTTGGGTGAATTAATGAGTAAATGGCATACAATATGTGGCACTTTTGCAGTCTTTTGATGATTTCACCTACAACCTTGCCATCTGCAAATGTACATTTACTAGGATGGAGAGCCAATTTTAGATGGTACTGAGTCCAATGTGTATTTAGTATGGTTTGAATTTTCATTTGGCTAAAATATCGGAGGTTGAAGAATAATAGAGTAATAATAACAGCTTTTTTTCTAAGGTGCCCTGGATAGCCTTACACGCACTCTAGGAGGGAAAAGGCAGGAATCTTTATTTCATCTTGATGAAATGGAAGCCTAAATAGGGCCCTAAAGCTGGTCCCTTTGAAAAGGTAAATACAGGAAACCCCCCTCTGTGGCTTTGGCTCTTGCTTTGCCATAAATCATTGTGGTTTTCAGACTCTCCAAGCCCTGAAGGGTCTTTGCTCTCTTACTGTTCCAGATTTTAGAAAACACAGATTTTGTATTTGGAGTTTACATTCTCCAAGGGACCCCAAAATCTAAACTTCAAATATTGTAAAGCTGATTAGGCCTCTCAGGTGGCCTGGCCAGAGACTTACTGCACAGTGTTGGTCTGGAGCCCAGGGAGTAATACGGCCCAGGCCCCTTCATCCTCCAAGAAAGACTCTGTGACCTTTCCTCCTCAGGCCCCTCCTGTCGGGTGGGGCTGGCCAGTTTCTACAAGACAGCCAGGAGCCTCTGTGAGGTGTGGCCAAGCTTCTCTCTAATTCAGAGATCCTTTCACCTCCCATTAGAGAGCTTATGTGCCATCAGGGCATCTTAGGGAAAGCTATCATTATTGCTTTTCTGTTAGGCTTCAGCCTCCTAGGTTTTAGCCAAATGAAAATTTAAACTGCTTTCAATACACATGTCATACAAAATCGTCTCTGTGTCAGAGACTTCTGCAGGGTGATACGCTGCTTCATGTTTCATGTGACTGCAACCTTATTCATCCAGACTGGGCATTTGGCAGAGAACTGAGGATATATGCCTGAAAATACTTCCCACCCCACTCCCCAGAACATTTTCTCGGCAGGCTCCCAACACTGCCGTTCGGTGGACTCAACTGATAGAAAAGCAAAGACTACCTTTCCCTCAAGATGTGAATTTCAAACTTAGGTTTCATGTCCTCCCCTTGTCCCATAGTTGACAACTTACACAAATATGCTGTCTTAAGGGATAAAGCTTGAATGTTGAAGATGGTCTAATCTTGACATTTCCCAAATCTGGCTTCAGAGTTTCTACCAACTGAAACAAAAAGGGCTGTGGCTAGATGCCAGTAGCTCACACCTGTTATCCTAGTTACTCAGGAGGCTGAGATCTGAGGATCCTGCTCCAAAGACAGCCAGAGTAGGGAAATGTGTGAGACTCTTATTTTTTTCTTTATCACCCCCACCCCACCACCACCAAAAAAAGAAAGAAAGAAAGGAAGGAAGGAAGCTGCAAGCGGAGCTGTGGCTCAAGTGGTTGAGCACTACCTTTGAGCAAAAAAAACCTCAAGGACCCTGAACTCAAGCTCTACACTGGGCACATACACACATAAAAAGTCATAAAGTTTGCTTCCACTTTGACAGTTATCTTTAGGAACCGATCAGTTTCATAGAAGCAATGTAACTTTTCTATTACTAAGAACTTTTCTCTTTGGATGTCATAGGAAGATTGAATGAATCTAATGTTCTCAAATTGGAAGTTTGGTTCTCTGTGGTAATTAGCTAGTCTAGTGTATTTGTGTAATTCCCTTCCTTTGTGGTGTGTTTCTGTTCATAGATCTACTTTGTAAGTCCTTTTCTGACATCCTAGGAGCTTGATTGGGCGCATATTGCTGTAGACTTAAGGAGTGAGTAGGTCCTGCAGGTGAAGCAGTATGACTTGGGTTTGGGGGGGGGGGGGAAGAACAGTTTACAGGAGAAAACCTCAGAAGCAGTGTGAAGATAGCAATAGAAACTGACAAGAGAAATTGTCTATACTAAGAAGCAGCAGCAAAGACTTAGAAAGGACTGCTGTAGAGGGAAGGTCAGTGGGGCTGATGAGGACACCCAGACCCCTGGCATTCCGCGCTTTCAGCAGGACTTGCTGGTGTGTGTCCAGATGCTGGTTCTGATTTTTTTTTTTTTTTTTTTAGCAGAAAAGGGGATGGGGAAAATGCATTACTCTTTTTTTTTCCCCCAGTCCTGGGCCTTGAGCTCAGGGCCTGAGCATTGTCCTTGGACTTTCTCAAGGCTAGAACTCTACCACTTGAGCCAGAGCACCGCTTCTGGTTTTTTTTTCTATGTATATGGTACCAAGGAATTGAACCCAGGTCTTCATGCATGCTAGACAAGCACTCTACCACTAGGCCAAACTCCTGGCCCTCCTTTTTTTTTTTTTTTCCAGTCCTGGGGCTTGAACGCAGGGCCTGAGCACTGTCCTTGGGCTATCTCAAGGCTAGAGTTCTTTGCATTACTCTTTATTGAGCACCATCCTTAACGGTAAACCTGAAGGTCAGTGTGGCTGAAGAAACTGAGGCTGAGCTAATAAGCTTGTTAAATGTCAGGGAATGGGAAGCACTGATGACGTCTACCCCAGCTTCTGAGTGGCACGGTGAATACAGACCCAGACAGCCTGCGCGCGTGTGTGTGTGTGTGTTTAAAACTTGATTTTGAGCTCAGGGCCTCTTGCTTGCTAGGGAGACCCTCTTCTGTTTGAGCCATACCCCCAACCCTTACTGCTTCACTCATTTTAGGATCAGGTCTTAACATTTTTGCCCAGTCCAGCTTGGACTGCAGCCCTCCAGTGCACAATTTCTCACATAACTGGAGTGCCAAGTGGGGCCACCATGCCAAGATATTGATTGAGATAGCACTTGCTAAGTTTTCCTCTGGGCTAGGATCTTTTGTAATTCTCCCTAGTTTTTCTTCCTAAGAATCTAGGGTTACAGGCGTGAGCTAGTATGCCCTGCTTTTTTCCAGTTTTTGGTATCCCTGTTTCGTTGGGTCTGGAACATGCCTCTGGGTAACAGGTGAAAGAGTCCCAGGACTAAGGGGAATCCATTGAAGAACATTAGATAGGAGGTTTGATGGGAGTGGGCAGAGGACAGGAGTGTTAGGCAGTTAGGCAGCTTCTAGAAGCTTTGTGGCTTCTCTGTAACATAGTGCAGATTCTTACAAAATGTACATATGTATGTGAGCACAGACAGGCACAGAGATAAGACAGTTTACTTTTGAAGTGAGAGCCTGGCTCAGGATTGACCTATTTCTCTTTGCCACCGTCCCCCCCCCCCCCAACCTCCATTTTAGACCAGTCCATGTTCCTGCAAACAGAGGAGGCATTGTTTAAAGTACAATGTACTCTCCTGCTTTTGCATTGTCATCAGAAACCGTTGGTGAGATGTTTAATCTCTCTCTGAGGTTATCTGTACTTAGTTGGCTTGCTTGCTGGTACATTTGGTTCTAGAACCTGGAACTTTCCTTTTGCCTACCTGTGTTGTTGTCAGTCATTAGACACTCATCATATTTTTATAGAAAACTTAAGGATCTCTCTACTGAGATGAATCAGGCCAGTATTTCCACACTCCTGACATGAAGTAGGATACACACAGGAGGGCTCCACCTTCTCCCTTTTCCTCTCTCTCGTGGTTTCTGTTTGCTGAGTGCAGTACAGCAAAGGGCCTGTAAGAGTAAAATCTGAGCAGGAAGATTGTTTTAAAATCATTTTAACAGAAGTAATGCTTGTGATCTCCATGAAGAATATATGTTTTAAACGGATAGATTAAATAAAAGAAATAATGTTGTTTTTAAAGTCAAGTGTGTTTAACTATTAGAATTCATTTTGTATTTCTTACTTGGGCTATTCTTTCTGTTAGGCTTGACTGAGTATAGTAGTAACTTAAAAAATGTTTTTTTAAACTGAACTACTCTGATAATATAAAATAATATTTAATGAAAACGTAAAAAGATAGACATATGAAAAATAAGTTTCACAAAAGGTTAGATTGCAGGACCAGGAGTTTGGTCTAGTGGTAGAGTGTTTGCCTAGCATGCACAAAGACCCGTAGTTGATTCCTTGGTACCACATACATAGAAAAAGCTGGAAGTGGTGCTGCGGCTCAAGTGGTAGAGCTCTAGCCTTGAGAAAACCCAAGGACAGTGCTCAGGCCCTGAGTTTAAGCCCCAGGACTGACCCCCCCCCCAAAAAAAAAGCTTAGATTGCAGTTATACAATTACATTTAATTTAATGAGTTGTTAGATGGTTATAGTTTTTAATTATTAGGTTGCTTTGTTACTGCCTCAAGAAATTCAGTTATAGTCAGCTTTACTAGAATGCATTTGTTATGCAAAATGAAAGGTGTAGGCAAGCATGCATTAAGGGTGCCTTCTCTCCCATTCCTTCTGGTCAGTTCTGCTTCTGCATTTTATTTCCCTGGACACCTCCTCCACCTCCCCCGCCTCCCCAGAAGACCTGAAATACTGAGACATCTGAGATTGTCTTTGTGAGTCAACCCACCCATGCCTCTTGACTGGGAGACAGTAGGCCAGGCCTCCCTGAACCTTGAAGTAGATCTAATAGACTGGAGAAACCAAATATAGTTTGACTGGGCCCTGCCCACACTGAAAGCCTCAGTGAGTGGAAGGGCTTTAGCCTCATTCTGCTGGGCTGAGATAAACTGAGTAAAGCAAAATGAAACAAAACCACATGATTAGTTACTGTGTAAACACTGCAAAGCTTGAAGGAATACTTAGTTTTTGATAGAAACTAAGGACAGAGAACCTTAGTTCTTTAACATTTAATAAGCAGACATACTGCAATAGGTTTGACAGTACAGCATTTAGAGATTGAGGCTCCCGAGAGTATTTTCTAAGACAAAACTCTCAGTCTTGTTTTGGGTCTTGAAGATGGGAGTATTTGACCCAAATCTCATTTGGGGAGGAAGTGGATAGCTTGCTTCAGTGAGGTGGAGACTGGTCCATTCTACAAGTAGCTGTTTTCCATGATCCAGCTTTACTTCAGAAAATTACTGTTTTGGGAAAAAAAGAAAAGACTTAAGTGGTACAGAGCGGTATTTAAACTGGCCTTTGTGATTTTTCCTGGTCACACACAGCCTAGTTTGGCGCTCTGTGATGTCAGTCAGCAGTCCTGTTCTGCTGCTGGGAGTTTGTCCCAGCCAGGCCTTGGCTGCCCTGGGCAGCACAGACACAGGCACGACCCGGATCTTTGTTTACTTCCTCTCCAAGCCCTGGGACATTGAGTCCTAAGAAGGACTGTGTGTTTGTACAAACACTCCTGCCAGGGTGCTCTCAGCCCTCTTGGAAAGCTTCACATCCCTGCGGCACACTTTGCTCTTAGAGTGCAGGTCTTATCCATAACCCAGCCACCCTCATGGCACCCTGTCCCATGATTCCAGTGCGGGCTTGCAGGCTCTCCCTGCAGCCCAGACTGGAAACTCAGCTGTAGCTGCTATGAACTTCAAGTGCAGGAAAATTGGAGGAGGGAGGAGGTGTGAGGTGGGGAGGGCTGCTCAGCAAGCCTGCTGGGACTAATATCTGCAAAGCATTGCTTCTTCAGATGCCTGTGAGCAATGTAAAGAGCTTCTAGATTGTACACTGCTGCCTTTTTTCTGATTCTGAAGTTGAGCCTTCTAATTGCAAGTGTGTAATGTCTTTTTCCTTCTGAGTGCTAGTTAAACTTGAGTGATCTTTGGAAATTTCATGAATAAGGGAAACAAAAACATGGTGCCAGGATGAACTGCTGCAGAGGTGGACTTTTTCAAGGAACATTTTCATCCTCTATTATGCTATTGGTGTTAAGGGATATATTTCATCAGAAGGTATTGTGTTCTATGCAGCATAATAAGAAAATGTGTAAACATTAGCATTCACACAAAAACTCAGATATATCAAGTGAGTTGTGAAGGCTAAAATTCATTAGCAGGATTTATTTTAAATTCTTTCTTTGAGAAGTAATCAATTTTGAGAAAAGAATGAATAAAGAACTTACTTAGAAACTATGATGGCTAAGAATTAAAACTAATATTTAATCCTTTAACAGAATTAGAATTAGTATTTCTGTCATAATTTTAGATGACTTGCTTACAACTTCTGTTATAGTTTTAAAAAATGGGCAACTTGAGGTTGGTGGCCGGCTCTGTTGGTAGAACACTAGCCAATGAGCAGAGTACCAGGTATTGGGTTTGAATTCCAGTTTCGCTCCAAAACAGAATAAAAAATAGACAACTTTTTTTTTTTTTTTTTTGGTCAGTCATAGGCTTGATCTCTGTGTCTGGACTCTGTTACTGAGCTCTTCAGCTCAAGGCTACTGCTCTATCACTTGAGCCACTTCTGGTGTTTTGGTGGTTAATTGAAGATAAGAGTCTCGTGGACTTTCATGCCCAGGCTGCCTTTGAACCATGATCCTCAGATCTCAGCCTCCCGAGTGGCTAGGATTACAGACTGAGCCACTGGTACCCAGCTCAAAAAATAGACAACTTTTTTCTTTCTTTTTTTTTTTTCAAGTAGGGCTCATTTTTGAACCTTGCGTTATAACTTTCAGAGTAGAGGGGATCTACAGACTTCATTTGAACTCAGTGACCACATTTGACAGAAGAAACTGAAGCCAACACCTGGTGGCTGATTCAAGGCTATTTGTGGTCCAGAAAGAGTCTCATTCATGCCTTTGTTTCAACTGGTCCTTGTAACTATTACAAAGACATGTTCCGAGTTATGGATAAAGATGCTGGGGCAGGTTCAAGGCGCTTCCTTTTGTACCTGGGGTATTAAATTGTCTTATTTTACAACCTTGGTGTAGTCAGGACTTTCGTAGAGTCTCTGTTTCCCTTTCTGTGCCCCACATTGGGCCAAGGGTAGTCCATTTCCAGGGATGCTAGCCATGCCTGTTATAGACAGGCAACCACCCTGAAACTAAGTGTCATGTGAAGTGGATAACCTCTGTATATTTGTTCCCTTGGACACACTAGTAGTCTTGCTTGGTATGACAGTCAGGTTAAACAAACTTTACATGGTTGTTTTCTTTTCTAAACAAGACTTCTGGGTGATCTGTCTCAAGGGAACTCCCATCACATCCTTCTGGTGGAAGGGTAACTCGGGAGTCAGCATGAAATCCAAAATCCTGAACAGTCAGGAAAAAGCAGAGAGAATCAGAACCTAAACTAAACTATAATCCAAAAGTTCACTTTTCGGTCAGGCATTCAGGAAATAGCACATGAAAATTTGCTTGGATACAGTTTCCTCATAGTTCTTCAGGAGCTTGAAATAGCATCTTGAGCTGGTAGTAAACAGAAACCTCGGGTTATCATTTTTTCTTTCCATCTCATTGAAAAGACTGTTTCATAGGAAGGCGAGTAACACAAATTCTGTGTTCCTCAAGCCTAGGTTTGGGGATCCATGCTTACCCAGAGCAATTTGTGGGTACCTTGAAAGAAAATAAGTTAATGTTATCCTTAGGAAATTTTGTATACATATTTTAAAGGGAAACAAAGGGAATATTACTCAGCAGTCAAAAGGAATAAGTCACATATATAATGTAGATGAACCTCAAAATCATGCTAAGGTAAAATTGAATAACATAGTAGACTGCATTCTGTTTGATTCCATTTCTGTGAAACTCTAGAAAAGATGATAGAATGGCAATTGCCAAGGGCACTGGGAGTGGGAGGAGGAACTTTTTGAGGAGATCAAAAATGTTCTGTATGCTTATTTTGGTGATAGTTACACTGATGGCATGTACATTTGCCAGAATTCATCTAACTACAGGCTTACAATGGATGCTTTTTCTGGTTATGTAAATTATACCTCATAAAGCTGATTTAAGCATAAATCATTTAGAAATGTCTATGGTTGGAATTTCTTTGTGCAACTTAAGAACAAATATGTTTAAAGGATTTAAGTCAAATGATAAGAGCACTGGCAATGGGAAGGCCTTGAGTTCAATCCCTTGTTAAAGAAGAGACCGAGAAGAAGATAGAGTGGGGGAGAAAGGAGGAGGAGGAGGAGGAGGAGGAGGAGGAAGAAGAGGAGGAGGAGGAAGAAGAGGTGGGAGGAGGAGGGAGAAATGAACAGTGTAGGACCCCCCCCCTTTTTTTTGAGCAGTGTCTCATTCTTCAGTATTCATTTCTTCTCTCTTACAGGAGTCTTCCTGTGTCATCTACTCATTTGCTTCCTCATTGTGCCATGATCTGAATAGTAGACCCTCTTTCCCTTCAGAAACTTATAGTCCTTGTTAGTAGAAGGCAAGGATGTATCACAAATGCACCTGAACTTATTTTTATGGAGTTGGTTCTCCTGGAAGCCCTGGTGTTTTTCTGGAATGGACGAGTGGTAGAAACTTGGATATTCATGTGTGGGAACAGGGTGTGTCCACTTCAGTTAATTGTGCCATGGTTCCTCACACCTGTTCATACTGAAAGACACGTCATGAATTTTGCTTCTGGCACTTGTCTGGCACAGCTGGGGCTTTGGTTGCACATTTCATTGTGGTTTTAGAGTCTCTGAGAAGCCATTTGTTGGGAGGGTGCTGAGTTAGGATTGTGTGGTAGTATTGAGAGGCAAGAGGAGTTTCAGTATATTCATTGCTCTCTAGTCCTCAATCTCAGTCTTGATAGCATTAGAGTTAGACAACGTATTTTACCAGTACGTCCATGGAGAAATGGATGCATGCTTTGAAATGCATAATTTAGTGGGCATTTGAACATCTAGGAGTACTGAGAGTATCACAGTTGAGTATTCATTTTAAAGTTCAAGTTATCTAAGTCCATTCGACATAAGTCTCTAAGAAATAGCTTGTTTTTAATGGATCATGTTAGCTAGATTTAGTACAAGTGCATTTTCTTAGAAGGGAGGATTACAAATTATAGTAACAAGATGTTCTTTTATTTTCTAAGTTTATCAAAAGATGTTGATTGTGAAATAGAATGTGCAGATATTTTAGATCTGCACTTTTTTTTTAAAGAAGTATGTTTGGCATGATGAGAAGAGGCTGTGTCAGAAGGTTAACTGAGCTTAAGGAAAGTTAAATAATTGGCACATGGGGGAAAATAAATAGTTCTACATGCCCCCCCCCAGTGTATTTATTTTGGGCATCTTTTGGCTTGTGTTTATATTAACTTTGACTTCAAACTATTGGAGCAGTTGAGGGGAGGTGGCAGAGGATTGTACACTGAAACATTTTCCCTCTTTTTTGCTGTTTTAAAACTTGTTGAAAATTGGTGAGGGTTAGCGAGCAATTCAAGATTTTTAGTTTAACTAGGAAAAATTGTTTTCTGCCTTCCAGTCAGGAGAGGTATAGAAGAACAGAAGTGCTAGTTTATTAATGGAATAAAAGACTAGGGTGAGTCCTGGACAAGGTTGTGCCAGTCTAGGTATCCGGGTTCTTCTCTCCCCACTTCCCTCTGGCTCTCTCTGACTTTTGGGCTCAGGCCAAGTGGTTTGTTTTATGGCTACCTGAACTCTGAAAATATACACAGTGAATCTCACTTGTGGGGTAGTGGCCTTTACCCTCTGTGCCCACTGGGTTCTGTGTGTGTATATGGGTCTGGTGTGTCTCAGTGACCATGTTATAGGGCTAGGGCAGAGACACTTGTGAGTCTTGTTGAGTCTGGCATTGCTCCAGCTCTTTCCAAACATGATTGCTGCTGTCTCCTGTGCTTTGAGATAAGAATGGGCTACACACCTGAGCAAAATTTTGTAGGGTGGCTTTCCCTTTATTATGTCCTTATAAAACCTTTCTCACGTGGGTGGGTTGGTAGACTCTGTATGAAGGGAAATGTATGAGTTGGGAGCAGATACTTGTGCTCTGAGGTATTTTCATAGTTTCCAAATAGTCTCTAAACAATACTAGCAAGAACTAAGTTCAGTATATCCTCCTGATATTTCAATTTTGTTGTTAGTGGTGGTCCTGGGGCTTGAACTCAAGGCCTAGGCACTGTCCCTGAGCTTCTTTTGCTCAAGGCTAGCACTCTACCACTTTGAGTCACAGTGCCACTTCTGGCCTTTTCTACTTCTATGGTAACTGAGGAATTGAACCCAGGGCTTCAAGCATTCTGGGAAAGCACTCTACCACCAGACCACATTGTGTAAGGAAAGAGTCCCCTCCCCTTTGACTTTCCCTTCCCTTTGCAAAGCTGGACTTTGCAAAGTCTTGTCAAGCCACCAGCTGGGGCAGCCAAGGGCCTTCTACCAATTTCTTCTGCAGTTATGAGAGGTATGAGCCTAGTGATGCTTTAAGGTGCAGATGGGGAATGCAAATTGTTTTCAGGAATGTGTGAGGTATTTCTAAAAGAGGGAGAATGAAAAGATAATTTTCATTATAATGCCCACTTCTCTTGAATTTAAGCTAGACTTAACTATGTACAGAAAAACTTGGAAGCTTTTTCTATTGCATTAATTTCCTGAGCATACTCAATGCTTTGTATGAAATACAATATAAGTTTTTAGTTTTTAAAAATGTAACAAAAGCAGTTATGTATAAAAGACCCCTTTGCCCTTCCATTAAGCCTATTCAATAAGGTCTTGAAGTATCTGTAACTTTTATTATTTGATGTTCTTCTCCCTTAGAAATGTATCTTCTGGAGAGTAGACAGTTTGTTAGTATAAATCCTAAAGATAGAATACTTGTTATAGAAAAGGTGAAAGAAAGCAGAGAGCATAGCCTACCCTTTCTGTCTCCATTCCTTGAACTGCAGGATAAATAAGGACCGTTCGGTTTTAAGAAATTATCTCAGGAAACTTCTTGCACACATTATGAAATCAGTGACCTCTCTGTTTACATATGGTTATGCTGCTGGTAAGATGCCTGCTGTCATTTTGATTTTTAAGATAGGATCTCATTGGAACTCACTCTGTTGCCTTAGACTGGCTTTGAACTGGTGATTCTCATTCCTACCACCTATGTTGGAACTATAGGTAGGCATGTTTCGCCAATCTTGGCTTTTTACTTTTTAGTTCTGAGGATGGGTCCCACGTTTACTTGATATTTTAATCTTGTTAGTGATAATCATCGTGATTCTTATATAAGAAACTGATTTTTTCCACTAATAGGCTAAGCATGGAATACTTCGATGCTTTTGTAAGATGAATATTTTAATGGCAGCAGCCATGTTTCCTTTCATTTTGTCACACTTGACCAGACCCTGCCTCCCTCTTGCTGTCCTTTTCTGTTTAAATTCATCAACCTTAAAATTTCTTCTGAAGATCTAATGTCCCCCAAATTTATCTGTTAGTGTATGCTATTTTACTGCAGAAGTCAAATATTTTATTGTCTGCAATTCTATTATACCTTATCATTATAAACATTTTTTGTAATATTTTTTTATTTGCCATTGATTTTCAGAAACAGTAGTCTCTATTGAGAAAGTTGTATTGATGATTCTCTAGGACACAGGACATTTTGTATATAATTTGTATATCATTTCAGGGGCTTGTGGACCCTTTAAGTTACTGTTGTAATTTTTAATTTTTTTTAATTTTCAAAGTCAAAAGTATGAATATGGACCCAGGTATAGGAAAATTTTCAGATTACTTGAAAAGTGAGGAGTTGATGAGTGAACAACTTTTTTTTTTGGTAGTCCTGCCGCTTGAGCCATAGCACCACTTCTGGCTTTTTTGTTATTAATTGGAGATAATAGTCTCACGAACTCACCTTCATGGGCTGGCTTTGAACAACAATCCTCAGATCTCAGCCTCCTGAGTAGGTAGACTTACAGGCATGAGCCACCGCTATTGGGCTTCCTCTAATTTTTAATAAGCACTTGGGTCTGCTTGACTCATGAGAAGCATTACAGAGTTTATCATATGCCATCTAGTAGAGTTAAAGAGCTAATAAAGTTAGTCTTGTGCTTTGGTCTTTTTTTTATTGTGATTAATAGAAGGGTTACATTATATTCACCAGCTAGAAGGTGCATAACTTCACAAACATTGATACCCTTTCTCATGACATGGTCCCCATTTCCCTCCCCCCCTCCCTCCACTCATCTTGATTTCCCCCCTTCCCTATCCAATTTCAAACAACCAATTAAGCACATATAAGATATATCAGATAGCAAGGTGAAATATTGTAACAATATGAGATAACCAAGGGATGGCAAAAGAGATGAGAGATAACAGTACATTAAGGACAACAATCACTCATTATATGGCTTTTGTTTCCTTATCCTGGAGATCCTTACATTTAGTGTCATAATATTTGGCCTTATGTCTCTAGATTTTGTTCTATTGTAAATCTCTGCTAGGAGAGCCCAAGGTTTCTACTGATTATGACACATGAGGGAGACTATTGGGCCTATGTTCCTTTGAGTCTGGCTTACTTCACTTAATATGATTTTTTCTAAGTCTTTCCATTTCCTTACAAATGGGGAGATATCGTTCTTTCTGACAGCAGCATAGAATTCTATTGTGTATAAATACCACATCTTGTTGATCCACTCATCAACTGAGGGACATCTGGGTTGGTTCCATATCTTTGCTATGGTAAATAGTTAAAATTAGTGATTCTTCTTTGCTGAAAATAAGCGGTTATTCGTTAAACCACCCATCCAAGCTCATAAATTCCATTTTAGAATTTATGAGTATTCAAACTATCACAAGCAAGACAAAAACTATGTAAACAAAACCCCAATTTCTTCCATAGACTTGGAGGTCCTGGTTATTTGGAGTGAGGCATGTGTTTTCCTTTCAGGATCAAGTTCGAGCAGTTCTCTGGGCTTTAATCCTTGCCTTCCTCTTGACTGGTCCTCTTCCCCAACCTGGGGAGGAAGAACCCCTACTCTTCTCTGACTTTCTGTCCTGGCAGCATTGTGTTCTTTGGTGGTTTCTTCATCCTCACCCTAGTAATCAGCCCCTCTGAAGGACTGGCTTGGCTGAATTCTGCTGATTTATTGCTACTCAGCTCTGCTGATACAGACCTTTGTAGCATGGGCATGACTGGGGATTACTAAGCAGTTGCTGAGTGATAAACTCAACCGAGTCAGCCACATGCAGGATGTACAAAGGAGAGTCACTGGGACATACAGCTTTGAACCAGTTGTCTGAATTGGCCCTGCTGGGAAACAGATTAAAAAATACCCAGTGTTTTCTCTTGGACAAGGTTAACTACAACATGAGTCACTAGCATAAATCCAGAAGGTTTGGGGCTGTTCAGTTGAGGGTGGATGTTAGACATTTTATGGTGATTTGACTTACTGGAAATTAATTATGAAAACAGAAGTTTAGGGAAAGAACTCTAAATATGTTCTGGGATGGTTCCTGTTCATGGAATTGGTTCAGCAAGCAAAGAAAGAACTTCCAGGAATGCCAACCAGATTTATGTAGCTAGATGTGATAGTTGATAATCTCTTTTCCTGATACTGAAACCTGGATGGTTTTTTACTTTTCACTTCTTATGTTGGAGGGAGAGAGCATGGCCTGGGCAGGGGCAACTCTAAATACTTGTCTGTGCATTCTAGTCTTCCTCTTGAATTCAGAGCCTGAGCATTGTCCCTGAGCAGCTCCACTTCTGGTTTTTGAGTGATTAACAATCTCATGGGGACTTTTCTGCTCAGGCTGACTTCGAACCGAGATCCTTAGATCTTTTCTCTTCAGTAGCTAGGATTATAGGTGTAAGCCACCCGTGTTTGGCATCATTTTCTTAATACCGTAATAATCCCCTTAATAGTAGCCCTTCTGAATTAATACAGATTTGGGAGCATTCCTTAAAAATGTACTCCTCCTTGCTGGTAACAGGGTTTGAATTCAAAGCTTTGCTCTTTACATACTTTCTGTATATACTTGGTTTGAACTTACTTGGCTTGCTTGCTCTGGGACATGCTCAGTGTGCCAACCTTTGAATACAGTTCAGTGAATCTGATTCTTCAGAAATCCTTCTGTCTCCTCCATCTCCTCTACTTCTTCCTTCTCATCCTATTCTTCCTCTTTTGCCAGTATTGGGCTTGAATCCAAGGCCCTTCACTCAGCTTACTCATTGCTGGTGCTCTACCTTTTGAGGCACACCTCTAGCCTGGTGTTTTTGCTGATGATTTTGGAAATGGAGTCTTCAGGACTTTGTGCAAGTGCTAGCTTTGAATGTTGCTTTAGGTTTTAACCTCCTGAACAGCTAGAATTACAGGTATGATGAGGCACTAGTTCCAGGCTTCCCCTCTACCCTGTCACCTCCTCTTCCCCTTCTTTTTCTTCCTCCTCTTCCTCCTCTTTTTAAACAAGAAAATTGTAGTCCATTAGCACCTAACTTCTAGACTTAGAATAAATACATGAGAAGCACGTATAGTCCAAACACACTGTATACAGTGACTTCTCTGAGGTTATCTCGTTTCAAATAATTTCAGCCATTTCTTTCCATCCATTTAGTGTTCTCTGTGGCTGTAAATTGTCCCATATCAGATTTCCTTCTAGAAGACCCTCATCTTGCTCCCTAAGCACAATTGAATTGCTTACCTAGCACCACTTGACCTTGGATATTTTTGCCTATGGAGAAATGTCAAGATTTTGGAGGTATCATAAAGACTTTGAAGTAATTTCCTCACTTTAAAAGACCACTGACAAAATCTAGCTGTGTAAAAAAACAAAGAAATCACTTATAATTCTGCAGTTAATTACTATTAACATTTCTTTTTGTGTGTATTTACTGAGATTTAATATATATATATGTATATATATTTATATAGTTTTAAAACTTGTGGGTTTTTTTTTTTGCTTTTTCATTTTATTTAACTTAAGCTCTAGGGACATTGTGAGTGGATGCTTTGGGTAATTTTCAGCAAAGGGGAAGGATTATGGACATTTTTCTGTGTCAGTAAATAATTAGCAGTGGCTTCATTTTTAAAATTAAATGTCTTCTTAGGTCATGATAGAATTGCATGCAATTATAAGAAATGGTGAAGATGGCCGGGAATTTGGCCTAGTGGTTAGTTAAAGTGCTTGCCTTGCATGCACGAAGACCTGGGTTCGATTCCTTGGTACCACATATATAGAAAAAGCCGGAAGTGGTGCTGAGGCTCAAGTGGTAGAGTTCTAGCCTTGAGAAAGTCCAAGGACAGTGCTCAGGCCCTGAGCTCAAGCCCAGGACTGGCAAAAAAAAAAAAAAAAAAAAGAAATGGTGAAGATAAGTTCCAGGTCCCGTTATTCAATCCCTCCACTCACATTGTAGTATCTCCCAAAACTTAGAGCATGTACATCTAAGATACTGACCCATATTAATGTAATCAAAGTATCGACTGATACCACAAGTCCCCCTTTTAAGCCACACCCACCTCCTGCCCCACAATTATACCTTGACCCCTGGCTGATAATCACATATATATGTGATTATCTATGTATGTGGTACCAAGAAATCGTGCATACTAGGCAAGCATTTGTACCACTAGGTCAAACTCCCAGCCCCCCATTTTTATAATTTTGCCATTTCAAGTATGTCCTATAAGTGAAACCATAAGATATGTCATCCTTTGGGATTGACTCTTTCCATTAAGCCTAATTCCCTGGAGATTTATTGAAGTTACTACATGTGTCAATGTTTTCTTCCTGTTTGTTACTGAATATATCATATTAACCATTCATCAGTTGATGGATATTTAGGGTCTTTTCAGTTGGGGCAATTTTGAATAAAGCTGTTCTGAACACATGTGTTGTAGTTTTTGTGTGAATGTAATTTACAGGTACTTCAGAGAAAATGCCCAATGACTTCATCAAAAAGATGGCTGAAATTATCCACTATAAACTATTGCAGGATATGGAGTGTACTTAGAGTGTATACTTGGCCTAAGAAATCTTCCAGAATTTTCTTAACAGATAACTACCCACATCTTGTTTTGGCTTGAAGTTTGGAACTCTATTGAAGTAGTTTTGTAAATTTTGTTTAAACTTACTATCAAGAGCAAAAAATAAATTAGTTTAAAGGTTGTATGGGGGAGAGGAACTGAGGGTATAGGTTAGTGGTGTAGAGTGTGTTCTTAGCATGTGTGAGATTCTGGGTTCAACTTTGAACATTTGAGGAGGAGGTAGAAAATAAAGAACCCTTTAAGATGTGAATGCCCTTTTGGGGGGTGGGGGTAAGGGTGTTGAGACAGACTGACCTTGAACTCATGATCTTACTGCCTCATCTGTAAGTCTTCAGATTACAGTTATGCATTACTACGACCCATATGAATTTTTTTTTTCTGAAAGTACTAGGGATTGAACTTGAGGTCTTATGTTTAGATACTTGAATCATATGTATAGCCCTTTATTTCTATAAATTAGTTTTCAAATAGTCCATTTTTTATCCCAGGTGGCCTTGAACCTTGTGTTCAAAGTAAATATGCTCATAGGCATAAAGCTCAGGATGAGGCAGAGTCTCATTTTTTACTGTACTTGCTCAGATCTGAAATCCTTCTGATCTCTCAAGTAAGTAGGATTTGGGGCATGTACCACCAATGCTTAGCCTGTGAGTTTTAATGAAAGCTGGTTGGTGATAAAGTACAGGAGCCCATTTGAAGCTCTTAAGAGCTGAGAGTTAGTCAAGTAATAGAACTGCTGTGAGAGAAGCCTAAGTGGCGAGATGCTTTTTTTCCTCCTTATGTTAAAGTATTTTAGGGTTTCTGACTCGGCAGTGGCTTTGAAGAAATAAGATAGAGTTAATAATATATAGCTACCAACACCTGGGAGATGTATTTATGTTTTTAGAGATAAATCTTTGAAAATTGCTTTCCACAAATGGGCATCCCATTTAGTATAGACGTGTTCTTTTCCTTTTTGTGTGTGTTTTGTGGACTGTTTTTGTTTGTTTCTTTACCTGTGGTGTCATGTTCAAGATGAACCAGGATACTTCTAGTAAAAGTAGTCTTTTTGTTTGTTTGTTATTCAGTAAATAGTTGGATGATTTCAGGAGAGGTTGTCGTGTATACCTAGTCTTTGTTGCTAAAATTAGTGCTTTATAACAAAGAAAGACTCTATTCATACAAATAAATTAATAAAGAGACAAAGAATCTGGTCTTTCTCTCTTTGGAGTACTTCTTGAATTTGTAGCTAGAATCTCCATTAATGATTGTTAGAAAATAAGCAGATGAAGTAAGAGGGAAGTGTCCCCCATGCTGCTCTCTCACAGCAAACCCTTTTTACCTTGTCATCTTTCCAATTATCATGATTCTTAAGAGAATCACTTAACATTAGTTAGGTATCTAGAGCAACCAATCACTTACAGTTTGACCTAGGAAAGGATTGAATATCAAGATGGATTTTGACTCTGAATGCTATATATATAAGCTGACTTTGAAAGCAAGACTTTTGGTTGAAGGATTATATGTGAGAATACTCTATTAATGAGGGAGGGGTTTGACCCTTTCCCATACTGGATGTTCCATCATTTCCTTCAGGGCAAAAGATGGATTTTGGAAGCTGTTAGAGGCTCAATGTTTATTTAGTTTTGTTTTCGAAATTAAAATTTCCTCATATGGTACATTATAGACTTTTTTTTTTTTCCTGTCCTGGCCTTGAGCTCAGGGCCTGAGCACTGTCCTTGGACTTTCTCAAGGCTAGAGCTCTACCACTTGAGCCTCAGCACCACTTCTGGCTTTTTTTTTTTCTATGTATGTGGTACCGAGGAATCGAACCCGGGTCTTCATGCATGCTAGGCAAGCACTTTAACCACTAGGCCAAACTCTCGGCCCCAGACTTTTTTTTTTGCCAGTCCTGGGCTTGAGTTCAGAGCCTGAGCACTGTCCTTGGATTTTTCTCAAGGCTAGAGCTCACCACTCGCGCCTCAGCACCACTTCCAGCTTTTTTCTATATATGTGGTACCAAGGAATCGAACCTGGGTCTTCATGAATGCTAGGCAAGCACTTTAACCACTAGGCCAAACTCCCGGCCCCAGCCCCAGACTTTTTTATTAAAGAATTTAACATTGATTTTTACATCATATTTCAAATGAATTGTTTAACAAACAAGTATTCAAGAAGGGAATCTATATACAATCACTAGCACTTAGATTTTAGAACATAATTAAAATTAGGCTGAGGGTTTATATATCATAGATACATATTAGTCTATGTAACATTATAGACTTTTTTGAATTAAAGTAGTATTTTTGCAATAATCATAGAAATGCATATGGGTCTAAGGACTCCTAAAATAACCTCTGACTATGAAATGGACTAGAATGATGACAGGCTGAGAATGTATTGGATGATCAGATATAAACAATAGCCTTGCACTCTAAATAAATTATGCTTGATTCGGAGTTGTGTGATTGTTAGGAAACAGGTAAACATCCATGCAGAATTACTTTACTGAGGTTAGAAGAGACCTAAAAAGTCACTTTATTTTATACAGATATTTTAGGAATATTTGCCACGAAACCCTAAAATTATGGTGGATGTTACAAATAACGAAACTAAAGATGACAGTGTCAAGTTTAGTGTATTTCTCAGTGAATAAGTCAGGTGAAAATTCATTGTGTTTCTTGCCATCTTCAGTGGAAAAGTCAGTCTTTGTGGATTATGCATTTTGGAGGCACATTTTGTGTTAAGACTTGGATAACATTTAACAGTGATATACTTTTGTTTGAGTTAGAGTCCTTTCATCTATAAAATTTTCATATAACTTACTGATGTGTACTACAAGTGACTCTATATCTATGTATTGAACATATACAAGATGAGTTTTTCTTGTCATCTTTCCCTAAGGACATTCAGCATAACAACTACATAGAATTTACAATGTATTGGACATTCTAAGTAATCTGGATTAGAGTATGGGAGGATACACATAAAGTATGTACCAGCAGTATCCTATTTTATACAAGAGATTTGATTATATGTAAATTTTGGTATCTTCTAAGGAATGTGTGTGGGGGGGGGTCTACTGGGTGAGATGGGGGTTTTAGAACCTTTCCTCCTAGATACTGTGATTATTTTTTATGCTGTTGTGAACAAGGACTAATCATTTTGTCTTCACCATTCATTATTGTGCTTGAACAAAAAATATTACAGTTCTAGGCCTGTACTAGAATTGAAGTTAAGGAACATTCTATACAGCTAGCCAAAGAAAAGACTAGTCTGGAGGTCTTAGGCCTCCTTTTTGGAGTCTACTTCGTTGTTCCTTTTTCTGCTTTTCTGTTATTTGATTTGAACCCTGTTTTTAGCTCTTGTTGGTCTTTGTCACATTTGAATACCATCATTTAGTGGTGATTTTCAGCCTTCCTCATTGTGTGATGTGGCTTCCCTGTGGATTGTGATGGCCAGTGAGAAGACAGAGAAGCATTTAAGGTCAAATGCTTCGTTTCATAAATGTTGTTTTTTGTTTTCTCTTCTTCTCCCTCTTCCTCCCTCCTCCTTCCCCTCATCTACTTTTTCCTCTTTCTCCTTCTTTTCCTCTTCCTCCTCCTCCTCGTCCTCTTCCATTTATTCTTGTTTTTTTTTGCTTTTTTTGTTTTTTTTTTTTGCCAGTCGTGGGCTTGAGCTCAGGGCCTGAGCACTGTCCTTGGACTTTCTCAAGGCTAGAGCTCTACCACTTGAGCCTCAGCACCCCTTCCAGCTTTTTTTCTATGTATGTGGTACCGAGGAATCAAACCCAGGTCTTCATGCATGCTAGGCAAGTACTCTACCACTAGGCCAAACTCCCAGCCCCATCCTCTTCTTTTTTGCTTGTCCTAGGACTTGAACTCTGGGCTTACGCACTGCCCCTGAGCTTTTGATATTCAAGTCCAGAGCTCTGCCTGGGCAGAGCTCTCATAGACTTTCCTGCCTGGGCTGGCTTTGAACCACAGTCCTCCTATCTCAGCCTCTTGAGTAGCGTTTACATTGATCTACCATAAGACATAACTTCTTGGCTTTACTAATTCTGATTTCTATTCGTTTCGGCTAAAATAGAGACTCTTTAGTTGGGATCAGTAAAGTTCCTACTTATACTTTGTTATGTGTCATTGCATTTGCTACTCAGTTTTTGAACACCCCCAGCATGTCAGGGACTATACTAGGTCTTTAACACGTGGCGTTCCTATTCGATACCTGAAAGTTGTCCCTTTTGCAGAAGAGGAAAGAGGATTTGGACAATAAAAAGTCTGCCTAAGATATTCTTTATTTCATAGTTGGCTCAGGAATGTTTAACTTAGCACAGGTGACATCAGGATATGTCATTTTTTGATTATTATCTGTGATCAAGACAACCAGGGTGGCTGAAAAGTGCCGAGAGAGGTGAGCAGAGAAGACTAACATGAAGCAAATTAGCCCATGGGCTAGCAACTTACAAGAAAAGTAGAACAGGTGATGGGTGGCTCATGCCTGTAATCCTGTCTACTTAGGAGGCTGAGATCTGAGGATCACCATTCAAAGTAAGGGCAGGAAAGGCTGTGAGAGTGTCTACAGTTAATCCCTCAAAAGCTGGAAGTGGAGGTATTGTTCAAGCAGTCAAGCATCAGCCTTGAGTAAAACTGCTGAAAGCGAATGTGAAGCCCCAAGTTCAAGCTGCAGTACTGGCTCTAAAAGAAGGCTGGCAGAAGTCAAAGATCCAATTTTGTTGTAAAACATGGTACTTTAAAAGACCTCCAAAAGAAAAAAAGTTGTGTGTTATAATTCAAGCATGTGATATTGAAGTATTTAGTTGCTTTGCAAATTGTTATTACTAAAATGTTGGGATTTTTTTTAAGGGATTGGAGGATTATGGAGGAATTACAAGTAAATGAAGAGAGTTTATGCCACAAAGAACTCTTGTGTGAAATAGAACAATTATCAACTTAAAAGAGGCGGGGCAGAGTGAGGAAGGAGCTAATTGGTATCTGGGATTTGAAGACTGAAGTTGTGAATCCTGGGATAGAGCCTCAGGAAAGCTCAATAATGTTCTTGTTGATGACCAATTGTCTCTCTTGCCTAGAAATACAGAAACTCTGTCAACAAGAATTCTTTTTGAAAGTAGTTCCCGAGTACCTCACCCGTTCCGTTTTGTTCACCACTGCACACTGGCTCTTTTCCCCAAGAGCACTCATTGGTAAGGCTGAGTGGAAGGGCCCATTAAATTGGGTTGTCTCTCCACTCTGGTTGTAGACACACAGTGGTAATGCCATAGGTAGAACAAAAGTCAAAAGGAGAAAAGCAAATAAATACTTCCATCAGTTTTAATACAACTGCATAGCTCTGTTCATGGTGAAGCCATGTCTACAGGGAAGCCTCATTGAAAACTTACTCCACTTTGTTCCAGGGAAGCAGCTTAGGAACAAGTACTTTCAGACAGCCAAGGGGCCAGACAGTGAATGTTGCCTAGTTTTTTTTACCCTCCTGTTCTACTTAAACAAAGGGTGTGGAGATCAGTCTGCCTGTTCAGAATGGTTAAAATATATAAATTGAGCATCCTTAGCACATGTTCCCATAAAGAGAGCTTAGCAGGGGTTTAGATAGCTTTAGCAGTTGTTGTAGAAGACCATGCTGGTTGAATCAGCTGGTATCCAGATTGAGGGGTGTGTGTCGGGGGGGGGGGGAGGGCTAGAGGAAGGGAGAGAATGAGAGAGGGAGGAAGATGGGGAGAATCCTGGGTCCTGAAGTCAGGGCCTGAACACGGTCCCTTAGATTTTTTTTGCGCCAATCCTAAGGCTTGAACTCAGGGCCTGAGCACTGTCCTTGGGCTTTCTCAAGACTAGAGCTCTACCACTTGAGCCACAGCACCATTTCCAGCTTTTTTTCTATGTATGTGGTACTGAGGAATCAAACCTGGGTCTTTGTGCATACTAGGCAAGCACTCTACCCAATAGGTCAAACCCCCGGCCCTTCTTAGATTTTTGGTTTTGGGGGTTTTTTTTGTTTTGTTTTTTTGCTCAAGGCTAGTGCTCTGTCACTTGAGCCACATCTCTCCTTTCAGCTCTTTGCTGGATAAATGGAGGTAAGAGTCCCATTTACTTTCCTGCCCAGGCTGGCTTTGAACTGGGATCCTCAGATCTCAGCTGCCTAAGTAGCTGGGATTACAGGTATGAGCCACTGGTGAGGTGCCCACTTTGGTGGTGGTGGTGGTGGTGTGTGTGTGTGTGTGTGTGTTGTGTGTTTCCATCCTGGAGCTTGAACTCAGAGCCTGGGTGCTGTCCCTGAGCTTTTTTGCTCTCTGCTTTTTTGGTGGTTAATTGGAAATAAAAGTCTCATGGGTTTTCCTGTCTGGGCTGGCTTTGGATCGAAATCCTCAGAGCTCGGCCTTCTGAGTAGCTGAGATTACAGGTGTAAGCCACCAGCACCTAGCTCTTTGTTTGTCTTGTAAGTACACATACATACACCTTTGGGATATTAGAATATTTAGGGCCAAGTTATTGTCATTGGTTCTCAGGCTTATGAAATATGAAATTCATGGACTTATAAAGTATTAACCTGTGTGCTTTGTGTTTAATATTTAAGAGGGTACACTTAGAAAATGAAAGAATTATCCTAAATGAACTACTGTAAAATACTTCTTAGACTGCTTCTTCAGAAACTTGTTTTTCTAATCCTGGAAAGGTTACTTGTCTTAAAAATGGGCTCATAAGATGTATTTGTTTCTAACTTAGTTTGTCTTACTGTATTCAGATAATCAGAAGATGGTAGGTAAATTCTGCTCAGCATATAAAGTGAAAAGGAATCCTCATGTACCAGTTTTTCTGCAATTTGACATATAGTAAAATATAAGCATCCCTTTAGTGACTCACAGATTAAATAGCAAATACTTAACTAACACATACTAAAAAGAAAATATATTCATTTATTCAATAAATATTTGCTGGTACCATGTGCCAGATACTGTTTTAGGGATGGGAAATCGCAACAGTGAGCAACAGTGACCTACCCCTCCAACCCTTCCCTGAAGGAGATTATATCCTAATGCACATGTGTGTTCTTTAGTAGGAGACAGCCTTAAAAGAATCAATGTACATTATTGCTGGTTTCTTAGGGCATATCATGTCTCTCATCGGAGAATTAATGACATTGTCAGCTTTTGGTCCTGTCCCATTTGCTGCTCTTTTCCATGGACCTTGGGATTATAGGATGTCAGAGTTAAAGAATGTATAGGAGTTCTTGTCTAGTTTCCAGAATTGCCTATCAAAAGTAATTAGAACATCTCGTGTGTGTGTGTGTGTGTGTGTGTGTGTGTGTGTATCTCCCCAGTTGGCACCTCAAGTTTCTTTGTTTCAAACATAATAACACATAAGTATAGTTTTCTATACAGAGTCATCTTTAGAATAGCTGGGTGGAGTAAGATCTCTGGTTCAGCCCCTTGGAAAATTGGTGCTTGGGTAAGTTAAGTGGCTCACCCACTTTGTTTAAATATTGGCCAGTATAGACCTATTTTCTGACCTTACAAGCAGTTCTGCCAAAGAGACTAATTTCTAATTGGGAATTCTCTTTTTCCATGTTTCCAGAGGGAAATGGAACATGGACTAGATTATAGTTATAATCCAAAAAAAGTAGGGTACTCAAAAGAAAAAAAAGAAAACAAAACACCACCTGTTGTTCTTTTTTTTTTTTTTTTTTTTGCCAGTCCTGGGGACTGACCTCAGAGCCTAAGTACTGTCGTTGGGCTTTCCTCAAGGTTAGTGCTCTACCACGTAAGCCACAGTCCCAGTTCTGGCTTTTCTGTATATGTGGTACCGAGGAATCGAACCCGGGTCTTCACAAGCACTCTATTAATAGGCCAAACTCCTGGCTCTACCACCCCCTATTTTTGATGCTGAAACTGGACTACAGTTTATCAAAACAAAATCCAGAAGCAAGAATACTTTGACAGTAATCAGGAACCCAAATATCCTACCAGCCAGCCAACACTATAGTCCGTGAACAGACCATACCATTTAGAATCCCTCTTAGCTGTCTTTGGGCTTATTTAAAAACTATTGTAGGTTGTTTGTAAGTGGAAAAGAATTTAAAGTATCTTCTTTTGACTTTGGTTACTTTAATAGGATTTAGCATTTCTAATAGTAAACATCAATAAAACATTTGAAGAGAAATAGAATACATTAAAGGTAGAAAGAGAAAGAGGTGCTTAACTTGTTAACTTTTGCCTCTACTCAGTCAGATAACTGACCCTAAATTCCCTGAACATTTGTTTCAACCTCAGGATAGTCGCTTAGTTAATGCTTAGTAGTATAGGGCATGGTTTCTTCTATTAATGCCCCGGTAGCCAGTGGACTCTTGTCAGCTCTGAAGGTTCATTAACTGGACCTCAGACCATTAAAAATACCTTTGGTGGGTTTCACTTCTAAGCATGTAGTTACCCAAGGACGTGATGCAGAAGAGGTTATTCGAGATTACTTCTTAAATGTCTTAAGATCAGCCTATTGTAACTGACATTCCATAGAGCTATGGTTTATAACTGGTACGCTGAGTAAATGGATTATCTCTAAGCTTTACTATTTTTAACTTTACCTCCTCAAATGAATGGTGAATGGTCACGTAACTACCAAAAGACTTTGTTTCAGTGAATGTTTAGAGTTTAGACAGATCTCTAGGGTTGTGGGTGGGAATGGTTTGGGAAGTGGGATAGTATCTGTCATGTACAGAGCTTCACCAAGCTGCTTTACCTATTGTATACTGATGAGCATTATCATTGCATACTGATGAGGTTTAGCTGCTTTATAGCTGAGTCACCTTGGGCCACATTCCTAAGTACTAATTGTCCAGTCAGTTGTTTTCAGGATGGTAGGGAAAATGCAGCCTGGAGATAGCAGGTGGTGGTGGTAGGGAGGTGGTGAGGCCCAGCATCAGATGGGCAGGTAAATGTTTCTCCTTGCATCTCTCTTTATTGCCAGCACTGTGGATCACCTACACATGAAGGCATTTGTGTTTCTGGGTCAGCCACATGGGCCAACAAAATGACCCCTCTTAAATTGGGAAGCAGTTTTTACATTTTCTCACTCGTTTGATGTGCGGGTCACAACCCCTTAGCAGGACATATCTTCTCAGGTTCTTCAGTTGCCTCTTAGGCCTTAACGACACATTTATGAACATGCTGCAGACATGACTAAGGGACTTTACTGTGTCACAGGGTTTCTTCTTCTAGGATAGAGTCCTTCAGTTAAATTCAGGAGATACGTATGTTGGATTGAGTATGTACTCTGTCTGTCTGTCTGTCTGTCTGTCTGTCTGTCTCTCTCTCTCTCTCTCTCTCTCTCTCTCTCTCTCTCTCTCTCTCTCACACACACACACACACACACACACACACACACACACACACACACACACAGTAAAGAAGTTGAAGAAACCCATCTAAATCCTTTTGGTTTACATGAATTTCTTTCAGATTTCTTCATCTTCATACATGTTATTTATTCAGTTTCAATAAGAGCCTATTTGTCCCTTGCTGTGTGTATTCCCTCCTCCTATAATAGACATTTTAACTTGCCGCTTTATTAGGGCAATGAGCAGATGGATTTGTAATTTAACTATTTCCTTATTGGAGAACTCTATTTTTCTTCCTTAATATTTTTAATATTAGAGGTTTTTTTATTTTCAAATAAAAGGAGTCAATCTAAGAATCAGGTAAATGGCTTTGCTTTTAAAATGAAGGTCTCCTGTGGAGGAATTCACAGCAAATGGGCTACAGAGAAGTCTGGTGTGTAAGAAACTCAACAGAATCTGAAGTATTCCTAAGTGTTAATGAGAGTCTTGAGACTGACCCTCTTAGTCTAATGGACGGAGTGTCTTCACCTCTATTCTTGGAATCAGAGGGGAAATTAGAATGGAGCTCCTAAGTGGGTGGGTGCTTGCTTTCTTTTAAAGAAAGAAGTCATACACATTTTGAGATTTTTGCTAACAGATGAAGATTGGGTGCAGTCTTAAGCATGCAAATACTGTTTAAAACCATTCAAAATACCTTTCTAAGAGTATTGTTCACATTTTCCTAGTGTTTGTTTTCTGTTTTTGTGCCTCCTCTCCCATTTTGTGACCCAGAGAGTATAAAAACTTTTTCTCCAACAATTTTGGAAGCATTTGGAAATAAAATTGTCTCTTTCTTATTTTTAACTATGGTGATATCTATCAGGATAAAATGCATTGAATTATAATTTGAAAACAATTTATTTCAATATAACATTGGAGTTTTGATAAATATATGAAATTGTATAACTAAGACCAGGGTCACGATTTAAAACATTTCAAGCATTTTCTTCCCTTCTCTCCCTAGAGGCCTTTTTTAGTTAGTCCCTCCCGGGTAACAGTGAAGCTGCTTTCTTGCCTTTCTAGAATTTCACATTAAGTGTTTCATACTCTGTGTAGCTGTTTGCGGTAACATCTTTCACTTAGCATAGTGCATTTGAGAGTCATCCATGCCTTTTATCAGTGGCCCATTCTTTTTAATGGCTGAGAAGTGTGCCATTTTATGGATATTCCATTATGTACATTTATCGAAATAGTTTATTCACTCACCAGTTGATGGACATTTGAGTTGTCGCTGGTTATTTATGACTAAAGCTGTGATGGTGTTTTTTTTTGGTGTCTGTGTGCCAGTCCTGGGGCTTGAAGTCAGTGCCTGAATACTGTCCTTGGATGTTCTCAAGGCTAGAGCTCTACCACTTGAACCACAGCACCACTTCTGGCTTTTTTCTATGTATGTGGTACCAAGGAATTAAACCCGGGTCTTCGTGCATGCTAGGCAAGCACTCTACCACTAGGCCAAACTCCCAGCCTGTGATGGTGCTTTTTAAAAATTTTCTTTGGGAGAAATACCCTGGAGTAGGATTGTTGATCATAGGTATAGTGTATATTTATCTATAAGAAACTAGCAACTTTTTTCAGTGTTGTGATGCCATTGTGTGTTCACACCAGCAATGTGCGCGACTTCTAGTTCCACATTCTCTTCCATTTGTGATTGCCAGCATGTGATCACCTGTCATTTCCTCGTATCTGTTGTAGAATATAATGGGTTTGCCGGTCCTGGGGCTTGGATACTGTCCTTGGATACTTTTTGCCCAAGGCTAGAGCTCTGCCACCTGAGCCACAGTACTACTTTCAGCTTATGCGTATGTGGTGTACCGAGTAATCAAACCCAGGGCTTCATGCATGCTAAGTGAGCAACTCTACCACTAGGCTACACTTTCAGCCCCCAAATGTTATTTTTTATGAGACAAGATCTCAAAAAATATGACATCCTTCTGCCTCAGCCTCTCATGTTACATATTTTATCTTTAAAAAAAAAATTAAAATTGATGGGGCCCTGAGTTTGGCCTAGCAGTAGAATGTTTGCCTAGCATGTACAAAGCCTTGAGTTCAATTAATTCCTTGGTTACCACATACACAGAAGAAGCTAAAAGTAGTGCTGTGGCTTAAATGGTGTAGAACTAGCCTTGAGAAAGAGAGTGCCCAGGCCTTGAGTTCAAGCCCCAGGACTGGCAATTAAAAAAAATGTATTGATAATAAGTTATATATGGTGGTACCAAGGAATCGAACCTGGATCTTCATGCATGCTAGGCAAGCACTCTTACCACTAGGCCAAACCTCTGGCACCTTCTTTTGTTAAATAGTATTTTTTGAGGAAAAAAAATTTTAAACTTTGTATTAAGTTCAGGTTCTGCCAGGTTCTACTAGTTTGATAGGTTTTTTTTCTCTTTTATTAAGGATGCTTCTTTAGCCCACTCAGCAGCTCATACTGTAATCCTGGCTACTTGAGAAGTTCTTGGTTCCAGATTATGCTGGTCAAAAAAGTTCTGGAAACTCCAT
Organism: Megascapheus bottae; assembly: GCF_031878675.1. Taxonomy (NCBI): domain Eukaryota; kingdom Metazoa; phylum Chordata; class Mammalia; order Rodentia; family Geomyidae; genus Megascapheus; species Megascapheus bottae. The sequence continues at coordinate 39,282,108 of NC_143516.1, read as the reverse complement.
CTCAACCAGTTGCTGGGTAAAACAGATAAGGATTGTGATCCAGGTGTGGGCCCTGAATTCAAAATCTAGTACCATCCAAACAAAACAGGAAAAGAATACTCAAAAATTAAAATTGCATTGATTATATGGTGGGTGATTCATTGTTAAACATTTTATTGTCACACATTTATAATACATGACATTCAATCTCTATCATTCTCTTGCCTGCTGCTTTGAAATATTCTTTATCATTTGTTTTGATTATGATAGGTACCAATATGATTTTTCTTATTGTTGTTTGAGATTGACTGAGTTTTCTTATTTTGAGCATTTATAGTATTTAAAACATTCTTCAAATGTTTTTTTCTAACCTATCCTTTTTTTGTGATTCTTATTACAAATGTTAGACAATTTAATCATGTCTCCACAGGTCACTGATAATCTGTAGAATTATTTCTTTTTTTTTAAATTTTTTTTATTGTAATTAGTAAAAGGGTTACATGATATTTGCCAGATAGAAGGTGCATTAATTCACATACATTGATACCCTTTCACATGTCTTGGTACCCATTTCCCTCCCCCCTGTAGAATTATTTCTTGTCTTTGTGTTTCATTTTGGATAGTGTATCTTAAGATTTTAAGCAATTCCTAATCTGCTGTTGATCCCATCTTGTGCATATATATATATATATGTATATATATATATACATATATATATATATCTTCAGAGAGCTTGTTTTCCTCATTGGAAGTACCACAGAAAGGGCTTATTTTCTTTCTGTCTCCTTGTTTTCAGTTTTACTTTGCTCTCCTTTATAAATGGAGTATATTTGTGTATTTGTAATAGTTTTCTTTTTCTTTTTATAGTATTAGGATTTCAACTCCTTAGCACCTCACACTTTTTAGGAAGACATTCAACTGCTTGAGCCATATTACCAGCCTTTTAATCATTTTTTGACATTATTCAGATTGTCATATCTTCTTACTAAATAGGTATATTGATGGGTTTTAGTACATTTATAAATGTTTGGAAGCTTGACTGCAGCTAATATCAAATACTCAGTCTATAGAGTCTATTCTGGGCATTTCATATGAATGATAGCACATATACTTTTTTTTTTTTTGGTAGGTCATTGGGTTTGAACTCTGGGCATGGGTGCTGTCCCTGGACTCTTCAGCTCAAGGCTACTGCCCTACCCCCTGAGCCAGGGCCCCACTTCCCATTTTCCAGTGGTTAATTGGAGACAAGATCTTATGTGCTTTCGTGCTCTGACTGGCTTTGAACCGGGATCCTCAGATCTTAGCCTCCTGAGTAGCTAGGATTACAGGCATAAGCCATCGCTCCCATATCTTAATAACTATTTTCTTTCCCTTAGTATAATATTTTCAAGGTTTACTTATATGATAGCATTTATAAACACTTTATTCTTTCTTATTCTTAGTATGGATACCAGTTTTGTTTATGTACTTATTAGTTTGTAGATGTTCAAGTTGTTTCCACTTTTTTTTAATTTTTATTTTTTGGCCAGTCCTGGGCTTGGGCTCAGGGCCTGAGCACTGTCCTTGGACTTTCTCAAGGCCAGAGCTCTACTACTTGGCTTTTTTCTATGTATATGGTACCAAGGAATTGAACCTGGGTCTTCGTACATGCTAGACAAGCAGATTCTACCACTAGACCAAACTCCCAGCCCCTGTTTCCACTTTTCCAGTCAGTCGTGAGGCTTGAGCTTTGGGCTTGGTCGCTGTCCCTAAGCTCTTCGGCTCCAGGTTATCACTTTACCACTTAAGTGCCACTTCCCATTTTACTGGTGGCTAATTGGAGATAAGAATCTCACAGACTTCTGTGCCTGGTCTGGCTCTGAACCCCAGTCCTCAGATCTCATCCTCCTGAACAGCTAGGATTATAGCATAAATCACTAGCACCTGACTTCACTTTTTGATATAATGAATATGGCTGTTGTAATGATTTGTTGCAAGTTACTGTGTAGATGTTTATTTGGTTATGTGCATAATAGAATTACTGGATTGTATGAGAATTCTTTATAACGTTATTGTGGTTCTTCAAAAGATTTTTTTTCAAAGAAGCTGCCCAATTATAATAGCTTAATGGATGTCCTTGTTTGCTAATCCTGTCATCTCTTGTCACTTCCAGTCTGTTTCTATTGATGAAATTTTCTCCTTCATAGGTCATGTTTTCCCAGTTCCTTTTAAGCCTGGTAATTTTTACTTTGGGTTCCAGATACTGTGAGTTAAGTAATATTCTTTGGAGGCCTTTGTGCATTCCTTAATTGTTTTTTCTGTTGAAGCATCAACTGTTCTTAGCCTTAGGTGCTGTCTCTTAGGCAACTCTCTTCTGATTCTTGTATTACCAACTTTAGGTCATTTCTTCTCTCTTCCACAGATGCCTGTGCTGTGCTGTTACCTCCTCCCACGTATCCCTCTCTGCCATCTTGACCTCCTTGAATATGTCCTTTTCTGATTACTGATCTCCACTGCTCTGCTCTGTGAATGCACCATGCTCTCAGGTTCCCCTTCCACATGACATGGACTGGAAACTCCTTTCTGGCAGTAACTTCAAGCAAATACAGAGCAGGCCTCATTTATTTTTGCCAATCCCAGTGCTTGAACTTAGGGCCTGAGCTTGAGCCACAGCATTGTATGTGGTACTGAGGAATCGAACCAAGGGCTTCTTGCATCCTAGGCAAGCATTCTTAATGCTAGGCCAAACTCTGGGCCCGTCATTTATTTGACTTCTCTTAGGAGTTAAATTCTTTGTTTCTTGAGTTAAATTCTTTGTTGCTTGTTGTTCAATGTCTGAAAAGAATTATACCATATATGTTGTTCATTTTTCTTGTTTGCTTAGAATCCATGATCAGTTCCATAGATGGAATCCATATGCCATTGCTGACATTGTTACTATACTAGCTCTTCAAAGAAAGTTTCTGCTTCTATACTATAGTCAGGTTATCTTTCTTTTCTAACACTAATTATGACATACATGATTTGTAGAAATGTTTCCTAAATTTTTGATATATGGGTCATTGCTTGAATACTGACCCTTTACATTTGGTTAGTCACCTAAATAATATTTATTAAATATCCACTGAGCCTAGTGCCCTGCTAGGCATCACTTCTTTCTTTCTTTTTAACAGAATATGCCAAACAAATGAAGTAAAAAATAGTTTTGATTAAAAGGTTAGATCCTTAGATTTATTGCTTAATCTTTGACAGTCAGAAACTGAAGGTGGAATACCATATATGTATGTATTCTCAGATATAAACCTTCTGTTATTTCTTCTGTTTGTGTATAAGAATAACAAAATTGTCAGTTTTTTATTTTGCTTATACATATTTTGGTCATGCTTGCCACTTGAGCCATGCCCTCAGCCTTCATTACTTTTGAGATGGGGGTTTCATTCCCTACCCAAGCATCAGTCTAGATCACACTTTACCTATTTTCAGCTCCCTGTTGCTGGGATGATGGGATGTGGCACTGCATCCACCTTCTCGCCTTTGAGATGGAATTGCAAGAGGTTTTCTGACAACTAGCCTAGAATCTCAGTCCTCCCAATATTAGCCTCTTTCATCACTTAGAATAAGTCATGCACTAGTATGCCCAGCTATGAATTGAGAAGGGGTCTCAGAACTCACCCTGCTCAGATTGGCATCAAATTGCAATCCTCATGTTTTCTGCCTCCCCAGTAGTTAGGATTACAGAGTGAGCCTCTGGCTCCTGGCTTCACATTTGTATTTTTTTTTGCCAGTCCTGGGCTTGAGCTCAGGGCTTGAACACTGTCCTTGGACTTTCTCAAGGCTAGCACTCTACTACTTGAGCCTCAGCACCACGTCCGGCTTTTTGCTATGTATGTGGGGTACCAAGGAATCGAACCCCGGGTCTTCGTGCATGCTAGGCAAGCACTCTACCACTAGGCCAAACTCCCGGCCCCCTGTATTTTTTTTTAATTACTAAAAATTACACGTGGGCTGGCTTATGCTTGCCCCACTTTTCAGATAATTCCTCCTATGGACTGTTGGTAGTAGGAAGCTAATATCCCCATTAATACTAAAGACCAGACCTACATAGCATATGTTATATTGCTATGTCTGAAGTCATAAGGGTGTGTGATTAATGATCCTTGAGCATTTAATTTGGCATGTCTTACTCTTAAATCTCACTTAGGCTTGATTGCAAAGTCTGACAAATGAGTCTTTGGTGCATGCCAAGTTAAGATGTGGCTCCACCTTCTCAGGGCCTCATTTCCTAAATGCCAGCGATCCTTATAGATGACATTTACAGCATAGGCCACGTTCATGCAGTCAGACAGAGAGACCACAGATTGTTCTTAGTGCCATATAGTTAAATAACACGCCTTGGCTGAGAACATGGTTCATTCCCCAAACCAATTCTTACAAGACCTCTGTTAAATCTTAGTGATTCCTTTCATTCTAGTTTGAGGTGGGAGGCAGGCTATGCTTGAATTTAGGATTTCAGAAATATAGTATATCACTGGCTGATTTCTGTTTTAAGAGGTCTTAATATGGATTGGTGTTACAGTTTGATTTGTTTCTACAGGTGGAACATTTTTCCTTAATGCCGTAATGATACATACTTTTCCTTTTGCCTATCCTTTCCCTTGAATTGGAGGGGAAATTTTCTTCAGTAGGAAAATAGAGTGATGGAAAGTACCATTATATTATTCCATGTGAGACATAGAGATTTTTCCTTAAAAACTGGATACTGGATACTTTTTGCAGACAGGGCCCTGTATTGATCTCTTTCCTAACACATAACAGGTGGTTGCGCCATACACAGCCAAGACAAGAATGCATGGTGTGTTGTTCCAGTGGAACTGGGCTCATTTGTATAGTGAAGCCATGCTTCTTAGTCTGTGGATGAGAACATCTAGTCATAATTTATTTTGGAAAGGACCAATAATTTGTTTATAATAATATCATTCTTCCCCCCCCCCTTTCTGTCAATAGCAGCTGCTGTTGGCAGAGTATTACTAAAGATTTCAAGTTGGAGTTTTTAATGTGGGGTGGAGCAAAGAAGAACATAACATTAACATTGCAAATATTTTTAACAACAAAATTGATTTAGATGATACAGCTGACCAGTTCTGGAATCTATTGCCTGATGTTTCATTATTGATCCTTAGTATCGTATGCCTATGGCCTCCCATGGTCTGTATAATGTAGATATTTCTTAGATGTTTGAACAAATGATACATTTAGATGACTGTTAAATGTCATATCTTATTTGTATCTTTTCTTCCAGAGATTTTGAGGATAACTAGGACATTAATTGTTCAAGTTGGATAACTTTGTTTGATGGAGAATCTATGTTCTTGTGAAATTAGGATTTATGAAACAAGACAGAAAAAATAGGTATATAATTGGGTACATACTGTACTACTTAGTGAATCATCAAACCAGTATAAGCTCCATTAGCACTTATTAGAAACTAGGTTTTGTATGTCCTTGCTCTGCCTGAAAAACTAGGAGTTGTCCATGGGAGCAGCAGCTCATGTTGGCAGTAGACATCAAGTGACTTGGGATGCCTGGACCAAACCATCAAGTTAGACCACAGACTTCCTTGATCATTCTTAAGGCCATGGCAGGAAGCAGAATTAAAAACAAATACAAACTGACAAGGCAGTGTCCAGAACAAATTTATTATGTATTATAGTGTAGATTGTACTTAAGCTAAGGTAGTGAAAAGCTCTCAGAATGAATCTTTCGCCCCAGTGGTCAATTTTTCTTCAGCCAGATATACACCTACTATTGGGAGAAGTAGATGGATTATTAGGATGAAGATGCCTTAAGAAGCACAACCCAAACTTGGAGGCAAAGAAGGGCTCACATTGCCCTGACTTGGAAAAACCTGAAAGTGTTACAAAGGTATAATGCAGGAAATTTTGTGTGTGGAAGTTTTTCTAGGATGTGGACTCTAAGAGGAGCCCATGACTCCAAGAGATGACAAACTAAACTGAAGAGAGGGTTTGGATATGAAAAAGAAGGTAAAACTTTAAAGACAGTAGAAAAGAAGACACTTAACGGTGGAAGAAAAAGGAGTGTTTATTGGCCTTTATCTGTGCCTGCTTCCAGTAATTCATTCATTCAATCCAACCCTTGAATTCTTTCAAGGAAAAACTTTGACTTCTTTTGTGGGCAGTAGCATTTCCAATGGCTGGTTAAGCAACTTTGAGACATGAAGCTAATTTTTAAAGAATGTTTGCTATGGAAACACTTTCTTTGCCAATTCCAATCTTTGGCTTTCTTTGAGGTCCTAACAGTGCTTGGCACTTTGAGCTCTAGTGGTGGTAGGGCCTCCTGCACAGCACTACATAGTGTCATAAACATGAGTTCGAATTACAGAAGTCTGGGTCTGCAGCGCAGTTTCACCAGCTGTATGTATTTACCATGCACAAGTCAGTCTAATAATTTTTTAAGGTAGAATGAGGTAGTATGCTCCTCTAGTCCCTGCATTACAGGGTTACTAGAAGGATTGAAAGAGGATCCTGACTGTAAGGTGCATAACACAGAGCCTGGCAAATTACAAGCTTCCCATAAACTACAGCTGCTACTATTAGGTGATGATAAAAATGCTGATGAATGTATAATTAACCTTTTTCTATTCTCAGTTTGATTGTCAGCAACTTGAGGGCAGGGATGTTTTAACCTTTTGTGTAGCATCCAAATCTCATAGATCTTTAATTGTTGGTTGCTTTTAAAATGTCCAGACTTCCTATGATGCTATGCACGGAGTCACACTGTCTGTGATGGCCTTCCCCAGGTATTGTGAGCTTGGTCTTACCTGTTCTCCTTTTTCTCTGCAGGGTGTCAAGGTGTCAGTTGCACTAGACCTTACTCAGTAACAGCACTGGTATTCTCCATTTCATTAGTCAGGTTCTAGTTGGATCCTGTGGTTAGTGTGGTTAGGATGTTTGGTGTGGCTTGGCATCTCTGAAGTTAGTTTCTCAGTGTCCAGTCTGTAGTCTTTGGATAAGACAGGCCTTGAGTTCTGTCCTGCTTCCTCATATGTCCAGTCTGTAGAGTTCGCTATTTCCTTTTTTTTTTTTTTTTTGCCAGTCCTAGGCTTCGGCTCAGGGCCTAAGCACTGTCCTTGTGTTTTCTCAAGGCTAGAGCTCTACTACTTGAGCCACAGCACTACTTCTGGCTTTTTTCTATGTATGCGTGTGGTACTGAGGAATTGAACCCGGATCTTCATGCATGCTTGGCAAGCATTCTACCACTAGGCCAAACTCCCAGCCCTGCTATTTCCTTCTATTGTACGTTTCCTACTATAGTGCTCTCCACTTCCACCTTTCACCCTGGCCTTGCCCAAACCCCGAACCTCCCATTTTATTCGAGTCCTTGTCAGGAGGTTTCCTTTTATAGCACAGATTAATTCATACCAAAGACTTACTTTGTAGCAGTTTAGGTTTTCTCACTCCAAGAATATGGGAATTTGCAAACAGAATATATAAGGTACTGTTTTAAGCCTTATTCATCTTTCCACAGATCCCAGTAGATTTGTGCATCATACTCATTAGCTCCGGCCAAAGGTGGCAGCAGCAATAGCAACCTGGTATCTGAGAGAGCACAAGGCCCCTTTTGTTTAGGCATTCTTTCAGAAACTTGCATCTTCTGGGATTATGCATAGAAGGGTCTTTAAAAAAAAAAAAGTCATAAGCATTTCCCTCTCTTGGCAGCAATGGAAGCAGTAGGCAGACTGGACCACTTCATTTCCAGGACAGGGGAGAGGGCACAGAAGGCAGTTTGAGGGTGTGTTCACCCTCCTTCTGCAGCTCCTCTTGAATTAGCCTGAGAACAAGAGCATCTTCATAAGCTTACCTGAATGGGTTGCTGGTTTCTAGCATCTGGAGCTGGGAGGATTCTGGTGGAGTTCTGAGGACTAACCCTTAGGAAGTGACTTGGAAGACTCTAGAAACCCTAGATGTCTCCAGGTGCTTTTCTGATGAGCTTATAATAAGCTGACTGACCTCCCTTCATGATTTCTGGGTCCGAGGTGAGTGTGGGTAGATACAGGCTGTGTTGTGAGTGAGCAGAAGATTGTTGGGCCAGATAGGTTTTAGTGAACCCACTTGTACCTGTAAACCTTTGTTCCCAGATGTCTGGCCTCCTGGTTCTGGGTGGAGAAATTTGTTGCCTACTTTCCATCCTGTCTCAGGTTCAGCACAGATTAGCTCTTTCTCAGCTTTACCAGGCTGCTGGGCTTGGCTTTCAGCTTTGGAAAAGCTTATCATAGCTTTTCAGCTTGTCCTTTGTTCTTGGCACCTTCCCCACCCCTCCCCCCATGTTCTGCTATGCCAGAATCATTCAGCCTCCTAGGAAGACAAAGCAATACTTAGAGTCAAGAGAAAGCACAGTGTAACAAGTTGTAACCAGGGCCGGGAGTTTGGCCTAGTGGTTAAAGTGCTTGCCTAGCATGCATGAAGAACCGGGTTCGATTCCTCATGTACCACATACATAGAAAAAAGAAGCCAGAAGTGGTGCTGAGGCTCAAGTGGTAGAGCTCTAGCCTTGAGAAAATCCAAGGACAGTGCTCAGGCCCTGAGCTCAAGCCCAACCAAGACTGGCAAAAAAAAAAACAAGTTGTAACCAAAGTATATACTAGTTTGTATGTCTTAATTCATTTAGTATTAACTCTCCCCTATTAACACAAGGAGGGAAATTAAGTTTAGCTATGGATTGGTGAATCTGACTTAAGAAGAAGACTCTCTTTATCTGATGCTTGAGTAGTTGTTGTCTTTGTCTTGTCAGCTCAAGGCTACCATCCTACCCTTGAGCCAAGCCCCACTTCCCATTTTCTAGAGGTTAATTGGAGATAAGAGTCTCAGGTCCTTTCGTGCCTGGACTGGCTTTGAACCTTGGTCCTCAACTCTCAACCTCCTAAGTAGCTAGGATTACAGGTGTGAACCACCCTGTGTATTTTATATTCTTTAATACTTTTCCCCTTTTCATAAAAATGGAGATCTAGAAAAATCCCAAGTGCGTTCTTAACAGAGTGAGTACTGGTGGTTCATATATACATACAATTCTTTCAAACAGTGACTTGATTAAACTTTAAAAAGAGTTATACATTAAATATAATGTTTATTATTGCATATAATAAAACAGTTTAACATTTTTATAACTTAAGAATGAATATTAGTTTACTGTATAATGAACAAACATAAACTTACAGTTAGATTTTCAGGATTGCCATTTAGTTTGAAGAGTTTTTTAACATTCCCATGTTTTTTTAGTTTAACTTCAAAATAATGGTAATAGTAATTTTGCCATATTATCAGACTGGTGGTCTCTTCCCCTTTGCCATTCTTCAGGTTTAAAATGATTTCAGATTTCTAGTCTAGATGCATGACCATAGTTACTGTATCTGTAAAAGATTCCTATCTCCCCTCGATGGATCATTTACAAAAATCAATAGTGATTTTTTAAAAAAATGTTTGCTCATGAAAGTATTTTTCTACTCTGAGTGTCTGTATTGGGTAGCATTCTCAGTTCTCCTGCCTATGCAGTGGCTCCTGGCAAGATGTTACTCCCTGTGGAGTGGCTTAGAAGGATGATAGAGCTTGGGATTTGGAGGTTAAGACCCAGACCCATGCTGTTGCAATCACCGTGAGCTTGGGTGAGCCAACATGGTATCTTCACTGCTGCAGGTGCTCATGGGTGAAAATTTCTTTCTCTGCTTCTTGCCTCATCTGGTTCTTGCCAGAGCCCTTGGATTTAGGAGTGGGTCTTAGTTCAGCTGGTATGTTGTATGAACTTAGTTATCTGCTCTCCTGTCAGTCCTTCCTTGGCTAAAGACTGATGAGGAGAAGGTAGAGGTGGGAAGGAAGTTGCCTGGGGTCCTGAGCCTGTTCTAAGGCTCAGTAGTGAAGGAACACACTTCACAATGACCCTGAGATATCTAGAATAGGTCACATGGGACATTTGCCAAATGGCTGATATCTTTACACTTTGACACAGAGAATACAAGGGTATACTTACCTAGAATCTTTACTGGTGGCAGGAAATCTGGTGCTTCGTTTGCGTTCAAGTACTAGACTCATCAGTTCTGTGTGAGTACTGACTCACTGTTAGCAGTGTGACCTCTACCTTCTGCTACCTTCTTTTCTGAGGTGTCAGAACTTAGTTGTGCTGCCAGCCCAAATACCTGGAGCCTTTCCTATCAAGTGCTGCTGCTTTCTGGAATATCTGTTACTACTTTAAAGCAAGCCTCATTATATTAATCCTTGTACCTAGTTTACTTAAAGATGTGAACATAGAAGAGAAACCAGTAATTGATTTTGTTTTTTTAATATGAAGAACAAGCCTGCAGCCAAGAGGGAAAGATGGAATCAGCTTATGAGTTGCAGTAGTACAGAGTACTTTGCCTTAACTGGGCGAGGTAGCTCACACCTGTAATCCTAGCTACTCAGGAGGCTGAGATCTGAGGATCAAGATTCAAAGCCAGCCTAGGCACAAAAGGACCAGAGACTCTTATCTCCAATTAACCTCTAGCAAACAGAAGGTGAGGCTTGGCTCAAGGGTAGGGTGGTAGCCTTGAGCCGAGAGCTCAGGAACAGCACCCAGGCCCAGAATTCAAGCTCCATGACCCACCAAAAAAAGAAAGAGAAAGAGCGAGAGAGCGAGAGAGAAAGAGGGCGAGGGAGAGAGAGAAAGAGAAAAGCAAGCAAGCAAGCAGAGTACTTTGCCTTCTCATTTAAAAAAATAACAGATACCATTCTGCCTATATTAGAGTAAAATGCCTATTAAAACAATTTTGCTAATCGATAGTCTGGGATTTGGTTCTCCAGTTGCCCATGTTAGTATTCTGGTTGAGATCGTAGGTGATTTTCACATATAGTGTAAATTCTGATAGGTTTTACTATCCAATGTGTACATAAAACAAGAGCTATCCCAACAGTTCGCCTGGGGAGTAACATGTGGAGTCAGCCTTGAAGAAGGCCCAGATTGTTGAGATGAAGAAGGATGGGTGAGCTCCATGAAGACAAGGGCTGTGACTCGAAGTTTCCCTGTATATCCAAGCCCATCACAGAGAGCCCGGGATCTAGTGGATGTTCTTCAAATATTTGTTAAATACATAAATGACTGAGCAATGGGAAGCACAGGTAAGGGTATGAAATGAGAACCTGCCTTCCAAGGAGAGGCTTTGACTCTCAAGACATGAAGTGTTCCTTATTGGCAGGCAGGAGTAGTTGTGGATGACTTCTTAGAGCCGATGTGCTGATTGATGGTGGCGTCTGAAGCAGGTGGGAAAGGAGGGCTTTTAGCTCTTATGGATACTGGGCAGGGTACAGAGCAAGATGTGGTATATAGGTGCTTGGTGTTTGCTCTCCAGTGATTTGGAGAATAAGGATTACATCTTCTTGTTAGACCATTGTCACTCTGTACCAATCTGCCATCATGATCTCTGAATAGGCACCCTTCAGTTTTCTTGGAACCCTGTGGGAGGAGGGGCTGGAGGCCTGCACAGGGCAGTAGAGGCGGAGTAGGAATCCTAGCAACACCTGTGTACATTGTACCTGACCCAGTGATTGACTGATATCAGCCAAGCCTGGTTCTCAATACTGGTGACTTTGTGCGGAATGAAAGGTTGTCTTTGTCAAGAGCTTGCACTCTCAATGGAAGAATAATACTTCCCAGCTGCCAGATTATAAGCAAAACCCATGGAGTAAATTTGTTTCGTAGCTCAGTGACTAAGAACACAGATATGGGGGCCTGGGGGTCCTTACTCTTCACTTGCTAGCTGTGTAACCTTAGGCAAGTGGCTTAGGGACCGCATCCCTCAGATTGTTGTCTGTTAATAGTATCTACCACCTGCCTCGAGGTGGTTGTGAGAATGAAGTGGATCCATCTCTATATGTATTTAAAGTTTTAGGACAGAGCTGGAAACACGGTAAATATTTCATGTGGTAATGATTACTTTGGAGGTAGAGGCCCTAAGCCTTATTCAGACGTAATAGGATTGCAGAGGTCCCATGAAATAATGTCTCCACAGCAGAGATCCTGGCAGAGAGGCTCAATGCTCATTATCACTCTTGCTTTTCAGAACAAAATAAACATTTGTTGATATGTTACTCTCATGTCAAGAAAATTGACAAAATTACCCCTACATCCTCTTTCCTCCTCCAGAAGGCCCTCGAAGAGCTCTCCTCTGGCCACATAGTAAGAATTACCTGAGGTGAAGTATAAGCCAGCAGGGGCTTTCTAATGGCCAATCCACAGTGGATTATTAAAAATACTTTTCTTCTATGTAGGAGATCTCACAGGCCCAGGATACTTTGGTGGATTATGTGACAGGCATGTTTGGGGAGGAGTGTGGGAAGCACATACTGAGTTAGCACATTACTGAGTTTCTTTGCTTGGGGCATACCTCTTCTCCAGGTTTATTTGCCCTATTCAGGTCAGGAGGTGGCAACAAGCAGGAAACAAAAGAATGCATGACATTTCTAATTGGATTCAGGACATTGAAAGAATTTTAGGCCCACATTACAACCAGGTAATGTTAGACGAAGGAGGCAGCCTCTGCCAGGCCTTCCTCCTCCATTGACTCCTAAGATGAAAGGTGAGCAGAACCTGACTGCTGGTAGAAGTCGCCCCTGGTGGCAAAGGACACTTCCAAGAGCTTGTCCCTGTATAGTTCTCAGTTCTGTAGGAGAGATGGGTAAAGTTAAGAATAAGGGTTTGGTAATCCTAGCACTTTCTTCCTGTTGGTCTCTTAAGATCTTGGCCATGGAAGAGCTTGGGTATTTTGGCGTGCCAGTGTAGGGTGAGGTTTCTTCATTATTTCTCTCCTTTGACTATCATATCCAGCATGTTGCCCTCTGTTATTGTAAAGTCAAAGTGAAAATAGTGTAAGAAAATACTGGATCTTTTCACAAGGCTTCTAGGATTAGGGGAGACCAATAGGCAATAATATTCCTGCTTCTTAGTAAAATGTCTCATTAGTATTGTTCTATCCCCTTTCTTTTAAAAACACCCTTTCATGATGAGACATCAAATAAGTGAGTTATTTACTGTTTATGTGGTTTTCTCAGCCTTTTATTTTTAAAAAAATTTTTTGTCAGTTCTAGGGCTTGAACTCAGTGCCTGAGCACTGTCCCTGAGCTTCTTTTGCTCAAGACTAACACTCTACCACTGGAGTCATAGTGCCACCTCTGGCCTTTTCTGTTTATGTGGTACTGAGGAATTGAACCCAGGGCTACATGTATACTAGGCAAGCACTATACTACTAAACCACATTCTCAGCCCTCACCCTTTCAAATAAAGTAGCACTTGTCTTCAAGCTCCTTTGACAGGAATTTAGGTAATAAATCAGTGACAGATCTTTTTATCCATAAATCCCAGTGGCCTTGATGGTGAACCTATGATAGAAAGGTTAGAGAATGGGAGGGAAAAATCGGAAGAGAGTGAGGGAAGGGGTGACACTTTTCAAAAGAAATGTATTCTGGGGGCCAGGAGTTTGGCCTAGTGGTTAAAGTGCTTGCACGAAGACCCGGGTTCGATTCCTTGGTACCACACACATAGAAAAAAGCCAGAAGTGGTGCTGAGGCTCAAGTGGTAGAGCTCTAACCTTGAGAAAATCCAAAGACAGTGTTCAGGCCCTGAGTTCAAGCCCAGGACTGGCAAAAAAAAAAGAAAGAAAGAAATGTATTCTGTATATGTTACTATGATCCCTTTGTATATCACCCTTACAGTGACAATAAATGAAAAAGAAAAAGGATTGGAAACATCAATGGGAAACTGATTCAGCTACATTTGCATATCTATATAATATCTATACATCCTGCCCTGAATACTGCCCTTTTGAAAATTTGAGTGCTTCCTTACTACTTTTAGGTTACCCTTGAAGGTTTTAAATTGAAAGTAAATGACCAGGGATTTTGTATTTTTCTAAACTCTAGATATTCTAAGGTCTAAACTCTAAATTTTTCTTAGAGAAGGTGAAAACAGACTAAATTTTACTTAGAAAAGGTAAAAACAGACATTTCTTTTGGTTTTAATGAAAAGACTACAAGTATCTGTAGGGAAATGGGATTCTAGATACAGTGTGAAGAGGAAAAGGAGGACAGCTAAGAAAATTTGGAGTAGACAAGAGTGAAGGTTCAAGCAGGATGGAAAAGAGTGAAGGAGAGAGTATGAATGAGTGCATAGGTGAAAATGGGGAGGACAGAGTAGGCATCAGACAGAATGGCCTGAGATCAGATTGAAACCAAGGTAAATACATTGGGAAAGTGTGTGTATGGGGGAGCAGTCATGGAGGGATGAGTGGGAGAAATGGCAGAACCTAAGAAATACCTGTGCAAACGATGTTTATTGAAGCACTGTTTACCATAACGAAGATATGGAACCAATCCAGATGCCCCTTAGTAGATGATTGGACCAAGATGATGTGGTACTTATACACAATGGAATTCTATGCTGCCATCAGAAAGAATGACATCACCCCATTTGTAAGGAAATGGAAAGACTTGAAAAAAATATTAAGTAAGCCAGACCCAAAGGAACATAGGCTCAGTGGTTCCCTCATTTGTAATAATTAGTACACAGCTAGGACTCTCCTAGCAGAGGATTACAATAGCGCAAAACCTAAGTACATTAAGGTCATATAGAATGAGACCAAATGAAAGGCTCTCTAGGATATCTTGTGTGATTGTTGTTTTTAATGTACTATGTTATTTCTCTTCTCTTTTTTTGCCCTTTGGTTAGTCTCATATTGTTACTATATCTGGTATAGTAACTTTTTAAGAAGTTATTGCAAAAGTTTGTTAACTAATTGAATAGAATGAAGAAAATCTTGAGCTTTAAGATTATTGTCATTAAATCGAAGGTTTTCTATTTTTTTTAATTTATTTATTTATACCTGGTATATTGTATATATGTTTATTTGTTTATTTGAAATAGGAAAGGAAGGGAGGAAAACAAGATGATTGGGAAGGGGTGAGGGGAGGGGAATGAGAACACAAACATGATAAGGGGTATCAATGTGTGAGAAGTAAAGCACCTACTACCTGGTGAATGTAACTATAACCCCTCTATACATTACCCTGACAATAAAAAAATTAAACTAAACTAAATTTTAAAAAATACCTGTGCATAGGAGAGACTTTTAAGGGAATTTGAATATCTCTGGCATTCAGGGTGGCACTGGGAACCTACTGAGCAAGGAAATCACTGGATATTACCATCTAATGGGTCATGTGTGCTGTGGGTTAATTTTCTTGTGATCTTGTGATTAAGGCCAGTCTTTGTTGACTCAGCAAGTTCTATTCCTCTACCTCCTTTCTTCAGTTTGAATTTGTAACAACTCCTGCATAAATCTTGGATATCTCTGAGTTTCTAACATTCATTTTAAATAAAAAGGGAGAAAAAAAGCTGTGTTCTCAAACTCTTCTCTTCCTTCCTAGGCTCTGCTACTTCTCCTTTTTCTTTTCCCTTGCCACCAAGAATTATTGTATTCCTTTTTAAGAAGTTATTGTAAAAGTTTGTTTGTTAACTAATTGAATAGAATGAAGAAAATCTTGAGCTTTAAGATTATTGTCATTAAATCGAAGGTTTTCTATTTTTTTTAATTTAATTTTATTTATTTAGGTTTTTTTTTTTTTTGGTGGATCATGGGGCTTAAACTCTGGGCCTGGGTGCTATCCCTGAGCTCTTCAGCACAGGCTACCATCCTGATCCTGGAGCCACAGCTTCACTCCAGTTTTTTAGTAGTTACTTGGAGATAAGAGTCTCACTTCTTTAGTGCCTGGGCTGACTTTGAACCTTGATCCTCTTGAGAAGCTAGGGTTATAGGCGTGAGCCACCAGCCGGGGTGATCTTTCATTCTTTTTTTTTTTTTTTCTTTCATCACTTGCTGGAATGCTTCTATTTAGTCCAGGTTCATGGTCCTCCAGCTTCTAGATCCCAGATGTTGGGATTATAGAGGTGCACCACCACACCTAGCTTATATATTTTTAGTACTAGTCTTTCTAAAATGTATGGAATTATGCTGTTTTCTAAAATCTGGAACTTATTGTCATCACATAAACATATATTTCCACCTTGGATCTACAAATTCCTAACTCCATACATAGTTTGGGGCTTTATCTCCTTAGGAGAAAAGGGTAGGAATAGGGTGAAGAAAAGGGGTCCATGTTGATTTGTATGATGGGATGATGTTGGTTCTGGATTTTTCTATATTCTAGATGATTATTCTATAATTTTCTTTTTTTTCCTGGCAGAGACATTAATATAAATGAGAAGCCAGCTCTTTATGTGGCTTTCTAAGGGTGTTTTGTTTTGTTTTGTTTATGTGTGGGTTATGGTTCTTGAACCCGGCATGGGCATTGTCCCTGAGCTCTTTTGCTCAAGGCTACCACCCTACACTGGTGTCTGGGCATTGTCCCTGAGCTCTTTGGCTCAAGGCTACCATCCTACCCTTGATCCAAGCCCCACTTTCTGTTTTCTAGGGGTTAATTGGAGATAAGAGTCTCTGGTCCTTTTGTGCCTGGGCTGGCTTTGAACCTTGATCCTCAGATACTAGTCTCCAGAGTAGCTAGAATTACAGGCAGCAGCCACCATCTGGCTCTCAGGCTTTTTAAAGAAAGAAGCAGTTCTGGTCGTTGAGTATCTTTGATGGGAATTGAATTATCTCTTGAAAAGTGTGGTGCTTTGTGTACAGTAAAGTGACTTCTGACCTTCTTGTCCTGCTAAACATCTTCTATGTTCTGAGTTGCCTAGAGAGGCCTGTGTATAACTCTTATCAGAAGAAGGAGCGGTGCCAGGTACACTCTTTAAGATGGACTCTGCTTCACAGAAGTACTATGTGTTACTTAGCTACATTATGGAAAGTGTTCTGTTTTGTGAAAAGTATTTAGTAGGGGCAATCAGAAAAGAAAGCTGGGGTTTACTGTTGTCAGGTGAGCTGGCTGGGAAGTGGGCATTTCAGTGCTTCTACGTGGTTGTCAGCAACACGCCTGTCCACACTACACTGCTTTCTCCCTCTCTTCTTTCCTGAATCCCAGCACCAAGGGTCTAACAACAGCGTGCCGGTTTTAGGCTACTTCTCTGAAAGTGTGGTTAATGAGGTTACTTTACACATTAGTGTTTTAAAGTTATGCTTCTTAGTTTCCTTATTTTAGAAATTATGAAAAATGTAACAGGCAAAATTATACTGTGTGTGTATATGTGTGTGTGTATGTTTGTGTACATATGGCATAGATATATGGTGGTTATCAAGATTTTCCCCATATGTGCCCTCTTTGATTTCTGGCTTTTTTGTTGTTGTTGTTGCTTCTTATTGAGAATTTTAAGGCAGATCCCTGACCTCAGTTATTCAGTTATTTCACTTTTGTATAAGGCAGCCGGCACCTTGGAAAGCACAGATGTATAGTATTCTTGGGTAACCCTCAGTGTCCTTTTAAGAGTCAGGTAACCTCTAGTGTTAGTATATACTTTATACTTTTTTTTTTTTTTTGCTCCAGTCTTGGGGCTTGAGCTCAGGACCTAGGCACTGTCCTTGGACACTTTTTGCTCTAAGCTAGCAAACTCTGTTGCTTGAGCCATAGGGCCACTTCTGCCTTTTCTGTGTATGTGATACTGAGGACTCAAACCCAGGGCTTTGTGAATGCTAGGGGGGGAGTACTCTACCATTAGGTTACACTCCCTGCCCAGCATGTATTCTTTTAAAAAACAAAAATGCATTTAGGTCTTTAAAGAAGTGTCCTTCTGGGTTCTTTTGTTAGAATTAGGATTAAACAAATACCATATTTGGCATGTGAATATTATATCTCTTAATCAAGAGCAATTATCAGCCACACACAAAACACATACACACACACACTTAATCCATGCCATTTACTCATTTTAGAAATGGGGTCAGTTCTGCAGAATGTCCCACATTCTTGGGTATATCTGTTTTCTTGCAGGGTCATGTTCATGTTCTCCTATCGCCTAGATTTCCTGAAACTGGAAATTTACTCCAAAGGCTCTATTAGATTCAAACGAAGCATTTTTTAGTCAGGACTGCTGTGTGCTTCCCACTGTAGCACAATAGGAAAAACCTTACTAACTTCAAGATAAAAACTCTCAGTGAACATTGAATCCAAAGATGAATATGGCTGCTAGGAGCCTGTGGCTCATGCCCATAATCCTGCTACTCAGGAGGATGAGATCTGAGGATTGTGGTTCAGAGCCAACTCAGGCAGACAGATCTGAGAGATTCTTATTTCCAATCAAATTTGGAAATCAAATCCAAATCAATTTCCAGGCAAATAGCCAGGAGTGGTAGAGTGCCAGCTTTGAGTGAAAAAGCTCAGAGACAGCAAGCACCTAGGTGCCCAATTCAGGACCATGTAGCAGCAAAACAACCAATACCAGCTGCCTTAAATCTCTTTGTGGACCCATACCAGGATGAACAGCCTGGCAGAGGTCATTAAATGTAGTGGGGATGTGAGGGTCAAGTGTTATCCCAGGTTGGAATACCTCAGCATCAAAGAAAGATTGCCCAAGTAGCTTAGAAACTAGCACTCTGAGAAACTGCACATAGAAATACAGTGCCCTCCCATTCATTAGCAGTTGTTTCTGTAAGTGGTTTTATTCCATACAATTCTTTCTTTCTCTCCTAGCCCACTATGCATTGCGTTATTCAAGGTGTGGTAATGTGGCTGCAGGAACCTTTTAGTACACTTGGGTCAGGATAGGCCTGCAAAAATCTCCACAACTTCCTGTGTGTTATCAGTGAGAGTCACAGTAGTAGAAGAGAAGCTGGCTTCATGCCTGAAGTGGAAACCCACCTGGGTCAACCAACTCTGTATCTTCAAGTCCTTCTGCATGAACTGTGGTGAAGTCAGAGCAAAGAAACAGTAAGCCCAGTGTTCTCATGACACCTTGGTATTTTTGCTTTGGAGAAATGTCATGAAGAGGTTTACACTTTTCTAAGAATAAAGTGGAGCTTTAAAATGGTTCATGGGTGCTTTGATAAGTTTTTGGATTTCTGAAGTAGTTAACGTACTGATTATAGTCTGCTTTTTTCCATTACTGTCTCTTTTCTACTCAATTGCTACCTCTAGTAAGTTATTCAACAAAGTAAAATTTTAACTGGAGGATGGTTTCAATTGAGGACTTACAAGCCAGGAATTAAGGGGGAAAAATGAATTTGTCTACCTATTAACTTTTTTTTTAATTTAATTTTTTTTTTTGCCACTCTTGTGCTTGAGCTCAGGGCCTAAGCACTGTCCTTGGACTTTCTCAAGGCTAGCACTCTACCACTTGAACCTCAGCACCACTTCCGGCTTTTTGCTATGTATGTGGTACCAAGGAATCGAACCTGGGTCTTCGTGCATGCTAGGCAAGCACTCTACCACTAGGCCAAATTCCCGGCCCTTAACTTTTTATTTTTATCTGAGGAGTATCTTTTTCATTGTTGTAGTCTACATTTAGTACAGTACTGAGTAGTCAGTACTCAGTAAATGCTGTTTGTGTAAACAAAAGATAGTAGGGCAGTGGTGCATTTTTTTTTTTATTTGGTCGCTTGTGGGGCTTGAACTCTGGTCCTGGGCACTGTCCCTGAGCTCTTCAGCTCAAGACTACCACCCTATCCCTTGAGCCACAGTGCCACTTATGGTTTTCTAGTGGTTAATTGAAGAGTCTCATGTTTTTTAGTGCCGGGGCTGGCTTTGAACTGGGATCCTCAGATCTCAGCCTCCTGAGTAGCTAGGATTATAGGCGTGAGCCATTGCTCCTGGCTAGGAGTATTTATTCTTGTTTAAAAATCTCAAGTAATGCCAGGCCAGGTGGCTCACATCTGCAATCCTAACTACTCAGGAGGCTGAGACCTGAGGATCAAGATTCAAAGCCATCCCAGGCACAAAAGAACCTGAGACTCTAACCCCTAGAAAACGGGAAGTGGGGGCTTGGCTCATGAGTAGAGCAGTAGCCTTGAGCTGAAGAGACCAGGGACAGTACCCAGGCTGAGTTCAAGCCCCATGACCCACAAATAAACAAAAACAAACAAAAGAAAAAAAAACTCAAGTAAACAAAATGATCACAGTGGATAACCCTGAGACAGTTTTGGAAAAAATCTTTGACACATGCATGAGAGATGGATAGGTAGATGTGTGTATGTGTTTGTGAGAGAGAGAGGGAGAGAGAGAGAGAGAGGACAAATAGGAGAGGGATTTGTCTTATTCTTGTCTATTTAACAAAATAGCACATATATACAACCTAAAAAGCGACTGAGTAAATTCTGGATTTTGTTCTAAAAAGAAACAAATAGCAATTCCTTGAAGAAAAAAAAAACAATTCTTATTATAAACAACCAAAAACTTGCTAGAGTACCGAACTTTGAAGCATTTATTGCCTGAGAGTGAAATACTTAGGTCATGCTAATTCTGCTGTCTTTGTGCTTGCAGAACAATGCACTCTTTGATATGGCCACACCGCAGTTTTATCATGGACTGTCACGTGCTTTCAGGCCTTAAGTGCAGAATCTGGCTTCTAGTCCCTGTTTTAAGTGTGGCTGTTGAGAAAAGAAGCTGGATTAGTGAAAAGGCTTTTGTCTATACCTTTGTACTCTTTTTCTGCTCCTTTTACACAGAAGCCAATTTGGTTGTGGCCTATTCAAAGGAAAAGTCATAGAGCTGAGAACCAGTGATCCAGATTCCTCTGCAAGCACCCTTCTAATCTGGCTCAGTCATCCAGATCTTTATCATGTATGTGCTGATGAAATCTCCAAAAGTTGGATAAAATGGCATCTTTACATTCCACCAGGACAGGTCTTTTTGCTAAGGAAGCAATGTGAATTGTGAAGGCCCTGGAGCCCATCCACCTGGGCTCAATACAGGGTTCTGCTTATTAGCTGTTAGGCCTTGAGGAATTGTTAACTCCTTTGTGCTAGTTCCTGGTCTGTAAGATGAGCTAATAGCTCAATGTGAAGCATAAAAAGAACAATATATACAAAGAAAGCACTTGATAAATCCTAGAAACTCCTTAGCCTATTTATATATGTAAGCTTGTTTAGAGGGCATTGAAGGCATTAAGGAGCAAAAGGTGAGGGAAAATGAGATTTCTTTCTGAATGACAAGAGGATATTATTTTGGGTGGTTCAAGACCTGGTAGCAAAAAATGAGTTGATGCTAAAGATAGCAAGCAATGAAAAGGTTCAGGGTAACCTCCCTCCCTGCCCAAAGCCACCAGGAAGTAGATGCTCTGGCTCAGACAACTGGACCTGGCTACCACCAGCATTCCTGAGGATCTGAGCCATATTCCTCGAGTAGTTTTCCCCTTTACTGCTTTAGCTGCTCTTTAGAAAGCCAGTCAGCTGTAATAGAAACTAGACCTCTAAAAATTGTACCTATATGGCATTTGTTTCAAAGTAATAGGGCTAGAAGGAGGGTAAGTGGGCAGGGAATAGACTTCATCTATACATGATCATAAATGGGTATAAGATTGGCCACGAGGCTGCAGGATGAGTAGACGCCTTGGATCATAACATTCTTCCTACCCTTGTATATGTTGGAAACTTTCTATAAAAAAAAAGATTTTAAAAAACTGAACAAAAATAAAAGTTCATGAAGACATACAAAGTGTACTTTCAAAACATAAAAATAATTGAAATGTTTTAATCATATAGTAAATATTAAAATTCTCATACATATGATAAATACTCCAGAATAGTGGTCAACAGAGAGGAGAAAGTGGGAGACATAGAAAAGCAGGGAATACATAAGGCTCTTCACTTGGGCCTCTAATGCTTTGTTTCCAAATATTAAAGTTAGTGCTAGGTACCTGGGTATTTGTTGTACTTAGTATAATTTTGTCACAATAAAAGAATAATACATTCTACCATGCTTTTAAGATGTTTAGGCATGTTAGGAACCAGCTGTAGGAAGGAGGCACTGAGGGTCTCTTCCTTCTCTGAGCACACTCACTCTGCAGCTTGGTGAGGAAGTGGCTGCCACTCGTAATGTTTCATGATGTAGAGGGCAGCCCTCATGAGTGGACAAGTGGACGGAAGATGGACAAAATTAAAAGTGGCTAGATAGTAGGACTTACTAGATA
The DNA here is from genome assembly GCF_031878675.1 of Megascapheus bottae. Lineage (NCBI taxonomy): Eukaryota > Metazoa > Chordata > Mammalia > Rodentia > Geomyidae > Megascapheus > Megascapheus bottae. Next base: position 39,260,055 of record NC_143516.1, on the reverse strand, counting down.
CTACATTGAAAATAGACTATGCAACTTGTGTATGGACAGGAGGGAAAACCTGGGAGAGAGCTAGGGAAGGGATGATATTGTCGGTAAAGAAATACACTCATTGTCTGACTTAGATAACTGTAACCCCTTTGTATATCACCTTTATAATGACAACCACAACAGTTAAACTAGATTAAAAATGTACAAAGATGGCTAGATACAGTGGGATTCATGTCTTCTGAAACATGCTGATCCACTGCCCTTATCAGAGAGATTAGCTAAACCACTGAGGAAGAGTTGGTTACAGTGACTTAAGTGTTTAGAGACAAGAAAAAGGAAGGTTTTAAGAGCACAGTTTTGAATATAGTAGTAGTTCCCTTGGTAAGGCTTCAGGAAAGGAAAGCTATGTCCTCTGCTGATTAACAGCCTGTGTGTTAATGGAGTCAGCTTTCCCCCAACAAAGTGAGACTGTCTAGGTCAACCCTCAGTTCATGGTGAGCAGGTAACTCTTCTGGACCTGAGTTGTAATCTGCCCACTCTCCTCCCCCAAAATGGCACCTTTTGCTTCCTGCCTTCATGCCTCTGGAGAGAAGGCTTGGAGATGGAAATGATTTTCCATCCATTCTCTATGTGATTTCACTTATTCTTAGATGGGGGTTACAAGCATGTGCACTGTGCAGACAGGTGTTCTCCTGATCTAACAGGTAATGCAGGTGTGGCCTGTTCACTTCTTCCCTAGACCTGTTGCTAGTGAATCAGAAGAGACAGCATTTAGACACATGCCTCAGGCTCTAAACTGCACTAATCAGAACAAGCCTCTGGGTTGAGCCTACTTAGAAAGGGGCAGGAAAGGAATACCATGTTTTGGCTAATGTGTGGGATGTTCATTTCCATAGGCTATGCAGAATCTTTGTCTGCCATTGTACATTGGTACTATATAATCTTAGCTGATAGGGGAGCACCTTTCATAGTCATGGCTGAAGATAAAAGATCCCTTTAGGATTTCTTTCTCACTAGAGTTACCTAGAGTCTTGGCATTATTTTGCTCCTATGACCTGAAGACTAGAGATCTTCCTGTTAGGCCCTGCTCCTACAACCTCATTGGGTGAGACCCAAATCTATTCCTTCAAATGCAAAGAGTAATAATACCTCACCCTCTTCCCCAGACACATACACACATACACTGGGGAAGGAGGAAATTAGAACTCCATTGGCTTCCACATTATCTTTGTAACTTTTGGAAGAGGCTTTATCTGCGGGTACACAAACTTTATGTATGTGTTATTGTAAATAAAGACACAAATGCATTTGTCTTATGTGAGAGAAAGTCACATTATGACATTTTCTCAGAAAGTGTTCCTTGCAATGAAAAACAGGTGATAGAAATGGCAGGAGTTCTTTTGAAAAGAGCAGGTGAAGCTGGGCTGTGTGGACTTGCTTTCAGGTTGAGTATAATACTCCATCTCACCCCAGAATGCATCTACTGCAACTGCTCAGGCTCTTCCCTTTGATATTTAATTTGAATAGCTTAAATGTAGGCTAACTTTCTCAGACAAATACATATTACTTTTAAGAGGACCGCATTTGGATGATTCACATATATTTGAGGTATAATTTTTACCAGATTGTATTTTGGGGTCTTTTCCCCCTTTAGTGGCTTGTTTATCTCTCATAACAAACACAAGGGCATGGGAAGACTGAGTATATAGCAGACCTTGAAAGAAGCATATGAGGCTGTCCTCAAAATTGATGTCTGTTTTGGGGCTAAAGGAAGTCTACAGTCAAAATCTCAGTGTTTAATGAAGAAGACGAACATCTTCACTAAGAGTTTGTATCTTGAATTAAAATACGCATCATATCAAGAACTATCTGTACAAGTGGGTGAACAAGGAAGAACATACATTTAGGAAGAAAAATTCAAGATTATCCAGGACTTGCCACTATAAAGACATAATTCAGGGTCTAGGGATGTGGCCTAGTGGTAGAGTGCTTGCCTGGTATGCATGAAGCCCCTGGGTTTGATTCTTTGGTACCACATTAACAGAAAAGGCCAGAAGTGATGCTGTGGCTCAAGTGGTTGAGCTCTAGTCTTGAGTACAGAGAGGCACGGGGAAAGTGCCAGGCCCAGAGTTCAAATGACAATAATTTAGAAGTTGGGAACAACATATAACTAACCAATGCCTAGTACAGGTGATTGCTGTTTTTAGTAGCATACTTAGGAGAGTAGGATGTGAACATTAATGGGGGCCAGCGATCAGGGCAGCTTGCAGGATGTTCTTAGTTATATAAGCAAAAGACTGTAGGAGAAAAAAAAATCACAGGCCACAAAGGTTGATCAAGCAGGCATTTGTCTGCTTCTTCACTTACCAGATTATGTAAGAGTAAGCATCTATTATATTGGGAATCAATGGACATTAAAGACTGAAAAAAGTTATCAACTCTCAATTCAAGGTTCATAAATGAGGGCTGGGAGTTTGGCCTAGTGGTAGAGTGCTTGTCTAGCATGCATGAAGACCCGGGTTCGATTTCTTGGTACCACATACATAGAAAAGAGCTGGAAGTGGTGCTGTGGCTCAAGTGGTAGAGCTCTAGCTTTGAGGAAAGCCCAAGGACAGTGCTCAGTCCCTGAGTTCAAGGCCCAAGACTGGCAAAAAAAAAAAATATATAAAGATTCATAAATGACAAAAAGATCTTTAAAAATTAGAATAGTGTATGTCAGTAGGTAAGACTATAATTTTCACTCTTAGCATGCATTGTTAAAATCATAGGTAGTAGTATCCTATTGTTGTCCAGCTGAATCTACTTTGTGGTTCTATCAAGTACAGTTAGTTGCTCCCTAAAGCCAGTTCATCTCTAACTACATCAGTTTTTGTTATTGTTACAGCTTGTTTGTTTCTGGCCTTTGCATACAGATTGAGCTCATTTGCAAAAATCCAGAACGGAATTTGTATTTTACATGATCTAATAAGCGCATGTAAGTTTCCTAGCTTAAGAATTTCTGTGGGCCTTCTACTTTGAAATCCAAAGACAGGCAAGTCATAAAATGTAAATGGTTTTTCCAATTCTCCTGTTCCCCAACTTTTGGCAGTCTATTTGGAAAGCTTTTCCACAGGAAGAACCTATTGCACCCCAGTTCTTGTCTTGCTATTCTGTACAGGATGACTTCATTTTTAGTTCATTCTTGAAGTTTTACTGTATAAACAGTAAGTTCTTCACCCATGGCCAGGTTGGCCTTTCTAGACCTATATAAATTAAACTGGCTGGAGGCAGAAAGAATCAGAAAGGGACCCAGGAAATTGGGGATTTTTTTGTTTTGTTTTAGTAGTTCTGGGGTTTGAACTCAGGGCTTCTCACTAGGGTAGTGCTCTGCCATTTGGGTCACACTTCAGCCCTGTTTTTTCACTGGTTATTTTTGAAATAGAGTCCCTTTTCCTGCCCAGTTGAGTACCTGGACAGCAATCTACCCATCTTAGACTTCTGTCTTTGCTTGCACCTCCTGTCCAGCTTCCCTCCATTAAGATGGATGGAATTTTGTGGTCTGACACCATCCATCTTCCCAATCTCAGCTTTCCAAGTAGACCTTGTTCATTTTAAGTGCTGAGACTGCTTACCTTAGAAACTGGTACTTACCCTCTTGGGTATCTAACAATTACTTTTGTATTTTGAAAAGATGAGAAAGACCGAGAAGAAATCAACAACTACTGTTCTATTGTTTTGTTTGTGTTCCTGGTTATGGAATGAGAGAACTGTTTACCACCAACCCAGTGACCTATGATCTTTGCTCCACTTCCTTCCTGATTAGGCTATAGAGGAAAGGACAAAGAGCAGAAATGATTCTGTATGCTTTGTGCTCTTTTGCCTCAATGCAGCCTGATGCAGTGGTGTCTGTCCATGAGTGAAACAGACAACCCGATTTACTTAAATCTCACCTTTACCACTGGGGAAAAGAGGTTTCCTTGTGGAGCAGGGAATGTCTCCCTCTTTAGTGCCTATTTACAGACATGTTGCAGCAGATGCTAACTTCATGCAGCATAGTCTAGTTCAAAGGAGAGGCTAAGGAAGGAATTCATTTACTCTTTGAAGGAAATGTATTCATAGTTTTCCATGTGTCATGGATGAGGAGCAGTAGAGAGAGAGAGGAACATAATTAACTGGGTGTGGACTTTTGTTTAACTCTTCCCCATTTCCTAGTTATATGTTCTCATAGACTTCTCTGTATTATATACCCTTTTCCCCCAAGAAATATTTGAATAATCATCACTATATTTGGTGTCATGTACTATTTGTAGAACTATAAAACTGTCAAATAAAGAAAAGCCACAGAGTTATTTCATTTTTTGGCCAGTCCTGGGCTTGGACTCAGGGCTGAGCCCTGTCCTTGGGCTTTCTCAAGGCTAGAGCTCTACCACTTGAGCCACAGCACCATTTTTGGCTTTTTCTATGTATGTGGCACCAAGGAATTGAACTCTGTTCTTTGTTCATGCTAGGCAACACTATACCAATAGGCCAAATTCCTAGCCCCCACAGAGTTATTTTTTTAACGCAAAAGGTACCTAAGTCTTAAACCTTATTTTGCATTCTGTTTTTAGACAACATATGTATATGGTGAGGAAAAACCTAAAACTTAAGAGAGCAACAAATACCTGCAGTGTTTTTGAAATAATAGCTTTGCCAAATTCTTTGGCAGCTGCCTTAAATTAGAAGCACTGAAAATGGATTACTCGTAAGCTGTTGCTAAACATTCCTTATTTCTGTAGCCTTTACCACCCAGCCCTGAATGGGGTACTGGGCACATTTATATCTAGGGTGCCTGTGTCTAGCGGGCCCATCACGTTTCCTCCTGGATGTCAGCATTCTTCTCCATGAATGTCCACAAATAGCATCGTGGCAAACTAAATTGTCTGATTGATGTAAGGAGTAACCAAAGAAAGCCTTTTGTGTTTGGTGGCCAAAATACCACACAGCCTGAGCAGAGTGGAACTGCTGGCCTGTTTTATAGCAATCTAATTGATAATTATTTCTCAAAGAGCACATTATTTAGCCATGTGGCAACAATCCAGTGTCATTCTGGAGCATTAGGCATGTAGATGCATGTGAACCCCATAGTAAATATTCAACCCCTTTTGCCAGAATGGAAGTAGGTTATCCAAAAGGAAAGGGGAGGGAGCAGAAAATACCAATTTCCTCTTTACCAAACTGTGTCTGGCTTAAGTCAGTGGTTAAAAACTGTGGTGCATGCAGTCATGAAAGTAAGGTTTTTCTATTTAATAGCAAAGGCTTCTGCTTCATAGTTAATAAGCTAGAAAATTAACTCTCTTCTTTTAGAAACTTGGAGAGAGTATATAAATGTTTATTGCTAGAGACTGCCTAGTCCACTTTCCTTTAATAGATTCAAAGCTGCTAAACAGTACCAGAAGGAAGAAAATTTACATGGGAGATCTAACGGAGAAAGAGGAGAGGGTTTTTTTGTTTTTGTTTTTGTTTTTTTGTGCCAATACAGGAGCCTGAACTCCGAGCCTGGGCACTCTTCCTTAGCTTTTCTAGCTCAAAGCTGGCTCTCTACCACTTGAGCCACATTTCTACTTAAGACTTTTCGGTGATTAATTAGAGAAAAGTCACACAGACTTAGCTGCCTGGGTTGGCTTTGTACTGATATCCTCAGATCTCAGCCTCCTAAGTAGCTAGGATTACAAGCATAATTACATAGCCTGTTCACTATTTTTTACAGGCCACAGTATTGAGGGACAACTGTAAAACAGTGTGGCAGATGCCAATGAATTGCAGCAAAATGGTATATGAGGATCTTTTCTTTCTTCCCCAATTTTTATTCATGGCTTATTGTCATATAGTCTTAAAGGTTCTCAATAGAACCAGTCAGAACACTCCCAAGTGCATCTACTGCTCATGCTGCATCCTCTTACCTTAATTTCTTTTTATGTATGAAGGAGCAAAAAAGAAAGCAAGCTAGAGAAGTAACTACCAGTCCATGGCATCTTTTGCAGTTGAAGACTTATGAGGCGTTTATAAGCTTGTTTACAAGCAGTTTACAGGATTGTCAAGAACTTTAAGAGTCCTCCAACCAACACAGGACTCTGGGATTCATTCCCTCATGGCACAACCCCTTCCTGGGTTGGCAGGGGAAACCCAATTGGTCCCAAGTTTATTCCTGCATTTGTGATGGGTCATTCAGAAATCCTGAGTCAAGATCCTTAGTCTATCGGTTCAGACTATTACTTATCTTTCATGGTTATTAATTGTGCAAATGCAGATGTGCTTTCAAGATATGCAAATACAAGAAGCCCATATATCTTCCTTTTTTTTTTGTTAATCTTGTAAGAAGCTGGTACCCTTGCTTCTCTTCACAAATTACCATCACTGCTTGGCTATCTTTCTTACTTACGAAGACTGCTGAGGTCATAGCTGTTTGAAATAACCTGATGGACTTGTTTCTGAAGAAATAGCTAATAATATGGGGGTAATATTATTTCGAATGATGCCTCATAGGGTTGAATGTGTACTTGAAGATACCTTCGAACCTTCGAACCTGAAAATGGCTCGCAACATCTGTTCCTGTGTATTTTTCTTCCCTCTGTCTTGATGATCTCTCTCCCTCTCCCTCCCTCCCCCTTCCCCTTTCCTCTCTCCTTCTTCCTTCTACCTCCCTCTTTCCCTCCCTCCTCCCTGTCCCTCTGACACACACACACACACACACACACACACACACACACACACACACACACACACACACACACACACACACACCCCACCCCCCCCCCCAAGAGGAAAAAGCTGGAGATTTCAAAAGGCCTCGATAATGGGCTTCAGGAAGTTGAAAGAGAAAATAGAGCTGAAACTGCTAAGTCTAACTCCACAAAGGAGGGCCAGGGGTCCTGCATCCTTAAGACTGGCCTGAAATTCCTGGCAGCCAATATATGGAGTATACTGTCATACCTGCTGGTTGAAGGGTAGGCTCACTTTCCAACCTTTCTCATGCTTTTACCTCTTACTCTTAGACCTTTTTCTCATCTGCAGTCCTGAACAGGACCTGAAAGAGCTAGCTACTAAATTCCTTTAGCTTTTGAAGTACCCATTACTGGACTTTACTATTTTTACTACAGTGTGTTCCATTTTATAGTCTGCCTGTGACTCTCCTTGCCCTTTGTGTGATAGATGTGTGATAGATGTTTCATGACTAACACAGATGTTTCCAGTTTAAGTGCTTCAGGCTTACCTTGCAGTATATATGAAGGGGATTATAGTCTAGCACATATTAATACTGAAATACTATGTTCTTGTTGTATGTAGCCGTTAGAGAAACTGATTTAGTCTGCACTTGCTTATCTGCTTCACTTACTGTAGTTCAGGAAACAGCCTAATACTAACTTGTACATTTGAGAATATCCTAGACTTTAAGTTTGGGGTGTCTGGGTGGCTCAGTGAAAGTTTTTCCAGGAAAATGGAATAGGCATCTGCTTCTTTAGTCAATGGAAGTGTCCTTATTTGATGATTTTATGAGGACTTTTGAGTTGTCTTGTGCTCATGTGGATATGTAATTGGCACCCAGAAGTGTCCTGGAATCAGTGGTTGGTTCACTTAAGCATGTAGCAATACCATTATGTTGGTCATCAGCCACTTTTGCATCCTGTGGTTTTCAACTAGAAGCCATCTTGTAGAACCAGTATAGTGAAGCATTGCATATGCAGATGCGACTGTAGGGTGGAAGGCAGTTTCCCCAGGAGGCTCCACATTAGCTGGAGTTCAGTGGGGTGTGGAGGACTGAGGGTGCTGGTTATCTGAGTCTCTGCAGTGTCCACTCTTCATTCCTATATAAAAAAGAAGTCACTGGTTATTTTATTTGCACTTGTCAGCTGGATGTGGCATTTGCTTAATTCTTCAACTTCCACCAGTAACACCTTGACTGGTGGAGACAGCATAATTAACACTGGTAGTTGGAAGATAGCCTGTTTCCAGGTTCATGTACATACACTTGTCTGTTTTGTAAACACTAGTCCAAACTTTTCCTTAGCTCAAAAAGGTTGTCTCCACCCCTCCCAGTCTTTCCAGGGTGTAGGCCTGTGTGTAGCTGTTTAACTGTGCCCACACATTGGCATATCTTTCAGAGCCACCAAAAAGAAATCAGTTGCTCCTGACATAACAAGGCAAAAAGAAACAGTTTTTCTGAGTTTCAACATCGAAGAGCTGGAAGCAGTTGTGTTTGTATGTGTGATGCAAAGCCAATAAATTACAAGCAAAAGGAGCAGTTGTAAACTAAGAACAGAAAAGCAGGTTTTCTGGATTTTAGATGTCAAACTCATGCTGTTTAACTCACCCACTCAGCACCTCCAATCCATCCTTTCCATGTGTTTGCAGTGTCAGTGGTTCTGTTGCTGCAGGTTTTGATTCCAGAAGACAAATAACACCCATATGCAACCTTATAGCAATTTTCTATCAGTTACTGATTGAGGTTAAACAGAACCTTCTGATCCTGTAGTCATTTGGCAAGCAAAAGACATTGTATTTTTTAAGATTCACATAGTCTGAAGCAAGCTAATGTTCTCTGTCCCAGTAGCAGACTAATTGCATTTTTAAAGTGGTATAGAATGGAGTCCCTGTTTCAAATTAAGCATCATAATAGCAAGGTCCAGGCACTAGCAAACATTGGCCCAATGTCTCTGCTTGGAGAGCTGTAGCATGACGCCAGTTGTCTGTGGACCTAAATAGTTCTGCCAGGGACAGCCAGGTTATACTGCCTTAACTTGGGCTAATTCTTCCTGAGCACAGAGCCACTAAGTATGTTACTGAGGAAATCCTGAATACTTAACGGTGTATGGCTGTGATCATGTTTGATACCTGCCTAGAAGTGGCAATCCCAGAATAGGTTAGGACGTGCCAGTCATGCCTCTTTTGTGGACTGAGAGGAAGAATATTTCAGTTGTAAACAGGTTTAGCAGTTATGTAGATCTGGTTCCGTCAAGGCCTGCTTCATGACTTGTCATGGCCTCACCTTTCCACTCCCTGTCATGGTCATAAAGGAACACATGCAGAACATTTGATTCCATCACATAGATTTTGAAGTTTTCAGTCACCTGTTGCTGCCCTCCTGAGCCAGTTGAAAGTCTTCAGAGGAACACTCTTGTACCAACCTTTACATTTAGCTTTAGGCTTGGTTTCTAGTACCACCGCCTACTGGACAAGTTGCTTAACCTTTCTATGGGGTTTTTCCCCAGCAGATTTGTGTTGAAAATAAAATGATCAGATTATCAAGCACAGAGCATCAGCAGGCACTAAATACATTAATTTCCTTTACATTGCAGGTGAAGTAGTCTCTATTTTGAATTTCTCTTCTTATGAACAGGCATGCTTGGAGGAGACTTAGAGCAAGGAAAGGTGTGTTATTTGTGGTTTTGAGCACGCCTCTGAGAACTAGGAGCCAGGCTAATTACTAAGTAATGAGGGCCTATGACATCCTAATACAGGCTGGGAGCCACCTCTTATCCAGATGGATCTTAGACCTCTGCTGTGGCCTTGCTCCATCCAGTAGTCTGCACACTGTCATTTCGTTGTTCTTCTCATCCCTTATTGTTGGAACCATCAGCCTGCACATCAGACTATATCATCATGATTTAGCACATAGGGTGATTCTTGTCAATCTGAATGCGACCCAAATGTTACTTCAGACTTAGTAGAAGTATATTGTCCTCACTCATCCAAGTGTCATTCACTGTCTTTACAGCTTTATCACATTGCATTTTAAAATGCCTTATTTTGTGTTTTTCTGCACCCTTCCCCCTAATCCACTGATGGAATAAGGCTTTTAAATACTTACTATGGTCCAGGCCCTAGGCCAAGTGCTAGGATTATATAAGAGATGCTATCTAGTTTTAAGTGTCTAATTTGTATTACCTTACTCACGTTACAACATATGACAGGTAGATTGTTGGTGGGTGGAAGGATGGATGGAAGATAGGTAATATCCATCCTTGGTGCTCTCTTCACTTTATAATCCATTCAAACTGGTGTAGCAGCCCAGATATGGGACTAATGATCTGTTTCTGAGTGCTATTACTTTGATACCTCAAGCCCAGGGTTGAAAATACCTCACATTATTGCTGCTTACTAGCTGGTTGAATGCAGATGTGGCCCTGCACCTTTTGGGTTCTTAGGTCTTTTTTTCTCTAAAGTTAGGGCTAATGTTGCACAGCCTCTCCGTTTCCCCCAGTATCACTTTATACAGAGCTTACTATCAAAATTGTTTTATGCCATGAAAGTGAGTGTGAAGTTTCTGATGTGTTTCTGAATTCTAGATGCATATTTCAGTGCTCATTCAGTCTTTTCATTTCCACACACAGTAAGTTTTCAAAGTGGAAAAGAGGTAAGGCATTATTTTTTTTAATCTAACTGAAGATTGGGTTAATAAAACTATTTTTGCTTTTCTTTTCAAAGTTAGTTTCAAGAATGTTCTAACTCCTTGGCTTTTAACTCTTTGAAGTGTTGATTGTATATTGTTAGGTGTGCATAGTCCTAAAATGTTTCAGGAACTTGGATTTGCCCAGCCCTTTAAGGACTGTGAAACAGTTTGAGTAACACCAGAGGTAAAGTTTGGAAAGAGCAGAGCTGGCCACACACTATGAATTTAACCTGCTTTCTGGGAACTGTCATTCATTGATTCTGCCCCTAGCTGTTGCTTCCTAAGTTTGTGGATAGAAGTGCTTGGAGTGGGAAGTAGCCTGGGAGGAGAGAGGGGCTGCAGGGAATGGGTGTGGGCTGAAGTTGCAAGACTGCCAGGGTTCTGTGTGTGCCTGTGCCGGAAGTGCAGGTTTGGCTGTGAGGAATGGAATGTTCCTTCTTTCCCTCCAAGTGCAGAAACAGCTGTGGAAGAGCTTGAAAAGAAGATTGCCAAGTAAAAAAAGAAAACAGAATGAATATGAAAATCCTCATTAGAAAATCTAACAAACCTCTGTGTAGTAGAATCGTGACCATCTTTCATATGCCGTTTAGAAGAATTGGCTTCTCATCCAGGATTTTGCTTTCAGTTGAAGGCAGGATAAAAAGTTGTCTAACTTTGTCTGCTTCCATAGGAAAGTCTAGGGTTTTCTGGATAGAAAATGGATTCATTATTTTGATGACCAGATGTTTATTTTATTCCTCCAAATGAGGAACCAGAACCTGTGTCATTTGCTTACAGCATGAAAATTTTAAAAAATATTCATTTCTAAAGGAGATCTCGGGGTAGAAAATTGTTGTCAGTGAATTTAACTGGAAGTCTTGTTTCTAACTGGAAATATAAGCCTATAGCCAAATTCCAAACTATTTGTTTTAGAACATCATCTTACAAATGTCCCCTAATGGTTTAAACTTGTGTTTTAGACAAGAATGAGAGTAGAGTTAGACCGGATCATATATTGCACATCAGAGTTGATTGTACAATCTTTTTTTTTATTTTTTTATTTTTTATTTTTTTTTGCCAGTCCTGGGCTTGAGCTCAGGGCCTGAGCACTGTCCTTGGATTTTCTCAAGGCCAGAGCTCTACCACTTGAGCCTCAGCACCACTTCCAGCTTTGTTTCTATGTATGTGGTACCGAGGAATCGAACTCGGGTCTTCATGCATGCTAGGCAAGCACTTTAACCACTAGCCCAAACTCCCGGCCCACAATCTTTTTTTAAAATGAAGACTTACTGACATTCTTTCTCAATCTGAAAGGCTTCTTTTGGTTCACTGTAAGGATACTACCTATGAGATAAATTTATAATCTCAACTTTATGCTTTATGCTATCATATTTTCTATATTTGCTTGTAAACATCAAATTAGCCCCACAGTATATAAAAAATCAAATCGAAGAGACTATGCCAATAAAAATCAGACTCAACAATATGTAAGAAAATTACCCTCTAGTTAAGCCTGATCAATCCCTAGTTTTGTAAAAATCCATTGGCCCTCTTTTTCCTATCTTTGCATGCTAGGTGAAGAAGCACCACAGGGCAGAAAGAAGCAGTGTAAGATTAGGATTCTTTCCCAGATATTTAGTCATTTGTAAGCAAAAACAATTTACCTCTATTTCAAACCCAAGTACTGCTGGGGGTTGGGATAAGGGAGACCTTAATTACCCAAAACAATTTCTATCACTTTCCATTTTCCTCTGCAATTATAATTACAACATTAATCTCTGACACCACTTCTCACCTTCATCTTCTAAGGGTGGAAACCGAGGTTTAAAGAATATCATTAAGTAGTCACCAAACTTAGGAAAACTAGGAATTATTGAGTTGGAGTCAGATCTCAATGGGAAGTTAACATGATGTGGGGAATGATGTTCCACCGGTTCTCAGCCCTGACATTAGAATAATCTGAGGAGCTTTACCACCATGCCTACAAGCAGGCCCTAACCACACCAACTGAATCAGAAGCTTTCAAAGTAGAATGTAAATGAATACAGTCTCCACCTATGATTCCAGTGTGCAGCCACTGTGAAGAATGCCACTGAGGAGAAATCAAAGGCCTGATCCAGAGAGCTGCTTTGAGAGAGAGCTTACGGCTAAAGACTTAACAGCACCTGCTCAGGGCCTGTCTTTGGCAGAGAGCTGTCTCTTTACATTGCTCTGCTGTGGCACACTGATCTCTAGGCCTGCCTCTGACACCATTTCCATTGGATTGCTCATATAACCTTTGTCACCTGTGGTTCCACAGATGTATCTGTTGGATACATCACCTTCTTGATTATAAATTATCAGCCCTCACGAGTCAAGCAATGATACCTACTTGATATGCTGATAACTGTGCAAAGGCAGATGAGCATTGCAGTTTGAAGGTGGTCCTTAGACGTACCACTGCTCCACCCTCTGAAATCCCTTTTAAGGACCAGTAGACACCTGCAGGGGCCTAGGGACAAATGGTGGACCTGGCTCCACAGTTAACAACCACTATGTACTTTGTTGCTTTATAGACAGTCTAGAAGAGATAGAAAGGGGGAGAAAAGGAGGGGGGAAGAGAGAAAGAGAGGAGGGAGAGGGGGAGAGGGAAGGAGGGAGGGAATACCAACAGGAATTTTTTTTTATTAGAGAATTTATTAACGTTGATTTTTACATCATATTTTAAATGACAAGTTTAACAAACAAGTGTTCAAGGAGGGAATCTCTACAATCACAGGGACTTAGAATTTAGAACTTAATCAAAATTAGGCTAAGGGTTTGTATGTCATAGAAACATTAATTTATGAAATAAAACATGTCTATAGAGTCATAGGTTTTTATGTCTATAAAACAGGGATTTTTTTAAGAGTTAAATTATACGACTTCTTTTATTTTTAAAGTGAGTAGCTTTCTTGTTACTATTGCTGAGAAAGATAAATTGATACCACATGTTGCTTCCAGACAAAACCTCGTCTATGCTCCAGGGGAAGCACATGCAGCTGGCGTCTGGGCTAGTGGACAGTGTCCACAAGGTAAACAGGACTTGGAAAGGGCCAAAGAAGACATAAGGGTAGCAATTGTGAAGACATTTCCAGTTACTCCCGACTAATACAGCACCTTTAAACACTTCCAAAAGTTTGGAGTTCTTTCATGGAAGGAACCATCCTCTCACCTTTTGGCATAAAGCATATCGTGCCAGGAAGACCAAAGGTTAAGGTTGGCGATGTCAGCACTGCCATATATGGGGTCTGCCAGTTGTTGCAAGCTTTGTACTTGGCACTCTGCTGACTAGTGTGTACACAGAGCTTTGTTTAATCTTTGCAAAGATCCCAGAGGTGGACAGAGCATTTGAACCCCTGTTTTTCCACAGGGAAGCTGAAGTTAAGATTGTAGGCAACAGTCAAGAGGCCCAGCACTGCCGTGAGCTTTGAGTATTCATTCAACATTGTATCTTCCTCTACGAATGATTTTGCACTAGGTGTTGAATTATCTGCTTTGTAAATCATTGGTAGGATGCTTTTTCAGGCTGCTTCTAGCATCTACCTATCCAGTCTCCATAAGCAATCGGCATAAATGTAGGGAGCATGGACACAGGCATTTGTAGTAAGCAAGAAGGTAATAATTACTTGGTGCTAAGAAGTGCAGACATCTTTGTGCTAATTATTCGGGGAGGTCTAGTCAGAGGAAGCTCTAGCCAGTGCCTACACAGTGCGTCAGGGATGACTGTGAGGTGTGCTTCCTCCATGTACCCGCTGCCCATGCTTCCTTGAAGGAGATCCTAGCTGCAATGTGCAGGACCCAGGTTTGCCAGCTTTCTTGCTAGTGAACCACACCTAATGGGTTTCTGACCCAGGGCAGGCTTGCTTCAGTGTCAACCATTTTGTAGAAGCAGAGATTGACATGAAGATGAAATGGATTGTATTTTTATCTCTGCTTTTGTTTGGACACATTGTGACAAGAGTTATCTCGAGGCACTGTGAATCTTTAGGTCCAAGTTGGGAGAAAACTGGTATATTGGTTCCTGAAGCTGAAATTGCTTCCTAGAGATGCTTGTTTCCTTGTTACTCATCAGCATCTTGATTACTAGGTAGTGGGTTTAAATAATGAACTGTTGGCCTGGTCTTAGGCTGTTAGTAGCTTCTGGGCTCCTTTAGTAAGTAAATGGAGGGGAGGGAATGGTCTGAGCTTCAGCAGCAGGAGCCTGGTTAGTGGGATGTAACTAATTACTCTTAAGAAACATTACCTCCAGGTCTCTAGCCAACTCACAGTGTTTTTCAAACTGTTTATCTAGGCACAACTTAAAAAAAAAATAGTAATTGTAGTTCTTTTGAATTATTTCCTCAATTAACTTCACCTCCCAGTCTCCAAACAAATGTAATCTTAAGAATTTTAGATTATTTGGTAGGATGATACATAGGACTGTGGGAAATTATAGAATATTTTAATATTTAAGGGATTGAGGAAGGGAGGGACCTTTTGGAATAAAATTGAAAGTTCTATCAGTGGAGAAACATCACAGTACTGGTATTTTACTTGGCATTTAGTTATTTGCCTTTCCTGCTTCACCAAAACTTAGATGGAAAAGCTAGTCCTGACTTCTGAGGAAAACAATTCATTTCTGGCATTTGACTTTGGCAGGACTTGGGGCATTTGAAGCAGAAACAGACAGATGAGCCATGTTTATGGGCCATTGTTAGTGCCCCACTTTCAGATTATGGACAGCCTGTGTGAATAGAATGCTGCTGAGATGGGGGCTACAAGGATAGTGTTGGCCCAGTTTCTGTTTCTGTTGTCTTAAGTAACGAGAAAAACCTGTCTGCATGCTCTGTAGATATATGCCTTGGGCAATCTATTCTGCCACCCAGATCTCTAAAATTTGAGTCAGAAGACTGGCTACCCACTGAAACTAGTCCCTCATAAGGTAGAATTTGTTTCAGAAACTGAGGGTAGTTCTACCCTTAAAGAGGCCACCCCCCTGTCCCCTTAGAGACAACACTGTGGTGGCTGCAATACTTAAGAAAGCCTTGCTGTCCTGCAGGCTTGCTCTCCAGAAATCTTAAGTCCTTAAAAAATATATTCCCCCCTGGGGGAGGCAGGTGGTGGTGGTGGCTCATGTCTGTCTGTAATCCTAGCTACTTGGGGCTGAGATCTGAGAATCATGGCTTGAAGTCAGCCTTTTCAGGAAAGTCTCTGAGATTCTTATCTCCAATTAACTACCAAAAAAGCCAGAACTAAAGCGGTAACCTTGAACAAAGAATCTCAGAGGCAGACAGGGCCCAGATCCTGAATTCAAGCCCCAGTATTGAGCCATACAGACACACACACACACACACACACACACACACACACACATGTAGTGGGGAGAAACACCAAATTTTTATCCCATAATGCTTCATAAATAAAATTAAAGTTAATATAATAATGTCTTTATATCTTTCTTAAATGTTAGTTGCTTTAGGAGCTACGGACATGGTAATGGAAATACAAACATAACTATATAGACATAAAAACCTATGACTCTATAGACATAATGTTTTGTTTCATAAATTGATATGTTTCTATGACATACAAACCCTTAGCCTAATTTTGATTAAGTTCTAAATACTGAGTCCCAGAGATTGTAATTAGAGATTCTCTCCTTGAACACTTGTTTGTTAAACTTGTCATTTAAAATATGATGTAAACATAAGCCATATAATGAATGCTTGTTGTTCTTAAAAAAAAAAAAAAAAAAGTTAGTTGCTTTAGGGCCAGAAGTTTAGCCTAGTGGCTAAACTAGAGTGCTTGCCTAGCTTGCACCAAAACCCGGGTTCGATTCCTTGGTACCACATACATAGAAAACCAGAAATAGTGCTTTGGCTCAATTGGTAGAGCTCTAACCTTGAAAAAGCCCAAGGACAGTGCCCAGGCCGTGAGTTCAAGGCTCAGGACTGGCAAAACAACAACAACAAAAAAAACCTTAGTTGCTTTAGATGGCTTTCTTGATTAGATGGTGACTAATGGATAGTTAGGTAATGGGCCTAGGATGGGTTTTAGAAAAAAAAATCGTGAGATTAGAGTTGGGAAGCCTAATTTCAGCTTTGGCTCTTTATGGACCACCTATGGAGTCTTGTGTTAAGCTTTTTCTTGTCTCTTAGACTGAACTTTCATTTATTAAACTAGAGCATGGATATACAAACAGCAGCCTTGTAATGAGAATTAGACAGTGATTCTGGAACCTAAGGCCCAGTAATAGATCAGGCTGGATGCTGGTAAACCCCTCAGATCTTTGTCCTTGCAAGTGGGGACTTGGATGAGTGGTTTGTCTTCATGGTCCTCCTTTCCTGCCTTCACTCCTATGGTTCTGGCCCTCAATATATGTATTCCAGCCTCTTACCACATTCTCTTACAGTAGCTTAATATCAGTCTCCAAATTTAACTAATTGTAATTTGTAATTGCATAAAATTACCCACATGTGTTGCTAGGAGTTACAGAGTAATAGAAGGCCATCAGAAAATACATGTAATACATTTTTTGTTCCACAAATCCTTTTTTTTTTTTTTTTCAATCAGTCGTGGGGCTTAAACTCAGGGTCTGAGCACCGTCCTCGGACTTTTCTCAAGGCTAGATAGAGCTCGACCACTTGAGCCATAGCACCACTTCCGGTTTTTTTTTTTTTTTTTAATGTAGGTGGTACCGAGGAATGGAACCCAGGTCTTCGTGCATGCTAGGCAAGCACTCTACCACTAGACCAAACTCCCGGCCCAACAAATGCTTTTTAAAGGGGGAATAGCTGGTATTTAACAATTGCTCATTCTGGTTAACTCTGGGTGTTGGTATAGCTCCTTTTAGAATCTAAGCAAAGGAGACTGGCAAGGTGGATGTAATTAGGGACGTGTCTGCAGTGTCCTTGTAACTTCAATACCTCTTGATTTTTTTTTTCATGTGTAAGTTTGTGTTTACGTTTTTGTTTTATCTGTGAGTACTCACTAGTGGAACCCCCTTGAACTTGCCTCTTCCCTGAACTCTGCAGACTACATACCAAGATCATGCTTAATGCCTGTTTCCCAGAAAAAGTGTTAGCCTTTTCAAGGAAATATAATTCTGAGCCATTAATAGAGTTGCCATTATTGTCTTTAAAAACTGCAAGCATGAAAGGGAAGCAGGGTACGTGGTTAATTTGATTCATCAGATACTCAGCATGCTGCCTGTTTTCTTCTCTCCCATACATCTTGACAGCAGTTGTAGAAATGCCAACTATGACCCAAGATTGCTGATGCTCACTCCTCAGCCTGGAGTATAGTTCTTTCTGGCATGGGAACATACATAGGAAACACTGAGTGTTTTGGGTCATTTACTTATGGTTTTAAAAAAACAGCTCTTGCTGTCTTTTTGTATTTTAAAAACATTCTGGTAGACCACATGTATTCATATCTTTACATAAATACCAGTTTAAATTGCCAATTTAAAAATATGGTAGTTTAAAAGATAGTTCATATTTAATATATGGCAAAAGGCAGTATCTTTTGTCTTCAACTTACAAATAACTCATCTGGCCTACAGATGCTCTTCCAGATGTGGAACCATACCATCAACTTCCCCCCCCCCCCCGCCCTTTTTTTTTCCTGCACAGGGAGCATTTTACAGATCAGAATGAGCTAGCCCCAGGCCACGAGCCCACTTGTGGACTCTGCACTTCACAAGAGATTGGTCAGAACCCTCTGACTGCGTAGCATGCTTTGGCTTCTGAAGTGTATTATCATCTATCGTCATTATGTCATCCCTGGCAGGATGTTATCAAGGCTATAATGAAGATGGAGCGCTGCAGTTGTTGTAGACTGATTAAATGATTTGTCTGGGGTGGAGGGGGGGTCACATGGTTGGTTAGTGGCAGAGATAAGTCTGAATCTGGGTCATACCTGACAACCAGTTGTATCTACTATGTAAGGAAGAAGGTATTTTTGCAGACAGACTTAAGAATGTAAACTTTTTGCTGGGTGCTGGAGACTCATGCCTGTAATCCTAGCTGCTCAGGAAGCTGAGAACTGAGGGCCAAAGTTCAAAGCCAGTACACACAGGAAAGTTGGTGAGACTCTCAATCTCCAATTAACAACCAAAGAGTCAGAAGTGGAGCCCACAGCTCAAGTGGTAAAGCACTAGCCTTGAACAAAAAAAGCTCTGAAGAGGGCATAGGCCCTGAGTTCAAGCCACAATTCCTGCTTTCTCTCTCTCTCTCCATCCACCCATCCATACATATGTGTACACACACACACAAACACATACACGTGCACATACATAACTTTTATTTAAATAGTTTTAGATATATAGAAAAGTTACAAAGATAGTACAGAGTTTGTGTGCCCCACGTCACTTGTCCTCTATTGTTAACATCTTACGTTGTGGTACCTACATCTTACATTGTGGTACCTACATCACAGTGGTGGACAGTATTGATAACTGTGATGAGGTAAAGTCCATATATTATTCAGATTTCCCTAGCTTTTTCCTAATGTTCTTTTTCTGGCATAGGATCCCATCTAGGCTACCACATTGCCAGTAATCATTATGTATCCTTAAGCTCTTCTTTGTTGGCAGGCATTTTGTAAATGTCCTTTAATTGAGATTTGTTTAATGTTTTTTTTTCCCCATAATTAGATTGGAATTGTGGGTTTGGAGAAAAAGTGTCAAAAATAAGCAAATTTTATATTCATTTTATCTAAAGGTGCAGACTACCGACAAGACTTAACTCTTTTGGTGTTAGCCTTGATTACCTAGCTGAGATAATTGTCAGATTTCTCCCTCTTTTTATGCCATACTCCTTAGACAGAACCTTTTACACTCAACCCATACCACCTTGAGGGAGGAGTATATACATTATTTGAATTCTTCCAAATTGGAGATTTTCCTGTTTTTTTTTAAACCAACCCAGAGAATCTGACTTACCATTCTTGTGTCTACCAGATATGACATAATAAGATGTGAACAGATGGGGTGGATGGAGTCATGGGAGGGACAGGTAAAAATTCCCACTATTCTGAGTTCATAGAAGTAGTTAAGGACCATGAGGAGAGGACCATGAGGGAGTAAAGTGCTCACTCAGATGATGAATTTTTCAGGGAGCTTTGTTGCAAAGTACAGGGAAAGGAGTATGAACTCTAGTATAGGAATATAATTATCCTTTCGACAATCAACCTTATATTGTCAATAAGCGTGCCTGTTCCCAGCATCTCCTGGATATAAAACCATCTCCCATCTTTCTAGACATGAAACCTCCCACTTAACTTGCCTCTTTATTACATGACTGGCAGGAAGTCCATGTAGATGATTGTCTTGTAAATCATTTTTAGTTGTTAACACTGAAGAGGCTCAGCTGAGTGCCAGTAGTTGACTGCAGAATTCCTAACTACTCTAGCTTAGAAGATGAGATCTGAGGGTCTGTCCCAGCTGGGGCGTGAGTCTTTGAGACCCTTCATCTTCAGTTAAATAGCAAAATGCTAGACTAGAAGCATGGCTCATGGCTAGAGCACCAACCATGACCCCCCAAAAAAAGGCAAACAAGAGCAGTACTCGTATTTTTTTTTTTAAGGCTTATAGCCAAGTATCAATGAATGGCTCATGCCTCCAATCCTAGCTACTCAGGAGGCGGAGAATGGAAAGATCATAATTCAAGGATAGCCTGGGCAGAAAAAAACCCTGAAACTCCATCTCCAAAATATCCAGCAAAAAGCCATGCTGAAAGAGTAGGGCTTAAAAGGTAGAAAGCTGCTTTTTTTTTCCTCTTTATCTTATGTGGTTACTGTCTCTGACTTTGTTACCTGGTATAGTATATATACATTTATTTGTTTATTTGAAGTAGGGAAGGCTTAGGAGAAAACAAAATGGTGGTGGAGGGAGGAATAAAGGGACAAAACATGAGAAGGGTTACAAGGTTTGAGAAGCAATGTAACTATAACCCCTCTATACATTACCCCCAACAATAAAATAACAATAAAAAAAAGAAGTAGAAAGCCAGCTGAGCAACTGTGAGATGCTGAGTTCATACCCTAGTATGACACCTCCCACCCCTATCCCCCCAAAAAAGTGGAGAGGCTTTAAAACCGAGGATTGTTTTGTGTTTCTTCTGTGCACTCAGCCTTAGACCATCGTGGCTCATATATTAACGTTTTTTCCTCTCTCCTACAGAACTCTATCCGGCACAACCTGTCACTGCACAGTCGATTCATGCGAGTCCAAAATGAGGGGACTGGCAAGAGCTCGTGGTGGATCATCAACCCCGATGGGGGGAAGAGTGGGAAGGCCCCCCGGCGACGAGCTGTCTCCATGGACAACAGCAACAAGTACACCAAGAGCCGCGGTCGTGCGGCCAAGAAGAAGGCGGCCCTGCAGACTGCCCAGGAGTCAGCAGATGACAGTCCTTCCCAGCTCTCCAAGTGGCCCGGCAGCCCCACTTCCCGCAGCAGCGATGAGCTGGATGCGTGGACAGACTTCCGCTCGCGCACCAATTCCAATGCCAGCACAGTCAGCGGCCGCCTGTCACCCATCCTGGCAAGCACAGAGTTGGATGATGTCCAGGATGACGATGCACCGCTCTCCCCCATGCTCTACAGCAGCTCAGCCAGCCTGTCACCCTCAGTAAGCAAGCCATGCACCATGGAGCTCCCGCGGCTGACTGACATGGCGGGCACTATGAATCTGAATGATGGGCTGGCTGAGAACCTCATGGACGACCTGCTAGATAACATCACCCTCCCGTCATCCCAGTCATCACCCACTGGCAGCCTCATGCAGCGGAGCTCTAGCTTCCCATATACTGCCAAGGGCTCCGGCCTGGGCTCTCCAACCAGCTCCTTTAATAGCACGGTGTTCGGACCCTCATCTCTGAACTCCCTGCGCCAGTCTCCCATGCAGACCATCCAAGAGAACAAGCCAGCCACCTTCTCTTCCATGTCGCACTATAGCAACCAGACACTCCAAGACCTGCTCACTTCGGACTCACTCAGCCACAGCGATGTCATGATGACCCAGTCAGACCCCTTGATGTCTCAGGCCAGCACTGCTGTGTCTGCCCAGAACTCCCGCCGGAACGTGATTCTTCGTAGTGACCCAATGATGTCCTTTGCTGCCCAGCCTACCCAGGGGAGTTTGGTCAATCAGAACTTGCTCCACCACCAGCACCAAACCCAGAGTGCTCTTGGTGGCAGTCGTGCCTTGTCGAATTCCGTCAGCAACATGGGCTTGAGTGACTCCAACAGCCTTGGATCAGCCAAACACCAGCAACAGTCTCCTGGCAACCAGTCTATGCAAACCCTCTCGGACTCTCTCTCAGGCTCCTCCTTATACTCAACTAGTGCAAACCTTCCTGTCATGGGCCATGAGAAGTTCCCCAGCGACCTGGACCTGGACATGTTCAATGGGAGCTTGGAATGTGATATGGAGTCCATTATCCGTAGTGAACTCATGGATGCTGATGGGTTGGATTTTAACTTTGACTCCCTCATCTCCACGCAGAACGTTGTTGGTTTGAATGTGGGGAACTTCACTGGTGCTAAGCAGGCCTCATCTCAGAGCTGGGTGCCAGGCTGAAGGATCACTGAGGAAAGGGGAAGTGGGCAAAGCAGGTCAGTGCCCAAGGCTGTGGCATATTAATAACAAGGAAGATCAGCAGAGCACCTGTCCTCTATTTAACTGCCCCAGAGAGCTGTAGGCCAGCGGTATGCAGTCCTGTGGCTCCCAGCCAGTCACCCCAGACTTGTACTTTTAAATGAGATAGGGCTGCTAGGTACCCTTCCCACTGCTCAGGAGTTTTACTAACAGTCAGAAGAGTACACACATGCAGAGAGGTTCCTTCTTTGCCTCTTGCAGCCTGCACTGAGTTATGGCACAGAGCCTTCCCGCCACCCCCTGCCGGGTGGGTGGGTGGATGGGTGGATGGATGAATGGATGAGAGCCAAAGGAGAAGGAAAGAATAGAAGCTTAGGTCCTACTTCAAGGTGAAGGATCACAGCTCCAGGGCTCCCTTACAGGCACCCAGATCCAGCATTCCCTTGTCTGCCACATGAGGAGACATCTCTTTATCCCCTCCCCCCACACAACAGACAACAAAAGAATGATTTGTGGTGGTGGAGCATGTGTTTTTGTACTCTTTGCTACATTATATTATGTTAGATTATTCTTCACTGCTGACTAGGCATCTGGATTAGTGTGCAGGACTTAAGCATTTATAAATAGAAAAGAATGGGGTTGGAAAGACAAAATTTTATATGAAGGATCAGTTATTCATGTGCTTCTCCTTGTTATTCAACCTATAAATGATGTCAAACACAGAGTGGCATGCTTGTGAACCAATGGTGGTAAAGAAGTTTGATTTGGGAGCAGAATATTACTACTAGCATTTTGTAGCTGCTGTCATGGGCATGTCACTTAGCATGTGCTCTTCTGTTGCTCATTTTTATAACATGAGGGTAATGGTCCTAGCTACTCCACAGGGTTTTGCAAGAATCAAGTGCACAAAAGTATATGGAGGTGCAAGTAGACAAACATACTGACAGCTGATCAAATAGGGAGGCCAGACAGGTTAAGTACTTTGCCTAAGGTCACACAGCTGGACTCGGAGTCCATATTTCTTCAAGTGGCTTGACCCAGAGTAGTTCCTTGTTTTTTCAGTTGGTACAAAATGGGACGTGCTAGAAAGCTTACCCTGGAACTATCCTTCTAGAAAAGTGAGGGAACTTTGGGGCCGTCTACTAACAGGTTTCTGCCCTAGACACTCCAAGCAAAAAAGCTCTACTTTGTTACAGTTCTGAGTTTGTTTGGGTTGTCCCTCTTACCCCACTCCCCTTTAACTTTCATTCTCAGAAAACTGCTTACTCCCTTCTTTAAATTACATGAAAGAGAAAAGGAATTCAAAGCCATAAAAACCCACTCTTGTTAACCCTCTTCATGAAAGGAGCTACAAGGGGCTCCTACAGTTAGCTCACTGAAGC
Organism: Megascapheus bottae; assembly: GCF_031878675.1. Lineage (NCBI taxonomy): Eukaryota > Metazoa > Chordata > Mammalia > Rodentia > Geomyidae > Megascapheus > Megascapheus bottae. The sequence goes on along the minus strand of NC_143516.1, from coordinate 39,236,705 downwards.
CCTGGGTCGCTGTGGAAAGGGAATGTCTGAGAGCCAGCACTGTGAGCTAAAGCATCTCAGCTTTCCCAGGCAAGAATAGGCCCCTAATGGAACCCGGACATCTGCTCTCATCATTTAATGGCCCTTGAGCTGGTAAAGACTGTAATGGAAGCTAAATAGGATGACAGTGCATCCGGGCCAGCCAGTGCAGCTCCTTACCTTAACTTGAGCTGATGGAGGTTTGTCTTTAGAAATTTAGATATTTGGCTTTTGAAAAAATAAATCGTTTGTCTTCTTGGAAGAAGAGGAATGTGTGTCTTTTAAAAACACTGTTTTAATTTGGCTCTCAGTGTAAGGAAGCCACTTCCTAGTTCACTGAAAGAATGAGTTGAGCAGAAAATGTGCCATCCATTTTTGTGTGATATAGTAAGCATAGATTTCCCTCGTGTGTGTGTAATTATGAAAGATTGTACAAAGATCTGTTAAGGGAGATTTAAATATATTAGCTTTAAATCTTTATTGGCTAAGCCATAATTTTAATACTGATAAATTACTGCTTTGGGCATGATGCATTTCATCTGTGTGCCCTGGTGGAAGCTGAGTCATTTAGTCACCTTCTCCTCACAATATTTTGGAGAAGGTTAATTTGAGAGGATATTTGAGTTACAAAGGAACCAGCCAGGTCTGACACCACTTATGTAATCCCTACTCGCAGAAGACTCATCAGTTTAAGACCAGCCTTTGCTACATAGCAAATTTTAAGGAAGCATGGCAACTCAAAGCAACTTGCCAAATCTCTGTGAAAGGAAACCAGCTCAGTATAAACTCAGGGCAGAATATGGACAGTGGAAGCCCCTTGAAATGAATTTCTCCTTTCAGCGTGCAGGAGCATGTGTGGCTGGAAGCATCTTTTAACTTTTAAGCTTAACTTGTAGCTTTCACTTTATTGAAGACTCTTTAAATTCAGAAAATAGGCCTTAGAGCAGAATCACAGACCTCTTTCCCCAAATTAAGCATCCCAGCTTCCCAAGAGCTCTTCTGCAATGACTCTTGTTTGCTTCTGTTTTAGTCCTCCATACAGATTACATCTCACTGGAGGGGTCCTGTGGCCTTTCTTGAGGTGGTCCTGGAGTAGCTCTGTCTAGATGACATTTTGCTGGAGAATTATATTGAGGTGCTCCCTTGGAACTCTCACAAGCAGCTTTCATTTTTGGGCATAAGTAAAATCCTTTGACCTCTGGATCTGTCTGCAAAAGAGAAGTTTCCGTACTGTTTTTGTGAGTGACAGTCTTCCCTCAGATGTTCCTGGGCATACACACTGATAGACCGAGGCTCTTTAAACTCTTGATCCCTCTTGAGTTAGCTGTCTCCAGGGAGGGAAAGAAGCTTCATTCTTTCCCTAGTGTGGATGTCAGAATCCATAGCCCTTTGATTTATTTTCATCTTTTGTCAATTGGAGACCCTTTTAGGGAACAGCTCAGAATGTAATTTCGTCTTTAAACTACTTGGTAATAAGGATTGAAAAACATCTATCAGGAGAAGTCACATGGAAAAGAGAGGGATCATTGGCTTCCTGTTTTTGTCACTAGCCACATCACTTAGAAATCTCTTTGAATGTTAGGGGTTTTTTTTCTTAATCTGTGAAAACAGAAGAGAAACATAGAGTATTACGGGTATATCATATGTATAATTAACCTGAAACCTAACATTCTGTGTATAAAATGATAAGTACTGATGCAGATAAAGGAAACTGTGATTTATTAGTATAGAATTAGAATTGGGAATTGATGTGTAGGCTACTTCCCAAGAGGGGGAATCTGTAGTGTCAATTTGATTGATGTTTGAAGGTTGCAGTTCTATCATGTCTTTAAATTTTACATTCATAGGACTAATTTTAACCAAATACGGGTAGCATTTGATATTTAATATATCTGAAGTCATGTTTTTCTTTTTTGTTGAACTTAGCCAGGATGCTGCCCCCTGAGCTCTTCAGCTCAAGGCTACTGCCCTACCCCTGGGCCTGGGCATTGTCCCTGTGCTCTTCATCTCAAGGCTGCCACTGTACCCTTGAGCCAAGCCCCACTTCCCATTTTCTAGAGATTAACTGGAGATAAGAGTCTCAGGTCCTTTTGTGCCCAGGCTGGCTTTGAACCTTGATCCTCAGATCTCAGCCTCCTGAGTAGCTGGGATTATAGGCGTGAGCCACCGTGCCTAGCTGAAGTCATGTTTTACTTGATGTATGTAGGTAATTTCTATTTTAGGGGATGTGATATATAGCAAACAAGAATCTGTGCTAAGGGCCAGGACTTTGGCCTAATGGTAGAGTGCTTGCCTAGCACGCACAAAGACCCAGGTTCGATTCCTCGGTACCATATATATAGAAAAAGGCTAAAATGGTGCTGTAGAGCTCTAGCCTTGAGAAAGCCCAAGGATAGTAGTGCTCAAGCCCTAGGACTGGCAAATAAATAAACCTGTGCTATACTGTCTGGGAAACATACCCAACTATTTGCCTCAGCTGTAGTCTGAGTAACTGTGTTGTGCATCAGAGATCTTTATTCTTACCTCTTTAAGAAGCTTAACATCTCACCTGCCATTCATGAGATACCTGGGCCTTTCTAGTGTTAACAGTAAAGGAAATTTGAGACAGCTGTGAACAGGGATTCTTTGTAGAGGCTGGGGCAGCCATACATGTTACTGTCCCCTGGAAAGCAGTGACATTAGCACAGACACTGCTCTTCCTTGGACTTGTTGGTTTTATCATCTACTTGTGATGCTTCTGGCTGGCCTGCTAAGCGTGGGGCAGAGCCTGAGAGTTGTCCACTTAAAGCAAGTGCATTTATAAATAGCTTTATGTTAGAAAATTCTCTCTTGGCCATGGTACTTATTGTGGACTATCAATAAATGGGTTAAACATCACAATCAATAATTGTAATTCTTGTGAACTATAAACTTCTATTAAATGTTTCTTTTTGAAGTGTTTTCCCTGCCCAACATTCAGTGCCATATGAATACTATTTTCTGTACGTGGAGTCTTCCCCTGGGGTCATCTGCCTCTCCCCGGCTGCCTTTCTGTGTGGGGAAGGGAAATAGAGTTATCAAGAGCCACCTCTGTCCTTGTTGGAGTGGTTGCCTACTCTTGCTCTCTTCTGCCTTGGCAAGGTGGGGTGATACTTGCTGGCTGCCTTTTGTCCCCAGACTTAAAAAGATGAAGGTTGAATTTTATTCAAAGGTAGAAATTTTTCTTATCCTTAAAAGAGATATCACTTGGGCTGGGAATGTGGCTCGGTGGTAGTATTTGCCTAGCATGCATGAAGCCCTGGGTTCAATTTCTTAGTACCATATACACAGAAAAAGCTAGTGCTGTTGGTAATAGAGTGCTAGACTTGAGCAAAAGAAGCTTAGAGATCGTACTCAGGCAGAAGTATCACTTACTTTACCCTTATTATTGATGTGTTCATTTGATTTCAAAGTCTTGCTTTACCTCATCCTCTCAAATGTTTTATACTTTAGAACTCAAAATGAATTCAGATTTTGTTCTATAGATTAGTGACACTGTAGATGCTTAGAGATGCCATGAGTCATTGTTCCTTAAAGTACATCACAGAATAATCACCCTTAAGCTGTCCATGAGAAAAAAATGGAACCTATTTTGGAAATACTGTGTTAAACAAAGGAAAATTAGGTTATTTCCAGCAGGTTGTCTAAATGAACATTCCAGACCTTGGAGAGTAGATTATGTCATGCAGGACATTCAGTGTCTCCTAAATTTTATTTCTTGAATTAATCCCTTTTTTTCATTTCTTTGTTTGTTTGTTTGCTAGTACCCACAGGATCAATATTCTCAGATAACCCTTAAGAAATCCTGCCCTATAATAGGTGATGGATTCTTCATGTAATTGAATCCAGGGTCTTACAATTATTATTATTTTTTTTTTGGTGGTTCATGGGGTTTGAACTACCACCCTACCCTTGAGCCAAGTCCCACTTCCCATTTCCCAGTGGTTAACTGGGGATGAGAGTCTCCGGTCCTTTTGTGCCCTGGCTGGCTTTGAACCTTGATCCTCAGATCTCAGTAGGTAGGATTACAGGCCCAGGGTCTTACAGTTGTTAAGCAGGAGCTCTGTCACTTGAGCCATGCCCTTACCTTCAACCTTCTTCTCATTTTTGAAGGTTTTAGGGGTGGGGTTGGCATGACTGTCACATAATAAGCATCTCTCCACCAGGGACTGTGTTCTTCCTGTGGATGCACTAGCTGCCTGGCATATAGCAGATCCCATCTTGATGGTAGAAATGCTCGAGCAAAGCCTGGATCCATTAGACAGAATGCATTTTCAGTGCCTGCTGGGCACAGGGACAGAGGTAAATCAAGAAGAGCCTCACCTTCACCCTCCTGCATTGGCAGCCACTACTTGTGAAAAACTGCCTTGCCTGTGAGGTTGGAGCAAAAGACACACGTAATATGGCAACCTGAACATGCCAACATTTCTGCGACAACGCTGATTTAAAGAGCTCTACTTATTGTATTTTTGTTTCCAAATGTCTTTGGGGCATAAAAAAAGCAATGGGGCAGACCTCACTGCTTCAGGAAGTCAGGATCCACATGATGGTTTCTGTTACAAGCAGGACTTGTGATATAGGTTTTGTGTTTTTGTTTTGGGTCTGGATGTGTGTTCTTTTTCTTCTTTTCTTTTTATTGTTATATTTTTGTTTGGGAGAAGGTACACCAATTCCTATATTGGACATAAGCCAACTTGAGCCCATTGGAGCTTGCTGTCCCTAGGTTCCACTCTGAGATGAACTGTGGGTTACAAGGCCTCTGCATAGCTCCTTGGCAATTGAGCAAGGCCCCGTGAAATGGCAGAGGGAATGTGGATTAGTAGCACATTTTTATGGCCACATGGCTCTGAGTCAAGCCACTCTTGAATCTCAGTTTGCTTTGTCTATGCAATGGGGTTAAAATTAGACTTCCTTCTCTGTGCTAGCTCTTACAGGACTAGCTCAGTCTTTTGTTTGCCCTTTAAAAAAAAAAGTTATTTAATATTTGTTGTGTTTGGGTTCCCTCTCCCCCCACTGGAGTCTGAACTTAGTCTTTGTGCTTGCTAAACAACAGTAGTGTCCCTTGAGCCATAATTTCAGCCCTTCTTTTGTGTTGCCCTGGCTGGTCTGAATTGTGTCACTGGGATGACAGGTTTGCCCAGTTGTGGTGCTTCCCCAGTAGCTGGGATAATAGATATGTACCACTCTATCTAGCCATTGGTTGAGATGAAATCTATCATACTTGTATGCGAGGGCTGGCCTTGAACTGTAATTCCCTGCATTTCCTGCCTCCCAAGTAGCTAAAATTACATGCCTGAGCCACAGTGCCCAGATTTTTTCTTGTGATTTTAAATGACTCCAGAAATCAATACAGAATAAAGCTGAGCCAGTCTTATATGCTATAAGCACAGAGATCCACTACTTTTCTCAGTAAACTAGAATCAGACTATATTCTCTTCATTCAACAGGTATGGCACTTGTCTGTTGTCTTCAAAAAGCAAAGGCTTTTATCCAATGTTCCCTAGAACTTCTGCCTGCTAATTTGAGGGCATCCATTAGAGAAACCAGTGTTTTTCCACTTTCAGAGTAAGCCTATGTGCAGATGGACGAACAGGTTGGATGTGATGCCCAAATCATTCCATTAGCATCTTTGAAGAAGTGCTTGAGCAGCCTGGCTGTCTGGCCTTGGGTTTCCCTGTGGGCCTGGTGGGCCTGTAGCTAGCAGAAATCTCACCTGTCTTCCCAGGGCCCCTGGAGCTATCACCATGGTTCTGATCTCCAGAACCTCTCCTTCCTCCCTCCCTCCCACTGCTATGCTTATCCCAGGCCACATAGCCTTTCTGTGGCTTCCTTGAAAACAGAAAAATTGCCTCATATAGGCATGCTGCAGTGGCTTTCTGAAAAGATGATTTACCTCTCATGACACAACTTTGTTGTTAAGACAGTCTCTGAAAACCTGAAAGACAAAGCTGCCCTTCTCAGGAAGTCACAGCAGACCCCAGTGTGAAAAGCGGTGCTCTGCAAGGACTAAATAGAGCTGGCATGCAGGTGTCTAATCTGCTTTTGATTCTTTTTCTTGCAGTAAGAAATGTGGGCCTTACTCAGTAATTCTAGATTTTTATTGGGTAACCTTTTTGCTAAAGATTCATGGTAATCATTTATTAAAGGATGAGAATCACTTAGTCATGAAGTCTCTGAGGATAATTCTAGTGTTTTTGAAAGATGGACTTAATTGCCAGTCTTGGTTTGATTGAAGGTTTGTATGTCAGTACGTCTTTCCTTCTCTTTTTCTCTGATGAAAGAAGTCTGAGCCATACAATTTTTTTTTTTAACTATTCATGTCTATGTAGAATGTTTGGTCTTATTCCTTGGGGGAAATTTGTGGCCAGGAAGAGAAGGCCAGAGACAGAAGGCCTTGAATTTTGAGGTCAACATTCCTTAAATTATTTTCACTAAGTGGTTCAAGTGATAAAGCATTTGCCAAGAAAGCATGAAACCCTGAATTCAAACCCCAGTATTGCCCCACCCTTAACTTCCACTGCACCTCCATTTCTGTACATGCTGCTATAATCTACTTGTAATTTGTGTATTCAGAAATCACCAGAAAACTATATAGCCTAACATAGCTGTAAGTAATCCAAAAATGTGCTAACTGGCAGACGTGTTAGAAGGTGGTCCTTACACATGACTGAAAATGCTGTTTGCTTACCAAATAAGCATCTCAGCCAAATTATTCCCTGCTGAGAGCCAACCAACTTCCTCCACTTGGCCTGCCGTGCTGACTGGGGTGGGCAGTGCTTTGTATCCAGTGCAGATGCAGATGGCATGGCCAGGCGGGAGCCTCCAGAACTTCATAAAGTATAGACTTTATGGCTCCCAGAATCTTCACACTGCCAGGCCACCAGCCCAGGACCCTCCTGTGTCATTCTCAGTCTAGGAGCCACGCTGGAGCCGCTCCTTCCCGCTGCCTCTGTTACAGTGTGATGAGTACTTTTTGGTAACCATCTGTCAGTAGCATGTCCTGGTTATACTAAACATATATGAGTGGTTCAAACTCTTTGTGTGACTCTGCTGATTTTGTTGTTAGTTTCAGAATTACTTGGAAAATTAGATTGTCTCACAAACTCTTCATAGCATCTAAAGTAGGAAAAGACAACTTCAGAGGACGCCCTTCCCATAGCCTTCACTTCTGTACTTGCACCTTCTAATGGACTGATGACTATACTTCTCCCTCTACCCACCTTCTGGAGATCTAGGGCATCTACCATTCCCCCCACCACCCCCACACACACCCTAGTAAATGTAGGGAAGAGTCATATAGGACAGGGTCACACCCAGCAAAGATAAACAGTGATATTCAGGTCATGGCTTGGCCCTAAGCATTTCCTCCTGGTTTCCAGGTCCCTTGTGTTTTAAATTCATGGATCACTGTGCCATGACAGTAACCTGAGACATAGAGTTGCTGGACTATTAATTTGGGTATTTGAGGACTGTTGATAGCAGTTGTATTTGTTGGGATGTATAGAAAAGTACTTGAGAACCAGTTGAATGATAAAAAAAAAATATGCTTTCCATTGACTTTTGTCTTGTATGAAATAGGAATGTTACAAAAACTATCCCCACCTCCAAAAACTATGCAAATCTTATATCCTGTCCTGGGTTCTGTCCCACCTCCAGTAAAATTCATTCTTGGCAAATTGGAGTAGCTTTGGAACAGCAGGGCAGAGAGGAAACATAGGTGAGGCCTCTTTCAGGAATATAGCTTATTCATTTTATCTGACCAGCATTAACTGCTTTGTTTATTCAAATTTCCATGGCACTTGGAATGTAAAAGAAATTTTGTTGACCTCCTTGGAAGCTATGCAGATTGAAGCCAATATCATATCTAAAACAATGGTCTTCAAAATCAGATGTTTCCTAACTAATTAGTTTCATTGGAGTTCACCATATTGGAAGCTCAAAGTTCATAAAGAAGTGGTCAGTCCAGGTACCATGTGATAGGATGCCAGGTGTGAGGTGTTGGCCTTCAGTAGAGGCCAAGCCATGGAAGATGGGGTGCAAGACTTGTCTGAGTACAGGAGTGATTCATGCAGGTGGGGAGAAGAGAGAGCCAGACAAAGCTTCCCTGTGTCCAAGCCATTGGATGAAGAGGGGGTTTGTTCCCAGTAACATTGGAATACAAGGTAAGGATGAGGCAGAACTTAATCCCATTGGTCCTTACCAACTAAAGTCTTTGGACATTGTAATTAATCAATCCAGAGGGGATCCAAATACTCCTGAAAGGTTTCTTTAAGATAATATCCCACACTTTACATCCATGTAGAAATAGTCTTATCAAGAAAATAGGAAATTTCCACAACTTTGCTATTGACACTAAATGTCACCTATAGAGAACATTAGCTAACAAAATCCCTGTCCAGTGTCAAGACAGCTAGCTTATTCCTGTGGAACCTGTTTAGTCATTAGTGGTCCTCTGTGTCAGTCTTAGTCTGGGTTATGATGACTTAGGACAACCACTTCCTCCTCATTTTCGCTCATATTTTGTCGGCATGGACTAAAAGCTGGCCAACCAGAGCAGGCAGGGGTAGCTGCAAGTACCTACGAGCCTCTCTGGCAGGCTCTACTAAAAACCTGAAAAGCAAGGCATTTCCAGGAGCTAGCCAACACAGCACTTTGCACAGGCCAAACTCTACTTCCATGCATACTGTGCTTAAAAATTTTTGTTGCAATAGTGTGAATAGGCAAATGCTTTTCCTTGTTACCTTATCATTAAATTTTCTCTTACGCTTTCCTGTACCATCTCTCCCAACTCCTTCAGTAGAATCATAGCCCAGGAGCCAGGTGTCCCAGACATTTAACTTTTCTTTGGGGAGATTTTACAACTGAATAGAAACCTGGCTTCTAATCTGCCTAGCTTCCTTACCTGCTCCATTACCAAAATGGACTTGTCTGCAGCTGCACCTGCTAGCTCCCCTGTCCTGGCACACATAGAAGATGCTGTGTGGCCAGCAACACAGGCTTAGTGCTGGATTTACCCTAGCCATCACTGACCATCAGGCTGATTTTCACGAAAGAGTCTGATTGCCCTTCCTCACCTGACCCAACCTAAAAAGTAATGCAAAATAACCAAAGCATAGTGGTAGCCTGTTTGTCTGCACAGTGTACTCTTGGCCTGTAGAGATGAACTGTATTGGAACTGCTGCCATTTCGGCATATCAAAATTAGATGTGAATGCCTAACCCAAGACCTGCATAAATGTCTTTCCTGGGGTGACATCATTTCTAACAGCCTTGCTGGGTGTTGGATTGTGACTCCAGATGGATTGGTGTCCCTGCACTCCTCCTAGGAACTCAACAGAGATGGTGGTTGCCAGGTGCTTCTTTGCTCTGGACTTGAATGGAAATACTCAAACTCTGAAACTCACACCTGTTCTTTGACTTCCATGAGGCTGTCGTGTCAGCTTGAGGAATCCTTTCACTGCCTTAAGTTGAGCTTAAACTACCCTTGTTTTCAAGCATGAAGAAAGGGGCACTTCAATCTGTTTTACATGCTGACTTCGCTGTAAAATTCTAGCTAGGAAAATGGTTGGTAACCTTTGTGGATTGTGTGAGGATTTTAACCTCCTGTCTCATGTTCCTTCTTTAAACTAGTCAATATTAAAATCATCTTTCCTCTGCCAAGAAGATAAAACCCTGCTGACAAGTGTGTGTACTTCTCTACAGCCGAAAAAGCTGTGGGAGTACATGAGTGGGGACAGTTATGTCCATGCTCAGATTCCAGTTGATTGGGTTGTTATGTTTTCTGTACTTTTAGAGGCATCTCCCTTTCTTAGAATGTCATGTGACTTAGTGGTGATAATTAGGCAGAAGCTTGTCTTCCCTACAGATGCCAGGATTACAGAGGGACTGATCTCACCAGAGACCAGATGACAGCATCCATAGATATTTTTAGTTTAGGCTTCATCACTTATTTGGTCTCCCCATTTCACTTTCCCTGCATCTACAGCCAGATTTTAAACTTATTGAGCAGGGAGAGTGAAGGGCAGGGGGCCTCCTCCCTCTTGCTGAAAGTCACCAGTGAGACAGGGCAACCATTTCTACTCATCGTTAATTGGTGTATTGCCTAGTAACTGCCAAATAACAGCTGTGGTTTTGTCAGCTATCTATTTCCTTTTCCTTCCAAAAGCTTTGCTTAATCTGATATGTTTTTACACTATAAGGGTATCACACACATACATAAGCATCACAGTTAACTAAAGGGCCATACTTTAATCCATGAGAAGGTGACAAGAGCTTCCTAAATCCCAGGAAACTCATATCCCAGCCAAGCATCACTGAATTCCCTGTCCAGTGTCTGACTGCTTCCTAACCCTTCTGGTCCTTGACCGAGGCAAATGACCATTTAAGCTGCAGAAGAACCAATAGAAATCCTTAAGTCAGGGCAGTTGCTGTTTTCGGAAGGGTTATTTCTATTTCCTGGGGCTTGTCTTACATGGTGATCTTAGTTTTTCTCTTAGAAGGTGATTATATATTTCCTGTTGTGAGTTTATTTGGTTCCTTGATTTCACAATATTTTGTAATCAGTTTTCCTTCAGTTATATGATGTGATCATATCTGTACTGTGCCCTTTGTGCGAGCTGCCTCTGTCCCTGTGCCTGGCACTAGTGGCCTTAGCTATAAGTACAAGGTGGCTTCCGACATCAGACTCCCCAAGAGAACATAGTCTGAGACCCTGAAAGAAGGTCCAGGACATAGCATCACAGGTCTTCCCACCCCATCTTGTTCTGCAGCAAGGAGAGTGATGATTAGTTCATCTTCTTCTTAATGATGATGCTCCCAGAAGATTCTGAGCCTTTGCTGAGGGAATGGGTATGTGGCCTGGGGACTGGTGTTGGTATGTCTTTGTTCTGCCCCAGGTGGGCCTCCTACTTTGGTTTCAGGATTGATGGCCTGTCCTGCACAGAGGAGGACACATCTGGGGTCTAGGTCTCCTCTGGCTCCTCCCTGCCATACTGGCAAGCCCCAGTGGCACAGCTAGCCACAGCTCTGTTTCTGTACTTAGAGAATGAAGTATCTTATCTTTCCATTATGCACCTGTTTCTGCAGTGGATTAATTAACACCAAAGGGAACCAGGGAGGGATCTGAATTAGGTAATATCTTGATGCACCTTCCTTAGAACTTACAGAAAGTCAGGGTCGGGCCTTGGGGACTGTAATCCCCAGATCCCTGAGGACTAATTGTGTAGTGATGTTAGACTGTGATTTATTAAATGTTATTGTGAAGGGAAAAAAAAATCAAATCCCCTTCAGAAGACTTTCATCTGTGAGCATCTGTGCTCATGCTTCAGGGTCCTGGCAGAGGATTTAGAATATCACCAGCTTTCATCTCTCACAAATACGAGGTCTAAGGTTTATTTTAGCTTTCCTCCCTCTGAAAGTAAGAAACCATTATTTTATTTCAGATAACCTCTTCCCCATCCAACCAAAAAACCTAAATACTAGAGATTACTAGAGATCCATATGTGTATGTGGCGGGGGAAGTACTCCTTATCTTTATTGTTTTTGCCTTCAGTAAAACAGTCCACCTTCTCTTTGGAGCTATACAAAGGTAAATATAACCAATTATATATATAATTATGTATAATCATTCCTGCTGTGGTTGCAAAGGTGGATAGTAGAAGGTGAGATACCCCTAGACACAGAAGAGATTGGAATCACAGAGTACTGGTGGGAATTCCCAATGAACATGTGTTGCCCCCGTGGGCAGGGGCAGATGTACGCACCTCATTGTGTGTGAGCTTCCTGGTACATTGCTCATTATTTAGTCACCCTGCCTGGTGCTAAGAAGATCTTCAGCTTATGATGCTTCACTGCCACTTTATTACCCTTGTCTTGGCCTAGAGCCATTTCTTTACTACCATGACAGCCAACACTGTCTCCATAAACAAAAGATCTCAAAGCTTGTCATATCAGTCCTTTTAGCTACATCTTTGAATGTACCCCCTCCCCTTGTTAATCCTTTTTTCTGTTGATCCAATGAAATCAGATAACACTGGTCTAAATTGAAGTGCTCTGGAAGTACCCCTATCAGTCTTTTCCATGGAAGACTACTGGAAACAAAATAACAATGCTGTTGCTAGTTGTTAATGGGATGTTTTCTGGGGAATTTTCTTGGCTTGGTGTGTGTTATGAACTTTGTTTTTCTCTGCATATTTTTAATGTAGTAATCAAATTCTCAGGATAGCCTACTTAAAGATAGCTTAACTCCTTACTATGCATCACGTGCCATGCGGGCTTACTGTGAAGGGCAGGAAGGCAGTGTCCTCTCCCCTGGCACCAAGAGTATGGATGGAAAGGATGGTGAGCAAGTTCCCTTAGCCCACCTGTGTCTGATGGTGTCAGGGAAAGTCAAGAACTATATAGCTGGTGTCTGCTTTGGGTGATAAATGTGCCTTTCTTTAGCAGGAGAGTACCATGGAGAAACCCCTGGTTCCAAAGTCTAGAACAAAACTTGGTACCTAGATATTCCTAACTTAACATCCCCAGTATGCCTTCCTTCATTTGAGCTTACTTCCTTTGAACATTTCAACTTTAGAACATTTTATAATAATAAAGAACCAAGTAAGAAGTATGGAAAGGAATCCCACTTTGTCCCTGGATTTTTCAGACCTTTAAAATTCTGTAGCAAACAGGGGCCGGAAGTTTGGCCTAGTGGTAGAGTGCTTCCCTAGCATGCATGAAGACCCGGGTTTGATTCCCCAGTACCATATACATAGAAAAAGCCGAAAGTGGTGCTGTGACTCAAGTGGTAGAGCCCTAACCTTGAGGAAAAGCCCAAGGACAGTACTCGGGCCTTGAGTTCAGTTCCCAAGACTAGCAAAAAAAAAAAAAAAAAATTGGTAGTAAACAGCTTTACTGAATGCACCCTGGCTTTGAGGGAGGGTGAGCAGATGGGAAGCTGCTAAAGCATGCCTCTGGGTGCCCACTGCTGTCATTTGAATGCTTCTAATGATGCCTGGTTTCTTCTTGTCTTTTAGACCCTCAAGCTGACACAAGACCTACAGAGAAAACCCTTTGCCAAATCTGCTCTCAGCAAGTGGACAGTGATACCGTTTACAGCTTAACACCTTTGTGAATCCCGCGCCATTTTCCTAACCCAGCAGAGACTGTTAACAGACCTTTACCCTGGGTGAAGCACTTACCCTTGGAACAGAACTCCATAAAGTATGCAGACTCTTCTAGTGCAGGGGTGAGCCACCTGCAGCGGAGGACTGCCCCTCAGCACCATCCGTCTCTTTCAGAGCCCATCGTGAGCCCCCATGGGCGAGTCCGTGGTGTTTTCATACCGCGATGGTTTATGGGATGTTTTAAGTGTTGTTTTGTGTTTGTTTTCTTTTGACCCTCTGAGTTTTCCACACACATTAACTTGCAGTATTTTTCTGTTAAAATGTTAATCATCCTTTCCCAGGCACATTTAGAGACAGAAGGAAAATGTTATACCACTCTGGCTTTGGGCATCATAAGCTTTTGAGCTCATGGAACTCCATAAACTAACACATTATATAAACTAGGGGGAGGGGCGGATTTTCTTTCTTCTTTTGTTTGGCAGAATATTATCCTTTTCTAAAAACTGAACAATGGCACAATTGTTTGCTTTGCGCACCCGTCCAGGACGGAACCCCACATAGGCGACACACATGGAGCACAGCGTCCAGCCGACCCCATATGTTTCCAGTTCTCAACTCTCTGTAGGGTGGTCTGTGGGTGTGACCCCCTGATCAGTGGACCTGTGGGCTATCAACAATTTCTCCAGCTAATACAGTGGACAGCATTAAGCTGGTAGGTTAGAAATTAGGATCTTTTCAGGAAAGCAGTAAGTTCAGCCATCCACTCATTGCCAAATGCCACTACAGGACTAAGTGTAAGGAGAAAAGATACAAAGAAAAAAAAAATGAGTCTTGTTTTGCTTTTTAGACTAAATGAACCTAAGCTTATGGTGAGATAGGAGCAGAGGACAAACCAAGTGGTTGGAAGGGCAGATCTCACCTCATCGTCTCAAATGTACATTCTTGGTTACTTTCAGCCTTGCTGTGTATAATCTGATCTTATAGAAGTGTACGAGTGAATGGCAATAGCATACAAACTGATTTTTTTAAACAAGCTTAAGTTGTAGTTGTATAAGAGATATAATGAAAGTAAAAATAGGGCAGTTTAAACTTTAAAAAAAAACTTCCCACTTCTATGGATTTCATTTTGTTGTGTTTTCAAAAAGTTATGGTGCTGTATAGGTGCTTTCTGTTTAACCTGGAAAGTGTGATTCTCTTCATTGCCCCCTTTGTAGACAGAAGTTGGGAACACTTTTGGTACATATGAAATCGGTGTAACGACGCTCTGATTAGCACAGCATAAACAGACTTCTCCAAAGTGATATACAAAGACTTTTCTTTATAAAAAGCATTAACCATACAAATGTATAAGTATATTTTATCATGTACAGTACAAAAATGGAACCTTATGCATGGGCGTTAGGAACACTGGCGAGTGTTTCAGCACAGATTTCCCTGCTTGAGTTCTCGCTGATGCTTGTGCCATGGCAGTGGGCACTGATGCAGATGTGCACCCAACCCCTTGCCCCCCCCACCAGCCACCCAGGGCCCCCTGTGCACCTTTCTCTATAACTCCTCTGGGGACGATGCTGCTGGTGATCATAGCTCCTCGCCTAATAAGAGTTCCATTTGGTACTGTCACACCTCTCTTCCGCCTCGCTCTGATTGTCACATTTGAGCAATGGCCCTGTTGATATCACCCCACCTTTCACAGAATCTGTAAATTGTTGTGCAGTTGTGATTATAGTAGACCTGTAGTGTATTGCCTTCTCTGAACTGCTTCATGTTTATAATCTTGGTTTTTAAAGTATATATAATTTTTAAAAATATGGAATCTATTTACGTGGTCTACTTGTCAGTGAGCCACACTTGCTTACTATATTCTTTATAATAACCCTAGCCATGCCTTTGCTTCTTTCATAGTCTGCTGTACAGTGCTGGTAAAAGAGGGCTGCCTGTCGGGCTGGCTGCCTGGACGGAGGAATTGCAGAGGCAGCTACGGGTTTGCAGGGTAGAATCTGGCAGAGACCGATCGGATAAAGGTCAGATGCAAGGGAGAATCCCAAGTGCTTCCAACTTGAATGCCCTGAGAGTTCTCTCCTGAGTTCAAAGAAACAAACTAACACATACAATAGCTTTCTTGCCTATGCAGCTTTAGGGCCTGAGGATCCACTTGGGAGCCAGAGAGGCAACCCTCCAATGTGTTCCAGCTTGACACTGTTGAATTCCTTTCAGACATGTGGCATCTCATTTCTCCTCTTCTTTTCCAGTGTTTGTTGGATTTCAAGCACAATGTCTTACAGAGTGTCCTTCAACCAGATTATGACTTAATGTGAAGCAGCTGAGGGAAAGACAGAGGGCGTGGGTGTGAGGGCAAGGCTGCCGCAGACCAGATCAGGGTAACAGGGAGAAGGCTTTTTCACATAACACAAACCGTGTCTACACATAGTAGAGAAAGCTAAGATGGTGACACCTCAGAGAGGGTCTGGCAAGAATTAAATAATGAGGAGTCAGGACCCCTGTATCTCCATCTCAGCTTCTCTCCCCCAACCCCCTACACACAGGCCAGATTCCCTTAGATGAGCCAGTTTATATAGTGGTCAGAGGTGTTGCCTGAGCCCTCTGTCCTTTCTATCAGGTCCCCGCTTTCAGAGTGGGCTAACTCTGGGCCACCTCCTAGTGTTCTGAATGTCTTCAGAACCCTTACAGTCCCTCACTGTGTGATGTGAAGCATCTCACATGACTTGGCAGCCTTCAGGCCAGGCCCAGCAGCTGCAATGTTGAATCATGAGAACTATGCAGGGTCACCCCCAGCCCCTCAGTCAGCAAGCTGTCCCTAGGGAGCCACCCACTTGGTGACTGAAAGTCAGGAAGCCAAGCTGAGTACCTAATTGTGGAGACAAGACATGCACCCTGGGGTTCCATGGCTCTCTTCAGGCTCTGGAACCTAATACCTTGTACCAAAGTTAGAAAAGAGCTTTATTGTGAGCTTTTACTGTCC
Organism: Megascapheus bottae; assembly: GCF_031878675.1. Lineage (NCBI taxonomy): Eukaryota > Metazoa > Chordata > Mammalia > Rodentia > Geomyidae > Megascapheus > Megascapheus bottae. Next base: position 39,220,584 of record NC_143516.1, on the reverse strand, counting down.
TGGCACGAGGTCTGAGTGCCAGGTGCAGTGTACCCCGTTAACTGTGAATGCGTCTGAGGGTGGTTTCCTGTATCACATCCTCTGCAATATGATTGCTGAAACACATTTGAAAATTATTTTTTGCCGAAGTCGGTCTTTCCTGTTAATGGAGGATCCTGCATACATACATGTGTAGTGCAAGGTGGGTTTTCTTTTGGGTGTTGATTTCTAGTATTGTGTGTGTCGCTTCCCCATCCTGAGGAGAAGACAGCAGTGGCTCACTACTCAGGACAGGTACACCCTGTTTTAGGGTGTGACTTCAGGTGGCTTCTAAACCTATACCCAGATTAAGGATTACAGAGACATACTTCACCTCTTCCCAAGGAACTGTATCCACTTAAGAGATAAAGAGCATTTAAATGTCTTGGACAAGACCATAGAAAGAAAACAGGAAGCGAGTACCATATGCTTTGTTCCATATGCTGGTGTTAAAGGCTGATGGGAAATAAAGTTATTTCCCTTTTTTCTAAAAGCAAAAAAGTAAACTGACAGTTCTGAACTCTTTTTTTTGTTGTTGTTATATTTGAGGGAACGCCATATGATTAGGTGTATTTTTTTAATTAAAGAAAGCAAGATAAATTTTTGTTTGTAAAAGTGCAATCACTGGTACTGAGGTACGAAAATGCCAGCCTCTCCTTGAGCCTGGGGTCAGGGCACTAGGGGAATAGGAAATTGTTTCTTTTTCTCTTAAGTAGTTGTACAAAGAGGTTATAATTCCATAAGTCAGTGTCTCTTGATCAGTGCCACCCATCATTCTCCCTCGTTCTTTGAAAAGTTCCTTTTTGAACAAAATCTTCAAACAGATATCCAAATATCTGAAGAGTGTGTGATATTTGATCTAAATCTTAAGTGGGTAACATTTTATACAAGTTAAATGGATGGGATATTTTCCTCTTGTTTAGTTTCATTTGTATGTATTTTTCTTTGATGAATGATTGATTACAAGGTATCTGCTACACTCCAGAAATACTTGTGCAGCCACTTATTTAAAAACAACAACAACAAAAAAAAAAAACTGTCTGGTCACTGACTTCTCTAAAATTCTCTCATTGCTTGGCAATCAGTCCTCTCTTGTATACTTGTCCTAGCACAATATGTCCATAAGAAATGTAAACATTGTGAAAGAGGACCTGGAAAATTAATGATATTAAAACAACTATAATGTGCATTTTGGCTTCACATGTTTAACTTTTTTTTTAAGAAAAAAAAGTTGCATGAATGAAAAAAATCCGTATACAGTATCTGTAAAACTGTCTTATCTGTTTCAGTTTCTTGATCCTACCCTGTACTACTAGAGTTGAACATGATGCATGGCCATATTCAAACACCTGAGAATCAAGCAGCTCGGCTTTGGTTTGAAGCACCTTCATCCTTTCTTTCAAAGCGAAAACTATCATCCCGCATTCTGAGGATTTTTAACATAACCATATGTTGCCATGAAATAAGTCTGCTGCCTTTCTTCCTCCAGGATCAAAACCAATTTGATTTGGGAATTGTCCCCTTTCCAAATGAAGTGGAGATGCAGTGCTTGCTTTCCTTGGTGTTTGTAGATATTGCCTTGTGTATTCCATTTAAAACCATAATCTAGTTTGTAAAAGAAATGGTGACGCATGTAAATAAAGCATTGATGACACTCATTCCAAGAAGTCTTTTCTCTCTCTCTCTCTCTCTCTCTCTCTCTCTCTCTCTCTCTCTCTCTCTCTCTCTCTCTCTCTCTCTCTCTCTCTCTCTCTCTCTCTCTCTCTCTCTCTCTCTCTCTTGGTCCTTTTTCCCTCTCCCCTGGCCCAGCAATAAAATGGCTAAGTTAATTTCAAGGTCTACCTGTAGGATTACTTCACAGGCTGGAAGAAGCAACACAAGGCTGCCTCTATTATAAGATCTGTCAACTAAATGAACCTAGTAAACTTTTTCTCTGGCCCAATTTTGACCTCTACAGACAACCAAACAATAAAGGGAGATTTATGGAGCTGTTCGTGTTGGCTAATAGCCACTCTTGGTGTGCAGTGAGTCATGTGGCCCCAGAGGAGCTTTCCTGGAGAAAGGCAGGAGTCAGCTATGCATTTGCTTGAGCACCAGTGGCTCCGGCCTGCCAGTGGCTGGACCTATGGGAGCTTCAACATTGCAGTCCAGGAAGTGAACAATGATCCTTAGTAGGACTGTCCTGCACAGCCCAAGTCACAGCAGTGCCTCCATATTCCCTCGGTTAAGAGAACTATACACCATTGTGAAGCTATTCTTAAACTGAATTGTATCTCTTAATAGACATTGCAAAAACTATGAAGCCTAAAGAATATCCCCCTCTGACCCCATGCCACCCCGAGCACATGATAGACTCTTACTTCAGATCAAGGAGGTGAAAAAGATGTGAAAAGTTGGTCCTTGAGGACTGGTTCTTTGTTGGTAGGCCACTTTCATCGCTTTTCCCCTTTCCGTTGTTGCCATCTCATACTGATCATCAACTGGAGATGATCTTCAAGATCATATCTCAAGCTGATCCTGTCTCCCAAAAGATTAAAGGTGGAAATCTGTCACCATGAGATGCTCAATGGAAAGTTCCCCAAAACTAGGTACAAATGCAACCAAAACAGTTCAACTTTAAAGATCAAAAAAGTCAGTTGAGGTGTGATAGTAGCCAAATCCTTAACACACCAAGAAAATCAGGTCTGGACCCTGCTCTCCATGAGGTTTTCCTGCCACTGGAACCCACCTGTTCTACCTCAGTTGCCAGGCGCTGGTAGCTCATGCCTGTAATCCTGGCTACGCAGGAGACTTAAGATCTTAGTATCATGGTGCAAAGCCGGCTGGTGCAGGAAAGTCCACAAGACTCATCTCCAGGAAATTGCCACAAAAAGCTGGAACTGATGCTGTGGCTCAAGTGGCAGAGTGTTAACCTTGAGCAAAAGAAGCTCATGAATAGCTCCAAGGCCAGAGTCCCAGGCCTAGGAGTGGGCAGAGGGTGGGAAGAGTCAAGTCTTGGTGACTATCTCTGCTTCAGCTCCTGGCTTAAAAGGAAAACTCTAGACTCATTTTTTTTTTTTTTTGCCAGTCCTGGGCTTGAGCTCAGGGCCTAAGCACTGTCCTTGGAGTTTCTCAAGGCTAGAGCTCTACCACTTGATCCTCAGCACCACTTCTGGCTTTTTTTTCTATGTATGTGGTACCGAGGAATCAAACCCAGGTCTTCATGCATGCTAGGCAAGTACTCTACCACTAGGCCAAACTCCCGGCCCTCTAGACTCATTTCTAACACAGTTCAGGAGCTGGATTTTGCGAATACAAGGAGGAGTTTTCAGGCAGCAAAGACTCTGGACACACATGATCCCAGTCACACCAGTGTTGCAGTACAGAGACTGAAGGAAGAAGCTCAGATCCACAGCCACTCCCCACACGACTGCATGCACAGCTTGCAGCTACTCCCAGGAAGTGGGAGAAGTGGGAGGTGGCTAAGATTGGGTGGGGAGTAGTCTGTGTGGGGATGAAAAGGAGAGCACTCAGAAAGAGGACCTACTTTAGCTCAGCTGTATTTCCCATCAAAGAGAGCCATGGCCCGGATCAGAGGTCTAGACCCATGGTGCCGGAGAAGAATCCTCTCCTCTTGAAGACAAAAGCTGTCCATTTATAAAACCTGAAGAAAGGAAGATTTTGTGTGTATATCTTTCCATCTAACATTTAACACATGGAAGTGGTTCAGGACTTAGTTTTTGCCCAAGGACATGGTAGAAACACACTTAACATCCCCACTCCAACCTCTCGATGCCCTTTTTTGGATTGGTGCAGAATCTCCTCTGGGATCCTCTATTCACTCACAGCACCTACCACGTGCAGGACACCGTGCATGCTGGGGAGACGAGCTAAATATGCAGACCCACTGGCTTGAGTTGCAGAAACCCAGGCGTGTTGCTAAGAGCAGGACACAGGGACAGAATGTGTGCAGGCTGCCTAGGAAGACACTGCTGAAAGACCAACTGGGCTGAATCTCAAGGTCAAGAGCAGGAGAGAGGGAAGGTAGAGACATACCTGGGAAACAATGAGTAGTAAGTGGGATCTACTGTCCTTTTATTATAACCTTATATACTGATATAAGGAAATGCAAGGAAAGAGTCAAGCAAAGAAAGCAGTCAGCTAGAAAATTTCATGCTAAAGATCCTGCTTTAAAAAAAATAGGAGTAGAGCTAACCTGTAAAATAAAAACTCTAGGATGCACTGACAGGTAGACTCTAGGAGGAAATGTGGAGGAAATGAGAAGCATGGTAATCAAATTTTACAGCAAGGTGCCTACAAAAAAATGATGCTTCTATGCCCACTGGAAAGGCGAGGGAAGCTGCTGCAGGTATCTCCCAACTGACCCTGGACACTCAGTGACAGGCCCTAAAGGTGGCCCCAGGACCAACCACTAGTTTATCACCCATGGCCTTGCAACCACACTGAGAGACTGGTCTAAGAGGAGTCAGGATGAACTCACTCATGGGATAGTTGGGGGAGGGAGGCAAGGGAGTTTAGGGCTCCATTTTCTACCTTGTGTATTATTTTAACTAATCAAAGAGGGAGTGTGCTACAATTACGAAAGATGAATGATGAACATAGCTTCAAAAAAGTAGGGATGGGGTGGCTCTGACTCCTGAGACTGGAGGGAATAGGAATAAGGTGGGAGATGGGTACTGGGGAGTAGAGTAGAGATAGTAATGTAAGACATGGTTTAAAAGGAATCTGCTCAATGAATGTGTGCCTTCCTAACTGGTTTTCTTTAGCTTCTGCTAATTAACATCTTGAGTAGATAGTATAGGAAGTACCTAATCAGGTCAACAGAATATTACACATCCTTTAAAGTAGTAATTATGAAAACCTCATTTACATAGAAAATGAGGACTGAAGCCTGGCTCAAGTGGTAGAGCGGCTGCCCATCTAGCATAGGGGCCTCCAACTACAAAGGAAAGAGAAACAAAAAAAGGTGCAAAGTAGAATATGCCAATATAAGATTGTGATTAAAATAAGCAAGCCCTAGATATTCTGGGCCCCTCCACTGCACTGTTGTGGTTGTTACCAAAGTCAAAGCATCTAAGTCACCTGCTGCTTGAGCCTGGAGGACTCCAGCAGGGACTAAAAACCTGTGATCCTCCAGCAAAAAGAGCCCTCCTCCCCCCAAGATTCACAGGTGACTCCTCCACCTGGAAGAAGGTGCCAAAGACAAATGCTAACTGCATCATAGCAGTTGATTAGGGATTTTTTGGGTCAAAATTACTTTCATTTCATGGATAAAGAAGATGTGGTATTTATACACAGTGGAATTCTATGCTGCCATCAGAAAGAATGACATCACCCCATTCGTAAGGAAATGGAAAGATTTGGAAAAAAATCATATTAAGTGAAGTAAGCCAGACTCAAAGGAACATAGGCTCCATGGCTTCCCTCATTTGTAATAATTAGTACACATCTAGGACTCTCCTAGCAGAGGAGGTACATAAGGTCATATAGAATGAGACTAAACAAAATGAACTCCAGGATATGGAAACAAGAGGTTTATCTTTGTGATTGTTGTTCTCAGTGTACTATGTGCAGTTATTTCTCTTCTTTTTTTTTGCCCTTATGGTTAATCTCACATGGTTACTGTATCTGACTTTGTTATCTGGTATATTGTATATACGTTTATTTGTTTATTTGAAATAGGGAAGGAAGGGAGAAAATAAGATGATTGGGAGAGGTGGGGGAACAATAAAATTTTAAAAATTACTTTCCTTTCATTGCACTGTCTCTTAATATATATAATGATAATGCACTCAAATGATTGAAAAGCAGTTCTATACACAAACAATATCTTCCCCCATCCTTGAACTCTATCTGCCTAGTTTCTCCCAAACCAAAGTTCCTTAATGTATCCTTTCAGAATGTCTTGTCTTCAAGAAATAAAGGCAAAATTTTTAAAAAAGAAATAAAAGCCTATTATTTTCTTCCTTTTATTACATAAAAAGGGCATTCAACGTAAGATTGCATACATTGCTTTTCTGAATGGCTTCCTCATGCCTAGAGGAAGAAATATATAGGTTTCTCACTCTGTCCTGTGGCTACCTACAATTCTAGGGTATTAATGTGTCACTGTGGATTTAGCCATGGTGCTTTCCCCAGACATTACCAGCAACACGGCAACAACTTTATATACGTTATTTCATGCATGTAGGATCCATGCCCAAACATGGAATCACAGCATTAGAGGGTGTGGGTGCTGGTCATCTGACAGAGGATAACCGAGATGCTTTCTGGAGCTTCCGTTTGCACCATCAGCACCAACAAAGGAGGCTGTGAGAACCCTGTTTTCTCACAGCTTTGTTTTTTATTATTTTATTTTATTGTTGGGATAATGTAGAGAGGGGTTATAGTTACATTCGTTAGGTAGAAGGTGCATTACTTCTCACACATTGATACCCCTTCTCGTGTTTTTGTTCCTCCCTCCCCTTTCCTATTTCAAATAAACAAATGTATATACAATATACCAGGTAACAAAGTCAGATACAGTAACATGAGATTAACCACAAAGGGAACAGAAAGGAAAAGAAATAACATAGTGCTTTAAGAACAATCACAAAGATAAACTTCTTGTTTCCATATCCTAGAGTTCATTTTGTTTAGTGTCATCCTGTATGACCACATGTGCATAGCTTTTGAGCTGTTCTGCTCCTCTGCTAGGAGAGTCCTGATGTGCATTAATTATTACAAATGAGGGAAACCATGGAACAGCCTCATATTTTTAAATACACACACACACACACACACACACACACACACACACACACACACACACACATGAATTGCAAATCTGTGTTTCCCTTTCCCCCTGCAAATGTGAAGGTCCATACCTAAGGTAAGATGAAGGTCTGGCCCCAGTGAGGCTGCGTGAGGTGGAGACGGGAAGAGGCTGAAGGGGTGGAGGGAGGGTGACCTAGGGAGCAGGGAGGAGAAGTCCTCCAAGCACTCAGCTGATTTCTGCACAGGCGGGAGTCACTGGCAACCAGTCTATCCAGTCTGGCCACAGCTCCTCCCCTCACGCCACTGGCTTGGACTGCCTAGATCTCCAGTCAGCAGCCTGACCTCACAGCTGGAATCTTTCACCTCCCAGAATTCCAGAGGAGAACTGTCACCCCCAAAGAAACAAGTCTGGTCTCTTTGGCCCCAAACCACACACCCAAACCTCTTCATAGATTGCACAACCAGCTGGAGGACAGCCCAACTGGGCATGGAAGAGCACTCCTGCTCTTAGCCCGGCCTTGAGCTTCCTGTGCCTTGGACAAACCTGGCCATTTTCAGAGCAGGGCTGTCCTGGTGGCTCAGAGGTCTCACTGGCTGGGGAGACTTGCTTCTCTGAAGGAGAAATTCCAGCCACAGCTCATAGTGTAAGTGTCAACTTGAACTATACAGCACCACAGGGAGACGCATACACAAAAATCCGGGCCAGGCATATGCTCTTCAGGTTCGTGGACTCCACGCCAGTGTCAGCCCAGAGGGGAGGGAGGCTCTCTGCGCTGTCACTCGTGGAACTGAATCAATGCAGCATGTCCTGCAGAGTTGTGCAGATGGCACGGGCATGCCCACTAGTCTCTGTGCACACTTTAAGCAAATCCGGAGCAATCCCTGAAGCCAGGACTTCAGCTCTACGGACACACTTCACTGGCTCATACTCCAGGGTGGCTATTGATTTCACCATTGGAAAGCATAAAAAATAAAATTAAGGTGACATTAAGGAACCCAGCAGTATATGTAGACTGCCTAGTTCCCGGGGATCTATTAGCCATGGTGACACTCATGGTCTTAGTCCTCTGGGCTGGGTACTGTGTTCATGAGCTTGAAGACTCAATGTCCTGGGCAGAGACGATCAAGACTTTCTTCTGGTCTTGGCTCTGCCACCTGGGGTTGGTCCCTGAATGAGTCATGTCTATATCTCTGCCGGTCAGTTTCCCATCTGCGAAGCCTACTTCATGACATCTCGTCCTTCACACGGCGCTCGTGACGAGCCCACGAATGGAGCAAACTTTGGCAGATCATCAAAAGAGTATCCAAAACATGGGTGTTTCCTTTGAGTCAGGAAGCTGGTGCGTGCTAACACATTGGTTCTGCAGAAAGGAAACTGAGGCAGAGATGCAGCTGGGGAGGAACGGACATGGGGTAGGAAGAATAATAGATGTGGCAGCTGGGGTGGGAAGAAAATGGCTTGGTAAGGCAGTGTCCATTTCCGAAGTAACGCATCCTCAGAGATGCCCTGGAACACACCCAGCAGAACAAGGAGTCCCTCCAATTTGATCCCGAAGAAGTGAGACAATTTAAGGGCCTGGCCCATGGTGGCCCAGCTGGAACATAAGTTTGGAGCAGAGAGAAAGACAGGGTAATGCACTGCTAGTCTGCAGAAGAGGGGACAGAGAATGGCAGTAGCCTGGATCCTACCTAGTCATGAAAGGAACTGTCCTCGGAAGCGGTGCACGTGGGCATACAGGGCGCATGTGCGGGTGTGCAAGTGTGTGTGCATTTACTTGCACGAGAGAGGGGGAGAGAGAGACGGAGAGAGACAGAAAAGAGGGGGAGGGAGGTAAGGGAGAGGGAGAAGGAGAGGGAGTGGGTGAGGGAGCGAGGACTAGGCAGAGAGCTCCTGGTGGCAGTGCTGTCTCCTGGATGTGGCCTGCTGGGGCAAGTTGGGAAGGACTGTAGTAATTAAAGAGCACGCACCAGGTTAGTTTAAGCGGTAAATGCTGTGTTTTTGCCTCCCTGAGAGTGAGACCTCCTACTGCCCACCCCAAAACCCTCCCTCGGTGCTGCGGCCACCATTACGGCCTGCTGTGGTAGAATTTGATTCTTCAGGAGAGATGCCATTTATCAACTGTGGAACACAAGGCCAAGAAAGTTCTTATAATGGTGAGGTTTTTTGTTTTGTATTGTTTTGTTTTGGTGCCAGTTCCAGGGCTTGAACTCAGTTTGGCTATATATATATATATATATATATATATATATATATATATATATATATATATTTGTTGTTGTTATAAAGGTGATGTACAAAGGGTTGATTTTTTTCATTTTTTTTTTCTTTTTTTTACTCAAGCTAGTGCTCTACCACTTGAGCCACAGCTCTACTACTGGCTTTTTGCTGTTTAATGGGAGATAAGAGTTTCATGGACCTTCTTTCCTGCCTAGGCCAGCTTGGAACCAAGATTCTCTGGTGAGATTTTGTGCTGTGGTAAGCAGGAAAGATTTCTTGTGAAAAACACATGACTTGCCACTTGCCAATGGACCCAGGTTAGAAATGATTGTGGGATTTTAGCTTCTCCAAGCTTGAGCGTCTTCCAAAATCATAACAAGGTTTCACAGTGTGCTTCTTACAAGTGAACTGAAGAGCTGTTGGGACATCAGGCTCCCGGAATCACTCGGAAATAACCGGAGCAAGCCGCCTGGTCCTGCAGTTTGGAGTGTCTCTTGGTGTCCTGGTTCTTCATGCCTCTCCATTTTCTAATGCTTTTCCCAAGGACATTTGGGTAGTCTTTCAGCAAGGCAGGGAGAGAAGAAAAGGCAGGTGTTGACTTGTTTGGTTGATGGTGCTGGGAACTGAAGCTAGAGCCTCTCATATGCTAAACAATCCCTGTATCAAGGAGTCCCATCCTCATCCTGGGAGGAAGATACTTTTTTTTTTTAACTCTGGGTCTGGGTGCTGTCCCTGGGCTCTTCAGCTCAAGGCTACTGCTCTACCCCTTGAGCCATAGTGCCACTTCCAGTTTTCTGCTGGTTAATTGGAGATAAGAGTCTCATGGACTTTACTGCCTGGGCTGGCTTTGAATCACAGTTTTCCGATCTCACACTCTTGATTAGCTAAGATTACAGGTATGAGCCACCCGGCCCAGGTTGGCAGACACTTCTATTTGTACCACTCTGAAGATAATATAGCAGAAGCTGAAGGAGGATGGTACATGTGCAAAGTCAGCCAACCTCCTCTTTCCATTCTCATTTTAAGGGTTTTATTTTAAAGATGTTTTGTTTTGTTTACACATGACAATTCAGGGGTGGTGATCTTTTTCATCTGCACTTTGAGGACTGAATTTTGTGCAAGAAAAAGATAAGGTAGGTGTGAAAAACACTGCTGGGTTTAAATCATGCCTACTCCTGCCGACTGCACAGACCCCATTTTCCTTAGTTCAAGACAAGTGAGGCCTTCTTACCTGCTAGTTTGGTGGCTAACATGAGAGGAGCCAGCAGGGCTAATAACACAAGTAGGAAAAGCATAGGAGGCCCTCCACAAAAATGGTAGCTATTATTATTCACTCGATTTGTTAGTATAAACGGTGACACTTGCACACCATTAACTATGTGGTGAGTTATCTTTGCCTCTGAGACCCATTTTTGGGGGGACAGCAGTGGTAGAAAATAAGAGAGTAACAAGGAGGGCCTGAAGCTGGCACAGCTGGGGGTCATTAGTTCCTAATGAGAGGGCCAGTCCAGGAGGGTGGTGGCCTCACAGCTGTGAGAGGAGACCTTTCTCTGGGTGTCTCCCATGAAGGAAAAGGGGCTGCAAACTTTGCTTTTCTTATTTGTGAATGTTTTTTACACTCCAGAGGGACTTCCTGGCCTCTGGATTTGGTTTCTAAGCTCTGGCACTAGGGGTTCCCACAGTCAGTAGCTTGCCACTTCTTGTGGGGGTCATATTGTTATTGACGTTGGGCCAGCATGGTTAGAAAATGGGATATTCCAAATGGGGACACTGTGGTTTGGCCACCCTGAGCTGTGTCTCCACAGGCACAGTCAGAGCTGGGGACAGTTACGCAGGGGGTGGGGCTTGAGGATAGAGTGCTTCTCTGACTACCCACCCCTCCCTGCCTCATTATTATCATGGGCCCTGTATGGCCTGTACTCTGGCTGAGAGAAGGGGGCTGTGTGCTAGGTGGGCACAGTGGTAATGCCTATAATTCCAGCTGCTCAGGAAGCTGAGCATTCAAAGCCAGCTGAGCTTTCTTAAGGATTAGGCTCTGCTACTTGGCAATGGACATCTCTTGGATATAGGCAATGGATGTCTTTGCCCAAAGGCACCTCTTCTGTTTGAGTTTCTCCATCCTCCTTATTGCAGCTGCTCTTCAGGGGCAATGAACCCTGAAGAGTATGGGCTCATAACAACCCTGAATGCTACGAGCCTTGTTTCAGTTCTGTTATTCCCTCTGGATAGACTTACAAAAGACAGGCTAGGTAAGTTTGTGTACTGAGCTCTTTTAGCTAGTTCTTGATCAGGGCTTCACACCTCTTTGATGCTTATGATGATGTATGGCAGATTAATTACTGGCAGAGACAAAGGAGAGGCTGCAAAGAAGCAGCAGCATTTCAGTCACATACCAACCACAAGATGAGCTATGGGAAAGGAAAGGAGCTACAGTAGATCCCGGGATCCACGGTTATGCCTCATGGTTCAATGGAGGAGGCCAACAGTCATAACAAGATGGTGTGAGAAGGACTAGGAGGAGAATGAACCAGTGGCCAGTGAGTTACCCAAATGGCAAAGTGGATGGCCCTTTCTCCATTCCATTTCCATTTCCATGCCCCCACCCCTTCTCTCACTTTGATTTATATGGTTAGTTATTTACATGCCTGTCTCTTCCAGCAGTCTAGCTTTTCTCCATCCAGATGGAGAGAGGGACAGGAACCAGGCTGATATCTGACTGGGCCAGTTAGACATTCATTTGACTTGCAAAAGTGTTCATATCTGTATATCCACTTGTTGATGTGTTTCCTCCTGCTCATCATGCTAGAGAATTGGAATTGATTATACATGCAACTGTGATATGATAGTCTTCTCAGAGACTTCCTTCAGGTTTGGGGCGAGCTCATCATTCTTAGCCATGTGGAGCTTTGGATGTACATTCAGCAGTACGTAGAACATCTGGATGTCAGTTCACTCTGGAATCATTGTTGAGAATGTTGAGTAGGGACAGAGGAAGTGATATTTCATCCCTCAGGATTTGGGTCTCTTCTCTTTGACGCTTACATCTCTTAGTTGCGTCTTAGCTCCTTGGTTAAGATGCAATGCCCTTGTTAACTTTTTCCTTTCCTCCCCATGAGCAAGCAAAGGGAGACACAACTCCTTGTAAAGAGGATTCCTGGGCCTTTACTATTTCCAGAACTTATAATTGAAGCCCATGGTTTGTTTCCTTTGCACTTAATTAGACTCCACAGCCTCACAGGGCTGCCTCTTCCCTGCCCAAGAGGGAAGGCCTGACCAGTGGTTTAGGAGCTGATGCCATGTTCCAGGCAGGAGGGCTGGGGCCTGCAGTATTTTTATATCTGGGAGGCTGTGGAAAACAAAACTGCTTGGCCAGAAGCCAGTTAGACTGTCAGTTGGGAGAGGGAGGGATCAGGAAAACAGTTATATTATCCTTTGCCTCTTTGAACAGTATCGTAAATCTGCTAGCCAGGAAATGAGGCTGTGGGAGGAGGTGAAGAGAGGAGGCTATGCAGTGAGGATGCAGCAGCGGCTGTCTAGTCTGGTCCACTGATCCTCTCCCTCAAGGTGGGTGGTGACTCATGTGGGGCAGGGAAAGGAAGGTAAGTGATATGGTGGGGGGATATTGAAAGCTGCTGGGTTAGATTGGTGTGTGCTGACTGATCCTGTGGATGATGTCTGGGCTGGCTTTAGGTCTTTCAGTGAAAACCACTGCCATTGACACTGGTTTTTAGTGTTAAAGAGCCTGTGAAGACTCTCTAGAAAGGGCTTTAAGGACAACGGAAGGAAATTAAATCACCTAAAGCCTCCTAGCAAGCTGTCGAGGATTGAAGTAGAGGGAGGATCTTTTGACTCATTCGATGACAAGCTGTAGGATTCCCCTGCTTATTCTTGTTTCTTGGCTTTCATGAAGGACAAGTCTTTCATCCTAGATTGCAGGCAAGGCATGGAATGTAAATGACACATAAATTCAACGCACATCAAGAGCTAGATAATGGATTTTTATTACTATACTGTGTCCACTGAGGAGTGCTGCTGATCATGAGGTTGGGGGGGGACATCTACTTCATAATCAGTAAGCCAGTGCAGCTCCAGGGTAGATGGAAGGGGAACTAGCTACTTTCCAGTGAGGAGTGAAAAAGACCTGGCCACTGGCTTCTCATGTCTGATTAAACTTACACTCCCTCATACATCCATGAAACCAAGGAGCCACTTGTGTCTCCTGCCTCGCTCCATTAATGCTCCCCATGCTAACTCTCAAATGGGGGAACCAAAAAGTAAGAATTATGAAAGACTTTCCTAGCACCCCAGGATCCTGCAGTAAGTTAAATAACTGTAATAATTAATATTTATGTTTGCTTTCATTTTTTTGCAGGCACTTCACTAGTCATCTTGGTTAGCTATTATAATCATCCTCATTTTGTAATGAAGAAACTAAGGCTCAAAAAGGTGAAAGAATTCACCCAAAGTCTTTCAGGAGACACAGTCAACATTTTAACCAAGGCAGACTTGTTCTAAATCCTACACTTTAACTGCCATATAAAACTTCCACTAGTGAAAACAAAATTCTTTGGTAGAACAGAGGGAGTTAAATAAGATTTTTTTTTTCTCAATTGCAAGAAGAAAACCTAGCTTCTGCTGAGAGCTGGACTTGAAATAGTGTGCCATGTCTATGTTTTGTGTTTGGTGTTTAGCATCCATTACCGCTTTTCCAAGCAAATAGCTGTTTCCCCCTCGGTTTTCAGGGCCTTAGTATATCAGTATCACATGATCCTTTTTCCGTTTTTGTCACATACCTATTATCTAACTCATTTCTATGGCCAAAGCTGCAATAATTTGATGTCTGTTAAGGACAGTTGACACATACTCTTAAGGGTTTCCTTTTCTTCTTCATCCTTCTATTTCCTCTCTCTACCTTTTTTAGCTACTTAATCTCTGCCAATAGGAAGCACACAGTGAGAGGAAATCATGCTCATTATCAGTCTTTTGCTGTAAACTAATTTATACTTGCTCCACTGGAAAAAGAGTAATGGATGAGTGCTTGAGGCCTGCAGATTACCTTTATGTCAGTATATTTCTTTTATGTGAAGAGCCTGGATAACTAGCTAAGCTTTTTTATTGTTGTTTGTTTGTGGAATTATGTCATCTTTCACCCATAACCTGTTCTTGGCCAAATTCTGTAACTGTTGAACTATGGATAACTATCCATGTATGCCTTACCTGCATACTAAATGTGAAAAATAGCACCCAGTAATTGTTAGTGCTAATACTATAAGATATTGCTTGAAAAATAATTATCCAGGACTCAATTATTGGTGTTATGCTTATAGTTTTCATTATAGCAGGTGGGACTGAGTTTAAAGCAAGAAAGAAATCATTGCAGGGTAGAAACTAAAATTTAACTGAAATTAAAATAGAGCAAAATCAGTTAACTTCTTGGGGCAGACTTGCCTAGAATTCACAAAGCCCTGGGTTCAATTCCTTGGTGCCACATGCACAGAAAAATAAGAAGTGGTGCTGTGGCTCAAGTAGTAGAGCACTTGCCTTGAGAAAGCCCAAGGACAATGCCCAGGCTTTGAGTTCAAGGCCCAGGACTGGCAAAAAAATAAAAGAAAGAGAGAAAGGGTGGGGGGAGAAAGATAGGAAGGAAGAAGGAAGGAAGGAAGGAAGGAAGGAAGGAAGGAAGGAAGGAAGGAAGGAAGGAAAGAAGTAAGGAAGGAAGGAAGGAAAGAAGGAAAGAAAGAAGGAAGGAAGGAAGGAAGGAAGGAAGGAAGGAAGGAAGGAGAATAATTAGAAAACCTAGATTTTAAAAAGCAATATCGGTTGGGAGCACTAGAGTATATTTAAGACCGACATGAGATGCTAAGGAAACAGAGAAAGGTGAACAGTTTAACAACTGTAGCTATTTTCCCCATAAACCATTTGCTGATCCCAAAGCGGTTCTGAGATGCTAAGCAATGAGCATATACCTTGCAGTGACATACATGAATAAATAAAATAAATATTAGATATTGTCAAGGGAGTAAGGACTAGTAACTATCCCAGTCTCCCAGCTGGGAATCTTGAAGTATTATACACTGCTAGGAAAACTAGTATGGAAACAGCCAGACAATCATAGAGATCAAAATTCAGATCTGAATCATTTTAGTCTCAAATCAATTTTGCTAGCTAATTTCCTTCCATAAACAAAAACAGATTCATCTAGGCGAAGGTAACATTGAAAACTCCAGATTAGCCCTACAAATTTTTATTCATGTTTGTGGCATTACCATTCTTGAAATTATTAGACATACTAGGATCAAATGACTGAAAAGCAAGACATAAAAAGTTGTAATTTAGGGCCGGGAGTTTGGCCTAGTGGTAGAGTGCTTGCCTAGCATGCATGAAGACCCAGGTTCGATTCCTCGGTACCACATACATAGAAAAAAGCCAGAAGTGGTGCTGAGGCTCAAGTGGTAGAGCTCTAGCCTTGAGAAAAGTCCAAGGACAGTGCTCAGGCCCTGAGCTCAAGCCCAGGACTGGCAAAAAAAAAAAAAAAAAAAAAAAAAAGTTGTAATTTACAGATACAGTCACGTATCATCTAGGAATGAAAAATTTTCTGAGAAATGTATCACTAGGAGATATCATCCTGCTGGGAGCATCATAGTATATATTTAAACAAACCTACACAGGATAGATTAGTATTCACCTAGGCTATATAGTAGAGCCTTTTTCTTCTTGTCTATAACTCTATGTAGCATGATGCTTTACTGAGTAATGTAGACAATTATAACATAATTGTTACATATTCATGCTTTTAAAAATATCTAACCATGGCTGGGAGTATGGCCTAGTGGTAGAGTGCCTTCGGGTCAATTCCTCAGTACCACATACATAGAAACAGCTGGAAGTGGTGCAGTGGCTCAAGTGATAGAGCTCTAGCCTAGAGAAAGTCCAATGACAGTTCTCAAGCTCTGAGTTCAAGCCCCAGGACTGGTAGAAGAAAAATATCTAAACATAGAAAAGTACAGTAAAAATACTGAGTGATAAGAATTTTTCAGCTCTGTTATAATCTTACTGGGCCATTGTCATATATCCAATCTTTTGCTGACTGAAACATTGTTTGGCAGCACATGCAAGTTTATGTAGAATCTGTTTCAAGCAAGATCAGATAAAAATATAGGATTTAAGAACTGAGCTGAAAGGCTTAAAAGCAGATTAGATGTAAGTGAAGAGAAGATTCTTGATCTTGAGCATAGGTCAGAAGAACATAGTCAGACTTCACTATGTTTACAGTAAGATATACAAAAAAGTTTAGGAAATACTGGGAGAGAGTGAGAAAAGGGGTGATGCTGAGTGGGATACACTGTATACATGTGTGGGAATGTCATAATGAAATTCCCCTTGTACATCTAAGGTATGATAGTTTTAAACATGTATAGGAAACACAGAAAACAAGGTGATAAAGAGACCCATTATAAATAGTTGTATAGCAATATAGGAGAAAAACAAGGTCACAGAAACAATATTTGAAGAGAAAATGGCTAAGGCTTTAAAAATTGACAATAGACATAAAGACACAGATTCAAGAGGTGCTATAGATCCCAAGCAGGTAGGTACAAATAAAATCACAATGAAGCATATTACAGCAAAATAAACTGTAAAAGCAGCTAGTGTAAAGCAAAACAAAACACATTATGAACAGAAATTCAGTACCCAACTAATTGTTCAACTAAATTGATGCTTAGGCCTTTAAGTGCTATACTTGTTAGGTGGAAAAAGGAGGACTGGAAGTTTGAATCAGCCAGGATTACACAGGCTGTAGGCCTGTCTGAAGGCAATAATCAAAACAAATAAGCAAACTGCCCCTCCGGAAATACAATGGAAGCCAAAGAACAATGAAATGACATTTTTAAAAAAGGCAGCAGGAATATAAGGGGGTCATGAAGGAGGAAGATGAGAAGAAAGAAGAGGAAGAGAACCATTACTCACCTAAAGTTCTTTACCCACAGAAAGTATCACTCTGAAAAATGAAAGGGAAACAAAGACATTTCTAATTAGACAAAAACTTAGATCATTCATAACTAGATGATAAGTATTTTAGGAAAAACTCTGGAGTTTTATAGGTAAAAGGAGAATAATGCCAGATGAGACGGAGGAAAGAAAGGCATGGAGAACATTGTAATGATAAACATAAAGGAAAATGTACATAAATATTGAATAAAGGGCGGGGAGTATGGCCTAGTGGTAGAGTGCTTGCCTGCATGCACAAAGCCCTGGGTTCAATTGCCCAGTACCACATACATAGTAGAAAAAGCTAGAACTGGTGCTGTGGCTCAAGTGGTGGAGCTCTAGCCTTGAGAAAGGCCAAGAACAGTGCCCAGGCCCTGAGTTCAAGCCCCAGAACTGGCAAAAAAAAATGTTTTTTGAGAATGAAATGTATATAGAACTAAAATATATAACAAAAATGTACAAAAGGAGGAAGAAATGGAGTTAGAATGTTTCAGTGAATTGAAACAGGAATCCAGGAATTAAAATGGTGCTAATTGATATTGGGCTTTAACAAGGCAAAGGAATGTTGCAATCTTTGGGTAAGGAAATGTTAGGCAGTAGTCTTGTCTGTGTATCTTCCTCTTTCTTACAATAGTCTATTTTTCAGTCAGTTTTTTAAACAATTAATAGAAGTTTTAAAGCAGAAAGAATTAGTTTATAGACTTTACTATTCTGAATTATGAGACAAAATTAAAATAATGGATAGGTTTTTTGTTTGTTTTTTGTGGATCATGGGGCTTGAAATTGGCCTGGGTGCTGTCCCTGAGCTCTTCAGCTCAAGGCTACCCCCCTACCCTTGAGCCAAGCCCCACTTCCTGTTTTCTAGAGGTTGATTGGAGGTAAGAGTCTCAGATCCTTTTGTGCCTGGGCTGGCTTTGAACCTTGATCCTCAGATCTCAGCCTCCTGAGTAGCTAGGATTACAGGTGTGAGCCACCACACCCAGCTTAATAGGTTTTTAAAAATATGTTAGCTATGTTTGTGTGTATAGATCTATAACAGACTGCAAATGAAAAGCTAGAAAGCTGAGGTGAAGCTCCAGCCTTTAAAGCTGGAGCCCTGCAGACAAGCCTTAAGATTGTCTTGACAAGCAATGCTTTAACGGGTCCTCTGGCTCTGACTCACTGTCGTCTTTCTTATGTCATTAAGCAGGCCTATAGCTTGTTTCAGAAGCATAGCCCTTTCAGCTACCAAGAGGAAGGCTTTGTCCTCACTACTGTTAAATTAACAATACTGAGAAAGACCCCCTGTGTTTTCATATAAAACACGTCAAGATCATAAAGCAGTATATTCTGGCCTGGATATATTTGGATTTAGTTCCAGGTCTACTTCGAACCAGCTGGGAAATTCTGGGCACTGGACATGCTCCCATCCTTTCTGAACTCAGGCCTTCCCTATAGGCTGTTTTCTCTGTCCAGGAAAGCTGCCTAATATGAGGCTTCACCAGCCTTTCTTTACCTTTCAGTTTCTACTTAGCTTTTCGTCTCCTACTCCAAATACTAAGTCTTCACCAACATCTTACTAATCAGTTTCACGTACTGATTGTCTCCTTACTAAACAACGAATGCCAGAAGGTCAGGGTGTATGCCTGTTTGTTCCTAGGCCCATCTGTGTACCATGACGGTTTGTATAACCGTGTCCCAGGAATGTACTGAAAGGAAGGGGCAGTAAACGAATCAATGAATGTGGTTGCCCTCAAAACACATTTGGACTTTTGGAGATTTGCCTGGCCTGAAAACACCTCCATGCTCAAGCAAAATTATAAGTGTAATTCAAAGAAACAATTTGTCTTAAGCTTGTCATTTCCATTTTTCTATTTTGATTTGTTTTTTTTTTCACCTTTTGGGTTCAGAATGGCCTCAACTAATCTCCAGAGATGCACACTTCCTTCTGCTCTGTTATAACAACAGGCTGCCTGGGGGTGGCTGAGCTGTGGTTTAAGAAGTCCACAGGTGGCTTCTCTGGAGAGGAGGCTCATGCCTCCTTCATCCTTTTTATGAAAGTCTCCATTCTCAGTGTCCAAACTTGGTACAAGGTCTGTCAGTCCCTACACGTGTGTCTTCTCTTAGGTGTATGTATTTGATCCCCAATGTCTTTTTGCTTTGAATACAGCAATTCCAAAATCCTTTGAGTAAAGCTTGAAGCAGAAAATGTTAGTACCCCGTTCGTTAAACCTTTTTTTTTTTTTTTTTTTTTTGCCAATGGCTCCCAGATTTCAGTGATTCAGCTTCTAAAGCTGCTCTTCATGGCAAACAGTCCTTGGGGACTTAAGAGCTGCATTGCTGGCATGGACAGAGAGCCTGGGGTCCAATTTAAAACCCAAAGTTTCTCTGCCTATGGGATTAGGCTGGGGCCACCCTCTATGATTATTGACCTGACACCTTGTCCCAACCCTCTCCTCTCCTAGCATCCCTTCCACATAAATCATTATGCAGAGACTCCATGGCATATCCTCAAAGAACCTGACATAACACAGTTGGCATTAAGAGTGAGTTGGGGGCTGGGCACTGGTGCCTCACACCTCAGCAGCTCAGGAGGCTGAGATCTGAGGATCACAGTTCAAAGCCAGTCCAGGCAGAAAGTCCAGGAGACTCTCATCTCAAATTAACTACCAAAATACCAGAAGTGAAGCTGTGGCTCGAAAAGACACTGCCCAGGCATGCCTACTCTATGTTAAGTTCATGATCTGTCAGCCACCTGTCTTATCAATACCTGTCTTTGTCCTGGGGACTGACCACAGTTCATGGAGAATGTCCAAGAAGAGGTAGTTGGATAAGACACAGTCTTTCTTGCCCACAGCTCACCTGGAGGCAAAATTCATATTCATCACAGCCGCCTTGCACCCTTCCCCATTGGTTTCTGGCACTTGTGCTCATTACTTCATCGTGGGGTGACCCAGTCTTTCATCTTCGAGGCGTCTGGGTTTCGTGGCTGTGGTATGTATTCTCACTGTGGTCACAGTTGACATGGGGCAAGGGAGAGACCTCAGATACCATTTGTTACACCCAGGCTCCTGCCTGGCTCATTGTAGCAAGGCTAGAACCTCCTCCTGCTAATCAGGATGAGTTACTTGGTATGGTGTCTTTGTGTGATGGCCTACCAGTATGAAAATCCTTCCCTCCCCCCATGCTTGCCTAGTTGTTTGCCAGAGATTCAGGTTCAGTGCCCTAATTTATTTCCCTTGGTGGAAGCGCCTCCTTTCTTGGGATTAGGAGTTTCAGCCCCACAGAAGCTCCAGTTGTGGTAGCAGGTTTCAAGTGGGTCACTGGGAATGTCAGAGAGCAGGCTACTGCTTCCACCCGCTGCCCACCAGTGCTCCCCCTCCTCCTTTCTCTCAGGACTCAGAATCGCTTGCAGCTCATACAGAACTGGCTTCCCCTTTTATTCTGCTCCCTACTCTCTGCTGTGCAACTTGAGCAGCACTTCTGTAATAACCGGGCAGGCTCAGCTGCCGGATTCTCTCTTTGTTTTGGTAAACATGCTTAACCTGCTCCACCACCTGCATGTGGTTACGACTACCTGAGTGTGGGTGCATCCTGTGGTTATTGACTGTGGGCATCATAAGGTGACATCACACGGTGACAACCTCCTGTGTAGTTAAGATCGTCTACCTGTGGTGTTGACCTTCAAAAGCTCAGCCCCACTAAAGAAGCAGGGGGCTGTTCCTATCAGCCAGAAGGTGGAGAATGGTAGCTGTGCTGCTATTAAATTGGCTCTTAGCTTGGCTCACTGAGTGCTGGTGACTCTATTGTTGGGGGGTTCAAGTCCCCCCCAAATGGCTGGGATATTATATTTCCTTAGTCTATTTTATCCCGAATCTGCTTTCTGAGAAGAGGACTGAAAGGCAGGGTGGGAAAAGCACCCCAGGTTTGAGCATAGGAAACAGCCCGAGCTTGGAAATTCCAGACCCATAGAACCTACATTATGTCAGCAGAAAGCTCAGCTTTCTCCACATGGGTGACTAGGAATGCCAGGGATCACAGCTGGGCGGAAGGGAAGACGCTTCAGTTACTATACAGACCTTGAACTTGGAGATCCCCAGTCCTCCCCTAATGGGCCCGCACTAGCTTTACTTGGTGATAGAGACACTTCAAATTGTGAACAATGTAGAAAACATACTCTCTGGAGGGCTCCAAACACATTTATTTAAATGTAGCGAATCCCAAAACTCCATCAAGTTACCTGCAGATAACATGTCATACAAGACAATCTAACACTAATACCTGTAACAGCAGTAGCTAATATATTTCCTTGTGTTCCTGTGACTGAGCCCAGCTCTATGTACTCTGCACAGCTTTCTTTTTCTTCCTTCCCCCACTCTATACCTCTCTCTTATCCTCTTAGCCATTTGTTCCACACATGCTCCTCCTAGGCCCATTGTAACAAGACCAGAACCTCCTGTAATCAGAGCTAATTACCCTGTTGGTATGGTAAATGTGTCTTTGCCTGACGGCTTACCAATATGAGAATTCCCCTGCCCTGTGCATGAGCACCTACTGGCCATAGATTTCAATGCGGTGCCGGAGAGATTTAGCTCTTCCTTCCAGGTGGAAGCACCAGGTAGTATTGAGCCCTCTTTTGCAGATGTGGAGACTGAAGGGTAGAAAATGATTCACCTGCATGAGCCACAGAGCGAGGATTAACCAAGGCCTGTGCCCTAGCCCCGTGGAAGCTTCTGCAGGTCCACACACATTCCATTCCTTCCAGATGAGGAATCTGACGTCTGTGGCACACAGGGCATCTGCTGTCCTGGTTGTAAGTTTGCCTGCACAAAGCCTGCGGTTTATTTTAGTTGGCAAGAGAACTAGCTACTTGGTTCCCTGGAGATGTGAGGGGCAAGTCCGGGAGCCCCTCTGAGCCCCCTCCCATAGAGGGATCCAGCTGATGTGTTCATGTTAGTAGATAGTACTAGTGTTTCTACTTGGCATTAGTGTGAGGAAATCTGACATTTGCTCAGTGATGGGCCAACATGACCATGCCAATAGCTCCCACCATTTGCTCAGAGGCTCTAACACTATATGGACAAAACACTATATGGAAATAGGGTCTTCCTCAAAGTTCTTGGGGTGAGGGTCTGCTAAGGCTTTCTGTAAATAGCTATTCAATCAATAAATGAATTGACAGATGCCTACAGAGAGGCGGCACAGCGAGGGACTTGTGCACACCCGCCCGTAGCTTGGCTTTCTCATCTGTTCACTGCCTACATTTATAGACCTCCTTTAAGATGGATGGGAGGATTTGAGATGTTGAGATGGGCTAAGGATTTGGAGCAGCGCCAGGCATTCTCTGGTTTCTTGTTGAGGTTTTTTTTTTCCCTGAGTGCGACATTGAAGGGTGGTCTTGGGGCTGACCACAGTTTGTTTCCTTTTGCTCATATGATGCTGGAGGAAATAAGTTCTCTTTTAGCCATGTGAATTGAAGCCCCTCATCCTCCTTTCTCATGCAGTGTCTTTGTGTCCAGAGGTATGTGTGGCAAGCTGCAACCTCTCACTGCTTTGCAGAGATCCCTTTAAGAAATCTCCTTTATGAAGAGAAGATAGGCATCTTTATTCTTTGAAGAAAAGCTGATCATTTATCACTACCTGCCAAAACGTCCCTCTTAGCCATCACATCACAAACCTTTGAAACTCTCTCCCTGTCAGCGCAGTCAGAATGATAGAATCCAGAGTTCTCCCAGTGAAGTGACAGGAATGGGGTAGTGGCTGGAAGCCAGATGGTTAAAGTTTTAGCAGGAAGCAAGAGAGGGACAGCTGGAGCTTTCATAAAAAGAGTTTGCCACCACCAAATATAGGAGCCATTAGTTTGCAAATGACTACCTGGGGGGGGGGGTCTCTCCACCTCAGAGGGGCTGTTTCCACAGGCCTAGAAAGTACCAGTTCTTTATTCAGCAAGTATTTACTGAGCTATTGCTAAGTGCCAAGTGCTGGAATGGCAGAGGTGACCATGACAAATGTCTCTCCCACCTACAGCTTGCCTTCTGCCATCAGCAATATTCACGCATCACCCACCACCCACTGTATTCACTGTGATTCCTCAGGAATTCCCTAAACTGTAGCATGCCTATACATCCCTATTTGCCAGGGGAAAAACTTAGCAGAACTTCTGCTGGTGTTTGAATCTCAGAGCTAGTTTTGGGAAGATCAGAGCCTAAGTCAGTCTGTGCAGGACTCCAGGTTCAAGAGTTAGGGCTCCTACACTGTGCAGCAACTTAGATGCCACTACCATATGAGGAAGTGCAGAATTTGAAGCCTGTATACTTCTGGGGTGGGGGAAAGGCTTGTAAAATGGTATAATTGCCTTGGAAAACAGTATAGAGGTTCCTCAGAAAATTAAAAATAAAGCTACCATATGGTCTCATAGCAATCTCATGTTGGCTTCTATGTCTAAAAGAATCAGAAAAAGGATCAGAATACATGCACATTTATGTTCAAAAGCAGCATTGTCCTAAATAGCTAACAGATAGACAACTCAAATCAAACCACTATGGATATAGAAAAATGAATCCCATACAGTAAAATAGTATTCAGCCTTAAATCATAGTATTCATTTTGTCACATGGGCCAACAACAGACATCATGCTAAGTGAAATTAGCCAGTCATAAGAAGACAGATGTTACATAATTCCAATACATGATATATATGAAGTAGTCAGAGTCACAGAAACAGACAGCAGAGGCAGAGGCAGGCTATAGAATGAGAAGTTATCTAATGGATACAGAGGCTCAGTTTTGTAAGATGAAAACTTTCTAGAGATTAGAGATGCAACAATAATGATTAAAGTTCACACTCTGAACTGTACACTTAGAAGTGATCACTTTTTAAAAATCATATGCACACGCACATACACACACACACACACACACACACACAAACACAATAGTAACTAAGATTAAACCTCTAATGGCCACTAGGCATGGCTGAAGAATAACGGCGTGTGCATGCACATCTGTGTAAGCGTGCAGGGGGTCAGCAGGTGCTCTGCTCCATCTTTACCCTGCTCCAGAAGCTCTGGAAGCCAGTTACCTGGTCACTAGAAAGTGGAAAACTATTTTGCTTGAGAGAAAGAAAAGTAAATCGAGGCCCAAAGTCCCTATTAAGTCTCTAAGTTCCCAACTTCCTATCCCCTGAGAAGACATTGGGCATAGTGCAGGGCGAGCTGCTGAGGGCTCTGATCTTTTTTTTTTTTTTTTTTTTTTTTGCCAGTCCTGGGCTTGAGCTCAGGGCCTGAGCACTGTCCTTGGACTTTCTCAAGGCTAGAGCTCTACCACTTGAGCCTCAGCACCACTTGCGGTTTTTTTGTATGTATGTGGTACCAAGGAATTGAACCCAGGTCTTTGTGCATGCTAGGCAAGCACTTTAACCACTAGGCCAAACTCCGGGCCCTAGGGCTCCGATCTTATTGGTAGCACTTACTTAGTTGTATGACCTTGGGGCGGTGGGGAGGGAAACACTTGATTTCTCAGCTGCCCACACCTGTAAAGTGGGGGCAGTGATGGAGCCTCATATAGACACACAGTGAAGATTAGAGGACTTGTCCAGTAGAGGCCCTTGGCATCTTGCCCAACACACTATGGGTAGTGGGTAGGAGGTTTAGAGTTTCTTGCCAAGGTGGAAAAGTGTTTATTTGGAGAATCCACATTGTGATTGGCGAGCTGGCCGTTTGGGTAGCGGTGTGCTTAGCGTTGTTGGGGTTACTCCCGCCAGGAAATGCTGATGAGCTGAACTGGCGCGTCCTCTAGACTCCACAGCCAACCGAGTGGGCAGTGAGATGAAGCGTGGCCGCACCTCCCTGGCAGGGCCTCCGCAGCTGCACTCTAACTTCCTTTCCTGCATGCCCACAGCTGCGGGGAGGAGGTGGCCTAGGTGTGGGGGAGGTGGTAGGCCACCTGTGCACCAGGAGCGAGGGCCCCAGGACCCTCTCTAGAGGCCATCTCCAGAGCCTCGCCCCAGTCTCCTCCAAAGGGTCGCTCAGACCAACTTCTGAAGGTGCATTGCAATCCTGGTTCTTCATGCTATGGATCCTCAACTCCACGCAAGCGCAGGCCCAGGCGGGCCCACTCGGTGCCCATTCTTGGGGACTGAGGCTAGGGATTCAGCACAGCCTGCCTGTACACCACCTAGGGCTTTGGCAGGCACAAATGAGCAGCTCAGTCCCACAGCTGCTGGAGGCCCTCTGCTGCCCAGGTTGCTCTAGAAGTGTGGCCCTTGGTCTTGAGGGGCGTAGGAATTCTGCGAGGTGACACTCCCATGCCTAGAGAAGATTTGGGAAGCACCACTCACCCAGCGCGATCTCATGGTGCCGGGCGCTCTACCTTCACTTTCTCCATCCTCCTAAGCTACGAGGATGGGACAATGATCATTCATTCCCACTTTATGAACGAGGCAGCTGAGCTCCAGAGTATTGAGGTACTTGTGTGGGTCCTCTGTCTTGGAGTGATGAGGCTGATATTTCAATCTAGGTCTGTCAGACTGCGAATCCTATTCATGGCTGTCCCCTTCCTCACAGTGAGGACAAAATGGCTAAGCTAAGCGAGTGTATTTTGCACGGTCTCGCATGCTTATGGACAATCCTGAGTGTTGCTGTTGATAAGAGCAATGCGTGAATGACTTGAAGTAGTCAAATCCTTAAAATGCTCACTCAATTACTCCTGTTTTCAGAGCTCTTCAATGACTCGTCTGCTTACCAGACCACATTTAAATTCTTTAGCTTGTAATGCAAAGCAGTAAAGAGAGTGTGGCAGAGTGCCAAGTTCTTGCTTCCATTTTCTCTTTCAAGAATGCTCCTCAGTGTGGAGAGAGAAGAGCCCTAGTGAGTGCAGGCGTGGTGAGAAGAGGCCCCAGAGGGCCTGTGGGGTGCAGAGCGAGTGGGACAGCAGACTCAATGGCTCAGTACCTGTGGCTCATCCTTTACCAGTCATAGCAAATGTGAAGAGCTTCAAAGAGTAAAGTGAGAAGAAGTGCAGGTTTGCAAGGGTGAATGCTTGGGATCCTGCACCCTACATGTCTACACGTGTGAGGGGGAACACCGATGAAAGCAGATTGAAAATCTGCGAGGAGCCCACCTCGCTGCAGAGCCAGTCCAGTCATCTGTGCCAGCCTTTCATCATTTCATCTTCTAATGGGGTTGCAGAGCTGGTAGAGCATACAGACATCAGTGATACGGTGTGTCTTGATTTCTTGTGACTTCCTTATAGGCAAGACAGAAAACTGGCAGCTAGAGGTGTTTTAAGTTAGAAGACTTCACAACCAAGGTAGTGCATAAACCTGAGAATGCTCATTGCTAGGCACTCAGAGGAAGGTTTTAGGAGAGGACAACAAAGCTTTGCCCTATGCCTTCTTGTTTTGGACATGGGTGATCAGTAGCTTTTAGGGAAGATTTTGTACAGCATTAATTAATAGCTTGAATATCATAATTATGACCCATACACAGACTGAAATCACCGGCAGGGTGAAAATTAAGTGGAGTAACTTTTTTTGCCAGTCCTGGGGCTTGCATTCAGAGCCTGAGCACTGTCCTTGGGCTTTCTTAAGGCTTGAGCTCCACCACTTGAGCCACAAAAACACTTCTGTCTTCTTCTGTGTATGTGGTACCAAGGAATTGAACCCCGGTCTTTGTGCATGCTAAGCAAGCACTGTACCAAGCTCCGGGCCCTGAACTTCAGTTTGATATAGCAATGACACAAAGTGAAAAGGACTTACAGATTTTAGCTGACTGAAAGTTGAATGTGAGTTGTTAGGAGGAAAAACTCAAGATTTGCTTTGTGATCTATTGATAAATGTAGACATTATAGAACATTAGTCCAAGGGAATTAACACATGAATGCTCTGCTTAGGGAAATGCCAGATTCCCTCCTCAACATCCTTTGCCAGATGCTTGCTCCAGGTGTGAACTGCTGCCAGCGCATTTGACGGGTACCAGAACAGGGCATGTCCTCACACAGCTCTATCGCTCCATCCCTCTGCACAGTGGCATTGCTCTGCGTCCCTCTCCTGCAGCTGGCCTGCTGCATTCCTAGCCATACTTAAGATGGCAAGCCATCTGGAGGAACCACTTGGGGATGCCACAAAACACTGCCTCCTACATTCCCCAGTGGCACTGAGCACATTTTGTTCAATGCCAATTCCTTTTGCACACAGCAAATAGGAGCCAGTGTCTGTGGGATGGGTCCGGAGGGGGCACAGGTTAATTCTGTCTTGCTGTTTTTGTACCAGAAGGATGGGTAGAATTGGCTTCTGAATCTTGCTCACCTAGTCAGGTTGGACAAGTGGAATGTACATTTTGATCAGACCCAGCATCCGAGACAGAGACACGAAGGGGGGGGGCAGGAGGCAGAAGGGCGGGCTGACAGGGTGACGAAGGAGCGCGTTAGGGGGTGATATTCAGCCAGAGACAGGGAAGGCTTGGTGAGGGCAAAGAGCTGTCTTCAGATGTCTGGGAGAATGTGCTGTTTGTGGCATCTCAGTGAGGGTCAGTGACTTCTTCAAGAACGTGATGAAGGGCTGGCCACACCCCTACCACACATGACAGCCACAGGGTGGTGTATTACAGGGTGGCTGTGAGGACCGTGGCTTGACTGTGACTTGGGCATCTGAGTCCTTACAGTGTCACTTAACAACCAGTGTCCTTGTACACATTGCTTTCTATCCTTGTCTCATTCCTTATCAGTGAAATGGAGATAAAGATATTTCTGCCTCAGAGAAAGATTAAATGTAACAACACAGGAAATACATTGAGAACAAAATGTGCCCTATTCAGTAAGTGTGAGCTGCACACAGCCCGGGATGTCTGCTACTCCAGAAAACCTTAGACACAAGATGTGGGCCTCACCCAGAAATGATTATGTGAGTGCATTTGCAGCCTCTGTTCCTGTGTTCAGAGCCCAACCCCTCAACCCCCGTGTGAGTGTGAATGTGAGTTTGTGTGTGTGTGTGTGTGTGTGTGTGCATGTACAAACATGCACTGAACCTGGGGTTTACACACAGGGCTTGGGCACTGTCCCTAAACTTTTTTGTTCAAGGCTAGTGCTCTAACATTTGAGCCACAGCTCCACTTCTAGTTTTTGGTAATTGAGTCTCAAAGACTTTGCTGCCCAAGCTGGCTTTGAACTGATCCTCAGCTCTCAGCCTCTTAAGTAGCTAGAATTGCAAGAGTGAGCTGCTGGTGCTCAACTCCAACCCGTTTTTCAAATTGCTGTTGTAAAGGTGATAGAGGGGGTAGAATTATGTGAGCCAGGTGAAGAGTATATTTCTTTGGGGGCAGTGTCACCCCTTCCCTTGTTCTCTCCTAGTGTTTTTTTTTAAGTATTACTGGATTTTTATTGAGAAATAGTCATTGTATATGCTGATGAGATACAATGTGACTGCACTGTTGGCATTGAGTGTTACTATGTATCCCAGGCTGGCCTGAAACTCAAGATCCTCTTACTACAGCCTTTCCATTGCTGGGATTATAGGTGTGTACCTTGACAGCTAGCTGCAGTGTGCTGTTTTGACAAAAGCCCACATTGCTGAAGGTTAGGTCAAGATAATTCACATACTCCTCCTCTCACCAGCGTCACCATTTTATGTTCATTGTGAGGATATTTGATATCTGGTTTTTTTTTTAGCAGTTTTGAAATATTTATTATTCCAGTTCTGCTTTTTTTTTTTTAGACAGTGTCTCAGTACATGGTCTAGGCCAGTCACGAGTTCAAGACCCTCTTGTCTCCGTCCTCTTAGTGCCTACCATCATACCCAATTCACCTCTGCTTTTTAAAGATCCATTTTTCCAGGGCCAGGAGTTTGGCCCTGGAATACTTGCCTAGACCTGGGTTCAATTCCTCATACACATACATATTATTTTTGTTTTTATTTTTAAAGATTTTACTAACATTGATACATAGAAAAAGCCAAAGTGGTGCTGTGGCTCAAGTGGCAGAGCTCTAGCCTTGAGAAAGCCCAGGGAAAGTACACAGGCACCAAGTATAAGCCCCAGGACTGGCAAAAAAAAAATCCATCTTTCAGGGATGAGGCTTCCCCTGAACAATCAAACTAACAGCCATGGTAAAGTTCTGTCCATCTTCACACCTTCACAGAGTGCTGGAAGACTGGGTTATGTTGAAAACCCAGATTCTTCTGGGGAAATGCCAAAGTGGAGGACTCTACTTAGCCCAGCCCAGAGAACCCCTCACCATGAAAGGCAGCCCCTGAGGGGTGTTGTATCCCCCACCCCAGTTGTATATACTCCCTTCGTCTCCACTGCCTGGCTGTAAGGTCCCTCTTAGGACTAGGAATATGCTGCTAAGCATGTAGGAGCCAGCAGCTCACCCTTGTAGGTAAAGACAGGGGAGACCAGCGTGGCCTGGGCTGCTTCAGGAAGGGGATACATAGAGCTGGAGTGTGGGATGGAAGTGGGAGGGAGAGCCCTACTTCCTCTTGGCTAGGCCCCTGGGTTGGGGCTCAGGGTAGAGGTCCTCAGCCTGGGCTTACCTTTGCCCTGTTTCTGTCAACCATGGATGTCCACATTTCTTTGCTCCTGCTCAGCCAGCCTGCCCAACAAGGAGGGCTCAGAGGAGAAGCCATGGGTTGGCCTTTAGCAGCACTGCACAGGGTGAGTGGTAGAACTATCCATCCAAGGTCATTGAGAGAGGGTCTGAGGGTAGTGGCAACTTGAAAGAGCAAAAGGGAGGCTGTGGTAGAGGTATACAACTATAATTTTAGCCTTTTTTTGGGGGGGGGGGATCAGTCCTGGGGCTTGAATTCTGGGTCTGGGCACCATCCCTGAACTCTTCAGCTCAAGGCTAGCACTCTGCCATTTGAGCCACAGCATCACTTCCAGTTTTTTTCTGTTGGTTAATTGGAGATAAGAGCCTCGTGGACTTAACTGACTGGGCTGGCTTTGAACTGTGACCCTCAGATCTCAGCCTTCTGAGTAACTAGGATTACTGGTGTGAGCCACCGGTGCCTGGCTAAGCCTAGCTTTGAGAGGCTGAGGCAGTCAGATCGAAAGTTGGAGGTCAGCCAGGCTACCCTTAAATACAGATGAGGGGAGTCCTGCCGGAGGTCTACAGCAGGAAGGAGGCCTCTCTCACAGGTTTCAGGGCTTCAGGACATCTTCAATATTGGGGCCTCTTAGCCTACAGGCCCATTCCTAGCTCTGAATGGCAGGTAGTCGTCTCTGGGCTACACGTCCCAGGATGCCTGGTTTGCAGGCTGCTGCTGACTTTGGTGAGAGATGAGGGGTAAGGACAGAAAGAAGCACAGTTTTTATTCTCTGTCTGCCTTGGCGCCATCTTTGGAAGCAGCCGCATTTCTCTGTGGCTATGGCTGCTTGTGGCTGCAGGTCGCTCCTGGTAACCTTGGAAGCTGGCCTGGGTAAGCCCACATCCCCACTGTCTTCCCTCCAGTCTCAGGTGGCTAGGGATGGCAGCTTTCTGCGGCTGATCTCTGGGTTTCTCTGTTGGCCTGACTGACTTCCTAACCTCTTTTGCTACCTGAATAATCAATTCCCTGCATTTGATTCCTCCTGTTTCCTATCCAGGATATCAAATGTCATTTAGCATTCAGATTAAAACGAATTATTCCATGTCAATAATTAATAACTAATAATTCATACTTATTAAAATGGTTTGTCTAATGTTACCAGTTAGTAAGAGCTGGCATACCCAGCGTTTGACTTGAAGTTTGCTTCCAGAATGCCCTAGTGCCTTCTGGAAATGATTCCTGGCCAGCTGTTTTGGGGGATCCTGGAGGCAGTGTGAAAAGGCTGTAAAAGGAGAGTTGACAGAATAAGGATGGTTTCTGCTGGTTTCCGTCTTCCCAGAAGCCACTTCCTCATTGCTAGGAAGCCATAAATAAATACAAATTTTTAAACTCCCATTTTAAATACTCGCAGAAAAGTCTGAATAGAAAGAAGTCTCACCGAGTCCATACCACACTGTCATTCAGACTACTGGAAAGTGCTTTAAGTTGTGAGGCTTAATGGGAAGCTGAGTAAGATGCTATGAGATTTTTTTTTTTAACAAAAAGCCAGGCTGAAAAGAAGTACCTGCTACAATTAAATGATATTAAGATTTAATCCAGTTAATACCAGTGCAAACAATTTTCTTCTCTCTCTACACTAGTCTATTTTTTCCCTCTCTCTCTTTTAAAACCTTAAGCCAGTGTCTCGTAGCAAATTCTCTTGCATCATAAGCAAAGCTGGGGAGATTTTTCCTCAAGACAAAGCTTGTTGTCCTTTCCCAGTTCTGGGAAGGAGTGCTGAAAGTGGAGAGCAAATGGGAGAAGAAAGAGCGAAATTATATACTAGGCAGCATTCTCCTCAACTTAACATATTTTTGCATTAGATATTTACTTAAAAATACCTGGAACATTAGTTCATATATATGCGGCTCAGATCTAGATTGAGGAAACAGGTGGCCTGTGATTTATCCTAGGTTCACTAATGAATCCTTGAAGGTGTGCCTCGGAGCGGGCATTTTGTTAAAAATGTGCTTGGGATTGCTGACTTGGAAAGCATGGCCAGGCACCTGGCCCAGCCCCAGCCCTCGGCAGCTCCCACATCCACTTCTGTGCATCAGGCTGAGGATTGCTGCTTTCATTTTGGTTCAAATAGCATTGCTGTTCTGGGGAGAGGGGGCTTGTGGGGTCGCCACTCTTGATGCTGCATACGTAGAGTAAGGCTGTGTTCTGGGTAGGTTTGAGCCTTCCATGCTG
Organism: Megascapheus bottae; assembly: GCF_031878675.1. Classification (NCBI taxonomy): domain Eukaryota; kingdom Metazoa; phylum Chordata; class Mammalia; order Rodentia; family Geomyidae; genus Megascapheus; species Megascapheus bottae. Next base: position 39,188,872 of record NC_143516.1, on the reverse strand, counting down.
TGTTGCTGTCAGTGTCTTTTTTCTCCTCAACACCCTAAACTAACCAGAAGGCAATGGAGCCCTACGTATGGCTTATTAAAGCTCATACTCTACCTTCCAAGCCTGGGGATGGGGGTGGGGATGAAGGTGGGGGAATCCCTGAGTATTTCCCTAGAGCCTGTAGTCTCAGGGTGGTGGTAGGGGGAACAGGACCTCATTTTCTCCTTTCCCTCCCACCCCCAGCTGTTTCCTGGAGAACAACATTTGTCAAACAGAACATAACTTGGGATCTGAATATGGTGCTTCACACCTATAATCCCAAGCTAAGGTAGAGGAGTAAGAGTTTATAGCCAGACTGGACTATAGAGCAAGACCCTGTCTCAAATATAAAAGAAGAGAATCACCACTCCTCCCATACACACACATAGAATTAAGCCCAAACTTAGATCTGTTTCACAGCTGTAACTCTAGCTCCTCAAGAGGCTAAGATCTGGGGATCGAGGTTTGTCAGCCCTGGCAGAAAAGTCTGTGAGTCTTATCTCCACTAAGCTACTCAGAAATAGTCAGAAGTGGCTCTGTGGCTCAAGTGGTAGAGCTCTAGCATTGAGCAAAAAGAAGTTCAGGGACAGTACCCACGGCCCAGAGTTCAAGCCCCAGAACTGGCCAAAAAAAAAAAAAATCCAGAAATTAATAGTAGTTGGTGGTCTTGAGTTGAGGATCTCAGCCTCATCTCATTAAATGCTTAATTTTTTAAAACCACATCCAGTGTGTGGTTCATAGGCGCCCGATCCAAATTCATCCTGCAGGTGAATGCCTTTTATCAACTCCAATAGTCAAAGTACTGGCTGGTTGCAGGCCAATTTTTCAGAATGGCCAGTATTTAATAGACTACCTCATATGATTAAGTGAAATAACTTCCTTGGAGCCATTCCAGAGATGGCTCTGAAAGTTGCCTCTGTTAATTATCTCCAAACTAAAGAAGAGATAGTAATACCACTTGCCAGTTCACATCTGCTTTCTGCCAAAACCAGAGTTTCTCCTCTCGGCTCTTCCTATTCAATAAGGCCATGATCAAGCCACAGAGGCACAATGAGAACTTTTAGGTTTCATAAATTTTGTGTGTTTATATTGGTTTTTGAAAGATTCCAAAGTAAACCTTTGAGAGAGAGAGAGAGAGAGAGAGAGAGAGAGAGAGAGAGAGAGGTGACCTGGCCTGGATATTTGATTTACTTTACTAGTTTGTTCTCTTAGACTGAGTAATTTCTTACATTTGCATTATCCCCTTCTCCTACATGGGCTTCGTGTAAGGATCCAAGAAACTTGCTGGATAGTTATCAGGCTGCTTGTATTGCTAAGAAGATAGGCATAATTTGTCTGGGAAGCTGGCACCTCACCACCCATCCTTCCTCACCTCCCACCTGACCCAACTTTACTACATTCCAACCTAAACTTGGAATTTGTGGGGCAAGGTTCAGCAACTTCAAATTAAAGACCGCTCTCCCTCCTCCACTCATAATGTACATTTAAGGCCAGATTTCCAGAGGACCCTGTGTCTCACCAGTCGGTGCGATTACTAAAGTACCCTCAGGGTCCTGCATTAAGGAAGATCCCTCCACACCCAGCAAGGACTTGCCCATTAACATAGTCTTAGCAACCCTTTTAAGAATGCTTTCAACTTGGAATGTTAGATTAAAACTTTTCTCCTTCTCCTCCACCCATCATTTCCTGAGTTTCTCTCTCTCTCTCTCTCTCTCTCTCTCTCTTTCTCTTTCTTTCTTTCTTTCTTTCTTTCTTTCTTTCTTTCTTTCTTTCTTTCTTTCTTTCTTTCTTTCTTTTCTTTTCTTTTTTTTATGGGTGTTGGAGCTTGAACTCGTCCTGGGCACTGTCCCTGAGCTCTTCAGCTCAAGACTACCATCCCACCCTTGAGCCAAGCTCCACTTCCTGTTTTCTAGTGGTTAATTGGAGATAAGAGTCTCCAGGGCCTTTTGTGCCTGGACTGGCTTTGAAACTTGATCCTCAGATCTCAGCCTCCTGAGTAGCTTGGTTTATAGGTGTGAGCCACCATGCCCGGAAATTTCCTGAGTTTTCTAAGGCATGAACATCCCCTGTCACTCAGTTTAAGTATCGGCAGGGCTGGGGGCTATGAAGAATGTGGTGTGAACATCTTAGGAAGGGCACTTGCCTTCCTCCTTCCTGAAAATACCAGTCACCTGGAAGCAGTAAAGTCAATATGAACTGAGTTCAAAGCCAGCTGTCCTCTCAGAATCTTCAGTGACAGTTCATACCTGAAGAGATTTGGTGTCTACAGAAAACAAAGCCCTTTTGTTTAAAGGAGCTCAAAGTTCTTTAACACCCACACTCTTTCTTTTCTTCAAGGAAGTTAGGTGGGGCAAGCCACCTGCACATGGTTAGGCTCTGAAGAATGCACCTGTGTCTCTGTCCATTTTTACCCCAGTGACTGGCCAGTGAACGAAGCCAACCAGAATGAACTTTTGCCTAATGAGCAGTGAGGACTATCACAAGCTACGTGGCCCTGAATAAGTGACCAAATTCCTTCCCACTGCCATCAAATCCAGACAACCAAGCCTGTTTCAGGGATGCTGAGATGAGATACAGATGTCTCATAGAATGGGTTTAGCCTTCTATGTTAGGTTTCTTCAACTATAACATGGAAATCATACCTAACACTATTACATTGCTTCTCGTCAAGAGCCGACTCAGAGCTGAGCTCTGCGGAAGGCTGTCATGGGGGCACAGCTGAACTCCTTTAAACGTGTCTGATCTGGAAGCTAGAACTTCTGGTACATGATTGTACTAAAACTTCAGTAAGAACTACTTGAGACTTTCCTAAAGTATGTCCTTGTGGAACCATGGAGACAGTGATTGATTGTCATTAAATATGTGTGAGAAACTGTGTATGCATGCTCATATGCATATGCATAGATAATCATATTGAAGATTCATACATACCCGTGATTAGCTGAGGGATGGCACATTTGCTTGCCCTTTGTATCACCGCATTACACTTTGAGTCATGCTAACCTACTCTGCCCCCAGTGTGCACTGTTCCAAGGGTTGGGTGACCCAATTGTAGGATAATTTTAAAGATAGTTTTTAAATTGAATTGGAAATCTAAAATAGGGTTATTCTCTGACTATGCATTTAGTCATCATGAAATTTTTGACCTATAATTGAGTCGTTGTTAAGATTCGTAGCCTTCTTGCAAAAGATAGGATGTTTCTCCAGCCAATCATCTGGGCAATTTGTCATTTTGGCTATAAATGGCTCTTACTGAGTCTGTCTGATACTCAGAAAAGAAGTAGGAGCCGGGCACCAGTGGCTCACCTGTAATCCTAGCTACTCAAGAGGCTGAGATTTGAGGATCCAGGCTTGAAGGCAGACCAGGAAGGCAAGTCCGCAGGACTCTCAACTCCACTTATCCCCAAACAAGCTAGAAGTGGAGCTGTGGCCCCCCTGCAGGGGGAGAGCGTCACCTAGAGTTTACATGGGTTTGTCGATTGCTTGGAGCAGTTGTGCCTGGTGCATGTCCTCCTGAAGTAGAAATGAGTGGTGCTAGCTGCATCATGGCTGCAGTGATCCTTGAAGCTGGAGTCCAGTTTACTCAAGATGTCTGGGAAGAGCTCAAAGCCTTCAGGATGCCATGCCACTTGTGGCCAACAGGGGGGTGGCTCCGTTGATGACCCTGTATGAAAAGCAGCTGGGAATAACAAAGCTTTGCCACTTGTCACTTAAGGCACCGAACACCAGCTCCTGACAGTCTGGTTCATTCACAAGGAAAGATACTTTAAGGGATATTGAGGGCCTCTGTGGCTTCCACCACAGAGTCAAATGTGGCAGGTGATCCACATTGAGATGCTTGACTTGGTGGTTCTGAACTGAGAGTGATTTCCCCCCCAGGGAACACTTAGTGGTATTTGGGGACACTTGGTTATCATGATGAGGAAATGTTGCTGGTTTCTGGTGGGTAGAGCCAGGAACATTCCCAGATAGCTCCACTACCCAGCCTGCAATGCCAAGAGAGCTGAGGCTGGGAAGCCCTGGGCTAGAAAGAAAGCTGAATTCAAAGTTCAGCTCTGTCCTGAACAGCTGTGTGACTCTGGAAGAGTTACTTCTCCGTGCTTGCGTCTGCATCTGTAAAGTGGAGATGGTAATGTCAGTACCCCATGTCATGGCTGTGGAGAATGATGAATTCACAGTTTATGCTCGGCTGCATCAATGACTAGGACATGAGAAAACCCTCTGTAGAAGTTGGACTGCCACAGCTCATCCCCTAAGGGCCTCACCTCAGTCCTACCCCCACAGAAGCCCTGTTTTTCTCTGAACGACACATCTTCATTCTCCTCTTCCTCATTCTCTTCAACTTTCAGATGCGTGGGCCTGCTGGTCTCTGTTTCGGAAGGATTTTGTTGTATTGCTGCCTCCTAAATGAGCCACCGGGATCATAACACAGGGTCCAGACCGCCAGCAGGGCCTCCGGAATCAGCTTCCTCCACAGATGCAAGCCTTCAGAGGGAGTGGAGGTGGGCTGGCTGGTACAGCCTGTGTTTGCCTTGGCCACTTCCACTTGATCATGAACTTCCTGCTCCTTCTTGGACAGAGGAAGGAGGGTTCTTGGAAAGGGTCCCGTGGGGGGTATTACAGGAAATATGGCCCTTTGATGACAAATGACTTTTCTATTCAGCCTTGAAAATTCAGTGAAGCAAAATGCTGCTGTCCTTGAGACTGAGTGGAATGGCTCTGAACCCGGAAGAAGCTTTTAGAAAAGCTATGTCACCAGTTTGGAGATCCTGGCTACTATAGGTCTGCTTCCTGTCCTGCTCTTACCTTCAGATTTGTGTACAGCTGACCCTAAACTCTCCAGAGAACAGGCTCTTCTAGAAGTGCAATCATATGAAAGCAACATCACCCCAAAGCATTGTACAGAGCAGCTATTTGACAGTGAAAGCAGGGGACCCTGGCCCTGTGAGCTATAGCCTCCCTCTCAACCAGCTCAAGGCCTGAGGGAGCCCACTTAAACTGCTCTCACAGGCTTCCAGGGGAGCCTGTTAAACCAGAATGCCTTTAATTTAGTCCAATTAACCTCACACTGGGCTAAGTTGTACCCTTCGCTGCACGTTCTGGCAGCAGCTGCTGACTCCAGGTATAGAAGTGGGCAGCTAACTACAGAAACTAACTTGTCCTGTGAAAAGAAAAGAAAAACACAAAAAACGTTAGCCATGTCCCACAAGTACCAGGAGACAAATGGCCCCACATTACATGCTCATCACGAGGGCCACCACACCTGGAAGTCCTTACCAATGCCAACCGATGGGGTCATAAAGTACCCACTGCATAGCAATGTGGCTGAAGCCATTTGGCTTGATTGCCATTGTGAGTTGCCTTCCATTTGCAGGACTTCAGTATTGGACACAACCTCTGGCTCCCTGTCAGTGGTTCCAATTTCCTCCCAGTCACACATCCTGTCTTACTCAGGATTCTACGGGAATCCTGCACTCTAAGTTTGTCAGTATGAGGATGCCCTGGCCAAATTGGCTGTGGGAGCCTGCTTTCTGCAGCCAGGAACTCCCACACGTGAATTCTGGTCCATACATGGGGCCTATGCTTACAGGAATGGAAAATGGGGCTAGACCATCTCTCACATCCTGTGCGATCACAGACCTTTATTTGGATCTGTTTATATAGAAAAGAGAATCGACCAGTTTGTGAGGGTGTGTGTGTGTGTGTGTGTGTGTGTGTGTGTGTGTGTGTTGGGGATTGAACTTGAAGGCCTGAAGCGTACTAGGCAAGTGCTTTACCAATGAGCAACATCCCCACCCCTCAATCAGCCTTTACAAACTGAACACATCCATATAACCCATGCCCCCAGTGCTTCCAGCCCCAAGGCCTTTTGGTGCTCCCTCCCCTTGCACACTGCCCTGGAGGGGACTAAAATTATGACTTCTAACAACATCTCAGTGATAGGTTTTATCCATTTTGGATCCATGTAGGAGTTTTTAAAACTTCTTTTGAACAATCATAGGTTCATAAGATGCAAAGATAATCCAGAGAAGCATATAGGGCATTGTATTATTTGTAAATACAAAAATAATATTTTTAGTGGCACGGTGGCTCACGTGGCAAAGTGCTAGCCTTGAACAAAAAGTGTCCAAATACAGTGCTCAGGCCCTGAGTTCAAGCCCCAGGCCTGGCAAAAAAAAAAAAAAGAAAGAAAGAAAGAAGAAAAAACAAAAAAATGTATGTTTTTTTCACAGCAGTGGTGTTTCAACTCAGGGCTTTATGCTATACCTCCAGCCTTTTGTTTGTTTTCTTGTTTTAGGTTATTTTTAAAAATAGGGTCTTACTATTTTTTTTTTTTTTGGTGGGTCATGGGGCTTGAACTCTGGGCCTGGTTGCTGTCCCTGAGCTCTTCAGCCCAAGGCTACCACCCTACTCCTGTGCCATAGCGCCACTTTCCATTTTTCTAGTGCTTAATTGGAGTCTCATGTTCTTTAGTGCCTGGACTGGCTTTGAACCTTGTTCCTCAGATCTCCTGAGGAACTAGGATTACAGATGTGAGCCATTGTGCCCAGCTAGGGTCTTACTTTCACTCAGGCCAGCCTGGACTACAATCCTACCTATACCTTCCAAGTAGCCAGGATAACAGGAGGCATGTACCACCATGTACTGCTTGTTGAGACAGGATCTCCCTAACTTTTGTCTGGGCTGGTCTTCTAGATTTCTGGCTCCCAAGTAGGTGTGAGCCCCTGTACCTGGTTCCAATTTTTTTTTAGAGGTATAATAGGAAATGGATAGATTTTGGAGGGAGGCCTAATTAGATTGCATCCATGTTGTCTCCCTTCCTATCACTTGTCCCAGCTCAGTGCAGGTCAGGGAAATCTCACTTTCCCACTGATGCTTAGATTCAACTCACTCACAGCATGCGTGGCAATTGCACAGAGGTAAGTAAAGGAATGGATGGAGTAGGTTGTTCAAGCACTGCCTTTTGGACACGAGCTTCATTTGGTTTCTAGTCAAATATTGTGGGCCTCTCTCTTCCCAGCTCCTCCATTGTCCCTCTGGCCTCCTCTGCCTGAGGCAGTATCTCCTTCTGCTGTTTGGGCAGCCTGGGCAGGAGAACCAATGTGGACTGAGCAAGCAGGTGCAGAAGGCACGTGTATGTCCCTTCCAGACTGCCACCCAGGGCAGGCCCACAGGAGGGGCCCACCCTCCTCACCTGTAGGCAGGCCATTAGGAAATCAGCCATACTCAGGTGCCATACTGTAGGGAGCTTGGGGCCCTGTGTACTGAAAGAGAATTCCCACTGTGGATAGGTGCTGAAAGGCAGCTCTCAAGGAGGGCCTTACTAAATCCAGAGGAATCCAGCCCCCTCTTAGTGGGAGGGGAGCTGAGGGCTACCCTTGGCTTGCAGCCCCAAGTCATTCTGGGAAGAAAGCCAAGCTCTTGTGACCTGCCTCAGACATCTTGTAACCTGGCCAGACAGGTGCTGGGAGGCACCTGACAAAATCTGGACAGGCCAGATCTACCAGGGCAACAGTGGCTCTAGGTCAGCTCCTGCCTGCTCTGCCCACACGTCCAGTCTCGGGGAGGAGATCTGTGGGTGGCTGCCCTCCGGGTGGCCTCCCTCACAGCCTCACTCCCCTGGGAAGTCCTGGCCTCACCCTGTCTCTTGGAGCATGTGATAGAGCCTCTCTCGGGATTCCAGGCTTCTACCTATCACTGTCCCCAAGGAGGGAAGGGGGTCCCCTCTGCTCCTGCCTCTGTGAGGGCTTGGCCGGGGCCTGTTCCTCTGGTTGCCATCTTGTAGATGTCAAGATGTGACACACAAAAGCATCGCCTTTGGGGACCCGAGCATGACCCAACCTGCATGGTGAGACTGCTGTAGGGCTCTGGGAATTCTCTTCTTCCCTTCCTCAAAGGCTCATGTCAGGGTGGCAAATGTAAGCTAGAAGACTGTGGTGGAAGAGGCAGTGATGCTGATACCGGTAGTGATAATACCTACAGGGAAGAGGCGGTGAGAAGTATGGGAGTGAGGCCCTGGCGGTATTCTGGACATCAGCTGCAAGATGGGAATCACCCACTGAACACCAATAGGAGTCCTGCCTTGTGCTGGGAGCTTTGATGTGTCCTGGAGGCCTCCCAGTGCCCTGTGGAGGTCCCCATCTCCACAGGGACCTCACAGAAGAGGGCTGTGAAACCAGTGAGTGCGGAGTTGTATGATCAGATCCTTCTCCTTTTGCTTCCTCTCCTTCCTTGTCCAAGGGAACCTTCCCATTTTTCTATCCTGGGATCCCAGCACACTCCCTGCTCTGCTATTGGCTGTGACCAATGCCTGTTAAAGCTTAGGCACTGCCCACCTTGAGGCGTTTGTGTTTTATTGAGCCTGGGGAACAAGCAGTAACCAACACGGACGTTGTCAAAGTGATGATGTAGAGTTGTGCATTCTTCTCAGTTTGCATTCATTATCTCCTGGTTTTATAATTTCTCAAGCTTTCTAGGCATCACCATCACAGGAGAAGGGGGCTTTCTAAAACACACATAGCAACAGGGTATGGTAGTTCAAGTCTGAAATCACAACACTTGAGAGGCTGAGGCAGGAGGACCTGTAGTTCTAGGTCAACCTGGGGTGGTGTGGAGATCATCTGTCTCAAAAAGACAACAGTCAAAACATAGATGTATAGGTGTCAGCTAGAGTTTCTTCTTCTGTAGGTGTGTGTGTGTGTGTGTGTGTGTGTGTGTGTGTGTGTGTGTGTGTGTGGTTATTTTGTGTTTTAAACCAATTCCATGTAATATGTTGACATTGGCCTGGGAGCTACTCTGAGAACCACAGCACTGTAGTGATCTTATCAAATTGAATAAGTAGTCATTATTTCTAGGTTTTAGATGAAGAGCCAGTGTTCGGGGAGGCGGGGGTAAGCGACCTGTGGCTGATAGTTATTAGAAGCAGGGGAAGGACTTTGACCCAAGTGGGGACTGGGCATCTTGTGCCCTATGCAGTTCTTTCTCAGCAGGTCTGTGCAGGACTCCGATTTCTGTATTGATGATCCCGAGAATGATTCAGACCTTTCCTAGACCACATAGGTGGCAGCCATGAGGCAGCTGGACAAGGCATTAGCCCAGCAAACTGGTGTCTTGGGACAGGTGTCAAGAAGCCTATGAACATAGACCATCACATGCAGCTTGCTCTGTCTTGTTTCTGTCTCACAGCTTGGGGCAGGCTTGGCCAGTAAGACATCAGCCTCGTGTTCAAGTGGGAAAGGCAGAGGACTCAGGTGGGCCCAGCTGGTGCTGGCTTCCCAGAAGAACCCTCACTGAACGGAAGTGTGAGCTGTCTGACAGCCCTGAGTGGCAGAGCACACGCAGTGCTCCCGGCTGGCCTGGGCACATGGGTCTGCTCTGCTCACCTCGTTCCTAAACCCCAGGGCAAAGATGAACGTTGCCTCCTGCCACATCTGCCCTAAATCTAGGGGCATCGAGTTTGTGTCAGCAACTTAGAGCCCCACACTTGAGCAGTTTTGTGTTCAAATTCAGAGGGTGAGTTATTACTTTTTTGTTTGTATAATTTTTGAAATTATCTTTAAGTAGTTATACAAAGGGCTTTCATTTCAACATGTCAATTTGTGAGTAAAGTGCATCTTGATTGCAGGACCCTTTCATCATTCTCCCCCATCTCTCCCAAACCCACCCATCCCTTCAACTTACCTGGTTCCATGTTCACATCATACACATTGAACATGTTGACTGTTCACCACGCCTCCCGTCTCCACTCATCTGCCTCCCTCCCCATCCTTCTCTCTTCCCTACAATACATAGCTCAGTTTCCTGGTATTCCTTTTGTTAAACTGGAAGCTATAACACTGCAAGCCTCCTCTGTGTATAGCAATTTTTACTCAGTTTCATTAGTTTGTGTTACTCTGGGTATTTTCAAGAGACAAAGTGAGCACGGCAATTCCTTAAAACACTAAGAACAGATTCTGTTATTTGGGGCACATAACTTGAAAGAATGCAAGTCAGCCTATACAGAATACCTATGCTGCCAGATTACTGCAGTACCATTTACAGTATTCTGGTTATGGAATCAGCCTAGATGCCTATCAACTGATGAATGGATAAAGAAGATGTGATATGTATAGCCAATGGAATATTATTCAGCCATAAAAAGCATGAAAGTATATTGATTGCAGGAAAATGGATAGAACTGGAGATCCTCATGGTAAATAAAATAAATCTGGTTGTTTCATATGTGGGATCTCAACCTTAAAAAAATGACATGAATGTAAAAGGGAGACTTTAGAAGGGGACCAGTGGTAGTAGAAAGACAAAAAGAGAGGGTAAGGAGGGTGTGGGAGAGGTGGAAGTACTTCATATACATACAGTAGGAAAGAGAATAGAAATCTAAAACTACCAGAGAGAGTGGGAAGATAAGAAAGAGTAATAGAAGGGAATCTGACCAAAGCACATATGAATATATGGACATGCCACAGTGAAACCTGTTTGAGCAATTAATATGTGATAAATTTTAAAATGAAACAAGCAATAAAAGTGATTGAAATCAAGCCAGGCACCAGTGGCTCATGCCTATAATCCTAGTTTACTCAGGAAGCTAAGATCTGAGGATCCCAATTCAAAGCCAGTCCTGGGGGAGAAAAGTCCATGAAACTCTTATGTCTAATTAGCCACCAAAAAAGTCAGAAAAAAAAGTCAGAAGTAGATCTGTGGCTAGCCTTGAGTATAAAAGCTCAGGGACAGAGCTCAGGCTCTGAATTTAATCCCCAGGATTCATACATAGACACACAGTCGAAAGCACTAAAAGATTTCTTGTGTTATTTGAAACTCAGGGCCTTATTTCTAGAGCTGAAGACTGATGCTTTGTGCTACTCCTATACAGTTCTAATAAACACAGATTCCAGATTGGATTCCTAGGAGACAGGAAGCACATCGTACTTATGGGATGTCACTCACCCTTAACCCACCCCCAAGTACACAACTTACCTTTCAATGGAAAAACTGACTTGTAGTAGCCTGATGATGACCTTTGATAAAGGAACTGCAGAACAAAACCTAGTAAATGGGCCAGGAGTTTGGCCTAGTGGTTAAAATGCTTGCCTAGCATGCATGAAGACCCAGGTTCGATTCCTTGATACCACATATATAGAAAAAAAAAGCCGGAAGTGGTGCTGAGGCTCAAGTGGTAGAGCTCTAGCCTTGAGAAAGTCCAAGGCCAGTGCTCAGGCCCTGAGCTCAAGCCCAGGACTGGCAAAAAAAAACAAAAAACAAAAAACAAAAAACAAAACCTAGTAAATGGAAGCCAAGAGGTACCCCCAAAGAAACATCCCATCAGGCACTGCAGTCTGACAGTCAAAGGGTGAAGGGTCCTGAGCCCCAAGCATGGCCTCCACAGCCCCGTAGCTGCTCTTGGGTCACAGCTCATGATCCTGAAGCCATGGGAAGGATTTAAAGGCCTTTCATAGGCTGAGCTCTACCTTCTCTAGCCAGGTAACCTAAGACAGTACACTGTGCTTCTGAGTTTGAGTTAGTGCTCAAAGTGCTACCCCCTTTTAAATGAGATAATATCTACTTAAGAGGTAAAGAATTGAAGCTCAAGCACGCAAGCAAGCAAGCAAGCAAGCAAGCAAACAAATAAACAATCCCCACCAGGCCCCATCTAAACTAAGCCAGGAGTAGCTAGCTGGGATCACAGCTACTTAGGAGGCTTAGGTCTGAGGCTGAGCCCCCAAGGGAAATAAATGTAAGACCCCCCCATCCTGTCAATCCAACAAAACCAAAAAGGGCATGGCTTAAGTGATAGAGTACTTGCCTACTAATTAGAGAACCCAGAGTTCAAGTCACTAGTACCCACAAAAGTCCTCAATACATTAAATGAGATATGTAAGCCCAACAGAGCCACTCTTACTGTTTCCTGTCTTTTTTCCAAGTATATGAGCAGTCAATCATGAGGCTACCTTGGGGAGGGAGAGCCTGGAGAGGGAAGAGCCTATTTTACTAGGCCTGCACAGTGGCTTAGGAGGGTCTCTCCCTCACCTTTCCACTCCCAGGAGAGACAGGAAATAAAACCGAGATTCCCACCATCACCTTCTGCCACTTGGAGAGTTAGTGGTGGATCCAGGAATTACTGGTCACAATTTGTTTACAAGATCTCTTTTCCTGGGGGCTGGGAGTTTGGCCTTGTGGTAGAGTGCTTGCCTAGCATGCATGAAGACCCGGGTTCGGTTCCTCGGTTACCACATACATAGAAAAAGCTGGAAGTGATGCTGTGGCTCAAATATTAGAGCTCTAGCCTTAAGAAAGCCCAAGGACTGGCATAAAAAAAAAAGACAAATGTTACCTGGGCCGGGAGTTTGGTCTAGTGGTAGAGTGCTTGCCTAGCATGGATGAAGACCTGGGGTTCAATTCCTCAGTCCCACATACATAAAAAGCCAAAAATGGTGCTGTGGCTCAAGTGATCGAGCTCTAGCCTTGAGAAAACCCAAGGACAGTGCTCATACCATGACCCCAAGCCCAGGAGTGGCAAAAAAAAAAAATCTCTTTTTCTCACTCTTCCTCCTGTTTTCAAAGATTGGAAAAGGTACCAAATTGTCTGGATGCCAGGGGTCCTCTTGGTAGAGAAACTGAAACCCACAGAAAAGCCTGAGAACCCAGCCTGGAAGTGGAAGATGCTGCGCAAGGCACACAGAGTCTGGAGAATCAAATACTGAGTTTAAAGGGTGGAGCCTCGGGATGGTTCCCAGTTCTTAGAGGCTTGGGAGTGATGGCTGAGGTTATTATTATCATTATTATTACTGTGCTTTTTCAGGCAGTTTTTCGATGTGGCCCAGGCTGGCCTCTAGCTCACATTCCTCCAGCTTCACCCTGTCAAGTGCTAGAATTACAGGTGTGTACCGCTACCCTTGGCTTCCAAAGAATTCTTGTTAAGAATGTGCTTAGAAGATTTCTTCTCTTGGTTAAGAGGCTCACATTTCCATCTGATTTTACCCCAATGGTAAGTCACTTGTAGAGGGGAAGGGTGGAGGGGACTGTGTGGAGAAGTTGAGTGAGTCACTGTGGAAACCCTGAAAAGGGGTGAAGGTGGGGCTATAGAGCCAGAACAGGAAAGGTCTGGCCTTATTAGTCACAGGATGTGCCAATCACACCACCTTAGCAAATGGCAGTAAACCTAGACCTTTCAACTGGAATCGGCAACCTAACCCTTGGGATACTTGACTGGAAATAAAAAGAAAAATAAGTAAACATGAGAAGCATTAACTTTAGCAAAATGGAAGATCCAGAGAGGATTTTTATTTTCTTTCCTATCTGTGCGCTATCCCATCGGAAACCTACATTTGTGTATGCATTTACCATTTGTAAATATGTAGATAACTATTGATAACACAAAATCAGCCCAAAGAATTTTTTTCAGATCATAATATGCAGTTAGAGACCTAGTATTAGTTGTTAATCAGTGTAGTAAGTCAAGATATTATTGGAATTTGCTAGGATATATATTAAAAATAGATCTCAATGTCAGGCACAGGTTTATATTAGCAGAGATGACTTGTAACTCCATTCTAGCTGGGTATGTGCTGTAGCCCAGGCAGTTTGGCTCATAGTAGACACCTGAGTACTGTGTTTGTCAGCTTGGCCTTACTATAGCAAATGCCTGAGAGAAATCAATTTACGAAGGGAAAAGGTTTATTTTGGTTCACGGTTTCTGAGGTTTTAGGACATGATCAAGTGGCCTATTGCTTTGGAACAGCACTTCAGAGCCAGGAGAGCTGTGCTTCCTCTTGGCCCCTTTAGGGATTGATCCCCAATGACATAAGGGCCTCCCATAACTCCCCACTTCTTAAAGGCAGAATCACCCTAGTTCTTCTATGGTGTGGGTCCTTGGAGGACTGATCAGATGCTAATTCTGGGATCTCCAAGGAAATACCTGTCTGCTAGGTTATCTAGCCAGTGAAACTGAGTCACCCTCACGGGACAGACAGACGCTTGATAAATCCGACACGCCCTGGGGCTGAGACGCCAGAGGCAGCTAGAGAAACTGCGAGTGATTCATATGGCTTAATCTGTGTGAGACTCTTCAATTGTGAATCTGGGTCTCTCTTCAACTGGGACTTCATTTCCACTAAATAGCCGACTCTGTGTTTCAGATCCATGGCTTTGTGGCCTCTGGGGCAGCTCAGGATTAGGGAAGACTCTCAATCCCATGCCCAAGGGCTGCTGGACCCCTCCCTTCCCTCTTCCATTAGATGGCTCTCTTCCCCAGCAGCCTCAGCTCCATGGCTTCAGTGTCTCCGGTCACAGCAAGAAGGTGCTGCCAAGCAAGACAGAGTCATTCTCACAGACCCCGGGTCTCAGGATGCTGCTTAGTAAATCTCCCGTTTCAACAGCCCTTACACTGGCCCTGGCCATTTTCTCCACCTTCTTCCATGTTCCCCACAAACCAGACATGGGTTGAAAGGCAATTCACCCCTTCAAGTCCCTTCCTCCACTTCACACGTGCTGGGTGCCAGAGCCTGACTTGCAGGGCCCAGGTCCCACACCTGTCTCTAAAGATGAGTCCAGAGCAAGGATCCTCCTCCAGGAACCTGCATCAGCGTCCGTCTGCAGCAGGTGGATTCACTCATCCTTGTTTACACCAGGTTTCTTATAGGGAAACAGTTAAGCTCCTGGTTAATTAGTATGCACTAATTGATTGGGTGTGAGGATATGGGGGAGAGGGGAAAGCTCAGTCCTGACCCACCCTGGTGGTAGATGGTAGGGACCAGCAGGCCAGGCCCCTACCAGTTCCCAAAACAAGAGAAAGGATTGTTCAGCTTTGCTGAAAGGTGGACATTTGTCAGTGGGAGAGAATCAGTAGCAGCAGCAGCAGGTGAAAGAACATGACAAGCCTCTCAGTCCAGAAGATAGAGGTTAAGTGGAATGTAGGTATCAGTAAAGCAGCACCGTGTCCCAACAAGACGGCTGAGGTCTGGGAGGGAGGCATGGAACTCTGGAGGAATGGAACCCAGGCTTCACGGGGAGGTCCTCCTTAGACAACAGACAAGAACAAGAACGCTGAGGGGCATTTCCCCAGCACAAACTCAGGTCAAAGACATGGACTCCACTGTACTTGAGGTCACAGAAGAAGGAAGAAGCCAGGTCTGGAGAGCTTGGGGAGTGTCCTTGAACTTTCACAGTTTCCTCATACTTGAGACTGCTGCCACCCACTGTGGATTTGCACAAAGATTCACAGTAAGTCCTTTAAATGCAAGTGGAAGGAGCTGCTTACTTGGTGGTTTGGAGGAATGACATAGAATGGAGGGATTGGGGGACTGCCCGGCCCACAAGCGGTCTGGAGGTTAGTAGGTAGAAGCAGTGTGACAGTGGGAAGAGCACCTCCCTGAGGACGGGGGAGCGAGGAGGCAGGCAGGTGAGAGGAAGGTCATAGGAGGCAGAACGGGTGGAAGTCTGTATGATTTTCATTTCTTTCTTTGGCAGTTCTGGGGGTTGAATTCCAAGTCTTGAGCTGTTAGGCTGATTTTCTACCACTTTAGCCATGCCCCCAGTCCTTTTTATTTTAGTTATTTTGGGACTAGAGTAGCTCTTGACCTGAGCCTAGACCACAGTCCTCCTAGTTTAGGCTTCCTGTGTTCGTCAGGATATTAATTTAGGGTGGCATGTATGTAGCACCATGCCCAGCTGTTAATTGAGATGGAGTCTCATGAACTTTTTGCCACCGCCCTCCCAATCTCAGCTGCACCATGCCCAGCTTCTGTGTATGTGATTTTTTTAAAACATTAAGACTGTTCTTTGGCTTTTCTTCTGATGCAATGATAATGTGGGGGAAATCTTGACAATTTGATTTTTATGTGTGGTAATATAGGAACTTGACCTGTGGTCTGGGGAACCAGTTTCCATATAGGTTGTAAACGTGGTACCTATATGGAACAGCAGCTTAATTTTCCTCCCTACAAAACAACCCCAACTCTATAAATATTCTTAACTCTAGAACTGGATTATATCCTCTTTTCTGACAAAACTCGAGGAAACTGGAGTCTCAAGTTGTGGATATCATAGAAGCTCCACCCATACCTTAATTTATGAGCCATAGAAGTTTATAATCCAATTAAACTTGCTTTCTCCCCTCCCCCATTCTGTACTCCCTCCTGAGTTATTTTGCCCAATTATCGTTTTTTGTTGCTGTTGTTTTTAAAGTTAGTGTAAATTCTTTTATGGCTTGATTTTTTTTTTAAGAACAAAAATATGCTTGTTTTCCTTGGAAAATTTCACTCGTTTGATGAATTGAAAGTCTGAGTTAAATAATTTGGTTTGAAAGAGACCAGAGTACACATTTATCCTCATACTTCCTGTCTGCCTCTTGGTGGCCTGGATGGTGGGATTTCCAGAGAACATTCCTGCCAGATTCTGCATGTCTGGTCTATAAACTTGTTTTCCATGCCTGCCCTCTAGTTGTTTGTGGAGAAATATGCAAATAGCAAATGGAAGCGTATCCCGTGTCAAGTTCCGTGTTCTTGGCTCTAAAATTAGAACTGGGTGGAGGAATAGAGTGGGGTGGAAAGTGTAGGGCTGTTCTTCCTCAAAACCCAAATTAGATGGGACTTTCATATGTAATGTGGTTTGTTTGATTTTAGGAAAACCAAAGCGGAATGTGCTTCCAGGGAGGGTGTGTGGAGAGAGCCCTTGTTCCAGATTACAGTATTTGTATTTGTACAGTATTTGTATTGAACCAGCAGGCCCAGCCCTCCCCTATACCTCCCTGTCCACTGATATGGCCTCTCTTCTCGTGTCAGGATTTCTAAAATCAGTGGAAGTGGTGATGGATGGATGATGCATATTTAACTTCGGCAAGAGCTGAAAACTTGCATGCTACCTTTGAACTTTTCCTGCAAAGCAGTCTTTTCCTATCTCCTTCTTCCCAATGTACCTGTCACTGCTGTGGGCTGATTGCTCTGTGGGCCTGAGCAAAATGTGGTCACCAGAGTCACACAAATGAGAGAGAGGAAAGAGGTTCAAGCTCAGGTCCTTCTGTCTGCCAGGAATATGAAGTCAGTGTTCTTTGCCCTGGGCTTTGCCAGAGGGGAAGAAGTAAGTAGAATAGGCTCTTGTCCTCGGCCCCAGGAACTGGAGGCAGGGTTTGCTCTGCCAATCAAAGCAAAGCTTTGCCACACCATGCCATTTGCTCATGGCTCATGTCCTTTGTGTAAGTCTTAGTTTGTGTAGGTCTTAGGTTGTGTTATGGACTGCCAAAGCTTCTTCCCATCCACTATGGTGTACAGCCTTTGGAAGAGCAGGGCTTGACTTCATCCAAGTTCATCTTCAGGCTTGAGATGGCAAGGGGTGCCTGTCAGCCCAACAGTCATTCAAACAGTGAGCAAGTCGTGAGTGTGCAGTCACTGATGTGTGCTGTGTGTGAGCCTCCCATTCCAGCAGTGTGATCATCACAAATGTGTTGGGGTGGGTGGGGGAGCTTCAGAGACTTGGACACCCGCAGCTTGCAAGGTCTTACAGTCAGGAGAGGGAGAGGATCAGCTCACCTTTACAGAGCCAGGTAGGAATGATACCCAGCACCTGTGGAGAGGAGCAGTCAAAGGTGTGTGCATGTGCACACAAATACAGGCATCAACCCAGGAGCTCACTGGGTTTGTCTGCATGCTAAGTCCAAGGAATACTTGTTTCTGAACATGTGGGTTTCAAGAACATTTACATTTGAAATTAGTCAGACCACACTGTGGCGAGGTCCTACTTCCTCTTGCCTTGAAAGGGGCTTTGAATGGGATCCAACACCTAGATTCCATGGTGCCTCCTCCCGTTTCCCCTCTGTCCAGGGCCCCCAAGTGGAGGGCTTCACTGGAGCACACAGTGATTCCCAGTGATTGTGGAAACAGTGATGACTGCCAGGCGGCTCCCAGCTTTGCTGGGCAGTCTCAGGGGCTTGCAGCATGAGGAATGAGTCCGCGTAGCCTTCACTAAAGGAGGTGGGGAGGACCCACTGAGTTCCTCTCTTATACATGATATAATTAAACACTTTTAGGAAACAGGGGAACCTAAAGACACCAGCAGGTTCCACAGTCACTAAATGGGAGCCATAAACCTCTGGAAACGCTCAAGTCTCTATTAATGGCTGATTGCAGCCAGGCCCGGGATCTGGCCAGGGGTCTTTTGATCCCTGTGCCGGAGCTGTGATGGCGATTGAGGGCATCTTCTTCACCGTGTTCCAGAGCATCATCCAGCACATGAAATGACAGCCAGCCATGGTGTTTCTTTGGTATTTACCACAGCATGCAGAGCACAGGAGTGGGGATAGTTGGGAGGCTTCTACCCATGGGCCCAATCTGGAATCAACCCTAAGCCTTTCCCATGGCTCCTGTCTATGGTGTGGCCTTAGCTCAGCCCTTGGCCATTTCTCCTGCATGTCAGGAAGGATGTGGGAGCTGTGGGCTGCACATGGCTTGCTGTCTCCCAGCAACAGGGAAAGGGGCTTGACTGGCTTCATATGCAGGGTAGGCTTCACTTAGTCCCTAGGAAACTGGGTTGAAAACTCAAGGGGCAGAAGTGGTGCTGTGGCTCAAGTGATAGAGCGCTAGCCTTGAGCTGAAGAGCTCAGGGACAGGGCCCAGGCCACAACCACAACCACCACCACCACCAAAACAGAAAAATAACATGAATAGACTTAAAAGTAATCGAAATAATGATGATTATAAAGCACATTCTTTGCATGTGGCCTAGGGTGCAAGGTGTGTTGGCAAAACTACCATTGCTTGTATTTTACACCAACATAGTCCCTTGCAGTACTGTGGACCTGTCCCTACCCCTCACCTCCCACTCCTAAAACCAAAGTGTGCTTTGCTCTTTACCAAATAATCTTGGCCTTGTTCTCATTTTTCACTTAAGATGTTAAAAAATGCTCTCAGGAAACAGACCCGCCATTCAAAATTTCCAAATATATCCATAAGCTTTTATTATTCTTCAAGGTTACAGGAATTTTCCTTGGAAACGATTTTAGCTTGAGTAGAATTTTTGCCTTTCATTCTTCCACTTGATTTGGAAATGAGTTTTG
The DNA here is from genome assembly GCF_031878675.1 of Megascapheus bottae. NCBI lineage: Eukaryota > Metazoa > Chordata > Mammalia > Rodentia > Geomyidae > Megascapheus > Megascapheus bottae. Next base: position 39,169,815 of record NC_143516.1, on the reverse strand, counting down.
GTAAAGCGAAGTCTTTGAGAGTTTATTTACTTTGCCAAATTTAGTCTGTCTAAATATGCTTTGTCATTTCAAAGACTGGGGGATAAAAGTTGTCCTGAGCCTTGCCTCCTGTATTTCCTTATGAAATAACCAGGCCAGATATTACAGCATGCCATTTGTTGCTTTCAGACTTCGCTGGTGTTGACATTAAAAGATGAAGCTAGCTGAGCAGAAAAAAGCCATCTTCTGGTATCTCTACCAACAATCCGAACCAAACCTTGAAAGTCACCCTATCTTTTGCTCCAATTGTATCACATTAGTTCCCAAAATATGCCACATTTTAGGAGCTCTTTAAAAATTATGCTGAGATGTTCCTCCAAAGGGAAGGAAAGAGATAGGTGCTGGTCAGTGAAAACATTGAGATGGTGAGAGCAGAGTGCTGTGGATCTCACTTCCTGCCTGGCATTTTGGTATAGAAGTGACAGTGATGGCACTGTAGCCGCTCCCAGATGGCAGAGCCACTTCTATATCCAGTGAGCTATCTTTCGCAGGCCCCTCTTGAGCTCTGACATGACATAGGACTGTGTAAGCAGGCTCCGGGGATGCAGTTGGAGATCCAGGAAGAGTGACTACATCATCATTCTGGATCCCATCTGGGGCAGCGTTGAAGGAACTTCTGAAAGATGTGTGACGACGGAAAGCCGTATCTCCTCCTGACACTGACTCATAGCCCACAGTGACATCTGCCTGGAGCCTGAGAGGAGCCTGTGCTTATGTTTGGGTAGGTGTGACTAGGTTGGGTGGGAAGTTTACAGAGTGAGGATCATGAGATCTGAGGTCATCATGCCATCCTCCTCCGACACCTGGGTATCTTTGGCCCATCCCTTAGCCTGTAAAATGTGTAGTGTAATGTCTACTCTGCCTGTGTCCCTCTGGTGACTGTGAAGCATAAGCAAGTTGATAGCTGTGCAATCCTTTGGCAGCTTGCAAAATAGCACACATCAGAGGTGTGGCATTAGGCCTTTCTTGAGCTCTGTGCTGAGACTTCGGCTCTGCGGTAGCTTGAACTAGAGCTTGAACTCAGGTCCTAAACTCTATCCCTAAGCCTCTTTGTGCTCAAGTCTAGTGTTCTACGACTTAAGCCGCAGCAGAACTTCCAGCTTTTTCTGAGTAGCTTTTTTTTTTTTTTTTTTTTTTTTTTTTGCCAGTCCTGGGCTTGAGCTCAGGGCCTGAGCACGTCCTTGGACTTTCTCAAGGCTAGAGCTCTACCACTTGAGCCTCAGCACCACTTCCGGCTTTTTTTCTATATGTGGTACCGAGGAATCGAACCCGGGTCTTCATGCATGCTAGGCAAGCACTTTAAACACTAGGCCAAACTCCCGGCCCTCTGAGTAGCTTTTGGGAGATAAGTTTTGTTGGCACTGTGGCTCAAGAGTGGTAGCCTTTGGCTGAAGAGCTCAGGGACAGTGCCCAGGCCCAGAATTCAAGCCCCACAACCGACAGAAGAAAAAAAAATGTCTCATGGACTTTCTGGCCTGGCTGGCTTCAAGCTGCGTGATCCATCCTCCGATTTTAGCCTTCAGATAGTTAGAATGACAGATGTAGCCACCAGTGCCTGGCTGTTCTTTGCTAACAGCCCAACAGCTTGTTCTGGCTTGGCTAATCCACTCACCTCTCTGTCTTACTTTCTCCTTCTGATATATAGTTTTGGTGCTATCTTAGTCAGATTTCCATTGCTGTCACAAAATACCTAAGATGATTCATGTATAAAAAAGTTGATTGGGGTAATAGTTTTGGAGGTTCCAGGCTATAACTGGGCAGATCTATTGCTCTAAGCCTTGGTGGATGCCTGCTGACAAATGCAGGGAGGCCTTAGTAGAGCAAATTGCTTACTTCCTGACTAGCCTAGACAGCAACACACTTCAGGGGCATGCCTCTAGGGTCTAAACATCTTTCCCTAGGCTCCACCTCCCAATATCACCACCCTGGGAACCAAGCCTTTAACACACAGGCCTTTGGGGGACAACCAACATAGAGCAGTTACTTAGCTCCCTCTTTCTCAGAGAGACCCAGCAGAGCATCTCCCAATTCAGTTCAGTCCCTTGGCCTGAGCCTATTGAGAGTCCATTCTGTGCCCAGTGCTCATGAGAGAAGTATGAATAAAATCAAACTCTTGTCCTAGAACTAGAAGCAGGCAAATAATCAGCCAGCCACAGGGAAGCACCATCAAGTTACCATCAAGGGGATAAGAGGAGACACTGCTGTTGAAGCCCCTACAAGGCTTGTAAAGGCTGCATGAGCCCAGCAGGAGTAGAAGGGATTTCCCTACCAGCTTCATTCCACTCATCTCTCTTCAGAAGAGCTTGTGCTGCACTGAGGCAGGGAGACAGGATTAGAGCACAAACAAGCTTGGTTCCCTCTCAATGCACACACTACAGGAAGAGGGCACAGGGAAGTTTCTCCACCCTTCCAGGGTTCTCAGGCTTATGTCAGGGCACGTTCTGAGTCTCCAGCCATTCTTCTCCCGCTACCACACATAGGAGCAGAAGGTGATGTCACACCTGTCCACTTTGCTAATTGACCTCCTCGAAGTCATTTCTTATTGGGGCCAAAGTAATAGTCTGCAGGTTGGTTAAGGAGATGGTGAATGATCAACCTGCAGCACACCTGGGAGAAGTCACGAGTGGCTGAGGGCGGCTGAGGTCGCCCTCGCCTGACTCAGGGGCCACGCCTGCAAAGCTGGTAGAGGGGCTTTTACTGTCCTCCACCCTCCAGCTAGACTTTGTCAGATGGGGGGAAGGGGGGCAGGGGCAGTTGAGCATATTGACAGTCGAATTGTTTGCAAATCCATTTGTTCTTCCACTGACTTGCTGGATAGAATAGAAAACATTAAATGAGTAGGGCTTGGTGGGTATAAGCAGGAAATGGAAGCAGCAGTTGCTGCTTTTGAAAATCCCTGCTCCTCTTACCAGCCTTCCAAGCTTCCCTAGCAGATCTTGTTCCTTGAGTCAACGTCTCAAATCCTGAGAATCTTCAGTCTGCTTCAGGTATCAATGTTTGGATAGAAAATAAGCACAGAGTTAAGTATTTTTTTTAAAAAAAATCCAAAAGTCTCAGTGATTTACTGCATTCTGTTTTGTATTATTGTTTTCTTTGGTGCCAGTCCTGGGGTTTGAACTCAGAGTCTGGGCCCCATTCCTGAGCTTTTATTCTAGTGTTCTACTACTTGAGCCACAGCTCCACTTCTGATTTCTTTGGTGGTTAATTGGTGATAAGGAGTCTTTTGGACGTTCCTGCTGGGCTGGTTTCTAACTTGATTCTTAGATCTCTTGAGTGGTTAGGATGGCAGGCATGAGCCACCAGTGCCCAGCTATGTTTTGTATTATTATAACTTTATCTTCTTGTCTCTCACTAGCTGCCTCTGGCTCCTGAGGTAGGACAGAGTAACGAGAAGAGGGAGAGCAGGAAGGTGTTATTTTTCCTTTGTGCTATTGTAGTGGTGACTTGGGGACCGGAGCTTTCTCTTGTAAAGCACTTTAATGGATCCAGATCCTGTGTCCTGAAGTGTTTTAACTTAAAAGAGTGCTCTCTGTGGGAGACACAGGAGTCCACTTTGGCTCCAGTGCTAAAGGGACACCCCATGTGGCCATTAAATGCCAGGCTCATCTCACCCTGGCAGTCAGGACCCTACAGTGGGGTCCCATTGAGAAGACCCAGGTCCATGCTTATGGACCATAGGGCCCATGGAAAACACTCCACATCTTGCCCTGGAATCTCAGACATGTGAGCCTTGCTCAATAGCATTTGCTCCCCATGATGGTGGTGTAGTAACCTGTCAGGATTTGTATAAATGCGTGCGGTGTTTTCCTGGCGAACAGGACCATCTGTGTGTGGTGCTGTCCTTTAAAAGCTCAGCCCCACGGAAGGTCGGGATTGCTCTATTAGCCTGAAGGTGGAGGGAGAGTAGCCACTGTGCTGCTATTAAACTAACTCCTAGCTCTATTCAGTGAGTGCTGGTGACTCTATTGCTGGGCGGAGGGTTGGGGACCCCAAAATGACTGGGATATAACAGGTAATAGCCTGGTAAGCCTTGGAGACCCTGAAGCTCAGCAAACATTCTCTATGAAGGAGGATTCAAGACATCACTCCTGGCAGATTCTCCCTTCCTCAGATGAGATCCTTTTAAAAGCGATCCTTGCTTGGCTTGGGGTGGGGGGCAGAGGAGAGTATCCCACTTCCTGCCTCAATGAGCAGAAGAGGAAAATAAATGCACCACACTTCTCACCAAAGATCCCTCATAGGCAGTCCAAGCTATCTCTGCATCTGTCTCTCTCTCCTGAGTGGATGGAGAGCTATGTTGCTCTTTAAAAGATGGGACCACTCGTGATCTAGCTCAGCTTTCGGTATCAGTGGAAATTCTCAAGCAACCCCCACCCCAAATTTATACTTCACCTTCTGTTATTCATTCTGATGTTCGTTCATAATATTTAGCAAACTTTTATCCTATGCCAGGCACCGTGCCAGGGGTGCCTGTCATACGGGTCAAAGCTACAGAGACTCCACTCTACCCTTTTTGATGTGAGCTGTGGAAAACCTTGACACCTTTCAAGGACATCCACCATCCTCCCGACTCTGGCTGATTAGCAGTTATTCTGCGCTGGAGCAGGACTGCCAAGACAGTGTGACTTTATGCTTGTGATCATGGTCCTAAGTGTTTAGATGCCTTTGCAACTCCACTGATAAACTGATCATCACTGTTGTTTTTGTATTGAGTGTATTTTCTGATATCTGTTTTGTTTTTTTTTTTTGGTTGGTCATGGGACTTGAACTCTGGGCCTGGGCGCTGACCCTGAGCTCTTCAGCTTAAAGCTATTGGCTCTATCACTTGAGCCATAGCACTACTTCTGGTTTTCTGGTGGTTAATTGGAGATAAGAGTCTCATAGACTTACATGCCTGGGCTGGCTTTGAACAGTGATCCTCAGATCTCAGCTTCCAAAGTAGCTAGGATTACAGGCATGAGCCGCCAGCACCTGACTACATTTAGGCCTTACATTTTAAAAATTACCTTTCATTATCTGTAAGAAGTTGTTCAAAGGGGTGTCCATTTGATGTGTCAGTTTATAACTGCAATGTATTTTGATGGAAATAATCCCTTTCATCATTCTCCCACATCCCTAACTACTCCTCTCTTCAATTTTCCTAGTTTCAGAGGATATGCAATGAATATTATGACTGTATTGACCCTACTTTCTCTCTTCATTTGCCTGCCTCCCTCCCCCTGGCCTCCACCCATTACATCTCAAGTATCAATTTCCGGTTAGCTAGTTTGTTGGATTCTGTTAATTTTTCTAAGAAACTATACCATTTGAATTCTCCCCTACACACGACTTCATGTATATTTGCCATATACAAGTCCATATGTATTTATTTTGTGTGTGGGTCTATAAAGTAGTGCTATGATAGTCAGGTGTCATGGCTCACCTGTAATATCAGTTACTTGGGAGAAGACAACCAACAGGATCTCAGTTTGGTAGCCCAGGCAAGAAGTTAGCAAGACCCAACCTCAATAAATAATGTGAGTGTTGAAGCGCTATGTGGAAGACTGTAGGTAGGAGGATTGTGGTCTGAGGCTGGTCCTAGTCAAAAATTCAAGGTCCCCCCAAAAAACTAAAGCATAAAGACCTGGGGTCAAGTCATAGAGTACCTGCCTAGCAGTTGTGAGGCCCTGAGCTTAAACCCCAGTACTGCCTCCTTCCCCACTAAGAAAGGGTAGGTTTATGATGATTGCATATGTAGATTAGTCTAAAGTTTTCCCTCTGTTTTGGTGAATTTTTGTTCTTTTCTGCTTCTTTTTGTGCTGGTACTAGTATTTGAAGTCCACTGTCCCTGTGCTCAACTTTTTTTTTTTTTTAACTGAAGGCTGGCACTCTACCGCTTGAACCACAGCTCCAGTTCTGGCTTTTTGCTGGCTAGCTGGAGATGAGTCTCATAGACTTTTCTTCTTAGGCTGGCTAATTACAATCCTCAGATCTTAGCCTTCTGAGTAGCTGGAATTATAGGTATGAGCCACCACCACCTGGCTGAACTTTCTTTTTGTCAAATTGAATTGTACCTACAATTCCACTTAATATGATATTTTTAGGATGTAAAGTTATATATATTAGTATTGGTCCTATTCTTGGCATTGCCCATCACAAACATTCAACTTAAAATGCTTGCTTGTTCCTCAAGCTGGAGGCTATGTTTTGGTTTAGGGAAAAGGGTTTTTTTCCCCCCATCTAATTAAACCTAAGCATTGATGAAACATTTTGATCTTGTGCATACAGAAGACCAGAGAATCTTGTTGTCAGCTATTACATTTATAAACTCTTGCATTCTAACCTCAGTTCCCTGATGTAACAGATAAATCTTGTTAACCTTATAAATATGATTTTGCAAGAGCAAAGAATTTCTGTCTTCTTCCTTTATTATGTCAAATTTGCATACCAGCACATAGTCCAAGTGTTGGCAGATAATAATATTTTAAAGGGCAGCAAAATGTAAGAATAACTACATACTTGAAGAGGCATTATGAAATATACCCCATTAGTCACTTTATATTTGAAAGGCAGAAAAACAGGCACCTAGCAACAGCATGTCATCACACAGGATTACAGAAAAGCCATTTTCCAGCCAGAAGTGATTACCCCCTCTTTTGAAGGAGGCCACACTTGTTCATTTCACCGTACAAAAGATCTTCCCAAGGAGGTTTGGCTGCTGACTGTCTATGTTCAGGGTAAATGACAGTAATGGCATCCCCGAAAAGATGGCTTTTGGTGGCAGAGGAGATGGGACTAGCTAGCGCCTTCCAGACTGGTTTCAGAGTCCGTCCTCTGCAGACAGGCCAGAGGTTTCACATACACTTTGCTTTTCCTTCATGAAGGATACTTGTCCTTTCTTTTCATCTCCCCTGGGAGGTGTTTCTCCTTCCCTTCAACCCAGAAATAAAAATCTGACACTTAAACCCACTCAGAAGCCAGCTTCTCCCATGAGCCATGAATGAGAACATCAATCCACCCAAATTTCCAGAACTTTCATATGCCAGTAAAAACAGATAAGAAATAACGGGAGGCAGGCAAAGTGACAAGAAGGAAGAAAACATTTACACATAGTCTAACAGCTGGCTGAGGTAAGATTTTTGGAAGGTGCTAGCAGATACTATGTGGTGTGGGAAGAGTCTCAGGGCCCCAGAATATTCTGTGGACACTCACTGACCTCTGCTGCAGATTGGAGATGAATGGCCGGCTCTCAAACAGCTCCTTGTGGGCAGGGAGCTTAGGATCTTAGGGTTATTCTCCAAAGCAAATACTCTCCATCTCAGTGACAGCATCAATGGAAACACACGTCTGGCCAGGTCTGCCTTTTGCATTCATGTCTTGGCCTATGGTGGTTAAGTAGAGGAACCAGAAAAACTTATAAAAGCAGTGCTTTGAGAAAGCCAGGCCCCAAGAGTGATGGTCTTTCTCCCTGAGGAGGAAAAAAAAAAAGAAGGGAGGACAGAAAAACAGAAAACCCAAAGAAAGAGTTTCTATGAAGAATCATGGTTTTGATTGGACAGCCCTATGGATATAACTAAAGTTCCTGAAAATAGTTAAAATGGGAAAAAAATCGTTCTATAACAACTACAAAAAGAATGTAATATGAGCTAGATGCTAGTGGCTTCCTGCCTGTAACGCTCCTACTCCAGAGGCTGAGATCTGAAGATTGGGGTTCAAAGCCAGCTCAGGCAGGAAGGTCTGTGACACTTTTATCTCCAATTAACCACCAACTTCTCCCCGAAAAGAAACAAGAAGGTGTGACTCAAGTGGCAGAGTGCCAGCCTTGAGTAGAAAAAGCTAAGGAACAGCACCAAGGCCTTGAGTTCAAGCCCTAGTACTAGTGAACACACACACACACACACACACCACAGATTAAATACTATAAAGGAATGAGTTGTATGCTTTCTGAATTGTCTGAAGAAAGCTGTTTTCAAAATATAGCTATGATGGGAAGGATAAGATAGACCGACTGAGGCCTCAGCACTTGTCTGGACAGGAAAAGAGATCCAGTTTCAAAATTAACCAACATAAACATTGCTGGAGACATGGTTCAGGTGCCTAACAAGCTCAAGACACTGAATTCAAACCTCAGTGCCATCAAAGAAACTCTGCCTCCAAGTAAAGACAAAAAATAAAAATAAAAAAGTCACCTGTGTGCAGGCATGCATGTGTGTGTACATGTGTTGGTGATTGAACACAGGCTGGCAGAAGAGAGTTGTAGTTTAATTGTTGATCTAATTTGGGTGAAAATCTCCAGAGTGAGGACATTATCACCGGAGTCTAGGAGGAAGGAGGAAGAAAGAAAAAGTATGATCAATGCTAACATTTATTCCAGACTTCCCATCTTTCTCTAAGGGGATGATTCTCCAGCAGAAAGCCACACCCTGGGTCACTACTTGGTGCCCTTATTGTTCCAGTCAGGCTCACAGATGGTCGGGTGGCGCTCCTGGTGTCTCTGAAGCGTGTGGTCATGCTTAATATGTGCTTAGGAATGCAGCGCATTGCTCGGAGTTCCTCTTCTGCAAGCCTACCACAAAGGTTAATGGGTGTGGTGTGGTAGAGGCCATGCTGGGTCTAGGTCAAAGACCTGCCTCTACCTGGAGACCTTGAACAGTCATGGCCTGAGTTTCTGTGGCCATAAACACAGATGAAACCTCGCTGTCTCCCTGGAATAATGTGAGAAGCAAAACGCAAACAAGATAACGTGGGCAATCGGTCAGGAAGCTGTGAATCACTGCCTCGAGAAGCTCTGGATACACGTAATAGAAACTCAATGACGTGAGCAAAACTGTGGGCATGGGGTAGAGAGAACTGGATGCCCTCTTGGAAACTGGCAGGATGTGGGGCTGGACCCAGAATGGGCGTTTGCAGAGCTGAGAAGGCAAGCTGCTCACTCCATCTGGTTCTCGTTTCTCTCTCCCTGCCTCTCCTCCCTCCTGTCTTCCTCTTCTCTCTCTTCCTCCCTCCCTCCTCTCTCTTCATCATCCTCCCTCCAGACCAGCTTTCGTTGTTCTACCTCGCAAGGCCCAACATGACTGCCCCACAGCTTATGTGTTTCCAGCCCTCTTACCTCCCTTAATGCCACGAGCCCAGACTTAGGATGGGTGGTCATTCATTTGGTCTTAGCTCAGCGGGTGTGCACGCAGTCCAGTGAGTCATGAGGGTGGACCAGGGTCACATAGCATGAACTCGGCCATCACAGGTCCAGCTCTGTGGGTGTGTGCTGGACAGGTACCAGGAGAGGTGTCTTCTGCAATTATGATGACACTATCTTTTCCTAGTGTCCCCAGCGGGCAGTCTCTGTGGGTTCTCTCCCACGGACTCTAGACCCGGCTATGGTGGGGCAAGGTTGAACACAAAATGAGCGAAGGGCAGGTCGGAGGACTTGGCCCTGAAGTCACCTCACAGAAACCCATTCCAATTTGCTTTAAACAAAAAGACAATGATCCTGCCTGTGTCTCCAGACCCCTGCTCTTTCCTGTCTGCTCTCCCATGGCTACCGCACTGCCTGTCCAAGCTGCTACTGATCTTCCCGTGACTGGAGAGAACTGATACTCTCCCCTTCCTTATCTAGCCATGGTTACCCAGACCCCTCCTGGTCTTCAGAGCAGAGAGCGGGGAGCAGGTTCTGGGAGCCTCTTTGTCTCTTGGGATCAAGTTTGTCTCTGGAGAGGCTCCAGCCCTGGGCAGCTGGCAGCTCCACTGAGGCCAAGGCATTGGGCAGGATTCCCAGGAGCAGGGCTGGCCTGTTTGGAATTGCAGGGGTGAGGCTTGGCCGGCTCATCTGTTTGCCAAAGAGCAAAACTACTTTTCCAGCAGATATATGAATAATCAGAAGCTTCCCACAGACTACAGCAAGGTAAGGCAGCCACTTCACCAGCCTTACAGGAGGACCCTTCCTCCATCCTGCTTGGTCCCGTGCCTTCCTTCATTCCACCTTCACCTGCTGGGAAGCAGATGGGCCAGGGACACTGGAGATGGGAAGGTCAAGCAGATAAGTGAAGGAAGCCTTGCTGGAGACCTATCCCTTTTCCTTGTCCAGAACTTCCCGGGCAAACACATAGCTATTTCCTGCAGAGTTTAACCCTTAGGGAGCCTCAAACCAAACAAGCACAAAAGAACCCACAGCAAAGGTGTTTTCATATGAACTAGCACTGTTCCTGTTACTGTGTCAGCTATGAGTCTTCACAGTGCGACGACGTAGACACTTCGGTTTCCTTTCACACCTTAGAGCAGGAGCACACTCTGGTTCACCAACACATCCATGTTACCCAGCAAACAAGTTGCAGAGCCAAGATTTGAACTCTAGGAGTCAAAACAAAAACTTTCATCCTATCCACCTCTAGATTAAAACGCTGAGGACCTGGGGTCAGACTGACCTTGGACCTGCACTACTGATTAGAGCTAAGTATACAAGGAGATAAGCTGTTAGCATGATGACTTTGGGCTATGTCAATCGCTTCTGCTTAACCGACCCCAGAGACTTGATTACCGTTTCGTACGTTTGTATGAATGTAACCCCTGACAGTTTCCTGGTTTTAAGAAAAGTATATAAGGGGCCTGGAGTTTAGCCTAGTGGTAGAGTGCTTGCCTAGCATGCACGAGGACCTGGGTTCAATTCCTTGGTACCACATACATAGAAAAAAGCCAGAAGTGGTGCTGAGGTTCAAGTGGTAGAGCTCTAGCATTGAGAAAGTCCAAGGACAGTGCTCAGGCCCTGAGCTCAAGCCCAGAACTGGCAAAAAAAAAAAGTATATAAGACTTACCAAGACATGTGAAAGGGTATCAATATATGTGAATTAATGCACCTTCTATCTGGCAAATATCATGTAACCCTTTTACTAATTATAATAAAAAAAAAGACTGGAACTAGAAATAAACGGGGCTACTGTCTTAAGCTTTTAGCCTTAGGCTACATTCTTGGGCTATAGTCTTAAGCTGTAGACCTCCTGACCCCATCTGTTTCTTGTCTTTTCTCGTCCTCACCCCCTAAATCAGGAATCCCGACTTGTTGCTGGCTGGCTCCAGTAGAGGACCAGAGTTGAGAAATGTCTGCTGTGCACATTTGTGAGAACTTGTGTGCTTGAAAGGTTGGGGGAAGACGTACTTTCAAGATGTAATCATCAGAAAATCAAACTTTAGGAACTAACGTCATCAGGCCCTGTGGAGGCTTCCTAGACAGTTTACAATTCTGCCAACTTTGGTTATTCTCGCCCTTAAGGTGAAGAGTGTGCAAGTGAAGGGGGATAGGTCACTATTTAAGCCATGTGATCTGTCTGAGTGCTGAAAGTGAACAAATGTGTGAATTATCCCCCTGCTGTTCCCCCTGGCATTTATTGTGACTTTAAATCTGTGAACATATGGTAACGGCTAGAAGCATGGAATAGCAGTTGGAAACATGTAGATGGGGGGGACAGAAAACAAAACCCCAGCTACTCTCATACTTATCATTACATTTATTGACAAAACCTCAGTCCTTTGATAAGCCCCAAAGCTGTAGTGAGTCTGGGGTAGATGCCCCCCGCGCCTCAGCGTATGTACCCCAAATCAGTGCTCGTGCGACAGGCACTGGGGCTTTTCAGCTATGGCATTTTAAAGTGCTAAGGTTTTTGTGAGTTCTTGTTCAATTCCTTTTTTTGCTTTGTCACAGGGCTTGAACTGGGCCTGGGTGCTGTCCCTGAGCTCTTCAGCTCAAGGCTACCACTCTACCCTTGAGCCAAGCCCCACTTCCCATTTTTTAGAGATTAATTAAAGATAAGAATCTCAGGTTCTTTTGTGCCCTGGCTGGCTTTGAACCTTGATCCCCAGATCTCAGCCTCCTGAGTAGCTAAGATTACAGAAATGAGCCACCACGGTGGCTTTGTTCAATTCCATTTTGTTTTATCTAGCCATTGGAGAGCTAGAAGTATTGTGATGCCATTTTGTTTGGGATCCAAGGTGGTCCCTTGAGAATTCAGGACACCGTCTCCTTGTACTCTTGCCAGTTGTGCTGAGTGTTGTAGCTAAGTGACACCCACTCCTAAGGTGACCCAGCAAAGCCCACAGCTCCCCTTCTTCTCTGGGACCTTAAGGATCTTGACGAGCATCCCCAATGGTGATGACCACTCTTGTCTCTAGGCCAGGCTGGCCTGCTTAGCCTGTCTAACTTCCCCAGCCTCACTCTGTAGGAGCTGAGCACTGACTCTGCTAACACACATTCAGCTTGCTGTGGTCACTGCTGAGACAAGTCCACTGCTTCCCAGAGCGCTCCCCATTTCCCAAGTCCTAACAGGAACCAGCTTTCATCTCAGACTAAGGGACCTCGAGGTCAGTTTCATGGGTAAACTGAGGTGGGCTCTTTCAGTCTCCCAAAAGGACAAGACCAAGCAGTGACTTTTATCCAAACACATCTCTCTAGAAGCCCTATTCAGAGAGAGCTAGTTTCTAACTTGATGTCCACCCTTCCTTTCTTAGCAACAGACACATGAAGAAAAGAGTGAAAGAGTCACAGAGATTCAACCCCAAGTTTCTTGAGCTGCTAAAGCAATGCCAGTAATTATCCATGTCTGCATCTCTCCTGACATGACAAGAATAACCTTTTGTATATTTTAAGTTGCCACGGTCAGGTCTCAGTTGCCAGTGACTGAGAACTATTCCAAACTGGCACCCCACGTCTCACACTGGGAAATTTCTCCCAGGTCTTGGTAACAAAGAACTGAGCCCCATTTGAGCCAAGGCCTGTCTGAGTTAAAGAAGATTCTTTTTTTTTTTTTTGTCCCAAATTTAACATTCTCAGTGAAAGTGAAACACGAAAGCCACCAGGCTCCTTTTCTAGAGGCAGTGTGGGTGGCCAAAGTCCTTCTCTTCCCTTTGATGTGGGGTCACCTGCAGAAGTTGTGGCTGATTGCAGGCCCATGGAGCTGCATTCGGAAGCTCTCTAACATCTGGCGGCTGAGCTGCTATGTGGTTTTTAAAAACACAAATAAAACCAAGCATTCAAATGTTCCCAATTCAGTCTCTTCAGCATGATGGTGGGTCACTGTACCTGGCCCACAGCTGCTGGCAATTCCAACTTCTGGTAGGCATTTTAGGATGTTTCTAGGGCTAGTCTTATTCTCTTCCTCAACAGGGGTGAAGTCACACCACAGAGGTTTGTAATGGCTGTTAATGGGCCTTACCAGAACCCCTATCTACAGGGTTACTCAGAGGCTATACGTTTTGGGCTAAGGTCCCTTTCTTTCTCAGGCAGCCCTGGTAATCCCTGCAGCTGCACATGTAGTTGGAAGACTCTACCTTCTACCCAAGCCACGCTGGAGTCTGGAGGGATGAGCTCCAGCCTCCAAGGCCAATCCTCCCCTTTCATGAGCGCCTCCCTGTGGGGGCTGCCTGGGAGCCGTGGCTCTTAAGCTCCTTGCTGCCTCCACTCTCCACACAGGCTGCAGGTCTTGCTCCTGCTATTAGCAGGGCACCCAACCTCAGGACAGTGGCTTTGGAGGGCTTTCAGGTATGCCTTGCCTTGTTTTAAATTGGGTTATAGATAAGCTCAGGTTCATGGAGATGGAAGTTCCGTCTCAGGTCATCTTCCTGAACAATGGCTTGTGTGGAAGTCTTGACGCTAGACCCACAGAGTGATGGGTTGAAGCGAATTCTTTCATAGCATTTTTGGTGTGCAAGAAGTCCTTTTAAGACAGTCATCAATCTAATATTTCCCGTTTCATTCATGAAGAATGGAAGGCACAGAGACTAACTTGCCCCATGTCACAGTAAGTGTCAAGTGTTGGGATGTGAGCCCAAGCTATCTGGCTTTGCCTTTGGATTTTTGAGACCTAGCTTCGTTGTGTGGGCCAGGGGGGCCTCAAAGTCACAATCTTTCTGCCTTTGCCATCTGCATCCTGAGATGGAAGGTATGTACCACCATCTTGGCCTTTCTGGTCTGGATCAGACACTGCTATACAAATAACTTTCCATGGACTGTTCACCATAAAAGTCCAGCTGGGCCTTGTGCTAAACATGTTAGTGTCAAGTGCTTCTCACTTCATAGCTTACCTCTGGTGGAGCATTTGCCAGAATATGAAAACAACAAGTGGTAACTGAACCAGAAAAAAAAATAAGTGAAATGAATTTACAACGTTGTTTCAAATCCTGATAAACAAGTGTGTGTGTGTGTGTGTGTGTGTGTGTGTGTGAATTGTTTAGCCCATGTGAATAAAAGTGGTAGATTTTCTAGAATCATAAATCATCTTTCAATCACTTTTAAGGGTAGTAGAATCTTTCTGCAAAACTCAAATATGTGGAGGAAATAAAAGGCAAATTGTGTTTTATGAATGTAGTTTTGGTTTCACAGATCCCCTAACATGGATTCAAAGCTTTCCAGTATTTCCTGCACCACTTTTTTTTTTTTTTAGAACTTCTGTCCTAGAAAATCATGTTTCACGAAAGTGAAGCTCATTGTCACAGGATATTGTCTTGTTCTCTGCATAAGATAAAGAAGAGGAACAGATGAAAGACATAAAAAGATATATCCTAAGAATTATTCCCCCATCCTACATATTCCATTTTTTAACCTTTCTTCTTTTCCCTCCTTGCGTTTTGCAGTTCACTTAAAAATCCCTTGGTGGCGATGCATACAGAACTGGAGGCCAGAGAATCATGAATGAGGCCAGCCTGGTCTATAGCAAAGCCTTGTCTCAAAACATGAAAAATAAATAATAATGCTTGTTGCTTCTCTAATGGCCTTAATCTCTCTTATCTCTCTTTCTCTCCTCTCTCTCTCTCTCTCTTTCTCTCTGTCTCTGTCTCTCTGTCTCTGTCTCATCTGTCTCTCTGTTTCTCTCTCCCTCTCTCCCTCTCTCCCTCTCTCCCCTCTCCCTCTCTTCCTTTTTCTTTTCTTTTTTTTTGTCTGAGACTGGAGTTTGAACTCTTGATCTGACACTTTTGCTCATTAGTTGATGCTCTACTATCGTATGTCATCATTATTATTGGCAGAGTCATATTTATAAGTTAACATAATTACCTGAGAAGTATTCTTAATCCTTAATTCTATGAAAGTTCTCTACAGCATTCTAAAGGTCAATCCATCATTTCTTTTTTCTTTCTTTTTCTTTTTCTTTTTTTTTGGTCAGCCCTAGGGCCTGAGCACTGACCTTGGGCTTTCTCAAGGCTAGAGTTCTACCACTTGAGCCACAGCACCACTTCCGACTTTTTTTTTTTCTATGTATATGGTACCGTGGAATCGAACCTGGGTCTTTGTGCATGCTAGGCAAGCACTCTACCACTAGGCCAAACTCCCGCCCTCTTTTTCTTTTTTTGTTGTCAGTTGTGGGATTAAAACCCTGGACCTGGGTGCTGTCCCTGAGCTCTTAAACTAAAAGTTATGGCTGTTATCATTTAAGCCACAGCGCCACCTCTGGTTTTCTCACAGATTTTCTTGCCCAGGCTGGTTTTGAACTGTGATCCTCAGATCTCAGCCTCCTGACTAGCTAGGATTACAGATGTGAGCTACAGGCGCCCGGCTCAGTCCAACATTTCTATCATGAGCACATTATTTATTTGAAGGCAGTGTCTTTCTAGAAAGAGGTTTGAGTAAAGATTCAGTTTTACTGCTATATAAATATATATAAAGCCTATATTCACATACATCTATACACACATATGTATTTATATATTCCCATATATTTGATTCATATACATGTTTTATATATGAATTTTGCTCATCCATCAAAAAGAATGATATGATATTTTCAGGTAAATGGACCTGAAAAAAATCAAGTAAATCAGGATTATATTTTTTTCACATGTGAAAATTAGATCTAAATTGCTGTGTGTGTGTGTGTGTGTGTGTGTGTGTGTGTGTAAAGTATGGTGTATATAAGGGGAGGATTCCAATGGTATAACTTTTTTGAACAATAGTTTAACAAAATGAAAGTCAGGAAGCTGAAACATATTGTGGAGGTGCTTAGGTCAAGGGGGCTAGACAAATGAAGAGCAAGAGGAAGGCTAGACAAACACAGCTTTAATAGTCAACGTATGCACATGAAGTTGAGGGGATGAGTGGAGTTGGCTGAGACGGGGGAGACTAACAAAAGGGGTGACATTGATCTAGATGCATTATACTCACAAACTGATATGTTGAATCAAAAGCCCTTTGTACAGCTACTTAAAAAAAAAGTAGTCAATACACACACACACACACTCACACACACACACACACACACACACACGATACAATTTCGATATGGAGAGAATGTCTTAAGCTTAGGCTACTTCTAGCATGTGACTGAGCCCCTCCTACTCATCCAAAAAGAAAACCCTGGGGACAGAGACAGGATGGGCAAGTACTCCATGAGACCCTAAGAAATGAAGTGGCCTGGAAAGAAGTGACCCCTCTTTTCTTCATAGTAAAATTCCCCAATACATTTTATTTACTTAACAACCTAAGGCTCTTGTTTACAGTAGACCCAGAGCCTTTTGAACAGGTCCAGGTCAATGTGGCTTTTGCAGTACTGCACTTTATTTAGCAACTCGTGACAGGTGGGAAGAATGAAATCTGCTTCAGGCAGGGGGGCCAGCAGCAGAGCCCATCATCCTTTGTTGTGAGGCAGGTAAGACAGCACAAAATTGTTGCAACCTATCCACAGATTGGGTCAGAGATATAACCACAGCCCGATTAGCGGCACTGTGGCTATTCTCTTCCCTGAAGACATGACCTCCATGCTTTGTGTTTTCCCCTTCCCTAGAGTTTGAGAGCTCTGGAACCTGAGCCCATGGGAGCACTGAGTCACCAGGTTCTGCCCAGAGTTCTGGGCCACAGGTAGAGCAAGAGTTCAGGTGTTGTATCTCTGCTCTGGTGAAACGAAAGGGAGGGCATCTTCTTCTGTAATGTCTTTGAAGCAGCTGTGTCCCCCTCAGCACAACCCCGTCACAGAGGGGGCTCTGAAGCAGGGGATTGCCAAGGGGGGCTGCCCCCCTGTTGGGCAAATATTCCTTCAGCCACAGCCGCTCCCATTCCTCCAGCATGTGCCATGGAGGCTGCTTCGGTATTGCCTCTAGATTTCCTTATTGAGGGCTATATTTAGTCTTAGCATGTGAACATGCACAGTAGTTAAATCTGAACTCAAACGTCATAAGCCAGCAGCGTCTCTTCCATGTAAGCTGTGTGGGGAAATGTAGGGAGTGCTTGTGTGTGCTGATGAGTCACTCAGGATTCTCCACCTCTCACCATCGCCCTTCATTCTTCTGCTGAGGAGCGGGAGCTCCTTTGTGGCCGGTCCTACTGGGCCAGCCCTGCTCGGCTTGCCCCGCCCTTCCCAGCAGCCCTGCTAGTGATGTTTATTTTTGTAAATAGTACCAGAAAAAGACTCACAGGGATATTTTTACTGGGGAGTCAAAAATTGATATTTCTGGACTTGTTCCCTTTCTTCAGAGCACTGGGCTCTCTAAAGATTCTAAAGCAATAGTTCTCAGTGTTCTTTGCAATAATACTCCTGATAAGAATCCTCTGTGATTTCTGTCTCCACAAACACAGCCCTTCAGGTACTGAGCGTCTTAGTTCCTCTCCTTTCTTTTCTCCAGTCATCTTGTCCTCTGTGGCTTCTTGGTCATCCATGCCCCTTGATTTTGGCATTATCAACAGCTGTGTTCCCTCCACAATCTCTCCTGTCACAACTGCCCTTACAATGCAGTCTCTTATCTCCACAGATTCTTCAGCCTCCTGGGACCCACAAAGCAAGATCCCCTCCCTTTTCCCTGGACTTCAGCGCACCTGAGGACATGCTATCGTCCCCCCATCCCATGCTGTGCTCAGGTCTCCACCTTCAATATGCAGTCACTTCTTCCTGCATAATCCCTCACCTTTCTCTGCCATAATGTCAACCACAGTTCCCGAGCTGTCAGTACCTACTCCATGGTGCAGCTACTATAACTTCAAGATCATTACCTATACAGGGCCCCTGGTGTTTAACCATCTCTTCTATTTTCTCTCCTTACACTTTTTTTTGGTGCCATTTCTGGTGTTTGAACTCAAGGCCTGGGTCCTGCTGGGTGCTGTTCCTAAGCATTTTTGTTCAAGGTTAGTGCTTTACCACTTGAGCCACAATTCTACTTCTGGCTTTTTTTTTTCCTATGAGATTAGAGTCTCATAGATTTACCTGCCTTGTGCTGGCTTCAAACCATGATCCTCAGATCTCAACCTCCTGAGTAGCTGGAATTTCAGGCATGAGACACCAGTGCCCAGCTTCTCCTTATACTCTTTAATTCTACTATTCTCCAATGTACTGATTTCACATTCTCTCCTTTCCCAAACCACACACTTCCTCCCCATCCTTATTCTTGTCTGATGGCCTTCCTTCCTAACTCACCAGAGTGTAGACTCCCCATGCTTCTGCCACCTCTGCCATTTGTGGCCACCCTCTGCCTTCCTTTCTAGTACCAGGCGTGAATTTTCTTTTTTTTCTTTTTTCCAGTCGTGGGCTTGAGCTCAGGGCCTGAGCACTGTCCTTGGATTTTCTCAAGGTTAGAGCTCTATCACTTGAGCCTCAGCACCATTTCTGGCTTTTTTTCTATGTATGTGGTACCGAGGAATCGAACCCGAGTCTTCATGCATGCTAGGCAAGTACTCTACCACTAGGCCAAACTCCCGGCCTCAGGGATGAATTTTCTAAGAAGCAATACTTAAAAGTATGGGCTCAAATCCTGACTGGCAGTTCCAGCTTCACCCGAGGGATAGAGTATCAGAGATGCAAATTCTCTAGCTCCTGCCAGCCACACTAGACCTTATCTCTGAAGATCTCTGGAGCAAGTCCCCCAAATCTGTTAGTTGTTTTGTTTTTAATGTTTTAATTTTGTTATTATTATGGTGTGGTGCCTTGAATTAGGAATTTGTTTTACCTAGCTCTTCAAGGGATTCTTTGGGGTTTTTTTGGTGAGGGGTACTAGGATTTGAACTTAGGGCCTCATATAGAATTACATCCCCAGAACTTTTTGCTGTTTTTTTTTTTTGTTTGTTTGTTTGTTTTTTGGTTTTTTGGCCAGTCTCCGGCTTGAGCTCAGAGCCTGAGCACTGTCTTTGGACTTTCTCAAGGCTAGAGCTCTACCACTTGAGCCTCAGCACCACTTCCGGCTTTTTGTTTTTCCTATGTATGTCGTACCAAGGAAGCAAACTCGGGTCTTTGTGCATGCTAGGCAAGTACTCTACCACTAGGCCAAACTCCCAGCTCCCTTTTTGCTGTATTTTTAAGAAGGTAGGGCCTTCCGTTTTTGTCCAGGGTCAAGCCGGACTGTGATCTGATCCTGTTTATATCTTTCGGGTAGCTGGATCTACAGGCATATGCCACCACACTTAGCTGTACTGAAGTTTAAAGCCAGACTGGGCAAAAGTTAACATGATCCTATTTCAAAAAGAAGCCAGTTATGAGGCAAATGCCAGTGATCCCAGCTGCTGATGAGGAGGGTTGTGTTCTGAGACTAGCCTAAGCAGAAGTAGGAGGCCCTATCTGAAAGCAAAAAGGGCTGGGAGTATGGCTCAAGTGGTAGAGCACTTGCTTAGCAAGTACACAGTTTTGAGTTCAGTCTTCAGTACTAGGTGGCAGTGGTACCAATATTCTTAGAGTGGACTATGACAGGAATGAGAAATCAGCTTTTTATTGCATTGTTATTGATTGGGAGCTGTTAGAGAAGTTATCCTGTCTTAAAACATTTACCAAGTGACCTCCAAATTTCTTAATCCAATAACAATTCTGTTATTTTCACACGTGACCAAATGGAAGTATTTGGCAAAGTTAATCAGTAGCTCCTGCTAGAGAAATTTTCTTTCTGTGTGCTCCAGGGCGTTTTTAAGTTTGTTTTCTGAATTCTTTAACTCTCTTTAATACCCTCTGCTGATTCTGCTGACTCCAGGCTTCGGTCCTTGGCCTTCTCTCGGACTGGTTTTCATTCCTCTGTTAATATCAAACCAGCTTTTGGCTTTACTTTATTCTCTTTTTTCATTTTTTTATTATTATAAAGGTGAAGTACAGAGGAATACCTTTCCTCTCTCTTCTTCGTGTGTGTTAATTGTGCCTAGGGGTTTCATTGGATGATCTCCAAACATGCATACAATGTACCACCAAATCTACTTTATTACTCTTTCTTATTTCTCCACCTCCTTTGAGTTGTTTTCGATGAATTTCATATTCTATTTTCATGCATGTGTATGAAGCACTTCAATCATATTCACTATTCTGCCCTTTCCTTTCATCTCTTGGCTTTTAAGTAAAACTTCTCTCTCCTGATGGTTCCCATGCTCACATCTCATGCCCTGTAGACGCCCCGACCCTCACCTGCCCCCCAACTTGAGCTTATTCCAAACCACACTCCCGGTGTTGTTTCATCTGCTTCACCCAAGATTTTCTTCCTCCTAGTAAATGTAATTCCTTCCACTTGCTCATGCAAAGATTCTGTGTTTCATTTCCCATACCATAATCACTGTCACAAACACTCTAGGTTTTCCCTTTCAAATGTCCATTTCTTATTTATTTATTTTGCCAGTCTGGGAGCTTGAACTCAGGGCCTGAGAACTGTCCTCAAGGCTAGCATTCTGCCATTTGAGCCATGGTGCCTGCCGTTTCTGGCTTTTTCTATGTATGTGGTACTGAGGAATTGAACCCGGGTCTTTGCGCATGCGAGGCAAGCACTCTATCACCAGGCCAAATTCCCAGCCCCCTCAAATGTCCGTTTCTTGCATTGGACTTGTGTCATCCTTGCATAAATCTCATCTCTTGCTTGTATTTCCACTCTTTCTTCTAACATCCCCTGATTCATGGGCTTCCCTGCCCATGCTTTGTCCTCAATGAAACAGCCAAGGTGATCCTCATACCCCATCCTATTACCCACTGCACCTGGTCGAACACATGCGTACATTCCCTCACCTGTCTGCTTCCATCTCCCAGGACCATCTCCTGGCCTCAGGCCACCCCTGTATCCCTTTGTGCACCAATGCTGGAAGCATATACTCATCTAGAATATGCTGGCCCAGATTTCCTTCCTCTTCAGAGTCACTTTTGGTTTTTTGTTTGTTTTCCAAAGTGAAACTCATTCATTCCTATTCATTTGTAAATTTCAATGGATGTAAGCAAGTTATCCCAATGTTAATGAGCAATTAGGAGAGGAAACAGTTACCAACAGACACTAGCTCTGTTTCTTTAATGAAAAGGATGGATTCCAGTTGTGGAGATGCCACCCCCCTCCCATTCATTTTAACAGTGTGACCTTCCCCAATACTGACTCTGTCCACTCCTGACTAGACTCCGTGTGCAGTGATCACCACCTATGTATTCATGTATTTGTTCATTGTCTACCCCTACCAGAATGTAAGGAAGGCTGAGACTTTGTCTTCTTTATTCTGTGTTTCCAGAGTAAAGAGTAATGTGAGGTACATAGTAGGTGTTCAATGAACATTTGTAGAATGAATGCATAAACAGCTGAATGGACTTGCAGCAGCCTCTTTAGCCCCATGAGGAAGGAAGTTGGGCCAATTGAATTTTGCATGTAGCCTTCATTTCTGATGAGTCCAGAGAGCTTTCTTACTCTCCAAGTAAATTTCATCTCAAGGAATCCTGTCTTTGAAGATTTGTGTGTGCTCACTCTCTCTTGAACCATTCTGGGTGGCTTGTGGGCCCTCTCCAGTGGTGTACTTGCTAATTCTTAGGGATGTACTTGAGGTGGCAGCCCTGATTCTTGCTCCTGTGGCCTTAGAGCTCCATTTTCTACCAGGGGTGGAGGCAGGAGGGCCTTCTTCCCACCCCTACCAACCCTCACTGGACCCCAGGTCTCAGCAGGTGCTGAAAGGATAGCATTGGATTCTTCTTTCTCAGAAGTGCAGAAAAGAAATCACACAGCCCTCAGAAACAAGGGCAGAAGCTTGGAGGTCCAGACCTGTGAAAAAAATTCTCCAGGAAGGATGAGCAAGATCAGAAGGCTGCCACCAAGGTGCTTCCTGTGTCCCCAATCCCTCATGCCATCTCTGGGGAACACGTTTAGAAGCAGAAAGCACACAGGTGTGGCTGCAGGAAGGCTTGTTTATCCCTAGCATACTGGACATTTTGTTCAGGAATCATTCATCCATTTCCAAACATTGCCCTTGTCATGATGCCAAGGCCAGTGCCTGCTGGGGTTATCAGCAGTGTGTGTGTGCCAGCTCTGATGGGGCCATTCCAATAGGCACATTGCTTCCCTGCTCAAGTGACTGCAAGACATGCCACAGCTCATTTGTTTTCAGTGTGCTGTCTATGTGTGCATTCACAGTATTTCACGGTATTATTTTTTTCATGTGTGTGTGCTGGTGGTCCTGGGCTTGAACTCAGGGACTGGAGTTCTTGCTTAACCTCCACTACTGTCTTTTGCTAGTTTGTTGAAGAATCTCACAGATTTATCCACCTGGGCTGGTTTTGAACTCTGATCCTCAGATTCAGCCTCCTGAGGAGCCCAGATTACAGGTGTGAACCACCACCAATATTCCATTTTTTTCTGGGATTTTATGAGAAGAAGAAATGAACAGAGGGGATAGGATGCAATGAGCTGCTTTGAAAGAAGTTTCACATGGCATCAACTCACTTTGCACTTCTCCCTACCTACTTGTGGTCACAATCTACCCACCTTTCCAAAGCACTGGATGCCTTCCCAAAATGTCTTGTCTCTCCATTGATGCCCAACTTAGTCTTGCAAAGTGGACCTTTATTTTAGGTGAGAGAACAAGTTCAGGAAAATGACAGGGCTTATGTCAAACAAGGTGAAAGAATTAAACATGGTAGAGGAAGCTTGAGCACCCAAGACTCTTAAAACCCAAGTTTGATGATATCTACTTCACTATCGTGATCTGGAAAGATAGAGGGGGCTTGCCTGCAGGGGATGATCTAGCTAGATTTGGGTTTGGTGAAAAACTTAGAAATAATATATGCAGGAGATAAGCTCAGCCATTTCCTCCTCCTCCTCCTTCCCCTTCTCCTCCTCCTCGTTCTCCTCCACCAAAGCATTGTAGATGTTCTACAGTGGACACTCAGAGGTTCTGAGTAGACAATGACAGTCCACTTAGGTGTGGCAAAGATGGGGAGCCAAGCATCCCAGGCAGCAGCTCATGGCATTGTGGGAAACTCTCCATCCTGGGCTTCAGGAGACCAGAGTTCAAGGGCCACTGCCATTGTGTGACACGGTTTCATGCAAACAAGGCCTACAATGCATAGGAAAGCAGTGGTCACATTTGCTCCCATACATGTGGCCAAGTTATATTGCAATATGCCAAAGCAAACTGATCAAGTTTGTGGATGCAGACTGGCAAAAGTGAAGAGTGTAACTAATATTGCCTAGAGACAGATGCACTATGTGGAAGAACTTGAGACTGGTTGCTGCATATAGATGAAACTCCAGAGATAAATGGTCAGGATTGTATTCGGGTTTAATAATAACTGCACCAGTGGCTGTTTGTTCTTAATCCACAGCTTGCGTTTGCTCCAAAAAAAAAGGATTGGGGAAAACTAACTATGCATGTTTCAACTGGAGAAGATTCAGGAATTTTAATTGACTGGAAACTTGCTGTGAGTGGGCAAAGAAGTTAGCACACCCTTGACCTCCCCCTGGAGGCATGTTGGGTGGAGAGTCGGTCCCTGGAGGCTCCTACTCACAGCCAGGTGTGCACAGGGCTCTTAGGGAATGCTGGGACTGAGCTCACGGGCACACTGGAGCCAGGGAAGTATTTGGGAAAGCAAATATTCAACAGGATGACTGGAGGGTGGTTTCTAGATAATCCAGTCTGCAGAGGATAGGAAGCTCAGGACCTGTGGACCACTGCAAACCTAGGGCAGTGAGTGGGTCCCAAGGAAGGCAGAGTTTGACTTACCCTGGGACCAGGAGGTTTTGTGGAGCAGAGAGCTCCTTGTTGCCAGATGTTCTAGGGCAGCTTGACCTGCTGCAGGGCTGGTTGGATGGGGGCATTTTGAGTCTCATGGATTGGAGCTGAGGGAGGTCTCAAGTGATGCCTATAATTTAGGAAATGGGAGAATGTGAGCTGGGAGATTTGTGTGCTTCTACTTACTGGATTCCTTCCCTTTCCTTCTCTCCCTCCCTCCCTTCCCCTTCCTTCCTCTTTCCTTCCCTCCTTCTTCCTTCCCTCCCCTCTTTCCCCTCCTCTCTTCCTCCCCTCCTCTCTTCCTCCCCTCTTCCCTCCCACCCTTCCCTCCTTCCTTCCCTCCTTCCTTCCCTCTTTCCTTCCTTCCCTCCTTCCTTCCCTCCCTTCCTCCCCTCCCTTCCTCCCCTCCCTTCCTCCCTCCCTCCCTCCCTCCCTCCTTCCTTCCTTCCTTCCTTCCTTCCTTCCTTCCTTCCTTTCTCTTCCTCCATCTTCTTCCCCTTTCTTCTTTCTCCTCTCTTTCCACCTTCTCCTCCTCCTTTCTTCCTGCTGCTGCCATTATTAAGTAACTGTACACAGAGGATACAATTCTATAAGTTAGATTACGAGTCCACTGCTTTTTGATCAATGTCCCACAAGAAACTAGAACTCTGTAGGTACCTGAGAAGTCTGTGTAGAAGAAGCTCTAAGGGAAACACAGCTCCCCTTAAGCTGAGAATGGTGTAGCTATGTGGCCCAAAGTCCAGGGACGCAGACAGTTTGTCCTCTTCCTAACTATGGGTACCTCCAGAAGGGCAGGCCTATTTGCATTTGGGGAGCAGAGGGTCTAGGGCATCCACACTCATGCTGCTCCTCATCAGCCATGGTGGTTTCCAGTATTCCCCCACCTCCAACCCCAGCCCATCCTCCTAATGATTGCTCCTGGCCCCTGGTCAAATCTACAGTGGACTCCAGGGCCATGTTTGTGTGTACCAGGTGCTGGGTCCAAGAGAAACCCATCTACAAGTTGGATTGGACCCCCAAGAGACTGTCTCCCGAGAGCTAGACAGGAGTCGAGCCCAGCGGGCAAGTGGTTGGTGCTGGCTGTAACTAGGTATGATGTGAGCACCTGTGTGGAAGCTGCCATTCATTGACCTGTGCTTTCAATCAAAGCAAGAAGAACCAAGCAAGGACCTGGCATGGACTTGCATGCGCAGAGCCTCCTGTCTCCCCACCCACACCCAGGGTAAGTAACTGATTTCTCCATTTCATGATTACTGGGAGCACCTGCCCTTACAATTCATGACTCTTCGGCCCTCTTCTCTCTCTCTCTCTCTCTCTCTCTCTCTCTCTCTCTCTCTCTCTCTCTCTCTCTCTCTCTCTCTCTCTGTATATATATATATATACATATAATCTTCAAATATGTATATAATAACTAGGCAAATATGTGTATGTGTACATATAGCCATATATATGGCTATGTATATCTATGTATATACATATATGGTGAGACAGATAGATAGATAGTGTGGCTTTAAGATGACTGTGACTGATCTTAAGCAGACCCTACCAGAATTTGCTCAGGCCTTGATTTTGAACACCTCAGTCTTCAGAGCCATGGGAAACATAAATTTGTTGATCAAGTTTATTGGTCTCTGTTATCTGTCTTACTCTGATGGATTATTCTAATTAATTAGTTTTGTAAAATTCTAAAATTAAGTCTTTTTGAATTTTCACATTAGGCTGTAAATGACAGAACTGAAAAACAAACACGGGGTCTACATTTTTCATATAAAATAGCATTGTTGAAGAGGGCACTTATGAGTGAGTATGTTGGGTGGTGTGGAATTGTATACAAATGTATTAACTAAAATAGGGTAGATTCCAGGGAGAACTCAAATAGTGGAATTCCTTAGAAACTCAAAATCAAAATTCAGCAAAATAAAACACCAGGAAGCATGTACTCAAAAGGGGTGGGGTGGGGTGCTGCCAAGGTAGAAAGGATAGATGAATGAAGAGGAGAAGGGGGAGAAGGTAGTCATGAATCCAATGTATATTCTGCAAAATTAACAAGAAAAGAAAGGGTAACTAGGGGAGGGATGGGTGAGAATGATGGAAGTGATGAAATTGATCAAGATATATTCATCAAATGCTGGTTTTTGTTGTTGTTTTGTTTTCAGTCCTGGGCTTGAACTCAGGTCCTGGGCATTGTCCTTGGGCTTTCTCAAGGCTAACACTCTACCACTTGAGCCACAGCACCACTTTTGGCTTTTACTGTGTATGTGTATGTGTATGGGCTCTGTGCATGCTAGGCAAGCACTCTACCACTAGGCATGGGCCAAGTTCCTGGCCCATAAAATGCTTTGTTAAATGGCAACTCCTTTGTGCAATTATTTAAGGATTTTTTTTTTTTTTTTGGTGGGTCATGGGACTTGAGCTCTGGGCCTGGGCCCAGTCCCTGAGCTCTTCAGCTCAAGGCTACCCCCCTATCCCTGGAGCCACAGCCCAACTTCCTGTTTTCTAGAGGTTAATTGGAGATAAGAGTCTCTTGTTCTTCAGTGCCTGTGATTGCTTTGAACCATGATTCTCAAATCTTAGCCTCCTGAGTAGCTAGGATTGCAGGCATGAGCCACCACACAGGGCTTATAAAGACAATTTTTTAAAAAAAGAAATGGAGAGGGGATTTATAGCTGGTAGTGCTAGATATATAAAGGAAAATTTCTGTAAGAAATACTTTAGTGGTTTAGCATTTTATAATCAGAAGATATTTGAATTTCCCATGAACTTTTCATTAAGAAACATTATATTGCAAAATCTCGAATAGGGTTTTCAAAACTGACTTAGGATTGTTTCAAACTAAAGCTTCACATTGAATTTTGGAGGAGGGGCCTAGGAATTGAACCCAAGGCCTTGAGCATGCTAGGCAAATACTCTGCCACTGAACTACATTTCAGTACTCACAATGAAATCCTACTGGTTTCACTTGGACCAACAGTTTTTAATTTACAACATCCCAGTGTATAAAGGCATAATTGGTTCTTATCATCCTTCTTGTTCAACATTTTATCTGCCTACTATGCAAGGCATTACTTAAATTTATCTTCCCCCCCCCCATCTCAGCCATGAATTCAACTGAGCATCCGCTGAGTTGAGCACTGTACTAGGCTCTGTGTATGTGAAGATCATTAAGGCATCTGGTTCAATACTTTAATCTTGAGATTTGGCACCTGTGCCAGGAGGCACAGCTGATTTTCTTGGCTGCATTTCCAGACCTGTCCTTCCTTCTTGTCCACAAAGCCTTTGCTTACGCCATTCTCCTCCTGCAGCGTCAAGTCACCACTCTACTCTTCAGGACGCCTGGTGGTGGTTCAGTCTTAGCTCTTCCTATTTCTACCGGAGGAGGTAAGATTCTAGAAAGCTCCCTGTGGAGCTGCTGCTTTTCTCTGTGAACATAGACAAAGTCTCTGGCCTATAGATGGAGGAACAAGGAAACTTGAGTGGGTTTGTCTGCATGAGGAGCAATAAAAAAAAAAATTGAAAAAGCTTCCTGTTATAAGAAGGTCCTTGATGACAGCTGCTCCATTCTGAGAGGCTTCAATGACTCTTGAGAGGATTAGGCCAAAAAACTTCAGGGCAACTTCAGTGCTTTTGTTCCCCAGGGTAGAAACTGTTGACAGTCACAACACACAAACAACACTTGGGAGAGAGAACCAGAGCTCTAGAGAGATGCCCAATGGAATCATTTGAGGCTCCCACCCCCAACAGATCATTGGCTAACTCTTGTTCTCTCCCAAGTGTTGTTTGTGTGCCCTAACCTTTGTGGGGGGTCAGGGAAAGAGCATGTGAGGCCAGGGGCCTGCTGTAGGGAAGAGCAATGTGAGCATCCTAGAGCCTGGGGGTACCACACAGTACTGTGGAGGGCATGGGGGTGTTATAGTCCTAAAAGCAGCATCCTGGAGGATCAGAGGATGAAGTATCTTCACGTGGTGTGGGTTTAGACATGGAGTTGCTCAGGGAAGTGGACCTTTGCCTTTTTTGTTGTCCAGCACCTATCCACTGGTAGTCATACCCCAACTTCCAGCGTGGAAATGACCAATCTCATTCTTGGTCCGTGTATTTCTAGAGGAGCTGACTCTTCCCTTGGGTTAGGAATCAGGGATTTGACCAGGGACTACGCTAAACAGTCCATTAAATAAATCAACCTTGGAAAAATGGGTAGAGTGAATCAATTAGATCTGCCAGAATTTCCTCCCCATATTTCAGAACCAAGATGCTCACTTTCTGCCGGGTGTGGATCTGGGTGTAGGATATAGTCTGGGGAAGCCTCTTTGAAAGTAAGTAGAAAAGAGACTTCAGCTGAAATCTTGAATATACAGTGATCTGCCTCCTAAATACTTCAGTTATGTGAGCCAATCATTTTTGTTTGTTTAAGCCAACCATGGCTTCATGTAGGAAAATTGCAGAAAAATGCGTATTGCTTCATACAGTAAGATTTTTTTAACTTTACATAAGCAGTAATGTGCAATTAAAGTTTGCCATATAGATTTCTGTTCACAGAACTTCTTTTCTTCTATAGAATGACGTCAGGAAAGCTAGCAAAAGCTTTTGATTGTGACTATAATGGAATGACTTTCAGTCTATTCTTCTTTCAAGAGCAATCATGAGAGCCACACTTAAAAACACAGCTGTTGTCCGTTGACAGTGGTTCATGCCCATAATCCTAGCTATTTGGGAAGCTGAGATTGCTGGGGGGTCATGGTTCTGGGCCAGTCTGGGTGGAAAAACATTTCGACTTGTCAACAGAGCTGGACTCAGTAGTGTACGTCTGTTAGATACTGGGAAGCCTAAATACTCCACATACTCATTGTAGTAACCTGTTAGGATTGGCTGTCTAGTTCTGTTCATTTGTTTTTGTGAAAATGCTTGAACTGTTTGACCACCTGCGTGCGGTGTTTTCCTGGTGAACAGGACCACCTGCGTGTGGTGCCCTCCTTTAAAAGCTCAGCCCCACAGGAGGTTGGGATTGCTCTCTATCAGAGTAGCCGCCGTGCTGCTATTACACTGACTCTTCTCTCCATTCACTGAGTGTTGGTGACTCTATCATACTCATAAGCAAAAAACAAGATCCTATCTCAAAAATAATGACTGGAAGCATGGCCCAAGACTAAGAATGTCTGCCTAGCAGAGGGAAGACTTACATTCAAGTCTCAGCAACACCAAAAAGTAAAGTATAAGACAAATAACACAGCTCTGATAGCATGGAGAAATGTGAAGACATCAAGTTTTCATGGGGGCAAGGGAAAAAATCTCTGATAGGATGAAATATAATTTCATTGAAATCCTAGTTATGTGTAAAATTATAAGCTAATTTAGGAAAAATGTATGGAAAGGCAAAGAATAGCAAAGACTATGTTGAAGAAAAAAACATTTTCTGAACACTACCAAATACCAAAGTTTAGAATGGTATTGTTTCATATAGAGACAAATAAAACAATTGAACAAAAAAGAATTTAGACACAGAAATTTTGACAGTTTTCAACAAAGGTGCAAATGGAATACAATGAAGAAATGATGGCCTTTTAAATAAATAACATGGTAAGTCAATTGAAAATAAACTTGAAAAAGATGAACCTTGATCTTTACCTCCTCACACTATACACAAAAATCAATTTCATATGGATTATAGACATAAATGGGAAAGGTAATAAAGCTATTAAAAGATAACAATATAGCTTCTAAAGATAACTAAGATTCACAGCCTCAGTGTAAGTATTCATTTATTAAACAGTCTGGAAAGCATGCCATTATCTTAATGTCAGATATTGTATATTTTCATCTAGAATATTGAAAAACCACCCAATAGACTGAATTGAACTTCTTCTTTCTCCCTTTCCCTTCCAAAATCTATTTTTCTCAAGCTGGCTTTGAACTTGCAATCCCACTGCCTCAACCTCTGGACTAC
The DNA here is from genome assembly GCF_031878675.1 of Megascapheus bottae. NCBI lineage: Eukaryota > Metazoa > Chordata > Mammalia > Rodentia > Geomyidae > Megascapheus > Megascapheus bottae. The sequence continues at coordinate 39,139,966 of NC_143516.1, read as the reverse complement.
TACTGGGATGTACTATCATGCCCATTTTAGTTCCTGGCATTTATTCTGGGTGGGGAGAAGAGGGAAGGAAAGGGGAGTGGAGGGGAAGGGAGAAGAGAGAAGAGAGGAAGGATGGACAGATAGCACATGCAAGCACACACAAGTGCTTGTGCACACACACACACACACACACACACACACACACACACCCCATTTTTATGGTTCCCAAAGAGAATACAGTAACTTAAAACATTCTAAAAATTCTTTGATGCTTCTGCCATTAAGAAGTAGAGTATATATATATATATATATATATATGGAGAGAGAGAGAGAGAGAGAGAGAGAGAGAGAGAGAGAGAGAGAGAGAGAGAGAGGGAGTGTGAGAGTATAGGGCTGGGAGTTTGGCCTAGTGGTTAAAGTGCTTGCCTAGCATGCACAAAGACCCGGGTTCGATTCCTTGGTACCACATACATACAAAAAAAAAAGCCGGAAGTGGTGCTGAGGCTCAAGTGGTAGAGCTCTAGCCTTGAGAAAGTCCAAGGACAGTGCTCAGGCCCTGAGCCAAAGCCCAGGACTGGCAAAAAAAAAAAAAAAAAAAAAAAAAAGGAGTAGAGTATATAATGGCATTCGCAGGGAAGTGGATGAATCTAGAGCGAATCATGTTGAGTGAGGCAAGTCAAGACCAAAGGAACACGAGAGAGGAACTCAATATTTGCATACCCAATGCTATGGACATGGTATTGGAAATATAAACATAACTACATAAACATAAAACCTATGACTCTATAGAAATAATGTTTTATTTCATAAATTAATATATATCTATGATATACCCTTAACCTAATTTTGATTATGTTCTAAAAACTAAGTACCAGTGATTGTATATAGATTCCCTTCTTGAACACTTGTTTGTTAAACATGTCATTTGAAATATCATGTAAAAATCAATGTTAATAAATTCTTTAATAAAAAAATATTCACCTGCCCATTTAAAAAAAAAAGAAGAGTATATATTTCCTCTCCTAGAATCTGAGCTTTAGTGACTTGTTGGTCAGCTTTGGTGACCAATGGGTCCATAGAATAAGGTGAAAATTTACATGTGTGACGCTACATGACAATACAGCTTCTATCCAGGAGACTTGCCTTGGGTGTTGTGAGCAATCCAGATTTGCCAAGTTTTGGGAAGAGCTAAGCATATTGAAGATTCAGGTGTAGGTGTTCTTGCTAAAAGGTAAATACTTTATGTGTGGCTGCCAGTCCTGGGGCTGGGACTCAGGGCATGACTACTGTCCCTTAGCTGTCTTACTCCAGACTGTCTCTCTGTCCAGGCTGTCACTATCACTTGAGTCAGGGCTCTACTTCCAGCTTTTGGTGACTAACTGAAGATAAGATTCTCATGGATTTTCATCCCTGGATTTGCTTCAAACCTTAGATCTCAGCCTGGTGAATACCTAGAGGTACAGGTGTGAGCTACTAGCGCCTGGCTAGCTTTTTTTCCCCCTTTCTTCATTCAAGACCAACAGATTTTATAAGTAAGTAGCAAAATAGACACAGATTCCAGCCTATATGTGTCTAGTGTCCTTTGGTCAAATGACCAGATGAGGCATTTCAGAGTCTACAAAAGCTACAGAGAAACGGCACAGAGGGTCAATGCCCAAGAAAGGGAAGTTGAGGATGGCTCCCCCACAGAAGTCAACTGTCAGCTATAAATGCAGAATTTACAACACGTGTAATCTAGTGAGCTAAGCTAAAATCTCCCATAATTCTGAAGCCAGGCATGACCTTGCCTCCAGATACATATTTTTCTTTTTCAAATGCAGTTTTCTTCCTTCCTTCCTTCTTACCTTCCTTCTTTTTATTATTTTTTGTGGGTTGTGGGGCTTGAACTCTGCTTGGGCGTTGTACCTGAGCTTTTCAGTTCAAGGCTACCACCATACCCTTGTCCCAAGGCCCACTTTCCATTTTCTAGAGGTTAATTGGAGATAAGAGTCTCAGGTCCTTTTGTGTCCGGGCTGGCATTGAATTGTGATCCTCAGATCTCCTGAGTAGCTAGGATTATAGGCGTGAGCTACCGCGCCAGGCTCAAATGCAGTTTTCTAAACACAGCCTTGTCATATAGAAGTAGAATGGAGCCTCATGTATAAGCTTACGCTTTTAAGACTCTTGAGATGTGAAAAACTGCTTTTAAAAGCGCTATGCTCATCTGTGTTTCTGTAAGCCCGGCAGGGTGTATTTCACTGTGACTCTGGGATGGTGACCGATGCCATTTCCTCTAAATTTGTTCATTTCTTTTGCCAAAGTTGAATTTCCTTATTTTCACAAACAAGTCTTTTGACTGCTAAAGAGATTGAACATTCTTTGTGTTGTACCCTAAGTTCAAGATCCCCCCGAAAGACCACCAGAGACCACGATCAATGCAAGCCGCAAAGAGCCGTTTATTAGCAAGCTCTTTCTCTTCATCAGCAAATGAGTTTTCTTCTCCTAGAAGAAAATAAATGTTGCATAGTCTATCTCAAGAGGAAGGCTTGGGCCTTATGTTTGTATTTATTTGCATAAATCAATATGGTTTGACTTCCAGTCCCATCAACAATCTCTGAATCTTACTAATGGGAAGCCATTGGGCTAGATAGCAGAAGCAACACTAAAAGACCAGGAGGCTGAGGCTGTAGTTCAGTGGTAGAGCATTTACTTAGAATGGGCTCAATCCCCAGTTCCTACTTTTTGCCCTAACAAAGGCAGATATCTGTTATGGGGTCAGGAGGAGGGGATTCCACGTCCCACCAGAGTCCACCACACAGAGACAGTCTCATATAAAAAGGTGAATTTATTGGGGAAGGAGATGGAGAACTGACGGGCCAGGGACACAGTGCAGACTCGGGAGCTGACGCTGTGACCCTGAGCGGCTCTCATGCTGGGTTTTTAAGGGCAAAACCCATGCGGTTGAACCTGGCTGCACACAGGTGGCCAATGGGATAGTCACATACACAGAGGGACCATTGCCAGCTCCAGCCACACGCAGGTAGCCAATAGGGTTACAGCCCAGTGTTTGAATTTACCTATCACCTTAGTTGGAGTTGGTGTGTAAATTGGGCAGGTCTCCACACAAAGCAGCCCCCCTCCATCCAAGCGGATATCCCTTCTCATGAGGGGGGTGCAGATAAGGTTGCCCCTCCCTAGAAGGGCAAAGGTGGCTGGGCTGCTTTACCATTGTTGACCTTTCACAAGGGGCGGGGAACTCTTAGGCATTCAGGGTGGCGCCAATCCCTGCTCCCCTTAACAATATCCATAGAGCTTCAGAACCATAAGCTGTCAAGAGTCCACCAGAGCAAGGAACTTGCTCCAGAGGGCTCTGGGTTCAGGGAGGAAACGACATGACAGACATTAAGCAATAAGAAAAATCCCTTAATTGGATGTGGATAGTTCATGTCTGTAAGCCTAGCTCAGGAGGTTGAGATCAAGGTTCAAAGCCAGCCTAGGCAGGAAAGTTCAAGACTGTTTTCTTCAATTAACCATTAAAAAGCTGGAAGTGGAGTTATGGCTCAAGTAGTAAAAACACCAGCCTTGAGAGAAAAAGCGAACAGATACCACTAAGGCCCTGAATTCAGGCCCCAGTACTGTCATTAAAAAAAAAAAAACGGGGGAGGGGTTGGGGATTCCAACAAATAGACGTGGTTGTGAAGGTGTGGAAATGCCTGCTTTTCAAGAACTGCTGCCATTAGATGATGGAGGAAGTGGTTCCTTCAACTTACCAGTCTTTCCAAAAGTCACAGACTCTTGAGGTGAGAAACACTTCATGTTTCCCATGAAGGAAGTGGGAGTTAAAAACTCAAAATGGAGGTTCCTAGCTGGGTGCCAGTGGCTCATGCCTGTAATACTAGCTTCTCAGTAGACTGAGTTCTGAGCATCAAGATCAAACCTAACCTGGGCACAAAAGTCTGTGAGACTTTTTTTTTTTTTTTTTGCCAGTCCTGGGCTTGAGCTCAGGGCCTGAGCACTGTCCTTGGACTTTCTCAAGGCTAGAGCTCTACCACTTGAGCCTCAGCACCACTTCTGGCTTTTTTCTATGTATGTGGTACTGAGGAATCGAACCCGGGTCTTCATGCATGCTAGGCAAGCACTTTAAGCACTAGGCCAAACTCCCAGCCCCAAGTCTGTGAGACTCTTATTTCCAATTAACCACCAGAACACTGGATGTGGTGCTGTGGTTCAAGTGGTAGAGTGATAGCCCTGAGCTGAACAGCTCAGGGACAGAACCCAGGCCAAGTTCAAGCCTCACAACCCATGAAAAAAAAAAGAGGTTCCTATCTGAGCTTCTTTCTGAGCTGGGAGAACACATGTGGTCATTTCACCTAGCAATTCCTGATGATTAGACAAGGGTCCCCCAGACCATCAGAACAACAGGCCTTTCATTCTTCCTGCCTCTCAGCCTCTCCATGGAGCCTGGCAGCTTGTTAACATGTAAAGGGGCTATCTAGCCCCTGATAATTCAACATATAAAGGAGATGGTGGGATGGAGCTGATTTTTTTCAGTTTTCTGTCTTCTAATTTCTGAGTCTGGTGCATTTAATGTTTATTAAAATAACATAACTTCCTTGTCTTTGTAGCTGTGTATCCAAGTCATTTGAACTCATTAGATAAAACATATGTGATGCAAGGTGAAGTGGGGTCTGGGGGACTCATGTCCCAACATCCCACCAATATTATAGATTACCATATTATAGTATATATTATATTGCATAGATCTCTAGTTTATGTTTATATTAACATATATTTTATTGATCTCTATATGATGTAATCGTATAGATTATATATTTTATAGATTAAAAGCACTTACGGTGCTTTTAGCAGTTTTTTCTTTTGGCTTTGTGCTCTTCAGCATCTCCTGTCCTCCAGCCTCTTTTGCTCTGATTAGATAAGGTCTCAGCCTTTGCTAGGGCCAGGCTGAATGGCAATTCTCTTATTTATACAGGTATGTGCCCTGCACCCAGCTTTTTTTTTTTTTCTTTGCCAGTCCTGGGCTTGAGCTCAGGGCCTAAGCACTGTCCTTGGACTTTCTCAAGGCTAGAGCTCTACCACTTGAGCCTCCACACCACTTCCGGCTTTTTTCTATGTATGTGGTACTGAGGAATTGAACCCGGTTTTTGTGCATGTTAGGCAAGCACTCTACCACTAGGCCACATTCCTGGCCTTGCACCCAGCTTTTTATTGGTGGCTGTGGCCCAGTCTGGCCTGGAAACTTAGTCCTCCTCTTACCCTCCCATGTAGCTGGGATAATAAGCATATGCCATTGCCCTTAATTAGAGGTTGGAAAGTGGTCACATGGAGTTTGTTTTTTTTTTTTTTTTTTGCCTAAACTGTCTGTGAACCATGATCTCCCAATGTCAGCCTCTCGAGGGGCTAGGATTATACATGTGAGCTACTGGCCCCCAATGATGTAAAAGAAAAGAAAACCTAGATCCACTGGTTTCCAACAGGAAAAGCCTGGAGAGAGAAGGATAGAACTCAGGGGTATGCTTACTTGGCTTTCCATAACTAGTGCTCTGCCAGTTGAGCCATGCCTCCAGTTCTAGCATTTTGGTAGTTAATTGGAGATATGAATCTCCAAGAGTTGTCTGCCCAGGCTAGCTTCAAATTATGGGTACTAGATCTCAACCACACAAGTAACTAGGATTACAAGCATGAGCCACCACATTGGGCTTGTTTATTTGGTGATTGATTGGAGATAAAAGTCTCAGAGGGACTTTTCTGTGCAGGGCTGGCTTCAAACTTCAGTCCTCAGATCTCAGCCACCTTACAGGGTAGGATTACAGGTGTGAGCCATTGGTGCCCAGCTGGGTTTTGTTTTAACATGGTCATCCATAGCTGCTTTGCGATATCATTTCTTTTTTTTCCCCTTTTTTACTGTAATTTTTGAATTGTAAATGTGATATACAGACGGGTTACAGTTACATAAGATAATGTGTGCATTTCTTTTCACACAGTGATACCTCCTTCCTGACTTTCATTTCTAAGCAATAATTCCCTGACATGCACTGAGAACAGGGAACTTTCTGTTCTCAACCGAACAGCTCTGTTCACCTCAGAGCTAAACTAGGGTTAATCAAAGTGAGGTGAACTTGGCCCCTTTTTGAGTAGGAGCCTAGAGGTCATGTTTGGAACATCTAGCCATCTCACAGGTGCCAAGTCACTAAAAAAGACAGAACTCTGCCCAGCTGGGCAGGAGGGACTGTTTTCACAAGAAACAGATCAGTTTTGGTCCTCGCAAAGCCAAATGTAATACAATTCCCAACCTGCTAACACAGGAAGGAGGATGGTTCTCAGAGACCCTCTGTGTGGCTGAGGTTCATCTATCATGGTCAAGGCTACTTGAATAAGTTTTCTATAAGATGTGCTTCAGAGCTGTCTAACTCTTGAGTTAGAACACTCAAGACACTATATCTGCTTTGTCCCAAGGCCTAGGTGACACTGAATCCCTGCCTACAGCTGTGGAAGGAAGAAGGCTCGGGCATCTAATTGCGACTGAGAAGGACATGCAGCAGACAAACCCTTCCCCTAGTGGGCAGGTTTGTAAGGCATTCTACCTGCTACTTCAAGTACACACAATTTACTTCACTCAATGTGTTTTTTTTTGGGGGGGGGGTTGTTGTTGTTGTTGAGATGTTTTTCACAAATGCTAATGAACCACACTATTTGGCTTCTTAGACAAGCACCATCTTCAGACATTTTGACATTTGCTAATGATTTAATCTCCACTTTTGGCTCCACAAACTGGCGGCCAGACATGCAGTGGAGGCTGATTAAAAACCCATTGGGCAGGTTTTCCCACAAGGCCTGGGGCTGACTTAGTGTTTTCCTGCCTTCCCTTCCTGACTGGTAAGCAGAAGGTAGAGAGAAGGTGATATTTGTTTTCTTCTCTTCCTTCATCCATCTTTCTTCCTCCTCCTCCTCCTCTACTTCTTTTTATTTTATTTATTTTTATTGTAATTAATAGAAGGGTTACATTATATTTACCAGATAGAAGGTGCATTACTTCACAAACATTGATATCTCTTCTCATGTTTTTGTCCCCACTTTCCTCCCCCCATCTTCTCCCCTCATCTTGTTTTCCCCCTTCCCTATCCTATTTCAAATAAACAAATAAACATATATAAACAAACAAGAGGGGGTCTGGAGTTTGGCCTAGTGGTAGAGTGTTTGCCTAGCATGCATGAAGACCGGGGTTCGAGTCCTCGGTACCACATACATAGAAAAAAGCCGGAAGTGGTGCTGAGGCTCAAGTGGTAGAGCTCTAGCCTTGAGAAAGTCCAAGGACAGTGCTCAGGCCCTGAGCTCAAGTCCAGGACTGGCAAAATAAATAAATAAATATACCAGATAACAAGGTAAGATACTGTAACAATATGAGATAAACAGGGACAACAAAAGAGGTGAGAAATAACATTAGTACCTTAAGAACAACAATCACACATTATATGGCTCTTGTTTCCATATCTTAGAGGTCCTCATCCTGTATGGCCTTATGCATCTAGGTTTTGCCCTATTGTAAACCTCTGCTAGGAGAGTCCAAGGTTTACACTAATTATGACAAATGCTGTTCCTCTACTTCTTTCTCTTCCTCCTCCTTGCTGGTAGTAGAGCTTGAACTCAGAGCCTTGTGCTTTTGCTTGACTTTTTTTTTTTTTTTCTGTAAGGCTAGCTCAATACCTCTTGTGCCACACCTTCAAGTCCAGCTTTCTGTTAGTCAATTGTAAACCATAGTCTCACAGACTTTTCTGCCTGGGCTGGGCTGACTTTGAACCGTGATCCTCAGATTTCAGTCTCCTAGCAGCTAGGATTACAAGTGTGAGTCAACCACGTGTGACTGGTACTCCTTTTCTTGATCTCTGGGTTTCCCAGCAGAGGAACGGAAGGACTTCTTCCCCTTTCCTGTCCTTTCCCTCCCCTCTCTTTCCCATCTTTTTCCCTCCCTTCTATTTACTCTCCCCTTCCACTATCCGCCTCTCCTTCCCTATGTCTTCTCCTCTCTCTTCCTTGTTCCATCAGTCCATCCATCCAGTCCATCAATGGGTCCCTTCATCTGTCCTTCCCTCCCTCCCTAGGTCTGATGTGTCTGTTACTGTGTCGGCTGTGTGATGAGGGAATGTGATGAGGGAATGGGCATGTTTGGGGGGCCAATGCCTGCCATGACTCTCCCATACCAAAGAATCACCATGAATTCTCTAAAGCTGTATTGACAGAGTGGTGAGGCAAGACAAATCAGGGTTGCTTTTGCAAAAGCAGTTTGTGGAACCTTATTTTCTGTATATAGTTAGAGACTTCTTGCCACTCACTGAGCAATTTGGAAAAAAAGAGCTTCCAGGGAATCCCAAAACAGGCACGTGGGGAGGAGGAGCCGCTCTGGGGTTTCTGAGTCAGGTGGGTCCCAGGTGAATGTATCTTTTGTCATTCCTTCTGCTCCCATCACCTAATCTCTATTGGCCACACATGGGGAGGGAAGAGAAGTATTGGGAAACCCAAAGAAGGGAGAAAACAACAACAACAACAAAAAACAACAGGTATCCCACTGGCTGCTTTCCAGGGCCTTGGTCCATGATCCATGAAGAGAGGCTGCCACCTACGGGCCAGGTTCCAGGGAGCCGTGCTCCTGGCCTTCCTGTCAGATGCAGTTACTTGCTGCACCCACTGCTTGCAAGCAAGAACACTTATTTGCAACAGCTGAGCATTTCCTCATTTAAATTAGAGCCCCTCCTCCCACAAGACACCTTGTGAGCTTAGTTCTGTGTACAAAGAAAAGAATGTGCCAGGTTCTGGGGTGGGGGGGGGAGGAGAGGGGTGGAAAAGCTAAGTGAGATCCCGACTGAGGTCCTGAGTTCAATCTCCAGTTAAAACACAGAGAGGAGAGAAGGAAAGGGAGAGGGAGAGGAAGGGAGAAAAGTTAAGAAAGGAATGTAATAGGGACCCACCACTAAAATTAAACTCATGGGCGTAGTTCAGTGGTACAGTACTTGTCTAGCTGAGTCCCACACTAGCACCTGCCAAACGTTTTAAAAAATAAAAACAACGAGCAGATGTTCACATCATTTATCTGACTGGTTCCACCATGGACCTTGCTCCCACACAGCACCTAAAAATTTATGGCTGCTTAATAAAAGGGAATCAGTGTAACATGTGGAGACAAATATCATCTGGCTGGGCCGTATGCAGCAGAGAAGCAAAGAAGAAATAACAACTAGAACAAACAACAAACCCATCACTATGGATTCTGGCCGGGATAGGAGAGTTGGTGGGGAATGGAGCCAGGCCCAAAGGGAAAATGGTAGAAGAAAGAAAGGTAGACAGGAGTGGCACACATGGCAACAGTGTGAGGATAAGAGCTAGGAGGTATAAAGAACCAACTCCTCCCCAGGTAGAAAGGAAAGTTCTCAGAACTTGAGCTAAGGACGTACCAGGAGGACTGTCAGGTTATAATGGCATCATATTTTGTTATTTGAGATACATCTTTGCTTGGAGTGGACAAGAGAAGCCCTCATTCCTATAGTCTTTCATTACAAAATCAGATCTGCCTCACAATTTCTATACAACATTGCATCTGGAATGATGGTAGCTAAGGATGGGGCTAAGGATTGAGTTGAGGCTGTGTTTCTAGTTATGTTTCTTTGTGACTGTGGGTTTGTGCCATGTGTGGACTTGCATGCAAGTATTTGCAAGTATGTGTTTGTATGTGAGAATGTGTGCATGCGTGTACATGTGTATGCTTGCTGAAGGAGCTCAGGAAGGATTAGGGTTCTGACCCTCCAAGCTTCAGCTGCCCATAGTGGACACAGGCAGCCTGCAGAAGCAGCATCTGCAAATGGGCATAGATCAGGTATAGACAGAGCTTTCTGCAGAAATCAGCAGGTAAAACCTGGGGTGCCAGGCCTCTGGTTCTGTTAAAAATAAATCCAGGGGAAGGAGAGAGGGTCTTTTCTACTATAAACCAGGCTGGGTGAGGGGAGCAAGCCAAAAGCATCTAGGAGCCAGGCCAGCCCCACCGGCTTAGGGCTAGTCAAGGCTCCCAAATGAAGAGGAACGAGCATCTGGCATCAGATGCCAGGGTTCTTCGTACGTAGCACATAAGTAGTATTTTGTTTTCATCTTTTTGAACTGCAGGCTGTAGCTCACTAGTAGGGAGTTTGCCGGGATACACAGATCCTTGGATTTGATCCCCAGTACTGCAAAAAGAAAACACAAAAACTTTGATGAAGTATGAATTCAAAGGCCCTTTGTAGATGTTGTGGCATTAGGACACCAGGATTAAGAGAGTGCTCTAGCAGGCATGGGTGGCTCTTACCTGTCATCCTAGACACATGGGAGGCTGAGATAGAGAGGCCAGACTAGGCCTTCTCAATCCATAACTGGGCACCTTGGCATGAAGCTGTCGTCTAAATTACACAGGAGGCTAAAATCAGCAGGATTGTGGTTCCAGGTCAGCCCAGGCAGAAAAAGTCGTTGAGACTCCAGGTCAGTGGAGAAAGGCTGGATACTGTGATACACCTGTCATCCAGCAACATTCTGAGTATATTTTCTGTTAGAGAATTAAGAATAGAAGGAAGATATCTACCCAGATGCTAAAGGAAACACTATTGGAAATAAGACAGAGAAAATATTCTAATACAACCTTATCCTAATTACTAGGAGCAACCAAAATTCAATTAAAGAAAAAAAATACTGCATATACTGTGCTTATTTAAATTACATCAGTGTTTCAATTTATTTAAATCTAAGTCTGTGTTTCATTTATATTATTGTTATTACATAATTTAATGGTCTCCTCCTCCTCCTCCTTCTTTTCCTCTGGTAGTACTAGAGGGTTTTGGTTTTTGCTTCCTTGTATCAGTCATGGGGCTTGAACTTAGGGCTTAGGCACTATCCCCAAGCATTTTTTGCTCAAGGCTAGTACTCTACTACTTGAGCCACAGCTGAACTTCCAGGGGTTTTTTGGTTGTCAGTTGGAGATAAGATTCTCATGACCTTTATATCTGACCTGGCTTCAAACCCTGATCCTTCTGACCTCAGCCTCCTGAGTAGCTGGGATTATAGACATGAGCATCCAGTTCAGTACTAGAATTTTTAACTGAGGGATATGCACTAGGCTGGTGCTTTAGCACTGAGCCACACCTCCAGCTTCAATTTTCATTAATTGTTTTTAGAGTGTCTCACTTTCCACCCAGGTGTATACCTGGACCGTGATCCACCTACTTCTTATGGTTTCTGGAATGACAACTGTGCAGCCCCACATCCAGCTTTCCTCTATGGAGATAGAGTCCTGTAGGCGTTTCTTATGGTCCTCCCATTTTCAGACTCCCAAGTAGCTATGGATTATAGGCAAAAGCCGCTGGCACCCAGCTGGATTTAAACTTGAATCATATTTTGTACTTTCTGTTGTCACATTTTCTTTCTCTATTCCTGGTTTCTATGCAACTTAACAAATGTGGTCCTTTCAAATTACGTTTCTGATTTTCATACTTAGTTTTAAATTTAACAAGTATATGCTCAAAAATTGCATAGGTTGCTGGGTGCCAGTGGCTCATTCCTGTAATCCTAGTTACTCAAGATCCCAGAATTGAGATTGAATGCCAGCCCAGGAAGGAAAGTCCATGAAACCCTTACCTCTAATTCACCACCAAAAAGTCAGAAGTGGAGCCATGGGTCAAATGGTAGAGCATCATTCTGTGTGGAAAAGCTAAAGAGAGGTCGGGAGTTTGGCCTTGTGGTAGAGTGCTTGCCTGAAGACCCGGGTTCGATTCCTCAATACCATGTACATAGAAAAAGCCAGAAGTGGTGCTGTGGCTCTAGTGGTAGAGCTCTAGAGTTGAGAGAGCCAAGGACAGTGCTCAGGTCCTGAGCTCATGCCCCAGGACTGGCAAAAAAGAAAAGGCTAAAAAGAGCTACTAGATCCTAAATTTAAGCCTCAGGACCAGCACACACACACACACACACACACACACACACACACAATTTTTTAGACTCTTGGACTTGACCTATTTTATTGAGTTTTGTGTTCATTCTCAAGCTAGTTCTGTACTATCTTCACTAATATAACTTCGTGATAATTTTTGAAATATGGGTGTGAATCTTCCAACTTCGGTCTCCTTTCTTAAGACTGTGTAGATATTTTGTGTCCCTTGTATTTAAACATGAACTTTATTATCTATTAAACACTATCTGGGATTTTGATAGGAAATGAATCTAGATGAATATGAGTGTCTGAGCATTTTTCTTTCAATCCATGGACATTTATTTAGAGATTCCTAAAATTCTTTCAGCAGTATCTTAGATAAGTTTTCTATTTCTTGAGTAGCCTTTTAATTTATTTTTTACATTATACTTTTATTATTTTAAAAATTTTATTTTCAGACTCTTCATGGCCAATTTACTGTTTTTTAACCCATATGGGTTCATTTTCTTTTGGGGGGGGAAACCTGTGAGTAGAAGTTTGTCCTTGTCCTTGTCTTAAAATGTTATTTTAACCCTCAATATTCACCTTGAATGTTGATTTGAGTATAGAATTCCATGTCAGTAGGTCTGAATCCATTTTCCTACTATATTTTGTCTTTAAATTCTTGCTAATGTTAATATCATTCTCAGTGAAATTGTTTTTCTCAATTCTAAGTGTTGTTCTTTTCTAGACAATATGCCTTGTATTCTGGTTATTTTTAAGTTGTTATAAAAGTTTTTTTAAAGTTTTACAGTTTTGTTGTAATAAACGGGGCTTATTTTTTCCATTCAATATCTAAGAGTTTGTTTTCAATTCCTCCTCTCTCCCTCTCCCTCTCCTCAGCTCTTTCTTTCTCTCCCCTGCCCCCACCCTTTCCCTCTTCCTCAGGCAATAGTCAGGTTTATAATTGCTAGGCTAGTCTGTCACCTGAGCCATCCTTGGCCTTAGCTGTTTTTTGGCTTTCATTATTTTTTGGATAGGGTTTGGTATTTATGCCTGAGGCCAACCTCAGACCACAATCCTCCTGTCTATGCCTCTCACATAGGTTAGATTATGGGTACTTGCCTCCAACTGGCTGTCTAATGTTGTCTTTTACCTTTTGAGATGGAGTCTTTCTGTGTAGTTTGTCCTCTTCCTTCAGCCTTCCAGATGTTGGGATTTTAGGTGCCTGTCATCCTGTCATCACTCTCAGTGCTGTGGTCTCTTTCTAGAATTCCTCTAAGTTTTATTCTCTCAGGATCTTTACTTTTGTCACTAAAAAAAAAAATCTGATGTATATTTTGAAGTCTTTTCAATTGTATGTTTAATTTTTTTTTGTGGGTCATGGGGCTTGAATCCCTGAGCCTGGGTGTTGTGAGATTAATTGGAGATAAGAGTCTCAGGTCCTTTTGTGCTGGGCTGGCTTTGAACCTTGATCCTCAGATCTGAGCCCCTGAGTAGCTAGGATTACAGGCATGAGCCACCACGCCCAGCTCAATTGTATATTTGAATTCTTATACTTTCAAAAACAAAGAATATATTCACTTCAAAAAAATAAATCTATAAAGGGAGACTGGAGTTTCAGGGGGAGGATAACACTTCACTTGAAAAAGATACTAGATCTTCTTAATTACTTTTTTTTTTTAGGATAAGGGGGCTAAGGTGGCTGTATGTATCTGTGTGTATCTCTCTGTGTGTGTGTGTAACAGCAATATATGTTCAATGATTGGATTTAAGAGAATATTTATGAAAATTATGATTATGATTACAGCTTACTCTTCCACTGTCATCCAACAATTTCAACTTAATAGGTCAGTAGGATGAAAAAGTGCACAGGCTTTGGGTTTGATGAGCCTTGGATTCAAATGTCAGCTTTATTACTAAAGAGTTATGGGACTTGGATAAATCCTTTGAGCCTTGCTGAGGTTGGGGGAAGGGTTGCATCTTAATTTTACTATGGATAGAATAAATCCATGAGCACTGTCATGGAGAAATGATGGTGCCATGAGCAAATCTGGACAGCAATGGCAATGGCTAAGTACTTCATGAAGTGTCAGTGTGATTTCTTACATGAGATTCTTAACCCTGCTGTCATGTGGTTTTCCTCACTTAGTACTGGAAATCTCACTGGTCTCATCACATCAGAATCCTTTCACTGGGGCCCAACATTCCTACAATATTCAATTAATAATTAATCCAAACAAGTGATGGAGTAATTACTTGGGGGAAATACCTGTGGTAAGTGATATTTCATGTACTTTTCTCCTGTACTAGTCCCCTTAGACAGCTGTTGGTAGTTCCAAAGGAGATATTCCGGGGTCCTTTCTTGTATATGATATATCACATATGATATATGTATATGATATGTGATATACATATATATCATACATATATATTATACATATGTGATATATAGCTGGGACGACACCTGTAAGAAGAAACTTGAAACTCTTTTTTTTTTTTTTTGCCAGTCCTGGGCTTGAGCTCAGGGCCGGAGCACTGTCCTTGGACTTTCTCAAGGCTAGAGCTCTACCACTTGAGCCTCAGCACCATTTCTGGCTTTTTCGTATGTATGTGGTACAGAGGAATCGAACCCGGGCCTTTGTACATGCTAGGCAAGCACTCTACCACTAGGCCAAACTCCCGGCCCCCGAAACTTGAAACTCTTAAAAAAAAAAATGCTTAGCTGGGCGCGGTAGCTCACACCTGTAAGCCTAACTTCTCAGGAGGCTGAGATCTGAGGATCATGGTTCAAAGCCAGCCCAGGCACTAAAAAGTCAGTGAGACTCCTGTCTCCAATTAAACACAGAAAACCGGAAGCAGCACTGTGGCTCCAGGGGTAGGGTGGTAGCCTTGAGGTGAAGAGCTCAGGGTTCAAGTCCCATGACCAATAAAATAAAATAAAAATCGATTCAATCCAAGTAGAATTGGTATAAACACACATTCTCTGTAAAATTTCAAACTAATATATGTAATTCTATTTGGCAGCAGTCCTTAAATTGGATCCACATTAGCTAGATGAGCCACTGGAAAGACATAATCTACCCATGTGGGGCTTACTATGCCTGTGGGAAGGGACATGAGTGTCTCTAAAAGGTGCAGCTACCCTTCTGCTTACTGTGTGATAGTAAATGCACTCACTGAGATGTCCTCATGAATCATTTCTCTATGCTGCTCATGAGGGCAAATAGAATTTTACTGAGGCAAATTTTCATGACTAACACTCCAATATGTGCAATGCATTTAGGCCTTTCCCTTGGAGGGTTGTCTGAGTTGTATAGCCATCAGAATGCAGAGTGATTCCCTTCTTTATTAAACAGTATTATTCACAATATTCCCTGTAAGGTAATATTGCACATGCCATCATTAACCAGAACTCAGAGGATGCTTGAGCCAATGATTCCACTGACTATGGTTATAAATAATCATCATAGTTAATATTTGGCATACTGTATCTGTGTAATATTACAGTAAAATCACTCCTCTATTAATATACACTTATATGTATGTATGTATAATCTTTCTTTTTCCCATTCTGTGGCTTGAACTCAGGGCCTGAGCATTGTCCTTGGGCTTTCTCAAAGCTAGAGCTCTACCACTTGAGCCATAGCACCACTTCTGGCATTTCTATGTATGTGGTACTGAGGAATTGAAACCTGGTCTTCATGCATGCTAGGCAAGCACTCTACACTAGGCCAAACTCCCGGTCCCTACATGTATAATCTTTACCATAACTGCCTCATCTTGTGTGTGAGTGTGCACACGCATGCATGTGCATATACTCTCACACTCATTGAAACTGTGGCATGAACTCATGTTCAAGGTTGGCTCTCTACTACTTGAGCCACGTTCTAGTCCAGTGTTTTGCTGGTTAAATGGAGATAAGAGTCTCATGGCCTTCTCTTCAATCTCAGCCTCTTGGTAGCTAGGATAATAGCCATCAGCCCCTAACCTAGCCTGATCTAAATGAGGAAAACTAAGCACAAGAGGTGAAGTAACTTGCTTTTAGATAGTGCATTAAGGCAGTATTTGTGTGTGGTGGGGGGCAGTTTGGAAGCATGTCTGTGCAGACTGGAACCAACAGGAAAGTGTTTTTTCCTTTACCATGTAAACACACAGAATCTAGGCAGGCTTTCAGGTCAAAGCTTTCATTTCATCCTCAAGGATTCTTGGGGTAAACTGATATATGGAAGCCATGCTTTACTCCTCTAGTATATAATTCTGCCAGCCAAAAGGCTACTTGGGGGATATGAAGAGAAAGAAGTGTTTGTTAGTTAGGTCTTCGTTGTTACCACAAGATACCTATGATGGTAAAATTATCAAGAGATGAGGTTTCATTTGGGCTCCCAGTTTGGGTGGCTTCCCTCCATTGTTTTGGGCCTGTGGCAAGGCAGCACTTTGTGGTGAGGAACCTAAGGCAGAGCTAACGGCCTCTCACTGTGCTTGCAAAGGAGATGAAAAGACTGGGATTCCACAATCTCCTTCAACCACATGCCTCTCATGACCTGAAAATTTTTGGCTCCACCAGAAAAGTTCCACCACAACTAGAAGCTGGTGGCTCACACTTGTAACCCTAGCTACTCAGAAGGCTAAGATCTGAGGATTGTGGTTCAAAGCCAGCCCAGGTGGGACAGTCCATGAGACTCTTATCTTCAGTAAATAATCAAACAGGCTGGAAGTGGAGCTGTGGCTCAAGTGGTAGAACATTAGCCTTGAGAGGAAAAAAAAAACTCAGGAACCCAGGCCCTGGGTTCAAGCCTCAGGAATGGCAATAAATATATACATACAGACATAAAATCTCTAGCTTTTCATAGAGTGACGCTAAAACAATCCCTCAGCCGGGAGGAGGCACTTTAGCATGTAGAAGATGGAGCAGGCTCCCATCCCTTCCTTCTTAACCCATTACCTCTCCATTTGAGTCAGTGCCCTGCAGAACAGTATTCTGACCTTTCGAATTAGAATAGCTGATCTTCCCAAAGTGACTTCTCCTCCTAGTTCATAGACCAAAGGAGGTATTCAATGCAAATACTTCATTCTATAGAATCCAGCTTAGACATTTTCCCTTTAATTTTTAGCAGTAGTGCCTGCAATTAGAATATGAAAGAACATAAACATTCATTTGTCAAAATTCATCAAGTAGTATATTTCAGTAACATTGATAAAACAGTTATGACATAAAAAGCAATTTCCTGACTTGGAGCAGTGCCTGACATTTGTAATCGTAGCTCCTTGGGGAATGACATTGGAATTCAATTCAAAGCCAGTCTAGGCAAAAAGTTCATAAGACCCCATGTCAAGTGTAAATAGAATGATAGTAGTCCAGGCTCTTCTGGGCATAAACATGAGATCCTATTTAAAAAATAACAAAAGCACAAAGTGTAAGGAACGTGGCTCAAATGGTAGAAAACTTGCCTGGCAAGCACAAGGTCTTGAGTTCAAATTCCAGTACCATCACCACACAGAAAAAGTAAGTTATTGTCATATTCCCATTCCCCTAGCTACTTTAACTTTCCTTGAAAGTTAGTTTTTAGTGAGGGTGGAGTGGGTATAGCCTTCTACAAATACCCCCTTCATGTGTGTATTATAATCTTTTCTGAATACACACAGCAGCATCTCCTACTCCCTTTTCCTCCTACCCTGCCTCCCCCACTCCTTCCCTCCCTCCCTCCGTTCTTTCTTTTCTTCCTCTTTCTTTCTCTTTTTGTCTTCCTTCCTTCCTCTCTCTTTTTCATTTTCTTTCTTTCTTCTTTTCCTCTCTCTCTCCCTCCTTTTCCTCCTCTTTCTCCCCTTCTCTTGAGAGAGAGCTTTGAGCAGAGCCTCATTATATAGCTCAGTTATATATAACCCCTATATAGGCCTCAAACTCAGTTTCTTGCCTCAGCCTTTTGAATGATAGGATTACAAGAATGTGCTGTCATACTCAATTTGCTTTTGTTTCTTAATACATTTGAAAGATAGTTATGTATCAAAATGGTCTGCACTGCCCATTCTTCAGGATGGGAACAGTATTTATTTCCCCTGTGTGGGTATAGCAGGACCATCACACCAACTCTTTTAAAAGGACTTTAAGGTGGTTTGAATATTTCATTATAACAATGCTTATACATAAGCACATCTATAGAACAGATCTTTGCAAGTGCAATTAATAGCTTAAATTGCATATAGACTTTTAAAACTGTGAAGTAGATAAATATACAAAAATATAAAGGAATGTAACTAATACCATAATGTGCTTAACATTATTGCATCTCAACAAAGAAGATTGCATTTCACTTAGTAAGCACTGAAGTATTAAGTCACTAACTCATAGGTTATATAGTATTTGAAATAAAGGAACGATGTAATTTTACCTTAAGATTTGGGAGTCCATAGTTGGATGTTGTAAGGATTGTATATGTGCACATGCATGCATTCTCTCTCTCTCTCTCTCTCTCTCTCTCTCTCTCTCTCTCTCTCTCTCTCTCTCTCTCTCTCTCGCACACACACACACACTCCATCTAGTTGCCTAAGCTGTGTTCAAAGTGAATTGGGTTTTCTAATCACTCCCCAATCTGGTTCTGAATGTATTTCCTTGGTGAACATTAATCAGGAAAAGTGCCTGAGCCTGGCCTGCCTAGGCCTGAATTAGCTAGTAGGTGATTGCTTAGTTCTGGTAGAGCCTATCCCAAGTATGCAGGCCTACGAGGAAGTGAGATGGACTTTTAAATATCATTTGTGTCTTTTACATTGACTGTGGCTGGATTTATTTGGAAAGACTTATGTGTTTATATTTCCATCATATTCTCTGATACCTCATACCTTCTTCAATGATCTCAATACTGTTTTTCTGGAAGCCAGAAATCATCTCTGCTCTTCTCTGCTCCTATTCTGTGCATTTTCTTCCTGAACCATGCTACACAGCTGTGTAACTTTTAGCCTATCCCATGTTTAGATGGCTCTCAGGTGCTTTTAAATCTACTTAATTCAAATCTTAGCATGATATGAGTTCAGTGGGCTACATTAGTTTCACTCTACCTTCTTCAGTTGTTTTTTCAAGCCCCCTTCTTTTTGGCAAGAAGTTTTAGTGAAGACAATGTCTTAGCAAATAGCTTAACTCATAATTCATTGGTTAAAAAGTGGGCTGGGAGTTTGGCCTAGTGGTAAAGTGCTTGCTTAGCATGCACGAAGACCCAGGTTCAAGTCCTCGGTACCACATTCATAGAAAAAGCCAGAAGTGGTGCTGTGGCTCAAGTGGTAGAGCTCTAGCCTTGAGAAAGTCCAAGGACAGTGCTCAGGCCCAGAGTTCAAGCCCCAGGACTGGGTTTTCATTTCAGAGCACAGTAGACTGAAAACTTATAGATAGATAGACAGATAGATATACATACATATAGTGTGCATGTGTGTATGTATGTACATATGTATGTGTATGCACATGCACCAGTACTGGAGCTTGAACTCAGGACCTTATGTTCTCACTTGGTTCTTGTGCTCAAGACTGGCTCACCCCCACTTGAACTACACCTTCACTTCCTGCTTTTTGGTGGTTAACTGAGGATAACACACTCACAGACTTTTCTTCCTAGGCTGGCTTTGAATGGTGATTCTCGATCTCAGCTTCCTAAGTAACTAGATAAGTTATGGGGGTGAGCCACTCATAGCCAGTTCAGTTTAATATTTAGGTCCGGTTTTACTTCCCTAAGAATGCAGCTAAGTTATTCAAATTAAAAGGGAAGGCTATGCTTTTCACAGATTTCCTATTATTTTATGTCTTTCTCTTAAGCTGGAATTATTCTGTCATGACTGAATTTGTATAATCTAGCTGTTGAATTCAAGGGATAAAGGATATGCA
The DNA here is from genome assembly GCF_031878675.1 of Megascapheus bottae. Taxonomy (NCBI): domain Eukaryota; kingdom Metazoa; phylum Chordata; class Mammalia; order Rodentia; family Geomyidae; genus Megascapheus; species Megascapheus bottae. The sequence continues at coordinate 39,120,206 of NC_143516.1, read as the reverse complement.
CTATCTTTGCCTTGTATTTCCAGGATACAGTAATAGGAACACAACACAGTTCCTTGCCCAGGCATGTACCTGACTAGATCTCTTATGCCTCTACATTTTTCCCTTCCCTCAGTGACAGAAAACCCACTGGACTCCAGCAACAGTGAAGTGCTGGCAGCCATTGGCCTCAAAGTCCCATCTCTTTCCTTTCCGTAGGTAGAGGCTGGCTGGGGAAGTAGCTAATCTGGTGGTTTGTATCCAGGAGAACGTGGCCCAGTTAGCTATTTAAATCCAAGCAGGATGATGTAAGCCAGCAGGGCTGAAAGAGTTAGGAAGAAGGAGAAAGGAAAGGAGAAATCTTGTCAGGCTTCATTATTTACGGTGAGCTGGGCTGAGGCTAAGCAGACACTAACAGTGCAACCTGTGCACTGAGCCAAACTCACAGCACCTTCCTTCTGCAGCCCCAGCTTTGGAGAAAGGAGCCATGACATAAAAATAATCAGCTGCTAAATTATGTGGGTATAGGAGATGATTTCATTTCTATAGATTCCATCTAGTTGTCTTAGCAGTGCTCAAAATGAGCACATATGATGGATGGGTAATATGTTGTTTGCTTAGGTAGGTTTATTAAAAAAAATGGTTTCTATCTAGAGAAACACATGCAGTCCTGCTCTGGCTTGCAAATGACGAGGGTGTCACAGGAAAGCTAGTCTGTCTCTGATAAGAGAATCACATTTGCTCCCTTCTTTGGAAGTCTGAGCAAAACTTAGCAAAAAAAAAAAAAAAGAGTTCTCAGCTTGGAGGCTGTTTTTGCAGCCTGAACAAATGTTCCCGCTCAGGAAATGAGGCTAAAGACACTTGAAAATGCAAGATGGACTTGACACAGCATTGGCACAGGATATGTGACAGGAAGTGGCATGGTGCATGGTGATAACAGTCCTTGTGGCCAGGCAGAGAGCCTGTTTCACATCCCAGCCTGAGTCCCTGCACCGAGTGCACTGGGAGCAGGGAGTGTTGTCACACACAGGGATGAGGGCGGAAATCTGGCCATGCCTCTGCAGGGGGCCCAAGGGAGAGGGACAGGACATGGGGCAGGAGGAGGAGGCCAGGACTTGACAGAGCATCAAAACCCCTCCTGGGAACAGAGCTGGATTTGGGACAAGAAAAGAGGCAGCATTTGTCCTAGCGTCCCTCAGGGAGGGGCTCCACTGCCACATACAGGGAATTAGATGGAGAGGACGTCGAGGATTACAGTTAATGACAGGCTAAGTGAATAAGGCTAAGGCGCCTGTTTCCAAGCAGATCTGCCCCAGCGCCAGGGAACCTGCAGCTGCTCTGCTCACACGGGTGGCTTTTCCTCCAGATGGCCACGGCCTTTGTGGCAGAGAAGGGCTCTCTAGCAAACTTGTGACACTCCTGGGTGGTGACACTCATCAGAAATCCATTTTCAGTTGCCATTCTTTAAAAAACAAAAACAAAAGCAAACAGAAAAACAAACCACAACATGCTAAGCACATGAAAATGAGCTCTTCAACTCTGAGAGTGGGGTGTGTGTGTGTGTGTGTGTGTGTGTGTGTGTGTGTGTGTGTGTGTATTGGACTGCATAAGACAGAACGATTGCCTTTTGCTTAGATAATAGCAAGTGCTAAGTGCTTCTGGCACTATGCCATTATGCTAGACTTTAGCCTCTGATCTGGTGACCCTGTTCTTCCTTTCCTTTTTTTTTTTTTTATTCTGCCAGTATTGGGGCTTGAACTGAGTACCTGGGTGCTATCTCTTAGCTTTTTCACTCAAGGCTGGTGCTCTATCACTTGAGCCATACCTCCATTTGGTGATTAACTGGAGACAAGAGACTCATGACTTTCCTGCACAGGCTGGCAAGACTCAGATCTCAGCCTCCTGAGTAGCTGGGATCATAGTCATGAGCCACCAGCTCCTACATCAGACGACTGTTCTTATAGACTATGACCATTCACTCAGATTTGCCATGCACAAGGAAGGAGACACTTGATGTTGACATGGATTTACAACGAATCGTTATACTTGGTTTGTGTTGTTCTTGCAGTATTCTTCCTTTAGGAAGGAAATGATTAATACCTATTTGCACTTGTGATTCACCGATGTTTTATTACTGTCAAGATTTTAATGCGTGTAAGAAAGCAAACTGTTCAAAAAAAAAAAAAGAAAGCAAACTATTCAAAGACTCATTTGTCCAACAAGTTGAATATGAGTTCTGAAGACTCAGCTGGTTTAAATGGTCCAGAAGAGCTGGGCAAGCAATGAAGTGGCCAAGATGGCAAAGGAAATAATTCCATGGTTGCAAGGTGACTTAGTATCTCATCCCTGCTTATCAAACAAGGCACTAGAAAATCCAAACCCTTTTGAGGAGATAGATGGGATTCTGCTCAGCAACTAGTGAAGGAAACAGACTAAGACACACCTGACAAATGAGAAGGAAAATGCCCTGCACAGGGCTCATCCTGGGGTGGGAGAAGCAGCGAAGCATTGGCTGCAGAGGGTCTCAGCAAACAAAATGGGGAATAGTCCATAGGAAACTCTAAAATCCACTAAATGTGCAATACATACATATCTATATCTATATCTATATCTAATGAGATCTCATAGAGGCTGCAGGAAAAAAAAGGGTGCTCCTTAGCAATAATGTGGAAATGTCTTGCTGATAGGGTTAAAAGTATATCTATGCTGCTATTTCAACTCTATGGACAGCCTGTGTTAAAAATCCCAGTTTAGTACTTTCAGTAGATGATGTTACTGTTGAAAAATATTTACTGTTCCTCCTTGGGGAAAGGTTATTTTTTGCTGTTCATTAATTACCAGCCTAGTTGTATGACTTGCTTTGGCTAATGACAAGAAAGCAGAAGAGATGTATATTCCTCCCAAATGGGTATTTTGAAAGCTACCATTTGCTCCTCCCATGTTTTTTTTCCCCCTTGTTTTATTATGACCAGTGAGGTCCTAGATTCAGGGACCTGGGCCTGGAACAAAGACAATTTGGACCTGAACCAGAGCTGACTCATGGTTAGTGCAGTTCATTAGCATAGGCAAGAATTAAAACCTTTGTTCTTGTCAGCTGGATTTGCTTATTGCCAGCACAGCTCAGTCTACATTGACTGACAAACACCATACAACCTATGGAATCAGATTTGACTGCATGAAACCTGGGGGAGGAAAATAGTACTTGCTATATGAGATCACTGTGGGGTAGAAAATGATTTCATCTGAACACTTGTTAGTCCTAAAAAGTCTACAGGTGTTAGCTGTCTTTCAATATGGTGGACAAATGTCTAGAGAAATATACATCAATCTATGCATAACAGTTCTCTCCTGAATTCATGATTACAGATGCCTTGTGTTTCATATTGTATTCATTTTTAGTCAGACTATTGATTTGCAAGGAACATATGTTATTTAAGTAATCTTAAAGCAGGTATTTCTACTTTGGAAAAAAATGAATAACAACACCTTGTACATTTTTCTATCACAATACATCGCAATGAACTTGGCTCCTAGAAGGAAGGGTTGTACATGGCCCAGGATGCCAGCCTTTGGCTTCCTGCCTGGTAGAGAATACAGAATACATTCACCTTTAGGCAAGCATTATCAACCATTGTCACATCTGAACTGGGTATGTGATGGCCAGTTGCTTCTAAAACAACAGATACAAGAGCATTGCATGCATATAAACTGAAATGCATTCTTGAACATCTAGAAGTTGAAGATTAGAAATACAGATATAGAGTTCACTCACAGTAGAGTTAAATTCATTTGTATACAATAGAAACATGAGCTTTTGGTTTACTCTAGTCTCTACCCTAATCAGTCCCTCAAGGCCAAATCCACTTTTTTTTTTGAGGGGGGGGGGGTCTTGGGGCTTGGACTCCGGGCCTGGGCACTGTCCCTGAGCTCTTCAGCTCAAGGCTACTACCCTACCCTTGAGCCTCAGCCCCATTTCCCATTTTCTAGAAGCTGATTGAAGATAAGAGTCTCAGGTCTTTTTGTGCCCGGACTGGCTTTGAACAATGATCCTCAGATCTCAGCCCCCTGAGTAGTTAGGCTTACAGGTGTGAGCCACTGCACTCAGCTCCACTTTTTTGTTTGTTTGTTTCAGTACTTGTATTTGAACTCAGTTTGGGCATTGTCCCTTAGTTTTTTGTTTTGTTTTTTTTTTCACTCAAGGTTGGTACTTGAGCCACAACTTCACTGTTGTGGTTAATTGGAAATAAGAATCTCATGGACCTTTCTGCCCAGGCTGGCTTGGATCCACAATCTTTCTGAGCAACTAGGCCACCAGCACCCAACTCAAATCTAATTTTTTTTCAATCTTTTAAAATTTTTTAACAATATATTCATTCACCTATAACTTTTCTTTTTTTTGCCAATCCTGGGGCTTGAACTCAGGACCTGGGTACTGTCCTTGGACATTTTTTTGCTCAAGGCTAGCACTCTGTCACTTGAGTCGCAGCGTCACTTCTGGCTTTTTCTGTGTATGTGGTACTGAGAAATTGAACCTAGGGCCTCAGGATTGCTAAGTGAGCACTCTACCACTGGGCCATGCTCTGGGGCCCTCATTTGTAACTTTTATTGAACATCTACCAGGTAGTAATGTTACAGAATAAACTATAAAATCAAACACCCCTACTCTTAAGCAGTTTGTGTTTTAAGATGTTAGGCAATAATAATTAATGATTATGTAAATAAGATACAGAGTTTCTGCTCTAGTATTAGAGACAAAGGTAAAAAAAAGACAAGACAAAGGAAATGCTGGGAAAGGGTGTTGCAATTTTCAACAGGGTCCGTCATGGTAGGTCATGACATCAAGAAGGTCTAAGAGGTCTATGAATTCTGGAGATAGATCCAGACAGATGGAACAGAAAAGGGCAGAAGCCCTGAAGTGGAAATACGTTGTTTAGAGGGACAGGAGGTTAGTGTGACTGGAGCAGAATAAGAAAGGGGGTTGGTGAGAGGAGCGGGAATTTAGGTCCTTCTCAGATAGAACTCACAGTGAGTTACTGTCCCATTCAGTAGACTTACCTTGAGTTCCCGGCTGGTCCAGAGGGTTAAGATGCTGAAGTAGAAGATTCTGGAATTTGTTAAGAGATTTAATGATCAATTTCTAGGATTAACTGTTGTCTTTTTCTTGACCCCCTTGTTTCTTTGGTCTTCTTATCATAGGATAAGACCAACAAAAGAGAGCTAGCCCGTGGCCTTTGAGCATTATCTCCTCTGGCTTCTTCTTCTCTAGCAAGAAGGGTATTTGCAATAATGGTGATACGTGGGGCGATTTTGGAAGAAAGATGGATGTACCCCATGGCCGCGGGGAAATGAAGGCATTTAGATTGAAGCGTAATGTCAATGAAAGTGTCTTGCCTCAGAATATTCTTAGAGAAAGGATTCTTTCCCACATGAATAGAGCTACATCAAATCTCTATTTTTTAATAAAATAATTTTATTGTTATTACAAATGTGCTATACAGAGAGGCTACTATTTTATGTCAGGTAATGAGTGCATTCCTTTTTTTTGGACAATCTCACCCTTACCTTTTCTTTCCTCAGTTCCTCCTTCCATCCCACCCACAAGTTATACAGGTTATTTGGCTTGGTCACATTTGGTTACTCTTACACCCTTTCTCCCTTTCAGCACTCCCTCTTTGCCCTCCAAGGGAAAAAAAAAGCAAAATCCAAAACAGCGAATATCTGCCACCACCACCACCACCAATAATAACAAGTACATTTCCATTTTCTGGAGTTCATTTCAATAAATAGTATTATAAAGGTTCAGAGAAGTTACATCTTTGTGTTCCTCTTTTATCTTGGTACTCTGAGTACCCAGCCCACTGTGAGACCATAATACTTGTTCAGTAACTGTTTGTGAAAGCAAAATGAGCTGACATAAGGGTAAAACATTAGCAAATATCAGTCATCCTAGGATGATGTCAAATAAGTGAAAATTAGAAGAGTCCAGGTGCTTGTAATAGAAGAACAAATATTAATACTTGCATGGACTTGTATTAACCTGGGTGAACTCTTTCTAAACTAAGCATCTAAGATGATGCTTTTTAGAAACACAGCATGAGGACCTATTTTTATTTTTTATTTTTTTTTTTTTGCCAGTCCTGGGCTTGAGCTCAGGGCCTGAGCAATGTCCTTGGACTTTCTCAAGGCTAGAGCTCTACCACTTGAGCCTCAGCACCACTTCCAGCTTTTTTCTATGTATGTGGTACCAAGGAATTGAACCCGGGTCTTCATGCATGCTAGGCAAGCACTTTAACCACTAGGCCAAACTCCCGGCCCCCTATTTTTAAAAGAAAATTATGGGTTGAAAATATTTTTATGTACACAAAAACAGAAATGAAAATGGCAATCTCATATCCCTACCATGTAGAATGAAGTTCTATTAACATATTGATATATTGCTTCTGGCACTTTGATTCAGTATTCTATTTTTTTTTTTTTGCCAGTCCTGGGCTTGAGCTCAGGGCCTGAGCACTGTCCTTGGGCTTTCTCAAGGCTAGAACTCTACCACTTGAGCCTCAGCACCACTTCCGGCTTTTTTCTATGTATGTGGTACCAAGGAATCGAACCCGGGTCTTCGTGCATGCTAGGCAAGCACTCTATCACTAGGCCAAACTCCCGGCCCAGTATTGTACAATAGTACAATATGGGCTTAGGGCATGTTATGAGCAAGTAACAGAGGCTTGCCTAGCAAGCATAAGGCCCTGAGTTCAAATCCCAGGCTCCCTCTGGCTCTGTCTTTCTCTCTGTCTCTGTCTTTCTGTCTCCTTGTCTCTGTCTCTGTCTCTGTCTGTCTGTCTCTCTCTCTCTCTCTCTCTGTGTCTAATACTCTCTCTCCTACCAATTAGACTTATGAAAGACCAGTAAGTCTGAACATACAAGAAACTCCAAACATTATTATAACTTTTTAAAAACTACTATATATAGAAATAGTGGTCTAATAAAAAGTATTCAAGACATTAAAAAATTATAAAGCATTGCCTAACAGCATTACATGAGACATATATATATATATGTGTGTATATATATATACATATATATATTTTTTTCCAGTCCTGAGGCTTGAACTCAGGTCCTGAGCACTCTCCTTGGACTTTCTCAAGGCTAGAGCTCTACTACTTGAGCTACAGCACCACTTCCGGCTTTTCTATATATGTGGTACTGAGGAATCAAACCTGGGTCTTCGTGCATGCTAGGCAAGCACTCTACTGCTAGGCCAAACTCCCAGCCCAGAGACCTATATATTTTTTTAAATAGTGCAGTTGTGTGTTGAAAACTGTGAAGAATGTTGGCATGCATGTGCACATGTGTATTGTGTCTTGTGGATGTACTCATATACTCACACTTGTGACTTGTCACCTTTCCAGCCTGAGTGTTGTGGAAAGACGCCAATACAAAGTGCTGAGATAGCAGTGGAATTAGGGAGCCATAATGTTTACATGCCCATGCACAGTAGCATACAGTTAAAGCAGAATTGTGAGGGCTGCTGAGACATAGTAAAAAAAAAAATTGAACATGGTTCTCTGGCCTTCAGTCTTTTCATTTTTCTCTCAGAGACAACCAGCAATGCCAGCTCTGTGAGTGTTTCCCAAAATATTATCTGCATACCAAACACATATTTTCCATTTCCCTATGCAATTTGGAGCCTATGATGCTTCGTCCTTAAGCCTCGGGGAGTTTTGGAAGTCCTCCTTTACAGTAAGCTTTCTGGATCGACAGAGGAGCCATCAAGACTGTTGTCTCTTACCCACTCCCACTCATCTGACAGAGTCAAATCTGGATGAGCAGACATGTGCTCTGTTAGTTAGCAGGTCACAGACTCCCCAGTCCCAGCCAGAGCATTTGTTCCTACTTTACTCCAGTCCAACTTACTTTCTTAAAACCTGAGAAGAAAAATGCTTTATATTTCTGGTAGCTAAAAGCAAAATTGTGCAGAACACAAGAAAACAAAACACAGGGAAATTTGGGGGCTCAATTTAAAATACAGCTGGGCAAGCCCATACTTAGTTTCTGGAATAATAACCAGCTGGGAGGGCTAAATTTAGCCTGGAGCCTTAAATATGGCCAGTTCTGTTGTCCACAACCTCCAGGGAGAAAATTTTTCCCAGTTCCCAAACTGGTAGAAGAGAAGAAATAGCATTTGCAGGAAATGCTGACTTTGCTAAAGCACCCATAAATCTGGTGTGGTTTAATAGGCTGTAAAAGTTTGATTTATAGCTGATCAATAGACAAACCTTGTGATCTGTTGCTAGGAGAATGCAAAGCCTAGACACTAGGATAATGCCAAATAATGGAAAAGGTTACCTAAAACTGATGGTTCAGTGTGTGTGTGTGTGTGTGTGTGTGTGTGTGTGTGTGTGTGAGAGAGAGAGAGAGAGAGAGAGAGAGAGAGAGAGAGAGAGAGAGAGAGAGAGAGAGAGAGAGAGAGAGAGAGAGAGAGAGAAGGAGGGAGGGAGGGAGGGAGGGAGGAAGGGAACATGCGAGTGTGTATATGTGCCATTCCCTGAGTGTCTTTTTTAACTCAAGGTTCCGCTTCTAACTTTTTGGTTTCCTTTTCTTTTTAGTAGTTTATTGGAGATAAGTCTCGCAGACTTTTCAGCCCAGGCTGATTTTGAGGCTGGTCCTTTGATCTCAGCCTTCCGAGGAGTTAGGATTACGGGTGTGAGCTACCAGCACCCAGCTGGAATGTTATTTTTTAATTTGGGGGTGCTTTTTTGGTGGTACTGGTGTTTGAACTCAAGCCTCACCTTTGCCAGAGAGATGTTCTAATCACTTGAGCCATACTCCAAATCCATTTTGCTTCAATTATTTTTTTATTAGTCCAGGTTGGCCTAGACTTTGAATCTTTCTTCATACTTCCTATATACTGGCTTTTTGTTTGTTGAGATAAGGTCATTTGAATTTTTTTCTTCCCCTAGGCTGGTCTCAAACTGTGACCCTTCTGATCATTGTCTCCTAAGAAGCTAGGATTATAGGCATAAATCACTATCACTCAGAAATTTCATTACTTTTTTTTTCTTCCACGGAAATGGAAGTGAGTCTCGTTCACAAGGGTGGCCTAAAGGAAAATAGAAGTGGGAAGAAGTGGGACCCTGGGAGCTCTATGTTTGTGACTTATCCCTTTTTTCAAGGGAAGGCTTCAAAGGACAGAGAGCATCTGAGCAGAGACTCGAATCTTGATTAAATTATTTGATTAGCATCACAGAGACCCCGTGGGCTCCTCCAGCACAGACACGGGAGGTGGTTTATGGGAAAAAACAGGATGATGATGGTGCCAGGTCAGCACAAGTGCTTCCCAGGGAAAAACAGGACTTTGATTCACTCCACTCACTTGCACATAGACAATGTCTCTCAGGGTCTGCATGATCCCTCTCCCTGCTGGGTAGTAATAACAATGAACTAGACCATCAGTTTAACTGACTGGACTCTGGTACCATGGTGTATTGTCAGGGTTCTTTCAATATCTGTGCTTCAATTGCCAAGTCTTCCATCATCTTTCCCTCCGCCTCCTGCTCCTCCTCTGAGAGATATTGAGTATGGCCAGGTACTGGTAGCACATACCTCTGATCATGGCTACTTAGGAGGCTGAGAACCAGTTCAGACAGAAAAGTTCACAGGACCCCTCTTCAAATGAATGAAGAGTTTACACACACACACACACACACACACACACACACACACACACTCACACACTGGATTCTTTCTGGAGCTTCCAGAAGGAATTAATCTCACCAACACCTTAATTTTTTTCTCCCTCAACATTCATCCCAGATTTCTAACCTCCAGAACTTCAAGAGAGGAAATTTGTCTTAAGTCACTAAGCTCATGTTAATTGGCTTTAACATTAAGATACTAATATATCTATCATAAAGAACATAGATCATATCACTGAAACAATGGAGTCAGAATTAGAGGTCCATATCTTCACAGAGGTGTTGGAATAACTATGTATCTACATTTTTTAAAATATTTTTTATTGTAATTAATAAAAGGGTTACATGATATTTGCCAGATAGAAGGTGCATTAATTCACATACATTGATACCCTTTCTCATGTCTTGGTACCCATTACCCTCCTCCCCACCCTCCCACCCGTCTTGGTTTTCCCCCCTTCCCTATGTATCCACATTTAAAAAAATGAACCACAGGTGTGTGTGGTGGCACTTCATTGTAATCTCAGCCTTTGGGAATATTAAAAATATTTAGAAAAAAAACACATCTGTGCTGAGCATGTACAAACTTTTTTTTCTTGCCAGTATTCCTTAACAATATAATATAACAACCAGATAGCATTCTGCTAGGTATTGTAAGCAATCTAGAGATGATTTATGGTGTATAGGAGACTGTGCACAGGTCATCTCCTACTTGACATCTGTGGATTTTACTGTCCATTGCTGGTCCTGGAGTCAAGCCCATAAGGATACTGAAAGGTCTATTTCTGAAATGCAATATTACTCAGAAATAAGAAGGAAAAGAACTGCTCAATAACACAGATGAACTTTATATATACCATGGTAAGCAAAAGCAGACAGATTTAGAAGGACATATAAATGATTCAACTGAGGTGAAAATTCTAGACTAGTCAAAGAGAGTCAAAAGGCAACAAATGAAAACAGTAGTTGCTTTGCCTGGAGACAGTAAGAAGAAACTTGAGGGAACTTAGGAAAATAGAAATGTTCTATATTGTAGTGAGATATGAGTTAATAGTATTTATTCATCAAAAATTGCAGTTAAAGCAGGGTAGTGGTGGCTCATGTCTGTAATTCTACCTACTCAGGAGGCTGGGATTTGAGAGTCAAGGTTTGAAACTTCCAGCCTGGGCTTCTCTTAAATTAACCACCAAAAGGCTAGAAGTAGAACTGTGGCTCAAGTAGAAGAGTATTAGCTTTGAGCAAAAAAAGTACAGGGACAGTAGGTAGGCCCTGTGTTCAAATCCCAGACATGACCACAAAGAAAAATGCAGTTAACATGTAGAAAATTTACCTAAAAGAACAGTAAAAATGATAATAAACATGTGTATGTAGATGTATAGCTACAGGTCAAACAAGAATGGAATAATATTGGTAATTGTTGAAATGAGGAGTTGGAGACACAGTGGCTCATTTTACTGTTCACTTTATATACATCGGGAGTTATCTGTACTGAAAGATTTAACCATATAATAGCTAATAGATCATTCCCTTTAACTGTAATATATCTAATATTTTTAGTTGGCTTGAGGTTAAAGATGAAAAACTAAATGGCTTGCAGCATCCATCTTTGCGCATTTCTCAGAAAAATTTTGTTTCAGGTTCAGGAATAGAAGTCCTCACCACAATGTGTACTCAGTCTACAACATTGTAAGTAACTTTTTTCAGAAACTAAATGAAAGAATTTTTGTAAAACTCATGAAATCACATTAGCAAACTACAAAAACAATATATTTGGTAGATCCAAAATATTGAATTGCCTAATTGTAAAAAATTCCACTGAGTCATATTATTTGTAGACAGTACATTATATGTTATGTATATTTTACCATAATTTGTAAGAACATAGGTAGATTTTTAAAAGTTCAAAGAAAGGACTAGAATAGCTTTGTTTTTCTTTCCATGTCCTTTGTATGCCACGTGGGATTTCATTATTGCAGTTCCTGGAAACAGACTACTTTGGAAAAATATTTCAAATAATCGTCCTTCAATTCCCAACAAGCCACAATCTGGGGTACCAATAATTCCCTGAAATTTATCAACATTAGCATTTCATGAACAGTTGGTTCATGTGTAAATTTCTTGGTAAGTTCAAGTTGAACAGCTTGTTTTGTATCAGCTTTATTTCGTAATTTAAACACCCTAGTTTCAGTAGGTTCCAAAAAGAAAAAGAAATAGAGTGGATTTCATGTATTAAAAACTACTTCAGCATAAATTCATCACAACAATCCTTAAAGAAAAAGGTGGGATTGTAAAACTTAATTTTTTTTTTTGCCAGTCTTGGGCTTGAGCTCAGGGCCTGAGCACTGTCCTTGGACTTTCTCAAGGCTAGAGCTCTACCACTTGAGCCTCAGCACCACTTCCAGCTTTTTTCTATGTATGTGGTACCATGGAATCGAACCCGGGTCTTCGTGCATGCTAGGCAAGCACTTTAACCACTAGGCCAAACTCCCAGCCCCTGTAAACTTGATTTTTATAAGGTTCTTCCCCCCTACCCCCCTTTCTTTTTCTCTTTTTCTTGGGCACTGGTGATGAACGAAGGGCCTTGCATTTCTAGGCAAATACTCTTTTTTTTTTTTTTTGCATTTTTTTATTGTAATTAGTAAAAGGGTCACATGATATTTGCCAGATAGAAGGTGCATTAATTCACATAGATACCCTTTCACATGTCTTGGTACCCATTTCCCTCTCCCCCCCACACCCCCCATAGGCAAATACTCTTACCATTTGATCCATGCTCCCACTCTGGAATTTTCATAAGGTTCTAATTTTGAGTTTCTTGAAGTGTATGAACTGCCTCATTGAAATGGGCTACTGAAGAAGGTTTCAAGTCTGTTTTCTAAGAACATGGAGATTTAGGACCAGAGAGTACATCCCTCTGGGACAGCTTCTAGAACCAGACAGCAGAAACAGCTCAGCAGTGTTAGCCAGGGACAGACACCACAGGGGAAATGTTCTGAAATGAATGGAAACCACAACTATTTTCTTTCGTGGTACAAGAGAGGTGCTGGGAATTGAACCCAGGGCCTTGTGCTTCTATCACTATGTTCCACCTTCCACCCTCTGCCACTGAACCAGTGGTATGAGATGAAAAGTGTGGAAAGAAAGTTTGACTGACCGCTTAGGTCTTGAACCTGCCCTGGCTAAGGGAACAAGACGTATCTTCCGAAACAAAAACAAAACCCCAGAAGCCCCTTCTACCTTCTCAATAATAGGATGGTTGTGTTCAATAACTGAACACATGAGGAAAGGAGGGTTCACAGAGGAAAGAAGGGGCTGTTGAACTGATGACAGGTTCACTTCTATTTTTTGGTTTGGTCCTGGGGCTTGAACTCGGGCCCTGGGGCCTGTCACCGAGCTTTTTTTTTTTTTTTTTTTTTTGGCTAGCACTCTATTACTTGAGCCACCCCTCTATGTTTAGCTTTTTGGCAGTTAGTTGGAGATAAGAGATTCATAGATTTTCTTGGCCTACGTTGGCTTCAAATTGTGATCTTTAGATCTCAGCCTCATAAGTAGCTAGGGTTGCAGGTGTGAGTTCTGAATATGACCACACTATGACTGCAATTTTTTTTCACTGAATATAAGACTCTTCAAGACCAAAGAGAAGGCCATGTACTATGTTGGTATTTATGCAGTACTAGATCAGGAGTAAGTAGATAGGATGTTTTGGGTTGCAAGTGACAGGAAACCTTGACATCAGTATTCTTGAATGATATAGAAATGTCTTCTTCCAAGATGCGAAGATAGTAAGAGGGCATACCATGTTATCTAGGATCCAGTTCAGTTCCATCTTTCTACTTAGCCATTTGAAGTGTGCCTATCTCAATGGCTTCCCCAAATCCAGGCTTTAAATCCTCTCCCTCCCACCAACACTGAACAGAGGGCATATTGTGTCTTTATATATCTTGGAAACAACTAAGAAGCTTCTCTGGGAAATCCCTCAGTGATATGTCTTCATGACTCATTGGTCACAACTCAGTCACATGCCTCTTTTATTTTGAGTTTCTATCAGGGGGAAGGGAATTTCTACACTGGCTTAATCCAGACAGCTGGGAATGGGGCCAGACTCCACAAAGTTTGTGGCTATGAGGCAGTAAATTGGACAACTGGACCAAGTGAGATAAAGCCTGGTCTATAGTAGACAATTGTCACATTTGTGGCTCCCTATAGTTGAGGAATTTCCTACATTATGAGCCAGTCACACTAATAAGAAAAGTAGAACTTACCTTCCTGATTGACAGATATGTTTGAGTTTCATGTTTATTACTAGACTCTACCAATCCAGCATACCTGCATAAGGATTAAATTCAAGATGGACCAAAGTGAAGATTTAGATATGCCAGGCATGAAGGACTTTTCAGGGAAGATGAAGAAAAGGTAGACGAAAGACACTTTTCACAGACAGCCAAGTGGTGATTCTGAGTTGTATTGTAAGTGGCAGTGGACGTGGGCCTCTTCTGGGATGGTTTAGATGTAGTTTCAGCCCACTGAGTCATTATTTCCCAGCTAGTATGTTTATTTCCAGACGATTCTAAGCTCCTCATGTCCATGAATAAATTTTGTTCTGGTTTAAATTAGCCTGAGAATATTCTGCTGTCCATTAGCAGGAATTCTGCAAGAAGGAGGAACTGTGTTTATGACCATAGTGGATCAGTAAACACTGGACACTGCCAAACACCAGGTGCTCTTCACCTCCATGGCGTCTTGTATTGGGTTGTCACCCAGTGTCCACAATGTCCAGTTACAGAGGACAACATAGGAAGGTGCCACCAAAGTTGTTGCCCATTGCTGAATTGAGCTTCTGTTCTCTAGCTACCTTCCTGGCTCCAAGGCTCTGCTTTGGATATCTGCCCTTTCTGTCTCTCTCTCTCCCTGTGCTTTACCAGTGAAAAGCTTGACACTCCAGGGCCCCTCCTTTGTGGGGAGGTATAGATGGAAGAAATCACAGGCCAGCCAAAGCTAAACTTAAACATTTTAAAAGTGAGATCTGTATAGGTTTGATTTGGTATCATCTAAGAGATAACTACAGTTTTCATTAAACCAAATAAAAATGATGCACCATTATGGTACTTGACATGAAAGAAAGAAAGACCCTATTGACAATTCTGCTCACCCTCTGACTCAATTGGGTGATCCCTGGCTCTTGTTTGCCATTCAACTTGACTCTATCTTTACTGAGTGGGTAAAATATATTTTATCCCAATGCCACCATCTTCACTGTAGATATTAAGGAAGCCTCTAATGGGCAAACACTCATATATTTATTTTTGAATTAAATGGATATAAAACTTGACTCGTTTGAATGATGCTACAGTTGAAACATTCAACTGTTTCTAATGGCTTTGCATTGTATTGTTTTGCACAATGTATGCAGACAGGTTTCACTGTATCATTACCAGCAGTGAGTAGATTTTAAGTAAAAACAGCTTTAATACTGTTTTATGGGGCCAGTATTTTGGCCTACTGAAGTGGTGCTGTGGTTCAAGTGGTAGAGCTCTAGCCTTGAAAAGGCCAAGGACAGTGCTCAGGCCCTGAGTACAAGCCCCAGGACTGGCAAAATAAATAAATAGACAAATAAATACTATTTAATCTAATGGACTTGTATTGTGACTGCTAATCCTCTTACAACATTGTCAAGTAGTGTCACAGTCATCCTCTGCTGTTTAGAGAGGGACAGCGCCAAGCACATGGGTTGGACATGTAATAAAGATGTATTATCAAGAATGTCTCAGATGTGTTATCAAGAATGTCTCAGAAAGCACCATGTGGTTTTCTTCGGAAGCTGGTTTTAGGCAGAATTAATCCTTTTAGAGGGTTATTATGTTGGATTGTCCCAGTTATGTCAATGGAAGGCCTGGGGGAGGGGATTTCTTCATTTGTCTGAACCTTGCTGAGCATTTAATTTCAGATTTTCTGCTTAGCGCATAATGAAAAATGTCTACCAAATGTGCCTTCATAAATGTAAACTGTAGTCCTGACATATAAAAAATTGGAAATAGATTAATATTACGGAATGACACTGGTTCTTGGTAACACCTCTTCTCATATATAAGATTGCTAATTTTTTGTTCATATAAATTATTCCTCCTTTCTTCTCATATGTTTCTGTTACAATTATAAGCAGTCACTTTTTAAAAAAAAAGGAGTCATTGAAATAATTTACATTTTGGCAAATGTGGCTTAATTTTGAAAGCTGGTATAGAATTTCTCACAGAAAGCTGGAACCTGGAAACAGAATGTTCTTTTATTTATTTTTTTTAAGACTGAATTTTTGAAGAGAAATTAATTGTAATTCTTGCTTTTCCAAGCTCTACAATCCTGGGGGAGGAAAAGCAAAATGTAACAGAATGGGTTTGGTCTCTAATCATCCACCCCTGCAAACACTGACACCCATAACCTCTAAATCCTTTTTACCCCTAGTAAAGAAAGACACCCCTCTGGTTTCAATATGTGTACTCCATGTGGCCATTTAATGTATGCTGACTTGGTACCTGTCTCTGCTCTGCCCCCTAGCGGCTCTAGGTGCTCATTGCTGCTGCTACCTTTGCATAGTTTGACCTTGATGTTAAGAGCCACTTCTCAATGGTTCAGGCCATTGTCCCACCCTCATGCCAGGCCTCTGCTGGCACTGCTGAACCAGAGGAGGGGAGTGCTTTGTTTCTTCAGCCACTGTCTAAGAAGCTCATATGGCATGATCTATACCTTAAAATAACTACTCCATTACTCCAGTTCCCCTGGCCCTGCAGCAAAGGACATTTAGAAGTGGATAGTTGTCTTAGAGATATGTCTTTCTCTCTTTTTTTCAATATCTGGGACAACTCTCAACATTCTCAAACAAACAAAAAGTTGAGCCATTCCATATACCATATATAGAACTAACTCAAAATGGTTCAAAGACTTACTTGTAAAACTATACAACTTAGGAGAAAAACCTCAGAATTTTGAATTTAGTAATAGATTCTTGGAAATGAATCCAAAATGTCAAAGAACACTTGGGAGAAGAAAGGATAAATTAAAATTCATGGAAACTTAAACTTTTTGGGTTGCATGAAAAAAAACACTAGGAAGAAAATAAATTGGACTGAGCATTGTGAAACATGTCTGTAATCCCAGCTATTGGGAAGGTAAGGGCAGCGGAATCACTAGGTCAACAGCAGCCCAGACAAAGTTAGTGAAACTATCTTGGAAACAAAAACAAAAAACATAAAGCAAATTGGCTGAGAGTGGGGTATTCATGAAGTGGTCTTGCCTGCCTGACAAGTGAGAGAGAGTTCTAGGTTCAAGCCCTACTACTGCACAATCCCTTCCCCCAAAAAAGTGAAAATTAAAACTACAGAATGCAATAGAAGTGGAAGTATGGCTCAGATGGGAGAGTATCAATCTAAAATGAGAAAGCCAAACAAGATAGGAAGCCCTGAGTTCAATTCCAAAGGAAGAAAGAGAGGCTGAAAATGTGATCTAGTGGTAGAGTGTTTGTCTAGCATGCATGAAGCCCTGGGTTCAATTCCTTGGTACCACATAGAAAAGGCCAGAAGTGGTACTGTGGCAGAGCACTAGCCTTGAGAAAGCCCAAGGACAGTGCTGAGGCTCTGACTTCAAGCCCCAGGACTGGGAAAGAAAAAAGAAAGAAAGAAGGAAAGAAAGAAAGAAAGAAAGAAAGAAAGAAAGAAAGAAAGAAAGAAAGAAAGAAAGGAAGAAAGGAAGGAAGAAAGGAAGGAAGGAAGGATTACAGAAAGAGACAGTGTTTGCAATCATATATGAAAAGGATCTAATATTCAGAGCATATAAAGAATTTTTTATGACTCAACAACAAAAGGACAACTCCATTTAAAAAAAAAATGGCTAAATGAGCCAGGAGTTTGGCCTAGTGGTAGAGTGCTTGACAAGCATGCACGAAGACCCGAGTTCGATTCCTTGGTGCCACATACTTAGAAAAAGACAGAAGTGGTGCTGAGGCTCAAGTGGTAGAGTTCTAGCCTTGAGAAAAATCCAAGGACAGTGCTCAGGCCCTGAGCTTAAGCCCAGGCAAAAAAAAAAAAAAAAAAAAAAATGGCTAAAGGAATCAGATTATCCAAAGATACAGAAAGGATCAAAAGGCACATGAGAAGATGCTCAGAATCACTGGCCACTAAGAAAATACAAGACGCCATTCAAATCCTGTTTCACATCCCCTGGGGTGATGGTAGTCAAAGCCTTGTGGAAACATGGATGCTTCGAACATTGCTGATCACTGTGAAAGACTTGCATGGTTCCTGAGATGTTATGGATACAGTTGTGGCCTTAGCTCAAGCCTGCAGTCTTAGCCTCTGGGGACCCTGCGGGTGTGTGAAGACCCAGTCTTCATGAAAACCTGGAGGCCAGGATCTAGAGAGTTTCTCCAGCTGCAAGACTTCATCTCAAAAAAGCAAAATAATCAAAAGGGCAGGAAAATGTCTCTTCATATCATGAGAACAATAAACCAAAACAGAGAGTTCATATATCCAGGGAAACAGCTAAGGATGAATGATCAGAAAAGAAAATGAAGTCTGCGGTTTGGGCTTCATTTTTTATTAAGCAGGAAAGTGATGGGAGAGGCTGAGGGTGGAAGAGAAACTAAAGTGGAAACAGAGTGAAAAGGGAAAGAGGGAGGGGAAGGGAGGGGAGGGAGGAGAGATGACTCAAGGCTCATTCTTAAACTTTGAAGCCCTTAAACCTGTAGTCTGCCCTGCTGAGAAGTCACCCCAACTTCGGTGTCTCCCCTCCCCCATGCCAACATAGCTAGGTCTCTACATTAAACAGCCCCCAAACTCCACTGCTGCATTTTACCACCAGAAGCTTTTTTTCTTTCTGGCATCCTAAGAGACGTGGATCACCAAGGCCCTGGCTATGTGGCCTCCTCTCAGTGGGGGGCCCTCAGGTGCCCACAGCCCTGGTGTTTTCTGTGACTGATCTTTGATCTGTCACCCCTGCTTCCTCCTGTGCCACCTGTCACCATCTTCTCTCAATCTCAGACCATTCCTGAATACCAGGTGCTGCTGACTTCTCCAGGTACAGGGGGACTTGCAGCCTTCACATCTTGGGGGGCTGGTGAGCCCTGCAGGTGTCTGCTGCCCAGAGAGATTCCTACAGAGGGGAAAGGGAAGGGTCGTTGGTAGCCAGAGAAAGACTTGGAGAGATCAGAAAATGCGATGGGCAGCCTGTCCGCCTCTCAGGAGCCTGTGCCCGGAGGGCAGTGCCCACGGTCAACACTGGGTTCCAGGTTAGGTGTTCTTGCCCCACTCCTGGGTCACACGTGTGCAGTGGGGAGGGGATTGAAGTGGGGAAGGAGAGAGTGCCGACACATCAGGGGAGACGGTAACCCCGAAAATACCCAATGTGGACAACAAGATCCTGCTCCTAGGGTGTCCTCTTGTCCTCTTTCTGCTTAGCTGCGCATGTCTGGACTCAAAGGAATGAGAAATGTGACACACAGCAGAAACCCAGTAACAAGTGGACGGCATGGGTCAATTTTGTAAAAGGCCTCCAGAGATGTTTCTCTTTCCTCTAATCAACGTCTGGGAGAGCCTCCACGCCCCCTTTGCTGACCATGACCTTTGGGTGGCTCCTGGCGGGGACCTGCACGGGCTGGCGAGCCCCTGGGGGAGGCCAGCTGCCCTCCAGGCCACCCTGCAGCTTCCTCAGAGCGCCAGGACTGGCCAATGTTCCATGGTACTGGCTGGACTGGGGAGAGTGGTGCCACCCTAGGAGAAGAGCTGTCACTTCCTCCTAGGGCAGGGGGAGAAGAGAGGGTGGCTTGAGGCAAGTGTAGCCAACGGGAGGGAGCAGCAGGCAGCCAGGGAAGCTCTGCAAGAGAAAAGGAGTTGCCTGGACCTTGGGACAAGACATTCTTCATTTGAATTGAGCTCTCAAAATCAACATGAAAACAAGGGGGAAAGTGTTTGCTTCTGTGTTCTAATAAAAATCCGGTTGTTCCTAATAGCATTCTCTGGGTGACAGAATGTGAAAAAAATAAAAATAAAAGCCTAGAAAGAATGATTTCACTGGATGATTTTCTAAATGGAGACTTATTTTATGCTGTTAGTTCAGACCAGACTATTGGCTCTTGGGTCTCAGAGATAAATTGTTTTATGCATACTGTGTGGTGGGACAAACATACTCATTTCTGAAATGATCTTTCCACTGTGTTTGCACCTATGAGCCTTAACGCGAGAGTAAAGGGTTTCTTTCACATCTTTTGTTTTGAGATCATTGAAGATTCATATGTAATTGTAAGAAATAGCAGTCCCCAGTGGCCTAACCATTTCCCCAGTTCCTTGAGGAGCTGCAGGATGCTACTGCAGGCAATCCATCCTCTCCCCCTGCATGCATCTCCTGTGTGTGTGTGTGTGTGTGTGTGTGTGTGTGTGTGTGTGTATTTACTTCTGTGAAATATGAGATGTTTTGAGCTCCGTGAAGAAAAGTACTTTGCAAGTATGCAAAGGTTTTAATCTTTGGCCATCACCTTTGCATTCTTGTCAAAAGTATTTTGTACTCTGTTTATGAAATAACTTATTTTTTGAGAGGATGCTGGTACTGAGGCTTATGGTATTTCCACACAAACAATATACCTTGATCAAAGTCACATTCTCTTTTTAAGTACTAGAACAAATTTGACCTTGGGGCTTCTAACTTGCTACTGAAGTACCATTGGACACACACCTCTGGCTCTGCTTTTTTTTGGGGGGGGAGGGGTTAATATGTGTGCTGGTCCTGGGGCTTGGATGCAGGGCCTGATCCCTGTGTCTGAGCTTTTGTGCTCAAGACTGGTAGCCTACCACTTGAGCCACAGCTCCATTTCCAGCTTTTCGGTGATGAATTGGAGATAAGAGTTTCACAGACTTTCCTGACTGCACTGGTTGCTAGATCCTCATATCTGAGCTTCCTGAGTAGTTAGGATTACAGGCTTGAGCCACTGGTACTCAGCTCTTGATGGTTTAAGACAGGATCTAACTTTAGTTTCCTTTATAAAACAGGAAGACCCCCTGGAGTCCAGCTTCTCTCTCTTTTGTCTTAAGGACTTTTCTGCCCCCAAGCTGTCCTGGAAACTTGATCCTCCCAATCTCAGCATCCTAAATAGCTTCGGATGAGAGGCATGGACTGTGGCACACAGCTATGGGTGGAGAAGGGTCTTGCAAACTTTTGTGCCAGGGCTGACCTCACACCTTTATGTTCTCATTCTCAGTCTCCCATGGAGCTAGATTACAGGTACAGACGGCCAATTTCCTCTATTATGCTTTGTGCTCCCTCCTGCTTCACCCCTCCTTTGTAAATGAATTTAATTATACCATTTCCAGATATTTAATAATGAATGTCAAACATGTTCACTTGTATCACCTTCTTTTCTCTCTACCTATTCCAATGATTCTTTCTCCAAAAGAGTCTCCATTTCACATCCATGTCGCATATATGGTATATGCACATATGGTAAATATATACATATAAACACATGTATATACACATATGTACCTATATGTGTGTGTGAATCAAAATTTTTCATATGAGAAAAGACATGTGAAATTTGCTTTTCTGATTCTGGTTTATTTCACTTAACATGACGATCCCCAGTCGCATCCATTTGCATTAATTTATCTACACATATTGTAATTTCATTCTTCTTTATGATACAATAGTGTGTGTGTGTGTGTGTGTGTGTGTGTGTGTGTGTGTGTGTGTGTGTGTGATTTACTTTATTCATTCATTGGTTGGTAGACACCTAGGCTGATTTCATTTGCTTGCCTATCAAGTGCTGCTATAATCACAGTGTGCAAGCGACTCTTTGGTACACTGACTTACATTTCTTTGGATGCATGTGTACTTCATATCTTTGTATCTAAAGGTCTTACTAGTAGAAGACCTGCTCAGATCTGGGGTCTGCTGAGATTCATTTGGTCTAATTATTAACCTGAGACTGAATTTTACATTTCCTTGAGTTTGACTCAACCTTTCTTTTCTCTATTTAAACTTCCTATTTTGTCCTGTTTCTAGGTAATATATTGGACTAGTAACTGTTTTTGAGAGTGGGAAAAAATGAGAGTACCAAGGAGAGACTAACTCAGTACCCTGAGGTACTCCCCATAAGTTATGGGTTCCAGGCAGCTTAGGGGGGGCTCCTTCTAGGTACAATTTCACCTAGGGAAGTGAGGGCACATAGCTTACTCTGTGGCTGCCAAGTTGTGGGGTGACATATGGAGGGCTTTCTGCATGCGGCTGTTATCTGCACAGTACAACTGTCTTGTGGTATTAGCAACAGGAAGGTCAGACCTCTCCTTGGGTTTCTGCCATTGCTTTCCTAGAAGTGGGCCAGCCAGGCATTGGTCCCATGATCAGCCATATAACAGAGCCACTTCAAAAATCTGTAACCTTCTGTGCCTTCTCTGACTAGAATCCCCTTCTCATGGGATTCTAGGGCTCAGCTGACTTTGTCATTTAGGTCAACTTTCACATCTCCCAAAGAGAGCTGCAGCTCTTAAGTGACCTGGGACACACAGCTAAGGGGCAAGAGACAGAGATAGAAAGCATTTAAATTAAGGTCTTCTGGGTTCTTGTCCAGAGCTCTTTCCACCAAGCACACTTCTCACTTCCCTTTCTCAACAACCTCATGTGCCCTGTGCCCTTGAGTGCCCTCTGTGTCCCTTTCAGCCTCCTTCTAACTTCTCAGACCTCCACTTCCTCTCCTTTACTTCCCCATCTAGCCTTAACCATGTAGCCTGCCTCTTCAGATCTTGTTCTGTCACCAGTTCTAGGCTCTCTGTCTCTCTTGCTGTCTCTTTCTCACACACTGTATACTAATGTTCTTCCTCCTGAGTCACAGAGCATTACTACCTAAAGTATTGAAATGTGAATGTCAGCCCCATTCCCTGTGAATTTACCCAGTGGAAAGCAGAGGCAGTTCCTCAGAGGGAATGGCAGATACTATTGCTCTTCCCTTTTCTCCGGTGTACTGCAGAGGGGAAGGGCCGGTGGAGAGTTCCTCTTTGCAACTCTTCCAGATGGCCAGCACTGAGTAGACATTGTTGCTGACTGTGCTGGATTTAGGACCAGCCAAAGCCAAAGCACAAAAGGTGTGCAGTGTACATTGAAAGGGTGGAAGGGGGAGACAGAGAGTGTCCAGGGAATCATGGCTGCCCACATTAGCTGAGTGTGTGGTATCTGCAGGAGTATGATTTCTAATGAGCTGACCTCAGATTCAAGATCCACTTTTATCACTCGTATGGCTTGGATAAAAAAAAATTCAATCTCAATTTCCAGGTCTGTAAAATGAGGATTCTAGTAGCTTAGGGTAGGAAAAGTTAATGATTTAAAGTAAGCAAAGATCTTATCATGAGGCTGATTGCCTATATTCATTCCCCAAAGAAACGCTTGTCATTCTTACGAGATGCAAACCCGTGCTCTCATGCAAACCATGAGGCTCTGAGACTGAATTTGCAGGCTGACAGGCTGATACTGAGAACTCCTGAGAAATGAGGTTGAGAGGACATGTCCAAATGCATTTCTCAGGACTTCTCAGTGTCAGCCTGTCAGCCTACAAATTCAGTCTTAGAGCCTCATGGATTGCATGAGAGCACGGGTTTCAGTAGAGGATAGTTTCTGAGCATGATGGGAGCACAGCATAGGCTGATAAAGTAGATGAGGGAGGGATAAAATGTGCTTAACAACAAAATAGTTTAAAGTACACTGGTAACAGTGAAGCCTCTTCGTCATGACTTTTCATGTCACTTCTTGTATGTGTGTGTGTGGTGGGGGAGTAGCTGGTACTGGGGTTTGAACTCAGGACCTTGGTGCTGTCCCTTAGGTTTTTTCACTCAAGGCTGGTACTCTACTACTCGAGCCACAGATCACTTCCAGCTTTCTGGTGTTGAGTGAGTTGGAGATAGGAAGCGATCCCCCTCAGGTCACTTTGTCAGCTGATGACTTTTAGTTCAATTCCATAGTGTGTGTCTTGGGAAGTTATTTTCATTGCTCTGTAATTTTCCACATGCATTTAATGTTGTAATCTAATGGATTTTATGCTTTTAAATTTGTATGGAGGGCCGGGAGTTTGACCTAGGTAAAGTGCTTACCTAGCATGTACAAAGACTGGAGTTTAATTCCTTGGTACAACATATATAGAAAAGCCAGAAATGGTGCTGTGGCTCAAGTGGCAGAGTGCTAGCCTTGAGGAAAAAGCCCAAGTACAGTGCTCAGACCCTGAGTTCAAGCACCAGGCCTGAAAAAAAAAACATTGTATAGAAAGCTTTCATAGGCTATCAATTGAACTACTATCAGGGATTGTATGAAAGATATGATTAAAGTGCTAAAATTTCATATTGAGAAAGACAGAATATCTTAGAGCGAATACTTAAATTATAAATTAGTGGTTTTTATTCCTGTAAGTCACATAACTTATCATAAAAAATCATGGGGAAGAATTGTGAGCATTAATGAAGTATTCCTTTAGCTTTTATCTCTTCAAGAATCTATCTAATTGAGCTAGGTTCAGGGCTATAATCTCAGCATTCAAGAGACGGACAAAGGATGGACATGAATTCTCAGCCAGCCTGACAACAAACAGCAAAGTGGAGGCCAGCCTGAACTACATAATGAGATCCTGACTCAAAAAGCCAAGATCTGGAGATGCAATACTTGTCTAGCACACACTAGGCCCTGGGTTTTAAGCTTATCACTGCAATATACATACATACATATATAATGCATCTATATTGCATATGGCAATCTATAGTGCACTGTAGGTATTAGATAATCAATAAGCCACAGGTAGTAAATGTGGTTTGTGTGACTAAGTCATGAAATGTAATTGGAAATCAGCAGATAAAAAGCACTTACAATATTATCATTTTGTTGTATTTTTGCATAGTGACTAAGGTTATATGATTGTATAATCTACATCTCACATAAGTGAGCTTAATAAGCTCAAAATCCAGAAATCCTACAGGTATTTTCAAATGACCGTAGAGAGCCTGAAGTTCCTCTATAGCTCCACACAGCCCAGTGGGGCTGGAGATGGAGGCTTTTACCACTAGTGGCAGGGCAGCACTGGACTTGGCTATCAAGAACACTAGGTCTCAGACCCTCTCACTAGTCATGTACTTGTGGGCAGATGGCTTAACTTCTCTGAAGCTCCACTTTCAAACTGGGATCACAGTCCTTGAACAAACCTTTCAGGCTTATTGTAAACTCCAACTGAGGCAACAGAAATAAAGTGTTCTGAATGAAATAAATTTGGAAACTCTGAAATAGTTTATAAATGTCAAATGCATATCATAAATGTTGTGTTTCTAAGGTATATGAACATGCCAACAATCTTGTTTCTACCTACAGAGCCCACAAGTGGAAAAATCTGTTCAGTCCTCATCATGTATCTGGAGTAACAGCTCAGTTTAATGGGCCATTGCTGTTATAACATAAATATTTTCCCCTACAGTGTCCTTCAGTGAGCAAAATCACAAAGCTTTATTGCTTCAAATAACTGCTTCCTATCATTCTGACCTTGTCTTTTTTTTTTTTCCAGTGTTCTAACTTGCCTGGCAGACACCTCCTGGTCCACTCATCTGGATAGCTTCAGATTTCAGTGGATTTATGCGTTGCATAGCTCCAAATTCTAGATGTGAGGCTATAGCTAATAACTGGCTGTGGAACAGTCATTCTTTTTTTAAAGTTGTTTCAATTGAGATGATAATTGTATAATCATCAGTTCCAAATGAAGGTGAGCTACAGAGACCACTCCTCACCACTGTTCTCTGTCTGTTGGTGCCCTTGCCTACTCAGGCCGAAAATGAGAGCTCAGAGAGTGGAGGGAGGATGTTAGAGGAATCTCTTGGGAAAAGGGGGTTTGTATGTGCTCCTTTAGCTCATCTCAAACCAGTGAGAAAGGCTTTTTTGGATCCTGTTGATGCAGGGGGAGGGGTGAGAGAATTGGTTAAGCCTGCATGCTGAGAGGCCCCACAGCAAAGGTTGTGTAGGATTTCCCTTAGGATTCATCTTTCAGGGCAGTGGAAGATGGAATGAAATTTGGGTTTTTAGTTAAAAGTCCAAAGCATCAACAAGGAGTGTCCAGGAACTTCTCCCTGAAAACTGCCAAGAGCCCACAGAAGACTACACAAGTTCATTTAACCATGGTCCAGCATAGCAGGCTCTAAGCCTCTCAGCTCCAAAAGGAAGTGTTCCATCTCCTTACATTCCTTCTTCCTTCTTGGATCTAAAATGCCTCTAGATATTAGGGGAGGGCTGTCTCCTTTGGGAAGGCAGGTCATAGACCATAAGCCTGGAAGGTGCAGATAGGGAGCTGACTGGAATTCAAGTGAAGTTTGACATATTTGTTATGTTTTGAACACAGCATAAGTTGGAATAAAGCTGTGGCTGAAATGTAGTTACTATCAGTCTGTCAACTATCTAAAAATAAGCAGAGTCGAGGGCTCTACTTAACTCTCCATCTGGGGACAGAGGATAAACAGAATTACATCTCACAAAACGTAATCTCAAAATACTAGCTATATATTAAAATACTGGCTATATATAAAACAGGTAACAGTAATATTGCCCAATGGAGTTCTGTGGCCAGTGTACTGCAGTTAAGACAGGATAATTCATGTTAAGTCATTAGAAAAGGCTTCAACCAAAAAATAGAGAAAAGAAAAAAAAAAGAAAAGGTCTCAACTACCTAAAGCATGAATTTTTTATTTGCAATCCTACTATTAATCAAGTATTAGTTTTTGGTGTATGATGTGGAAAGTCCTACCGGATATTTTAAAGAATATTCCCATACCCTTAGTTCAGGTATCATTTCTCACCATGCACCTAGGACGTGCTTAAAACTATTTTCAATTTAATTATTCTTTACAATATATTTAGCACTAAGGGATGTGGCATTTTTCCAATGTTGACAACAACACTTTAGCTAAAAACTCCCTATATTTATAAAATGTGGTGCAAACCTGAATGGGGAGTGATTACAGTCTCACTTGTACTTAACACTGTAAAGTGTTGTTGAACAGAATTCAAATGAAATATCATGTAAGTGGGGCTTTTACAGCAATGCAGACCTAACAAAATGACTGGGCTCCGGGGGACCTACGCCTGTGTCTCTGTCCCTTACCTGAGACCTCCTCTCCTCTGAGAAGGGTCACAGACTTCCCACCTCCTACGGCAGATTCTCGTAAGAGAGAGGTGAATGCACTTCGTCGCGCAAATGCACAGGCTTAATAACAGCCAGCATGCATCGATTGCCACGGTACACAGCGCTTCGCGTGTATTTTCTCATTCCAGCTGCGTAACCCGCCACTTTACCTGAGAGGAAACCGAGGGTCTGAGGATACCGAGAGGCTTAATTGCAACCAGTCAAGTCTGTCCTCGGAGCCCTACTCTGTTGTCCTACAAGTTGTTGGATCGAGGTCCGGGGAATCTAGCGGGGGATTCATTTGAAAGACTCAACTGAGAGCGCTAAACTTTCACTCCCGCACCTGCGCCTCCCGCCCCGCCCCGCCTGGCCCCGCCCCTCCCCGCCCCGCCCCGCCCCGTCTTGACACCTCTACGCATGCGTTGGGCTGTGGGGACTGGCGCAGGCCCAGTGGCGGAGGGGTTGTGGGTGGGTGGGGTACCGGCGCCCCGCCCGCCCCGCCCGCCCCGCCCGCCCCGCCCGCCCCGCCCCTCCGCACCTGTTCCATCCCTGCTGGTGCTCGCTGCTCGGTGAAAGCCGAAGATGAGCTGATCTCGTCAGGTGTCTCCGTCCCCGGCGCTCGTCACAGGTGCTCGGGGTCAGGTTGGGACCCCTCTCCTTGTCCCTACTCCCAGACTGGTTCCCCGGGACCCGGCCTCACTCTGCGGGCTGGGGCGCTCCTGGAGGTGGTTTGTGTACGTTACCATGGCGACTGCGCCCAGCGGGGCAGAGCCAGAGAGCCGCGGGGTGGAGGGCGAGTGGGTTAGGATGCTGGGGCGCTCGGCCCGGGCCTGGATCCCCGGAGGAGCGGCCGTCGTCCGGAGTGAGGGGGCCACGGTCCGCGCGGGAGGTGAGGCGACCCCGCGGGTTCCCCTGTGCTTGTCCTGTGGTGCGGGGAGCGGGGCCGAGCGGGGCCCCCACCCGCTGTCGGGCTCCGGCCCGAGCCGCGTGCCTGGTGTTTAATAGTTCCGCGGGGTCTGCTCCGCCAGGCGACCTGGGTCACACGTCGGGGCCTGGCTCTTCTAGGCCGCTGGTAGACCCGCAATAAAGCGTGCCATACACGAACATACATCATCTGTGTCTATCTTACCACAGCAGGTCTTCCTCCCCACCCTGCCTCGACAGAGCAGCAAGCCTTACTTCTTTCCTATCCTGTTTTTATGAATCTATAGGATTCTGATTCCTGGTCGACGTTAATTTGGCATAGCTGATATTCAAACACTTAATACGAGGGTCACTGATTTCCGAAAGGAAAACACTTCTATTTAAAATTTAAAACTTGCAAAATGCACGAAACACTTAACATGTCATTATCTTCTACTGTTTCTCGTTTCTTAAACCCACTTTGCATGCATGGGAGAAATTTTCCTGCATCCTTTATCAGCTATCACCTGGGCAGTGGTTATTAATGTTTTTCTAAGGGCCAGACACCATGCTAAAGCATTCCGGTTGAACCATTTTGTTTAACTCTCAAAACAGATCTTGAGAGACTGTTATTATTACTGTCCATGTTTGACAGAAGAGGAAACAGGTTCAAGGTCTTGCTCAAGGTCACAGAGCTACAAGTGTCACAGGGCTTAACTTTTAATGCAGCATGAAAGCCAGTTAGCGCAGCCTGTTTATGTGCTCACATTAATGCCAAAGAAATTCAGTCATGGACAAGGTCTGAGAATTTTGTTCGCCAGGACAAGTGTACAATGCCAGCCTTTTCCCATCATACACCCTCATAGCTCAATGTTGCATTCAGCAAAGAATCTCATTCAGGTGACTTTAGCAGCAAAGGAAAAGGCAAATGTTTTATTGTTATTTGTTTTTTTTGTGCTGGTCCTAAGTTTGAACTCAGAGTTGGGCACTGTCCCTGAGCTTTTTGTTGTTGTTGTTCCTCAAAGTTAGCACTCTACCACTAGAGCCCAAGCTCACCTTCTGGCTTTTTGAAAGTTAATTGGAGACAAGTCTCTCATAGACTTTCTTGTCTGGACTTACTTTGAACCTCGGCCTCTTGCGTAGCTAGGATTATAGGTGTCCACACCAGGTGATTGTTGTTCTTTATTAGGTATAAAACTCAGGAAATGATGGCTGAACTTGCCCAAAAGTAGGAAGAAAAAAATACCCTTCAGCTTTACATTTTCTCCTGTGGGGGAAGTCCTTCCCTTAGCAGTCCCACTATTTACACTAATTTAGTGTATTAAATTTATATCAATTAGGATGAAGTTTTTAAAAAATCTGATCCATGGTTGGAGATGCAGCTCAGTAGTAGATTATTTGCCTGGCATGTGCAAGGCCCTGGGTTTGAGTCTTAGAATCACAAAGCAAAAGCAAAGCAGAAATCTGGACTATTTCCAAGTTAGTCTGGTGATCGTAGACTACAATAGTCCTTGAAACCTGCCCTTTACACATGACTTCAGGCTGAGGAAAATGGATGGTCAAAGGAGTATTTGCTATTGTGACTTGGTATTCATTCAACTAGCACATGATCATAAAATGAAGATGATTGGATCAATTCATTCAAAAATATGGACAACTCAGATGACTAGGAAGGGGTCGGGTTAGGAAAACGGGGGCAAAAACATTAGAAGGGGTTTCAGTGTGCGAGAATTAATTCATCTACTACCTGCTGAATCTAACGTAACCCCTCTATACATTATCTCAACAATAAAATAAAAAATTCAGAAAAATATGGA
The DNA here is from genome assembly GCF_031878675.1 of Megascapheus bottae. Lineage (NCBI taxonomy): Eukaryota > Metazoa > Chordata > Mammalia > Rodentia > Geomyidae > Megascapheus > Megascapheus bottae. Next base: position 39,090,654 of record NC_143516.1, on the reverse strand, counting down.
CAACTATGGAACTGGACCACTCAGAGGTTTGCTGTAAAGATAAATGTAATTTGAAAGTAGGCCCTATCTGTCTAAAACATGCCTTACACTAGCATGTTTTGAGCAGGACAATGGGAAAGAAAAAGAAAATTTAATTAAAAGTTTCAACAGACCCCATCCGTGTTTTCTTGTCGTTGAAGACTATGAGATGAGAGCTGGGAGCATAGGTAGAGTACTTGCCCAGCATATATGAGACCCTGGATTTGATTGTTGTCTGTATATATCTTTCTCTCAATGGCATATTGGCATAACTGTACAGCCCATCATTTTGAAAGCTGCACTCATATTTGCCCTATATCTGCTCATCTTGTTAAAATTGCTCATGATGTTTTCAAGCTTGCTATAGAGGAATGGTTTGGTATACATATATAGGCTTCAGCACTCCTTTCTAAACTATTGAGTAAAAACAGTTGGTGTTAGCTAGGTACAGGTGGCTCATGGCTGTAAGCTATTCAGGAGGCTGTGATTTGAGGTTCCCAATTCAAATTCATCCCAGGCAGGTAAGTTCATGAGACTCTTATCTCTTTATTTCTTACTAGCCAGTGGAGATGTGGCTCAAGTAGTAGCATGCCATCCATTAGCAAAAAACTAACAGATAGTGCCTAGTCCTTGAGTTCAAGCTCCACTATTGGCGCGCACACACACACACACACACACACACACACACGCACACAAACTAACAGTTGGTGTTTACTTGTAGGCTTTCGTGTCTAGCTGAAGAACATTTTACTTTAAAAGGAAAGATGCTATCTTCAAGTGATAAAAAGTTAGAAAAACTGGATCCATTTTATCGACCTTCAGTGACCAAGCAGAAGACCAGTGCAGAAATTATAAGTGAGGCTCGAAATGCATTAAGAACTTTGAAAACCCAACGACCATTTACACCTCAGGAAGACCAGAGGAAACTATTCGGACCTTCCTCATCAAGAACACAAGAAAACAGACCCCCTTCCTCCTTCAGGTACAGACATTTCCCTTTTGTATACTCTCGGGTGTTCCAGCCACCAGATTACATTTCCACTTCATTCTACTCTATTTTAGCCCTCCTTTCTCCAAGCACTGATCTCTTCACTGTCTCTGTACTTCTGTCTATTTGTCTATTGGATGTCGTATAGTAGGAGTCATGTAATCTTTTCAGATTGGCTTCTTTCATTGAGTAACATGCATTTAAGCTTCCACCATGGTTTTCCATAGCCCCATAGCTCGATTCATTAAAGCACTTGCATTTACCCACTGAAGAATACTTGAATTGTTTTCAAGTTTGAGCAGCTACATAGACACTCAGCATATACATGAACACTATAAACAATCATGAACACAGTTTTAGGCAGGTAGAAGTTTTCTGCTCTTTTGGATAACTACCAAGGAGCATGCTTTCTAGGTCATGTGGTTTAAGAAAAATCCAAACTGTCTTCCAAAGTGACCTCTCGGGGCAATGAGCGGGAGTTCCTTTCCCTCTGCATCCTCTCATTCATGCTTGGCATTGTCTCTTGCTCTAATCTGAACTTCCCTGAAGGTATGTGGTTTGGAGTGTCTTTACCTTTTTTTTTTTTTGCCAGTCCCGGGGCTTGAACTCAGGGCCTGAGTGCTGTCCTTAGGTTTTCTCAAGGCTAGAGCTCTACCACTTGTGCCACAGCACTGTTTTTGTTTTTTTTCTATGTATGTGGAACCGACAACATTTTTTTTAAAAATGTCTTCAGTCAGGCGTATGTGAAGGTCTGCTTTTTTAAATTGGGTTGTTTTCTTGTGGTTGAGTATCAAGAATTTTTAAGTATTTTGGATAATAATCTTTTATCCAATATGTTATGGAAATATTTCCTATTTGACCATGGTTTTTCTATCTGCTCTTTTACTATTGTTGTTTTGGTGGTTGTTTTTACGTACAGAGAAGACACTTGTAATTTTAATGAAGTTAAGCTTAGCATTCTTTCATGGATCATGCCTTTCATGCTGAATATGAGAGTCATGCCTTATCCAAATGTAAGGTCATCTAGACTTTCTTTTGTCAGAATTTGTAGTTTTCACTCTTACATTTAGATCTGTGATTGAATTTGAGCTACTTTGTATAAAGCATGTCATGACTGTTAAGTTCCTCCCTCATTTTTTTTTGCATCTATACAGTTGTCTGAGCAGCGTTTATTGTAAAATTCATCTTTTTTTTCTTTGGTCATTCATGGGGGCTTGAACTCTGGGCCTGGGCATTGCCTCTGAGCTCTTCAGCTCAGGGCTAGGGCTCTGCCACTTGAGCCACAGCGCCACTTCTGTTTTTCTGGAGGTTAATTGGAGAAAACGGTCTCATGGACTTCTGTGCCAGACTGGCTTTAAACTGTGATCCTTAGAGCTCAACCTCCTGAGCTAGGATTACAGGTGTGAGCCATCAGCGCCCTGCAAAGTCCATCTTTTTGCATTGCACAGTCCCTGACTTTGTCAATTATGAGATTTTCTTTAACTTTCCAATAATGTGCAAATGATATTTGTTCCGTAGGAATTGGACTGTGAATTTTGAAGTTTGATCTTTTTTTCTGAGCAAGCAATCAGCACTGGTAGACTATAACTTCTACTCAGCCACAGGATCATGAGAGCAAATAACTGGCTTGCTGAATGATGGTCTAAGTTGCTTACATAGATTAAGTGCATTTTTAAGTTACAGTAGGTTTGTTGGCACATAACTCCACTGTGAGTCAAGAAAGATCTGTCTTTCCTCCTCTGTCAAAGATGGGGACTTTTATGTGTCTGTCTGGGCTCTGTTCTATTGATCTGTTTCTTACCAGAACCATGCTGCCTGCTTACTATATCATTATAGTTGCTTTCTTCTTTTTTTTAGTATAGGCAATTCTTCCTCCCAAATATTATATTGGGTATTCTGGATCTTATATGACCATAGTAACTTTAGAATCAATTTATTGATATCAACAAAATAACTTGTCAAAATTTTGATTGAGGAAGTGGCACTGTGGCTCAAGGGGTAGGGCTGAAGCCTTGAGCTGAAGAGCTTAGGGGCAGTGTCCAGGCCCAGAGTTCAAGCCCCACGACCACCAACAACAAAAATTGATTGAGATTGCATTGGATCTATACATCAAGTAGGAATAATTGCTATTTTGACACTATTGAGTGTTCCTCCATGAAAATGGAATGTCTCTCCATTTATTTAGCTTTCCTTTGTTTTTTTTCTGTTGGATCATAAATTTTCCTTATAGATTCATAACTGAATGTTTATTTTTATAGGAATAGCTAATTTAAACACTGTTGTGTTTTCCTTTCAGTTTCTACTGTTTATTACAGATGTATAGGGGACTCACTGACTTTTTGTATTAATCTTCTGTCCTTTAACCTGGTATAATCTGTTATTCATTCCAGGAGTTTTTTAGTTTTGTTTATGTCCATTCTTTAGGGTTTTTGCACATAGAAGATCAGATCATTTGCAAAGATGCTTTACATTCTTTTTTCTTTGTACCACAACCAGTGGCAGTTTTATTTCTTCTCATTCTTAATCTATATACCTTTTATTACTTTTGCATGTCTTAGTATACCTAGTATGATGTTAAAAACCAGTAATGGGAAGGGACAGCCTTGCCTTGTTCTTCATCTTAGTGGGTAAAGTTTAAGTTTTTCATCCTAAAGGATGATGTTAGCTGTAGGATTTTTGTAGATATTCTTTTTGAAGTTGAAGAGTTTCACTGTAGCCCTAGTTTACTTAGAGTTTTTGTCAGGAATGGGTATTGGGACAAAGACTCATATTTTTCCTTTGTATCATGTATTGATAGGATCATATGATTTTTCTTTTTTAAAAAAGTATTTTGCCAGTCATGGGACTTAAGGCGAGGCACTTTGAACCACAGTGCCACTTCTGGTTTTCTAATGGTTAATTGGAGCTAAGAGTCTCATAGACTTTCCTGCTTGGACTGGATTTGATCCTCAATCCTCACATCACTAGCTAGCATCACTTAGGCATGAGCCACTGGCAGCTTGTTAAGATTTTTCTTCTTTAGTCTGTTGGTATGACAGATTGTTCTAATTGATTTTCAAGGTAGTTGAGAGGGTGGCTCTTTTTAAGGTAATTATTTATTTGTTTTTTTGTTTTGTTTTGTTTTGTTTTGTTTGCCAGTTGTGGGCTTGAACTCAGGGCCTGAGCACTGTCTTTGGACTTTTCTCAAGGCTAAAGCTCTACCCTTGAGCCACCGCACCACTTCCAGCTTTTTTCTATGTATGTGGTGCTGAGGAATTGAACCCAGGTCTTCGTGCATGCTAGGCAAGCACTCTATCACTAGGCCAACCTCCCGGCCCTATTTATTTGTGCTTTTTATTTTACTTTATTTTATTTTTTGCTGGTCCTGGGCCATGAAATCATTGTGTGGGCACTGTCCCTGAGATTTTTCAAGGCCAGCACTCTACCCCTTGGGCCACAACACTACTTCTGGCTTTTTCTGTATATGTGGTACCAAGGAATTAAACCCATGGCTTTGTGCATGTTAGGCAAACACTGTAGCACTAGGCCAAACTAGTTGATTTATTGACATCAACTTGTTGTTGTAAGAGGGGGCTTTAGTTGAACAAGTTCATTTATGTAACATTTCTTGAACATTTCTTGATCATAGCCACCATTCCACAATAGTTACTTTTATACATTGGACTTTTGTTCAAGATTCCTAAAGATAATTCCAGTCCTTGAGTTTCAACATTTACTTTAGAATAAAATGTTTACTAGTGATTGTTCCACCAACTTTATAAAATGCTATGAACAAAGCTTTTGAAAAAGTAATCACTGTATCCACTTCATTATTCAATCTATTTGGGTAATAAAAAGAGCTGTCAGTAAAACATCTTAGGTATTGTAACATTTTTCAATTGCTTTTTCTTCCTATGGTTTATGTATTGAATACTCTCCTTGCTTTTCAACTAGAGTTTACTAACATATATTAGAAAGAAAAGAGAGAAACTATCCCAAGCTAATAACTTCCCTGTCTCTCATGCTAGCCTTCATGCATCCAGTTTTGAGTTACCCGACTCCAGGCCTATCTCAGGTGCTCGCCTCATGCCATTGGAGCTGGTGAGTACCCCGTGTCCCCACCACTGTTGTGAAGTGACTTCCCAGAACACTGGCAGTTGGCACAGAGAAGTGCATAGGAAAAGATCACATAGGCCTAAATGTAGTAACAATTTAATATGAAAGCAGATTCTCTTTTCAAATATGATGGCTAATCACTAGTGAAACAGTTCTATCACTTAGCTGTAGCTTGATAATAATTATTTTGCATGTGCTAGTCCTGGGGCTTTAAATCAGGGTCTGGGCACTGTCTGTGAACTTTTTTTTTTTTTTCCAGTCCTGGGCTTGAGCTCAGGGCTTGAGCACTGTCCTTGGACTTTCTCAAGGCTAGCACTTTACCACTTGAGCCTCAGCACCACTTCCGGCTTTTTGCTACGTATGTGGGGTACCGAGGAATCGAACCCGGGTCTTCATGCATGCTAGGCAAGCACTCTACCACTAGGCCAAACTTCTGGCCCCCTGTCTGTGAACTTTTGTACTCAAGGCTAGTGTTCTACCACTTGAGCCAAAATTCCATTTCCAGTGTTGTGGTGATTAGAGATCAGAGTCTCAAGCTGGCTTTGAACCGTGATCCTCAGGCATGACCCAGCTGATAAAGAATTTTAAAGTCATTTGGTAAATATATAATTCACAATATTTTGTTTCTTAGGCAGCTCTATACACATTATTTTCTTTTTAACAGTTACATATTATGCATAAAATTTTTGAAAATTGTACATATACTTTAAGAAAGAGAGAGAAAGAAAGAGAGAGAGAAAGAGAGAAAGTCAGAGAGAGAGAGGAAGTGTATGTGTGAGTGTGTGTGTCCAGGTTTTTAAATACCACATTGTCTTGCTATTCTTTGATTTTTGAGCTAGACAAATTATCTTTACTAAAGACAATGACAATACTGCTCTTGTCTGTCCTCTCATTTCCTGTCACAACACATTTACCTTTCTTTATCTCAACTGCTGTCTTCCCAATATAAAAGGATCCCTACTGGTTATATCAGTTTTCTTGGGCAGTGATTATGTAAATCCTGTTCATAGCTGACCTTTGAATTAATGGTAACTAATTGTGCTTCTCTCTTTTTTTTTCTTATCTTCCCCACTGGTTTTTTCTTATGGTGTTAACCTTGTTTTGCTTTTGCGGTTTTCAGTCATAAATCTAAGTTGCCTTTGTTTGTTCAAGTGCAATAGGTGTTCTATGATTTTACCTCATTTGGAAGCTCTACAAATCCAAGCCAAACACTTGCCCTGGTCACCCTTCACCATCATCTCAGGAGGCAGCTTCAGCCCCTCTATGGCTTCTTCCTGTTTCCTGTATCTTAGGTCCTTTTCTTTCTTGATTCATACAGGTTTCAGTGGAACCTTCTCTCCCATAGCTTTTTGAGAAAGTATGTATGGGAAAGGTGATTATTCTTGTTTCTATTTCTCTGCTTTATTAACTGGCATTCAAATCTAGATACATAAAACTAGTTGTTCTCTTGTCTGTTGGATAAAGTTGACAGAAATGTGATCATGAGGATAACTGGGAAAACTGTATTTTATCTTTACCACCATCACATCAGTGCGCTTGTTTCCTAAACTTACCAAGCCCAGTTATTTAAGCTCCAAAGATTTTTAGCCAACTCTTTTACAGAAAAGACGCAGACCATGAAAAGGCAACTTGATGCAATTACAAAGTAAACACTGAGAAATTAGCATTCAGAAAGAAAATGGAGTCTACAACACCATGTGTGAGACGGTTTGTAACCCTTGACCCTACTCTCACCCAACTACTGCCTCCTCAGAGTACCTACCCTGCTGACCATGGTTGTCATCTTGTCATTGTTGTTGACGTTGTCTCCTCCTCCTCCTCCTCCTCCTCCTCCTCCTCCTCCTCCTCCTCCTCCTCCTCCTCCTCCTTCTCCTCCTCCCCTTCCTTTCTTCATTTCTGTTTCTGAAGTGTGTGGTAACTGGACAGTATCAAGTCACATGCTTCTGGTGATGGGGATCCAGGAATTTGTGGTGATAGAAATGCACACAGAACTGCCACCTCCAGCAGATCAGGGATTTAAGAGAATTTTTTGTGGATGTGGTCTTGGGACTAGAACTAAGGGTGTGGTGTTGTCTCTGAGTTTTTTTTCTGCTCAAGGCTAGCATTCTTCCACTTGAACCACAGCTTCACTCCTAGCTTTTTGGTGGTTCATTGGAGATGACTCTCTCTCATGGATTTACCTGCCTGAGCTGGCTTCAAACCTCGACCCTCAGATCTCAGCCTCTTGAGTAGTTAGAATTATAGGTGAGTTCCTGGTGCCTGGCTGGGCTCAGGAGAATTTTTAATTTTTGACTTCTAAGAGGTTTTTTACTCTGTTATATGTGTATATATGCTATGCCTCATAATTTATATCACTATCAACTTTCTGAGTGGGATGTTACCCATTGCTTTCCTGCCTTTAGGTAGAGTTAGGGTAATTCTGCCTTTGTCTTGGATCTGAAAAATCAAAGGCCAAGATTAGTAAAGGTTCAGGCTATACGATGAATCAACACCAGCTGAATTCCTTAATTGAACTATGAATTGCATCTTCCTTGACTAGTATGTTATATTAAAATGGTATATGTGTCTTCAATGAAGCTGGAGTTTCATTGGCCAGATCAGATCCTAAAATTTGACCTTCCCAGTATAGTTGATTTTACTTAAGCCACTGGTTGAGTGTGAAGGAAAACCCTGTGAGGGGAGATTCTCAAGTGAAGATTAGTAATTTATAACAGTATCTGATTTCTAAAATTATTTGAGTTTCCTAAGGAAAAAAATGTCTCACAAAATTTTAACAGAGCATGGTGTTAACATATACAGAATCCCAGCTACTCAGCAGGCAGAGACAGTAAAATCCTGAAACTGAGGGCAGCCCAGGCTAAGTTAGGGATATTATCTCAGAAATAAAATATAAAAGGGTAGGGCTTAGTGCATGGCTCAAGGGGTAGACAAGCATATACAAGACCCTGGGTTCAATCCCCAGTGAGATATATAAGATCCACACAGCCACACAGACACATACACATTTGCAGACTTGTCTAGTAATTTTCTCTTGAGGAAATAAAAGTATCTTGCATGTATTACTTTATAGTCTAGTCTAGTGAGATACATGTTCAAATGAGGTAGGCAATTTTTTAAATGTTAGTAGTAAAGTGGGATTAAATTAGTACTTTTGCACCAAGTAAATAATGCCTTTGGTCAAGGAACAGTTATGATACTATTTTGCCCACCAGAGATAATTTGGTTACTGTCTTTTGGGGAAAAATAATCCTCCAGATCATATTTTTCCTTTTAATAAGTGATTTACTACTAAAAATATGTATAACTTTAAGTATCTGTAAAATAGAATATTTGCTTTATTGGCATTGTTATTATGTGGCAGACTTCGTAAACTTGGTTTATTTTAGACACCTGCTTTGTTAGTCAGCTATACATTGCTGTGGCACACAAAATACTTGAGCAATACAACTTACAGGAGAGATGAGGATTTGTGTGGGCTCAAAGTTGCAGAGATTTACATGCACAGTTACAGGCTCTGTGACTTCTAAGCCAGTGGTGTAGAAGAACATCATATTAGCAACTCATAGTGGAATAAGGTGTCTCAGGTCCTGTGAGACTGGGAGGCAGAGTGCCTGAGCTAGCGGGGTCCTTCTTTTCCTTGCTTATAGTCCATCAGGCTCCAGCTTACAGGGACTGTGCTGCTCACATTTGAGACAGGTCAGCTCCTTTAATGAGGCCCCTCTGGAAACAGCTTCCCTGATATGCCTAGAGGTGTGTTTTACTAATCTAATCTCCTAGACCTTCTCAGTCCCATTAATGAAGAGGGCTCATCACAGCTGTAGAGTAAGTCTTTTTTGTTTGTTTTGTTTTGTTTTGTTTTGTTTTTTGCCAGTCCTGGGCTTGAGCTCAGGGGCTGAGCACTGTCCTTGGGCTTTCTCAAGGCTAGAGCTCTACCACTTGAGCCTCAGTACCACTTCCAGCATTTCTGTATGTATGTGGTACCAAGGAATTGAACCTGGGTCTTCGTGCATGCTAGGCAAGCACTCTAACCACTAGGCCAAACTCCCGGCCCTAGAGTAAGTCTTGAGGAAAGTTTATATTGGCCTTTAGTATTGAAGTTATTCCTATGAATTTTGTCTATCATAACTGTATAAAGTCCTTGCTTCCCTTTATGATAATACTTTGCTTTTCTAGTACCATTAGCTTCATGGACCAAGTTATAGTCTTATAACTGTTTTCCAACACAATGGAGAGACAACAAAGTAAAGCAATTGTGCCCTATGCAAATATGGCAGTATTTCTACAGACAAATCAATGTGATCTCCTTGAAGTCATGTTGGAGGCCAGGGTCTGGATCTTTGGGAATAGTTCAAAAGGACTGAGAACCAAATCTGAAAGGAACTAGCATTTACTGAGCTTCTATACAAGGATGGTTGTATATTTTTTAAAAGTAAGCAAGTGCTTATTGGTCATGCCTGTAATTCTATCTTCTTAGGTAGTATGCACCTGTTATCCTAGATATGGCAGGAAGTCTAAATAGAAGGATTGCAGTCCATCTGGCTAAGGCAAACAGGCCTATCTCAAACAGGCCATTTGCTTTGTCAGCATTATTATAAAGTGGCAAGCTTCTTAAATTTGATTTGATTTAGATACCTGCTATCTTAGTGAGATATCAATTTCTGTTTCATACAACCAGCATCCATCTGTCTTGTGAATTTTTGATCTATATGATGAAAAATTTCTAATATCATTTTAAAAAATTCTTCTTCGAAGGGAGGCATAGTGGTCCATACTTATAATCCTGCACTTGGGAGGCTTAAATAAGAAAATTGTGAGCTCAAGGCCAGGCTAGGCTGCAGAAAGAGACTTTGTCTCAAACAAACAGACAAGCAAATAGACACTAACTTTAATGGAATCTTCGATATGTAAAATTAACATTCACAGTTCACAGAAGTCTTGGTCAATCTGTATTTATATACATCTATATACATATTTTTCTGAACTAAATTGAACATGCTACAAAGCACGTTGACTATATTATAATTAATTTCACAGTCTCATAAAGCTCATGTCTGTTTGTAAGCCTGGATAATTTATGTCTTTCAAATACACTAAGCAGTATAGCAAAATGGTCTATTCAAATAATTGACAAAAAAATTAACAATACGGCCCATCTATATGGATAATCTCACGGTGTGCCAGGGGTTATGGAAGTCGCTTTAGGAACTCTAACTTAATGATGCCAGTTTACTTTGATGGCTAGTGAAATAGTAAACCCCGGGATTCAGGTTGATGCCAAGAGAAAAAAAAGCCCTGTCCCCTCTGAAAGCAGAAGGCCAGCTCCAGAGAAGCGAGTGAATCTTGAGATGCAGAAACTAATGCCAGCCTTTTTTTTTAATTCTCTTTTCAGAAACCCAAAGTTCCAACATCTTCCACCGCAGAGGAGGACCCCTACCTGCCCAAGCCCCCACTGGACCCTGCCAAGATTCGAAGAATAAGCAGTGCCCGGGCACGCTTGTTCAGGGCAGCCTCCCACGGGGCTCTTCTGCCAGACAGATCCCTCCCTCCAGCTGAGTGTAAGGCCATATCATGTCCTTTCAACCCTGGAGACAGGACAGAATTATTTCCAAAGGGTTGGTTCACATAGAGTAGAAAGGAATAATTTTTAGTGTTTGAAAAGTTGTTCATTTCAGAGCCAGTTGCCATTGACTCCTGCCTATAATCCTAGCTATTCAGAAGATTGAGATCTGAATATTGCAGCTCAAAGCCAGCGCAGGCAGGAAAGTTCATGAGACTCTTATCTCCAATTAGCTATCTAAAAAAAAAAAGCCAAAAGTGGAGCTGTGGCTCAAGTGGTAGAGCACTAGGCCTTGAACATAAAAGCAAGGACAACTCCCAGATCCTGAGATCAAGCCCCACGACTGGCATACTGGCATATCTGTGTGTGTGTGTGTGTGTGTGTGTGTGTGTGTGTGTGTGTGTACACATATGTACATGTGTGTGCACATGCATGGGTACGCACATACACAATTTCCACTAGAAATGAATGAGAATGATAAGATTCTTATCATGAACACTTATCTTCTGCTTTAATACCCTTCTAGTTCTTGAAACTGTGCAAGCGAAACACGAATGGGGTTTTTCCTCGTGCTGCAGCAGTGTTGTCTGAGCCGAGTCCATGGACTTCATGGCTGAGGACTGCCTCCCATGGGTGGAATTGCACACTGAGTTTTCCAACCTGCAGGGGAAGATCTGTTTGTAGGGGAAAAACAGCAGTTAGACACATTAGCATATTATCATTATTTTAAAAAATGAAGTGGAATCGAAGTAATGAAAAATATTAGGGTACACCATAAGAGTAACTACTGCTTCGAGGGACTTCACTCCAACTGTCAATGCGTGTTCAAGGTCAAATTCTAAATGGAAAAAAAAAACTATATGGGTCCAAAAAGTTGGAAAATGACTTTCCTGGGACCTGACAGAACTGAGCCTCTCAGTAGGGGTGGGTAGGAATACATCAAACAGTGACAGACATGGCTGAGGTGGTCTGCATGGGCATTAGCCACACTTACTGGACATGTAAGTGTTTCATTTTACCAGTTGCCAAGTTTAGTAACAAAGCCTAATAGAATAATCGAGATTCGGGACTTGTAAAAAAAAAAAAGCAGACTTGGTAACATCCAGTCCCAGTTTCACTGGAAGGATGGGAGCTGCACAATGCCCACCTCATATTCTGGGATATGACCTGCAGTCCACCTGTTCTGCAGCCCACCTTCTTCATTTCCTGTGTAGTTGCTGGTACATAGGCAAGGGAAAAAGGGAAGAGGAAGCATGGTTGAGTGTGTCACACTGTCATGCTGTAAACAAGGGAATTCTTAGGTAGTGTGGTGTTATGTCTATCTTAACAGTCTGGTATTGAGTACGCTCCTAGCCAGTGCCAGATACCATTATAGGCCAACAGTGTCTCCAACATTAGATTGTCTCTAATCTAGAAGCTCTTTGATGGCTGGGATGTCTGGTTCTCTCTAGGATCAGCACCTGGCACATGGTAGTGTTTAATAAATACGGAGTGAAAGAAATGCTAAAATAGCAGTAGACTAAAAATGGTTTGTAATCAAAACAGTATGTGTGCTTAGTAATTTAGTAGTACAGTTGTTTATGGTGGTGTGGTTATAGGGAGAGAGCCCTAGACCAGAAGAGAAGGTACCAATAACAACAACAGCAACCACGCCTAACTATTTGTGTGTGTATGTGTGGGTGTGCCTGTGGATACACACATCTGTGTGCTGATACTAGGGCTTGCATTCAGGGCCTGGGTAATGTCCCTTAGCTTTTTCATTCAAGGTTAGCATTTTACCACCTGAGCCCTAGCCCTACTTCTGACTCTTTGTGTGTGTGTATGTGTGTAGTTAATTGGAGATAAAAAGTCTCACAGACTTTTCTGCCCAGGCTGTCTTTGAACCATAATCCTCAGATCTCAGCCTCCTGAGTACCTAGGTTACAGGCACAAACCACTGACACCCAGCTAAGCTACATCATTTAATCCTTACTTTATTCCCAAGAATGAGGCACAAGAGAAGGGATGGGCCACTGAAGAGGTAAGAGAAAAGTTAAGCCCACACCACAGAGTGGTGTTCAGACACCTGCTCCACTCCACAGCAGATGGGTTTGGAAGGCTGTGTTTGTTCTTCTGTGTAGGCCTGACTCTCTGTGCCTTTAGATGGGTCACTTAGTCCTTTGAGTTCTTAATTTTCTCATCATCAAAATAGGAGTTGGGCTCACTTTAGGTTTAGTGTTTAGTGTTTTGAAAGCAGAGAACTTGGTCAGAGTGCAGGAGGTGGTTTTGTTATTGTTAGCTTTTATGGGTTTGTTGGTTTCTAAATAAGTATAGAAAAGGAAACTTTGAGTCATTTTGGAAAACCTTGCAAAAGACTATTTTCCTATAGAAAGCTAATCTCACTCCCCCTAACCTCTGCTTTCTTGCTGTACTACAGATTTACTTTCTCTTCCCCTTTGACAGAATATTTTATGACAGCCTAGACAGGGTCCAATAGCTGCACAGAGATAATTTCGAATGTCAGTTAATAAGAAACTATTGTACTTTAAGTCTAAGACTGTGTTCTTAAACTCAGTATGCTTTGTTTCAGAAGCAGAAGGTCTTCTTGCAACTTTACCCTGATCTTCACTAGAAAGCTTTATAATGTCCTATTAGTGTTCTTCTAGGCCCCTCTACCTCTATCCTTTCCCTTCTCCTCTTATACTGCTTTCCTGCTGTGCCTTTCTCAGCCCAGTCACTCTTGCCTGATGGCTTCCATACTAACTGGTCCCCTGGCCTTTCCTCTCATAGTAGTGACATTTTGAGAAAAGTGTGCCTTTCTTGTCCTTCCAGGACCCCCATCACCCCTCTTCCTACTCTTCTTTACCCTTGTCCATTCTCTTTCCTATTTTTGCTTTCTTTGGTCATGCTTATTATGTTCTAACAGAGACTATAAATCTTATTTATTATGGTGTATTCTTGCTGCATTTTTAAAATTTTTTTGCCAGTTCTGGGCTTGAACTCAGGGCCTGAGCACTGCCCTTGGGCTTTCTCAAGGCTAGAGCTCTACCACTTGAGCCACAGCACCATGTCTGGCTTTTTCTGTGTATATGTGGTACCGAGGAATCGAACCCAGGTCTTCATGCATGCTAGGCAAGCACTTTAACCACTAGGCCAAACTCCCGGCTCCCTCTTGTTGCATTTTTACATCTATGAGGATGGACTGTTTATAAGGCACAGCATCTCTGTTTGGCCACTAATGCACCCGTGTCTAAGGAAGAGCTTGACATCAGGGAGGCACATGATAAATTATTTTAAGATGAAGTCATATGAGAAAAGATAGGGTTAGGGAACATAGAAATACATAGGTAGACTAAGTTCATACCCTAAATTCTAATGCTTTCCTTCAAGTAGACATGAAGACAATGGAGTGGAGATTCTATTCATTTTTAGGTGCAGAAGTGATGATTTAAACTTAACATTGTGACACAGTCTTGTGTTCAGGAGGTTTGGCCATAAAACTTAAGAAACAACTTTAAAATTATATAAATTATGATAGAAAATGATATTGGAAGGCAGTGATTCCCAAAATAAGAAATATTTTGAGACAATGTTTTCTTGTTATTACAGCAAAGAAGACAATACAATGCAAAGAAACGATTATGATGGGAGAGTCTCTGGTGAAAATCAATGGGATTTATCTAACAGAACCGAATGCCATTGACCACTTAAAAGGCCACCCACTCCAGCAAACTTATGGTGGAGGCTTCAGAGAAATCAAAGGGCAAGAAGTGTTCCAAGAAACGCCACCTTTACCATCTCATCTCAGAAGAGTAGGGTCAGTATACTTTGTATATAATTTTCTGGTAGAGTAACTAGGTCATTTATGAGTTTATTTTCCTTGTATGTATGTTCTGTTGGAGCAAATTTTAAATGAATGCATGACTAGGAGAGATTTCACAGCTGATAGATATTTGATCATTCCCTATATAATCTTCAAATACTATTTTATTCATAATTTTATTCAAAATACTGCTCCTTGGGGACAGTCAGAATAAGATTCAGTGAGGCTGTGGCAGCCATCCCCTGAAGGATGGCTGATCATTTTGTTTGTGTCTTGTTTGAGGCTCTTGTCTGGCCTGGAACCTCCCATTACACACTTGGGAATCTGTACATTTCAGCTATCTGTACCCCTCATGGCCTGAATGATTGGCAGCTGCTCACAGGCTTCCTCATGAAGTACCTTTCCTACAGCTGGAAGAGCTTAAAGAACAAACATTCTCTCTATGGGTTGCATGCATTCTTTCCCTGGTATCTTACTGAAAAGGCAGACTTGAAGACAGCAGAGAGGGCAGGCAGTTCCCAGTCTCCACTGGTAGTGATGTGAACATAAGCACAAGGTCTTGGACTGTACAGGATTTTTTCTAGGATTCTCCATTGGATCATCATGGACAAATGCCCGGTCCAAATTTGCTTAACAAAATTAAAAGCCATGGCCTATCATCATCATCATCATTATTATTTTTAAGATCAAGTACTTACGCTCTCACTTGAGATTTTGGGCCTGCCTTTGGCTCGGTCACATGTATATCCAAAAACGTTTCTCTGAAGTGATTGCTTGGCAGCTAGGTTAGCTGAGCTGACCTTGTGTGCTGACAGCCTACAGTGTCAACTCAGGGAATTTATATTAAGCAACCTCGAGGTCCTTGGGATGTCGCTTTGCATTCAGAACATTTTTTTTTAATGAAAGGGGGAAAAATGAAATGTCTTCCTTAAGTGGAAGAGAACAACTTCCAACTGGGACTCTGGGAGTTGAGCCCATCAAAGTAGCCTTTGCAGTCAAATCTTTTCCAGTGGGTGAGTAAGAATAGCTATGGAGCTCAGCCCTGAAACAGAGGGCAGGAGGACAAGCTGTGTTCTGTTCTATCCTGAAGTAAGAAAGAAAACATTTATTTTGCTGCATCCATCCTTACAATAATGAAAGCTGACGAGGAAAACCAGACAAGAGCTACTTAATTTGTTTATTTATTCTTGTAAAACTTCAGATGTTGCAGAATAGCCTGGTCCTGCCAGAGTTCGTGATGTCTTTCTCATTCAGGGACAACAGGGCCATTTGGTAGTTACATATTTTATGCCACTAACAGCAAAGAACAGGGTCCTTTTAGGGGATGGGACACTGTCTTTCCCGACAAAGGAAAGAGGAGGTATTGGTGGCAGCACTGCTGACTCTGCCTTTGTTTTGGAAGTGTGGCTTTCGTGTCACATAGCCGTGGTGTGAGCTGAGTCTGCAGCGCACCCCGGGAAGTTTAACTTTCAGTAACAAGCTTCCCCTCCTTTCATCTTTATGAGGAATTTTGTTGAAGGGATGCCAACAACAACAACCAAAAAGGAAAAAAAATAGTTTATGCAGTGGGATTAAAACAAACCAGAAAATGGAAACTCTTAGCAATTCTCCCTTCAGTACATTTGGGAATCAGTCAGGGACACTTGATAATTGTTTCTTGTAAACATTTAAATGAATAATTCCAAGAAATGATCACTGTTAGGCAGTGACGTATTCTCAGTGTTGATGTAAAAGCCCTCCTCTCAATTAACATTTAAAAAAAAAATCTGGAGACCCAAAGTGGAAAATAAGGCCTTTGGCATGAGCTGGGCTGGCAGAGAGAGGCGAGGATGAGGGACGAGAACTGTGGCAGGTGACCACAAGCTTGCTCTCAGTGTGGGGTCTGGTGGGCTTTCTTCATATTAAAACACTGGTACTTAAGGCATGGAATGGCTTAAAGTGTTACTTTATACCAGTTATGATGGGGAAAAGAGTTGCTAAGCAAATGAGACATTAGGGACCGTGAAACTTTCCAAAAGTTCTCTAGTGTATATGAGGCTTCCATCTTCAACCATGCGTCCACTGAGGAATCCATTTAAAGTTTGGAAGGCTGGTTTCTCAGAAGCACTTTACCATTTCTCACTCTGTATCACCCAGTGGAAAAGATAACACTGACATTAAGCAAGGAGCGTGAGCTGAGACCTGAGGATTATGGTTTGAAGCTAGCCTGGGCAGGAAAATCTGCAGGACTCTTTGCTCCAGTTAATCAGTAAAAAGCTGAAGTAGAGGTGTGGCTCAAGTGGTCGAGTGTCCGCCTTGAGTGAAAAAACTAAGCAAGAATGTAAGTCCTGAGTTCAAGTGCCAGGGGCAGCACAAAAGAATGAAGGGAAGGGAAGGGAGAGAAAGGATGAGAAAGAAAAGGAAAGGAAAATAAGGAGTGTGTACATCTCCATTCAGGCAGTGGTCCCATCTGATGTGCCCCTTATACATCTGTGTAAATACCACGAAGGCTTTCTTTGTGAATATTCCGTGTCCTAGTTTGGAACTATGACCTGGAGGGGAGTCTCAGGGCAATCCGCCAGGAGCCAAGGTCTCCGTAGAACCTCTGGGTTGTCTCTCTGCCACTTATTTAGCTCTATGCCTGCTAGCAAGTTTCCTAACACCCCCTACAGGGCTCCTTTCCTAGCCCAGGAGATACAAAGACTGCTCTCCCTCCTTTATCTCTTCTGCCTTCCCAGTTGTAGCTGTAGAATGAGCACTGTGGCTGGGAAGCCCTACTTGTAAGCCAAAAAGGGCCTTTAATATGGTTAAAATAAAAAATAAGGGAATGAATTTCTGGCTAAAGATGATAAAGTCAAGTACTCTGCAGAAACCCAATGAATGCAGCAAAGAATGAAAAACAGAAATAAATGTCAGTGAAAATAGAAGAAATGGCTCCAAGTCCAGACTATAAAACATGGAGTGAGGCTTATTGGCTTTGATTGTTTTTTTATCTTCCTGGCAAACTTCCCTATAGGGAAGCAGCCCTCTTGCATTGTGTAGTAAATGCTGCTCTGTCTGACCCTTCCCTCTGCAAGTCACCAGGGGTGGCCAGGTGACCCAGCCTGGCTACCACAGACCTCCAACCCTGCCCCCTGCCCTCACACCCAGTTTCAATGGTTGGTTCAGGGACAGGCACCATAGCCCAAAAGCCCAAGGCCTTGGTGAAACATGGTCTTTTTCCAGACTGCAAAGATAATGTTGTGTTGCAGCTGACAGAGGCCCTTTCACTGCCTCTTAGAGGGAGGCTCTGAGAGTAGTATATAAACAAGCAGAGCAATCCAGTTCAAGAATAATTAGTAAGTCCTACCTCCAGTACTTGAAGCCACCACATCAACATTGCAGAATGCTCGCCATATGTCCCTTATTTTCTTTTTCTTCCATCCTTTTCTTCTTCCTCCACTTCCTGACTCTTTTTGCTCGCTTTGTCTCTCAACCTTCTTTCTCTCACTTCTCTAGTCATGGACAACTTATGGTATTTCAGAGTAAGTGTTGTTACTTGGAGTGTGGCAATCAAAAAGTCTAGTTTGGGGCTGGGAGTTTGGCCTAGTGGTAGAGTGCTTGCCTAGCATGCATGAAGACCCGGGTTCGATTCCTCAGTACCACATACATAGAAAAAAGCCAGAAGTGGTGCTGAGGCTCAAGTGGTAGAGCTCTAACAGGACAGTGCTCAGGCCCTGAGCTCAAGCCCATGACTGGCAAAAAAAAAAAAATACTTTATTTTCTAGACTGAAAACAAGGGATAATCTGAGAGTGGATATATATGTACCTTTTCAGGCTTTGAACAAGAAACAGATTTTACTAAAAGTGAGCTTTCCATTCAGATGGATATATCCAGTAGCCTGTTGAAAGAGATGAAATCTCCCACAAGAAAAGGGAGGATGCCTACAGGAAGTCACTTTAGGATGCTAATCACGAAATGTTGGGAGGGGGGCATGGTAGAGCTGAGAGTGACAAGCTCTCTTTATTGCCTGTGAGCTGGCTAGTGTGTGTGTGTGTGTGTGTGTGTGTGTGTGTGTGTGTGTGTGTGTGTTTGGGGAGGGATTAGTAGATCAGAATTCAAATAGTCATCCATCAGATAAAATGACATTTCAGTGAGTCACATCATCCTATTCTATACATACTCCTCAGAGTAAAAGAAAATAGATTTTATCATTGGATGTTCAAAAATGATTCTAAGAGCCCGGAGTGCGGCCTAGTGGTAGCATGCTCACCTAGCATGTATGAAGCCCTGGATTTGATTCCCCAGAACCACCTATACAGAAAAAGGTGGAAGTGGCTCTGTGGCTCAAGTGGCAGAGTGCTAGCCTTGAGCAAAAAATGTCCCAAGGCCCTGAGTTCAAGCCCCAGGACTGACAAAAAAAATTCTAAAATTGAACCCCCAGAGTACGCAGTTCTTTCTGTGGAACTTATTCAATTTTAACAAACAAACAGGTTTGGCATGGTGCCTCACATCTGTAGTCCCAGCCACATCAGAGGTGGAGATTGGATAAGTCATGATTAAGGCAAACAAGATCCTGTTAGAAAAATAACTAAAGCAAAAAAAAAAAATCGGGGGGCAGGGGGACCTGGATATTCCTTAAATGGTAGATCACCTACTTAGTAAGTGCAAGATTCAAACCTCAGTATCCTAAAAAAGAAAGAAGAAAAAAGAAAGGAAAAAACAACATGACAAAAGACTGATGAAGGAACTATTATCACAAAAAATAATATGCTCGAAACAATGTGAGAGGAGTTAGAAGAGTAATCTCTTATAAATCTTCCATTTTACAGAAAAGGAATGAACGCTTTTCTTTGTGTACAGGAACTCAAATTAGAGATTATAAATCCATATGAGGGGGTCAAAATAAACCTGCCATTCTCAGAAAGAAATCAAAGAAAACTATATGCATGCAAGGAAAAAGTGACATTACGTAGGATAAAAACATTGAAAACACAATGAAGACAAGCAGAAGAAATCATGCAAAAAGAAATGAATAAGAAAACAGCTGTGTTAGACAGGGAGTTTGGTGTAGTGGTAGAGTGCTTGCCGAGCAGGCATTAAGACCTGGGTTTGAGTCCTCAGTACCACATATGTAGAAAAACTGGAAGTGGTGCTGTGGCTCAAGTGGCAGGGCACTAGCCTTAAGGAGAAAAACCCCAAGGACAGTGCTCAGGCCCTGAGTTCAAGCCCCAGGACTGGCAAAAAAAGAAAAAAGAAAAAGAAAAAGAAAGAAAAGAAAAAAAGGAAAAGGAAAAGGAAAAAAAGTGAACAGCTGTGAAGAGATTGGAGAGATATGGAAGAATGGAATTCAGATTCTTGAAGAGAATCTCTTTCCTTCTCCTCCCCTATCTCCTTTCCTAGCACTCATATGGACTTGAAGACCAGGCAGTCTTCTGAGTGCGTGCACGCATTAACTCATTTAATGACCACAATACCCACTGGAGGCTGGAAGAGATCAGATCAACGAGGACAAAAAAATATTTTAAGATGTACTAGAAGAAAACTCTGAAATAAGATCTTATATCATAAGCATCTAAATAGATCTTATCCAACAGAACTTGATATGGAATAATCTATAGTAAGACGTTAAGTTTCCAGAAGTATTCAGCGCTAGAATGTAAACTAGTATGCTGTACATTTTCCATAACCATGGAAGGGAGGGCGAATGTCTGAATGTTGGATGCACAGGACCCTCTATGTGTCAGGAAATGAATAGTTGCACCCGAGGTATAGGAGATTTCATCAAGGCATTTGACTTCTGCACAGAAGGGTACACTGGTCATACCCCAGAACTAGGGAGGCACCCCAGCTGGGGTGATCTGCTTGGCTTTTCTCCTAGCCCAAGCTGGCCCTCTACCCTCTTCAAGAGTCAGATGTTTTAGAATTGGTTTCCAGGGTCTTGGGGCAATACATGAAACTAAGAAAGCACTCTAATTGTCTCAAACGGTGTCTGTCATATCACCGCTAGCTGGGAATGGCTGGGAATGGGCTGGCTCATGGTCATGGTGAAGTTTGGTAAACTCAGTGGAACATGATTAAAGTCAAGAAGGAAATAATTCCAGGAACATTCAGTGTCAAGAAAGATCAGTACAGAATGGTGACTAGTTCGAACATGGCGACATTTTGGTATGACATAAAAGATTGCTTTTTTCTCACATAGAGAAATTACCCCAAGACCATTCAGACCATAAAAGCAAGTCATTCAAAAGGAGAAAGGCAAGCAAACCTCCAGCTTTATTAGAATATCACTCAGTTCCAGAAGAGGGTAGAGTAATACCTCTGAAATCCTCAACATAAGAAAGTATAGCCAAGCTGGGCACAATGGCTCACGCCTGTAATCCTAGCTACTCAGGAGGCTGAGATCTGAGGATCGTGGTTCAAAGCCAGCCTGGGCACTAAAGACGGTGAGACTCTCATGTCAGTTAATCTCTAGAAAATGGAAAGTGGGTCTGTGGCTCAGGGGTAGTGTGGTTAGCCTTGAGCTGAAGAGTTCAGAAACAGTGCCCAGGCCCACCAAAAAAAAAAAAATCACCAAAAATTATATCACGAGGGGCCAGGAGTTTGGCCTAGTGGTAGTGGTAGAGTGCTTGCCTCGCATGGATGAAGACCGGGTTCGATTCCTCAGTACCACATAAATAGAAAAAAAGCCAGAAATGGTGCTGTGGCTCAAGTGGTAGAGCTCTAACCTTGAGAAAGCCCAAGGAGAGTGCCCAGGCTCTGAGTTCAAGCCCCAGAACTGACAAAAAAAAATTTTCTAGCACCAATCAGGTGGCCCTCAAAAGTAAAAAGGGAGGAGACACTTTGAAAGAGGAAAGAACTAAAGGAACATAGTAGTCATACACCATCTAGAAAATCCTTAGACAATTCAACACTCAGAAAAGAAAGTACATTGCGAAAAAACCACAGTGTTGGCTTTGTGTTCATAGCAAATGAAAACTGAACAATTCTTGAAAATGATAACTAGGAACAGAAACCTCAACAGTGCTACTGAATATAAGTTACTAAAACTGGTGCTTGGAAGAAAACATGAACACTAATTTCTTCACTTTCATAATAAGGAATGGGTTTTTCAGTAGTTACAGACCAAAATGGAAGTGCTTTCAAAAGTGATGATTTCAGCATCTAATGTTTTCATTATTTTTCTTCTTAACTTTAGCGATATCGGTTAGGAACTAATTCTTCTTGTGAAGACCCATTGATCTGAAGCCCTTCGGTCTCTTCAGTGTCATCTCAATTTCCATTTCTCTGTTAAAATCAAGGAAAATCTATACTTAACACTTTTCATTATAATAATGTGTATGGTAGGATTCCATTTATACTATTTGCTCATGTGGCCTCCCTGCCTCCTCTGATCTTCATTTTGTTTTCTCATTCTGTCTTTTCATCTAATATATTCAAAACATCTGGAGTGATGTTTACCATATATTACTGATGTAAACATCAGGGTGGGGGGGAATCGGAATGACTTAAAAAAACTTTGTACTTATATTTCCAAGACTTTAAGAAATATTAATAAATGTCATTTTTCAAAAACAATAAAGCCATTATTTTTTAAGAAATTAAGATGCTTTGTGTTCATAATTGATACACTGAACAGAGACTCCTTAAGGCAACTACTTAAAATATTTTCAAAAAGAAAAAAAAAGATATTAAGCTGAGCAGTGGTGGCTCATGCCTATAATCCTACTCAGGAGGCCAAGATCTGAGGATTAAGGTTTGAAGCCAGATTGGCTAGGGAAATCCACAAGACTCTTATCTCCAGTAGACTATTCAAAATAGCTGGAAGTGGAGTTGTGGCTCGATTTGAGCAAAAGAAGCTCAGACACAGTGCCCAGGCTCTAGGACTGGCAAAAAAAAAAAAGTCAATAGTAATAGGTGCAGGGAGGTGGGGAGAGGAAGGGAAAAGATAATATAATATATGGAAAGGTAATGATGAAATCTTCTAATCTCCAACCAATATCTAATGTAATTTTTTTGGGGGGGGTCAGTCATGGGACTTGAACTCTGGGCTTGGGTGTTGTCCCTGAGCTCTTCAGCTCAAGGCTACCACTCTATCATGTTGAGCCACAGCACCACTTCCAGTTTTCTGGTGATCAGTTGAAGATAAGAGTCTGATAGACCTTAGTGCTCAGGCTGGCCTTGAACTGAGATCCTCAAACCTTAGCCTCCTGAGAAGCTAGAATTATAGGCATTAGCCACCATGCCTGGCCACAAATTAATTTTTAAAAAAGAAATTCAGGATAATGTGGTGGCAAAATTTGCCATTTGGAAAAGACAAGCAATTGGGCAGAATGAGTTTGTAAAAGCCCATCTAATTTGATCATTTATCCTTTGTCTCCATTTCTAGTCAGCAAAGCACTGAGTTAGGCTGTTGGAAATACTTGAAGGGAGCTGGGGTTTGAGATGCTTTCTTAGCTTATGAGCTTTTGTGCAGCACCTAAAGCCCCAGAGCTGTGACTTTGAATCCACCTTCATTAGACTTCCATGTAATTTGAATACACAGAAAAAGGTTTGGAGCAGTTTGGGAGATTTGCTAGAATACTAGAAGAGTGAAAGGAGAACTGAAAGTGAGTGGCTGGCAATGGAAGATTTAGAGCTCAGGGGTTATAGTTCTGGGGATCAGATAACTTTTCATGAAGAGTGTATTTGACTGGGACTGTTTCTTGTGGGCCAGTTTTCATCAGATACAATATCAGCCAGAGGTAGGATTTAATGTGAGGTATTAGGAGGTATCACAAGTGTTTGCCACCAAGCAGAGTGGTGTCTCTGGAGGGAGGTGAGGGTCACATGTCAGATGGGTGGATGACTTTCCATCATGGCATGTGGATCAGTCCTTTAAATAGGAGACACTGGTAAGAGGTTCTCAGCAATTTTGGAAGAGGGAGCCTGGAACATAGGTCCCTAGCACACAGATATGCTGCCTCCATTCAGGGGGGTGAGGACCCTGTGTGAGGCAAAGCAAGTACTTCAACTGGGGATGGAAGCTACTACAGCTCCAATTTCATGGCAATTGTTCCCTGGGCTGAAGTCCTTTCTCAAAGCTGTCCCACTGAGCAGTTGTGAAGGCCTTTCATCTAGGATGGTCACCAAACTGTGGAGCTTTGACAAATTTGTACTGAAACTATTTGGATAATAACCAGTATTAATTGCTGATGTAATTGATTATTATAGTACAGTGTGTGTGTGTGTGTGTGTGTGTGTGTGTGTGTGTGTGTATGTGTGTGTATTTTTTTTTTGCCAGTCCTGGGCTTGAGCTCAGGGCCTGAGCACTGTCCTTGGACTTTCTCAAGGCTAGAGCTCTACCACTTGAGCCTCAGCACCACTTCTGGCTTTTTTCTATGTATGTGGTACCAAGGAATCGAACCCGGGTCTTCATGCATGGTAGGCAAGCACTCTACCACTAGGCCAAACTCCTGGCCAATGTGTGTGTATTTTTAATCTTGGGCTACAACCCAACACTATGAGCAACTCTGAGTCTTTCCTTAAGATTTTGATCTTATGAACATCCCTTTAAAATCATATCTTTAAAGTTTATTGTGTCATGTATTCCTATTTGAGCAAGTTTCTGTTTTGATGATTAGTTATTAGGAAAGAGTGTTAATTTGTCAAAGCCATGTCTTCATGGAAACATGAGGAAGGTTCTATCATTCTTTGGTGTGATAGTGGTCCCAAATTAGAATGAAAGTATCAGGAGGACAAAGATCAACCAACTAAACCCCAAGAGCCAAATCCAGTTTGTTACTTGCTTTTACAGATAGTGTTACTGGAACCCAGCCAGCTGCACTCATTTGCCTGTGGTTTCTGTTTGCATTTGCACTCCAGACAGCAGAGTTGAGTAGTTGTGCCTGTGTCTACGTGGCTGCAAAACTTAGATATTTACTACCTGATTCAAGTCTACACAACTTGGATCCAATAGTCAAGAAGTATCTTTTCCTAGAGCAAAGAAAAGTTCAATTCAAAATTTAATTTCTTTTTTGTAGGTATTATTGTTGTGCTAGGACCAAAAACAAGGTCTCATTCATGCCAGGCAAAGTACTTTACTATTGAGATATACTACTAGTTCCTTACCATAAACATTCCTTAAAATTTTTCCAAAATGAGGGGCAAAGAGCTTGGCCTAGTGGTAGAGTGCTTGCTTAGCATGCATGAAGACCTGGGTTCAATTCCAGGGGTTCTAGTTACATGAGTCAGGTAAAGAGAATATTTCTTTTTTGACAGTGTTACCTTCCTTCACTTTCTCCCAGTTTTTCCCTGCCATCCTACCTACAAGTTGTATAGTTGATTTACAACATAGTGTGTAGTGAGTATCACTGCTGCATTTGTTCACCCTTGGTTCCCACCCCATCCTCCCACAGCAGATAAAGGAACAAACAAGACAGAAAGAAAAGAAAAAAAAGCAACCAGAAAAACAACTTCTTGTTTCCATTTCCTGGAGTTCTCTTGATAAAATTAATTTTATATGCGAAATCATTACATTTAAGACAGTCACAAAAATACAAGTTAATAGCCCTCATTTTTCCACTTGGCCCACAAATTGTAAAATACATACTCGGTACCCTTTAGGAAAAGTTTTGCTGAATCATAACTAAAGAAGCATAATTATAATTGCAAGAACTAACTGAATTACAGCAAAATATACCTTATAGAACATCTTTAAAGAATTATGTTTATTTCTTTTGAGTACATTTGTCTGAGTAGTCAATGTTGCCAACATAATAGACTGACTAATGGGCAGTAGTACTTTTATCACCTCTGTGTGGTTTGCCTTGGCTATTGAGCTTGATTCTGTGTTCAGACTGAAATGTAGGACTCTGGTTAACAACAGGAAGAGACATTGCTTATTCCCTGAGACCCAGGGGCCACAGAGGGAAGCCTGGAAGCACCTACCTCCATTTTACTTTCATCAGGACTCCAGCCTGATTACAGACAGAAGTAAAGGAAAGCTAGTATGAAGAGAATTGCAGAGGTATGGAGCCAGAGCCTTGATCATGCCAGGCCTAAAGTTCCCCCAGCCCACACCTCACCCTTGCTATGTGACCACTTTGGAGTTATATATCAATCAATAGTTTCTCTCTATCACTTAAGGTCAGGAGAAATCAGTGTTTATTACTTGGATACTGGGACTTCTAGCTAATATCCTAACAAAATAGTGTTCTTCTACCTCTAAGATGAATTTCAGAAAAGAGCTAATTTCCAGAATTGTTTTATTTTTAGTACATAAGAAGATCGTATAAAATTTGATTATCATCTTTAATAACATGGAACAGGAAGCTGGGAAGAACAATTATACTAGATGACTGAATTGAAATCTGAAAACATCAGACAGGCAGGAACTGGTTGTCAAACGTAACACTGGAATTTAATGAGAGTGCGTGAATGTCCATCTGGGGTGAGGGCCACCTGCCTTCGCTGCCCATGACCTCCGTGTGACCACCCTACTGCTTCATTGGTTCTAGGCTGCCATAATCCAAAGATCCCAGCTGACCCTCGCTCAGAGTAAGCCAGCAGGCTGGCACAACCTTATGTTGAGAGCCATTACTCACCACCCCCTCTCCCCCCCAACACACACAGAAAACCAAAGCTTGGGTTGAAGCTCAGCTGCAATAATATAGCCCCTCAGTGCTGGAGCCCCGGGACATAAACCACAGGAAGTGATAAAGTAACAGAATGATGAGGGCCGGGTCTTAGCATAAGTTGAAGGATTGTCAGAGCAGAAAAAGGGTAAAGACTTGTTTTGTGGATGGATTTCTGTGGTGTCCATAAAGCCATTTGTTCCTCCTCTCCAGGGAAGGAGGGATTTTCTTTCTTAGTATCTCTTTCCTGCTTACTGATACTGAGGGACTTCAGTCATATTACTTCATAGAATCTGAGTGCACACTTTACAACAAGGATTCTTTTGCTGATCAACCATAGGTGCACACACATAAAAGTGCACCCATATGTGGCCAGGCCAGTGTTCACTGTTCCTGCTTCCTTCCATCTTCACTGAGAAGTCAGCACCCAACCCATGTCATGGCCCTGGCCCTTTGGGATTCTTAAGTTCCTTATTATTCTTTGCCCATCTGGTGAGGCCTAGTTCCAAGTCTCAGAGCCAGCCCTCTGGTCTCTCTGTGCCATTTTATTCTCACACAGACTGCTTTTCCCAATTTCCGCATCTTTGCAGCTGTTCCCTATATCATCAGAAACCCAAATGACAAACTTGCCTGAGCCTTCAAATGGTTCTTTTCTCTCCCCTCCCCATTTCTATTGGCGGCATCCCTGGTGTCCTGTTCATGTGGGTTGTCCCTGTATCCTGTGGATGCCTGAAATCACCCATCATTTTGTCAACTTTTTACCTATGAGATCCACTGCATTCTCAAAAGATGGGTACCCTTTACCTCTCCCCTTACTTCTTGTCGATGCTTCACTCTAAGTCCCATTACATCCTAGTTCCCTCAAATGGAGTCCATTACCAAAACCAAGTCAGGCTGTCCCCAGATTTTCTCAGCAGAAACCTCTGTGCCTATCTTGCTAGACCTGGGCAATTGAACCCAGCTTATAGGTCATGCTTCTCATGTGCTTCTCTTTATGCTGCTCCTCTTCAGAGAGGGATGTCATTTCCCACTTGATTTTCAGTCTTTTAAGGCTCACATTGTGGTCCACTTCTCCCTTTGGCTAACCATTCTCCTCTCAGCTTTCCCTGAGTTATATTGGACTTTTCTCTAAAAGTCTATTTGCTACAAACAAAGCCAACTGTTTCAAATAGTAGCTCACAGGCTAGGGGTTTAACTCAGTAGTATAATGCTTGCGTAGAAGGCATAAGTACCTGGGTTCAATTCCCATTACCTCAAGAAAAATAGAGTTTCTGAGAGTAGCTCTGAAACTTGATTCAAGAAGGCCATGTCTGTTCAGGTTTAGTACTAAACTGCTCAGACAGGCATTGGTTGACACAGAAGAAAAAGAAAAACTAAGGACAATGGGCCAACCATTGCCTAAAAATAGAAACATTGCCCACGTTGTCAGATAACGAAACATGGTAAGAAGCTAAGTAAGTCCTAAGGTCACAGAGCTGGTAAGAGTTTGCCCTAGGAGATGGACACGTAGCAGCAGGTGGCCCAGCACCTGCCGTGTCTGCTTGCATTCCACCTCCACCACGACCAGTTCATCATTTGCAGAAGGGGCGATGAGTTTCCTGAGAGCTGTGAGGATAGGGCGCTACCGAGCCTTTGTACCTTATAAGTCTCTTTGTAAAATTTCATTTTCCCAGAAGTGAAACAGTATGCATATATCTATGGACGCAAACTCACTTGGGGAGAGTAGACCAGACCACTCACTAAAAATTAACTTGCTTGACTTTTTAGTTGTTTAGGGAGATCAACACATCAAAAGAAAATTATTCTTCCTAGTCTCCCCACACTTTCTTGGAATGATAAATAGGAGAATACTAAAATGTCAACATCCCATTGCTGTTGTACCTTTTCAGAGGGTTGAGTTCTGTATTCCTACTGCCTTCATGAAGACCCCATTCTCACATTCTTTCTTTGATTGGCTAGGAACATCTAAACCAGATCTGTTTTTTATTATATGCAAACATAAAGCAGTTGCTTCAGAGAAGTAGATATTATTGTATCGTTTTGCCATTTTAATTTTCAAACAAAATCTTATTTTGTTATTTGGTATGCAACTTGCTCAAGATTAGCACACTACCACTTGAGCCACAGCTCCAGTTCTGTCCTGGTTGCTACTTAATTGGAGTTAGTGGTCTCATGGACTATTCTGCCCAAACTGGCTTTGAACTTTGATCCTCAGAGCTCAGCCTCCTGAGAAGCTGGGGTTCCAGGCATGAGTCACCAAGTACCTGACTGTTTTTTCCCTATCATATAATGAAAGAAAGTACCAGTAAAAGGGGCATTTTGTTGTTGTCGGTGGTGGTGGTGGTGGTGGTGGTGGTGGTTGTGAGACTTGAACTCTGGGTCTGGGTACTGTCCCCGAGCTTTTCAGCTCAAGGCTAGCACTCTCTATCCCCTGAGCAAACAGTGCCACTTCTGGCTAATTGGAGATGAGTCTCACGGACTTTTGTACCCAGGCTGGTTTTGAACTGCAATCCTCAGATCTCTGCCTCCCGTGTAGCTAGGATTACAGATGTGAGACACCTAGGCTCAAGACAGTAGCATAGAGCCAGGGCCATGCTGGGCGCTTACTGCTCCCCAGTGAAGTATGCAAGGAAGCAGAGCAGTGACTGCAGGCCTGGGCCCCATGTGGGTGCACTTATATGTATGTGCACATATATTGGATCAGCAAAAAGCCTTGTTATAAAACGTGCTCTCACATTCTTTCAGTGCTTTTTTAATCTTGGAATTGGATGCAGATATTTATAACTAAGTACTTTTAAGTGTCAACTCTAAAGAGAAGCATTCACCAGAGAAAGGCTTCCCATTAACTATATCTATAAAAACCAGAAGCATCAGGACCTGCTATTAGCCAGTACAACTCTTTATTTGGAACACAAAATATTTGCCCACCAGAGACTGTTGGAATGCACCTTTACTTTTTTTTTAACTTTTAAAATATCCCTAAGAAAACATTTTTTGGATAATATTAATTTAATTAAGCTTTAAAATGGAAACAGGACATTCTGTGATGTAGTGGAAAGAATGGGAAATGAAGAGACCTGAATTCCAGAACTGCCCCCGCTGTGTGACCTTGGGCATATCTGGAGGTTTAGGATGCGCCCCCTCTCTCCTGACTATAGAAGGCAGTTTAGCTGTCCCAGCTCCCAGAGGCTGGCCTGGCCTGAGATCTGCCACCAGGGCTCTTTCTTATTCTAACAGTGACCTCTTGTGGTTCATATCCTTAACCAATTCTTCGGTTTTGCAAAGATTGGATTCTTCTTGTTCTTTCTAGTAAACATAGTTCATATATTGAGAAGCCAATGAATTGTTTTCTCAAAATGAATCTTCCTAGGAAAGTAAAGATTGATGAAGGCAAGGTAACCGAGCATCAACTGTCATGTTAGAACAACTTCTCTGTGGTTTCTTCAGAAACCATACAGCACAGACATCATCTACACAACTGCAGATGCCTTGGTGTTTGGGCTGTGTTATATGCATTCTGTTTTTTTCCTAGGGACCCAGGGAAGAGGCGCACAAGGGCTTCCTCCTGCCCCAGCAGTTCAGACCTGAGCAGGCCAGAACCCAAAGCAGGTGAGGCATTCCTGTCCATCCGGGTTCTCGGCACACCGTTCACAACACCTGCATTGGTAGGAAAAACTTGTGAGGGAAGATGTCTACTGTTGGCTGGCTTGTGAAAGAAAATGGCCAGCAACTATGTCCAGCGGGGTCAAAGGTCAACAGTTTTTGTTGTTTCGTAACAGTCTTGCCTCTAGTTCCAGCTTTGATGCCTAAAAACATGGATGGATTATGGGCTTAATGATCTTAACAAAAGCATTCTGAAAGTTGCCAGCCTTGACATGAACTAGTTCCAAGGTTCATAACTTGACTTTAGAATCATTGCTCACTTAAATGAAGCTCTATTAACTACAAAAAGATAGCCTTTGGGGAGCTTAATATTATAGAGTTGAGAAAATACCTAACAACATAAACGACAGACTCGAAAAATATTACAAAATGTGTTTATACACTAGAATAAGGCATCTAGGAAAATGAGCTAAAGTGTATTTGTAATGTTGACTATACTGGGTAACAGTGACTCCCCAGGGGAGGGATCAGGAGAAGTGTAGAGGGAAGTATTCAGAGGGCTTGATGTCTGCAATGTTTCTTTATAGTAAGGGGAACTACAAAAATATGGCATATCTGACCAAATTAGCCAGGATACACAATGCCTGTTACATTCCTCATTTTTTCTCCTTTTTGGGGGGAATACATATAAATCTTGAACATGATGAGGTACACCTGTAATCCCAGCACACAGGGGCTGAGGCAGGAAAATCATGAGGCCAGCATGGGTTACATAGCAAGACCTTGTCTCAAAATAATAATAATAATAACAATACAACAACAATATAACAAAAGCAATACTTGGCTAAAATATCTTTTAAAATATTAATGAAGTACTTTTTGTGGCTACTAAAAATTCTGCTAGTACTCAGAAAGAAGCTGATATTCTGATTTCCAAGATAGCATTGTTGCTAAGGACATGACATTTACATGCTAAAAACACCAGCCAATCCTATCATTGTGTCAGGTTTTTGTGTCCAGAACACAGAGCTGTGGTTAACAGATATAACCACTTAGACAGCAAAATCTTCAAAAAGCAGGCAGACTTTTTTTCTTGACTTACTCAATTTCCTGTTGAATCATAGTTTTTTATATTTAGCAAACTATGAATCGAGATGAAAGTGCTTTCTAAAATATTGAATTTTTCCTAAGATTGAGGCAAACCTCTGTGTGTGTGTGTGTGTGTGTGTGTATACACGTGTGTGTATGTGCCTGAGAGACTGTATAAGGCATGAAGGTGGGGTATAAGGAGGAGATGCATGGGATGGGAGCAAAGAGGTAAAAAACCATAGCCCAATACAATTTCGCAAAGGCCTGGCTGTGTTAAATCCACTGTTTTGTGATTCTGCCTCACCCCTCTACTCCAGCACTTCCTGGATCTACCCTTTCTGGACTGTTCCATTGTCTTGATAAGCAGGTTGATGATCACGGCCTTTCCTGGCACTCTCTATCAAGGAACATACGACAGATGAGATCAAAATAATCATTTGGGCCTAGCACCAGTGCTCACACCTGTAATTTCAGGAGCTGAGATCTGAGGATCCCAGCCCAGGTAGGAAAGTCTGTGAGGGACTTTGATCTCCAGTTAAGCAGCAAAAGGTGGGAAGTGGCTTGGAGTCTGTGCCTGTAATCATAGCTACTAAGGAGACTGAGATCTGAGGATCGCAGTTCAAAGCCAGCCTGGGCACAAAAGTCCATGAGCCTCTTATATCCAGTTGACCACAGAAAACCTGAAGTGGTGCTGTGGCTCAAAGTGGTAGAGCAGGCCTTGAGCTGAAGAGCCTAGGAACAGTGTGCATGCCCACAGTTCAGTTCAAGCCCACGACCAACCAAAAAACAAAAAAAAAAAAGTGGTAAGTGGAGGTGTGGCTCAAATTGTAGAGAAACCAGCCTTGAGCAAAAAAGCTAAGGAACAGCACCCAGACCCTGAGTTTACACCTCCAAAAACCCTCCTACAGACAATGGTGATTTGGATTTGGGGGGCTAAAGTGTATATTTCTAGTAAATTCAAGTGGATCAAAAATATGTGTTGACTATGTTATTACTGACTTACCTTTTGACTTGCCTTGATAGATGTTGATTTTGTTTATATGCTTTGAATGGTTTGGCTTCCTAGGAATATGAGCAATTAAACTTTTATACTTCCTGAATATTAATGTTTATTTTTAGAATCCACAGACATAAACCAGAGTTAAGGTAGAGTGATTAAAAATAGTGATCTAAGAGACTGACTAGGTGGTCTGCCCTCTTCTTTTCATCTGCCCTCTGAAATCTCAGAGCTCTGGAAGTTGAAGTATCTTTCAGTCTTGTTGAATGACAATACCAGCTCTGAGCAGATGGGAAACCAATTATTTGTTTTGTTACCATGAATATTTACAAATATATGTTAATAGAGTCTTCTCCCCAGAGGATTCTATTGGAGTGATAGGTAATATGCATATTTGTTTTTATCCAAAGTCCATCCATTGCTCCAGTAAGTTTTGAATAGAGGATTGTGAGCCTGTGCTGGTGTGAAGTGATTTGGATCTGAAGAAGGCTATTCACAATTCCTTCATGGTTTAATTACAGCTTTGCTGGCAAGTCCTTCGCTCTTACCTTGGCTGTCTCAGGGCTCTTGCTTCCACACTAGGTGTGGCTAGATACCCTTGGCATAGAGAAATCTGCTGAGAGGCAAGCCTAGACTTGCACCTAGGTGTGGCTGTCTCTGGAACACAGTTGTGAGGTGGGGTGGGGTGGGGGGTGAGTGTTGGCTGGAAGAGAATCGCATAGCTTCCCTGCTTCTCCTGGGAGA
Organism: Megascapheus bottae; assembly: GCF_031878675.1. Taxonomy (NCBI): domain Eukaryota; kingdom Metazoa; phylum Chordata; class Mammalia; order Rodentia; family Geomyidae; genus Megascapheus; species Megascapheus bottae. The sequence continues at coordinate 39,058,187 of NC_143516.1, read as the reverse complement.
GAGCTGTGCTCTGTGCTTAGAAAATTTCTCACTTGATGGAATAACGATTCCACTAAGGCATCTCCAAATTCAAGTGAATTTTTAATATGTTCCATTATGGGTTATCAATGGATCTCTCTGCTATTTATACAGATAATTGAGAAGGGACTTTATGGGAATTCTTGTTGCAAACAATTTTATTTTATTTTGTTTTTGTTTTTGTTTTTGTTTGCTAGTCCTGGGGCTTGAACTCAGGCCCTGAGCACTGTCCTTGGGGTTTTTCCTCAAGGCTAGCGCTCTATTACTTGAGCAACATCATCACTTCTGGCTTTTCTATATATGTGGTACTGAGGAATCGAACCCAGGTCTTCATGCATGCTAGGCAAGCACTCTACCACTATGCCAAACTCCGGGGTCCCAGAGTGTGTGTGTGTGTGTGTGTGTGTGTGTGTGTGTGTGTGTGTGTGTGTGTGACTTGTGGGGCTTGACCTCTGGGCCTGGGTGCTGTCCCTGAGCTCTTCAGCCCAAGGCTACAACCGTACCCTTTGAGCCACAATGCCACTTCCTTTATTTTAACTCTTAAGGCAATACTAATATGGATATTTGGTAAGATATGTGCACACATATAGTTGCTGTTTTAACTTCCTCTTCAAGAATAATAGAAATGCACCAAGAGTTTTGGAAAATACAGAGAGACACATAAAAAATTAACACCCCATAATCCCAAAGCTTGTTGCTTCATTTTAAAGAGAAGTGAAACAATTTGCCCAAGGTCAAACAGCTGCTCAAGGGCAGCACAGCTGTGGTTCAGACCCAGACACTGGTCTTAACAGTTCTTCCTGGTCAAACTGAAAATATACAGGTGTGTGTGTGTGTTTCTGTCTGTCTGTCTGTCTGTCTGTCTGTCTGTGTATTTAACTCTTTGGTTCCCCATGATTTCTAACACTGACATTTTTTTGGCCAGTCCTAGGACTTGAACTCAGGGCCTGGGCACTGTCCTTGGGCTTTCTCAAGGCTAGTGCTCTACCACTTGAGCCACAGCACTACTTCTGGCTTTTTCTGTGTATGTGGTACCAAGGAATCGAATCCAGGGCTTTGTAGATGTTAGGAAAATGGGAGAGGCATGTCCTTTAGTGGATGATAGGCAAGCACTCTACCACTAGGTCACACTTCTGGCCATGTCTGACATTATTTGTGTGAGAGGCACTAAATTTTTCATCTATTTGTCAGGCCAGCATCTTCCAGTAGATTTTAGAGACTGCTGAGGAATTGGAATTCATTTTTCCCTACTGAGGAACCACTGCACAGCAGCCAGTAGCGCTCCTTACAGGACATAGGCAGTGTTTCAGATCGAGGTGTCTGCCTAAGTGGGTGGTAACTATGATTAGTTTATTGATTTACATTTCCCACCTGTTCGTTTCCTGGCTTGGTGTGGGCAGAATATCTTAGAGGCCAAGCACAAGCGTTGTGGGGTATTATAAACTTGGGCAGGTGACTCAGTAGTCTGGATTTCACTTTCTTCATCTGTAAAATGGGAGACAAGGTAGGAGTTTTCTCCTGGTACTGTCATAAAAGTAGAGTAGAGGCCACAGCCCTGTCCCTGGCAGTATTACTCTGGAAGCATCTGTGCGCTGGCAGCGTGGATTTCTCATGGTACAGCCGTGGCACCCAGTAGCTAGTGACCGTCCAGGGAAAAGGCCTCCATCAGTACTGCATGTTGTCAGATGGGAGATCCTGGGCACAGCATTTCCCTAGACGATGTCTTCTAGTTTTCATAACCCTGAAGGCAAATGTCCTCATTTCTGTTTTGCTGGTGAAGAAACCAGAACTCAGAAAGGATTAGACCTCAATCACACAATGCATCAGTGACAGAAAGAGGTGGGGGAAAACCCAGGCTTTTTCCCATACCTCACAGGAAATTGACTTGCTTTGATGTCATAGGCCCAATATAATCTAGACTTTTCATTTGCTATAGAAAAGAAGCTCTTTTCCAGTCCTTTTAAGAAAAATTTTCATGAATATTTTCAAAATATTTGCCCAGGTGAGGTGGTTCATACCTATAATCGCAGCTAACCAAGAGGCAGAGCTCTGGAGGATTAAGGTTTGAGGTCTGCTCAGGCAAAACGCTTGCCAGACCCTGTCTGAACAAATTAACTGGGAACAATGGGTCATACCTGTAATCCCAGACAGTGTCGTTCCTAAGCCAGCTCTGGGCAAAAACCTAAGACCTAGCTGAAAATTAACTAAAGTGAAAGGGCTGTGGCTGGTGCTCAGTGGTGGAATGTCTGCCTAGCAAGCAAGAGGTTGTGAAATTGAACTCTAATATTGCCAAAATACAATATAAAAACAGAACCATTTTCAGAATCTTTATTTGCTGCATACCTATAGTTTATCTGTTCTGTATTTCAGTGGAGTCTTGAAAAAAATAAAAGTTTATCTGACTGATAAATACAAAGTACACATTTTAGACTTCTGATTTCTTTGCAGTATGGTATCTGAGTTTTATTTGGGGTTGTTTGCTTAAAAACGTGTAGACATGGGTGGAGTGGTGCACAGAGCAAGGTGAAATGTAATTGTTTACCTTGTTGATTTTAGGAATAAGGAGGTCCTTGGTACCCACTCTGTCTCCTCTATGGGTTTCTTTTGCAGTCTCAAAATCCAACTTGAAAGAAAAGGATGCAGAAATAGAAGTGGATGAAGTCTTTTGGAATACAAGGATTGTACCGATTTTGCATGAATTAGAAAAGGGTAAGAGAACAGTCCTTTAAATTAAAAAATCTGTGGTTATTTATATATTCTCTATAGATTAATAGTGTTAGTTTCCTTTGACTATTATGTGGACAGAATCAAAAACGAAGTTGCAGATGTCAGTGACTCATGCCTGTAATCCTAGCTACACTGGAGGCTGAGGTTTTGAGGCTCTAAGTTTGAAGACCACCTGGGCTAAAATGTCTATGAGACTCTTATCTCCAACAAACTACTCAAAGAAAAAGCCACAAGGGCAGTTATGGCTCAAATGTAAGCACTAGCCTTGAGCAAAAGAAGTTTAGGGACAGTAATCAGGCCCTGAGTTCAGGATTTGTGTACACACACACACACACACACACACACACACACACACACACACAGAAAACATCTATTTACCCAGGAATAAGTATAATAAATGTTACATTATCGCTAGGTGCTGGGGGTTCATGCTAGTGATCCTAGCTACTCAGGAGGCTGAGAACTGAGAATTACAGCTCAGAGATAGCCCTGGCAGAAAAGTTCATAAGACATATCTGTAATTAACCACCACAAAGCCAGAAGCAGAGCTGTGACTTGAGTGGTAATGTGCCAACTTTGAGCACAAAAAAGTTAAGGAACAGTGCCCAGCCCTGAGCTCAAGCCCCAGTACTGGTACATATGTTCAAAGTTAAATATTGCATATGAACCAAAATGTTAGTGAGTCAAATTATAGTTTTCACCCAGAGAACCACTTCTGTGGTTCCCCTGGGTAACAAATGAATGGTCTCTCCTTTTGTCAGAAGAATTACTGCTTTTACCACTTTGAGGAGATCATTCATATTGTAGAAGGTGGAAGCCACAAACAGATCCCAGGCTGACAGCTGTGCCCACAGTATTCTTGATCTAGATGGCGGTCTGAGCTGGAGGCCCTCCACTGGCATGGGAATGGCTTCTCACACTCCTCCCTCTTTGCAGCTCTAGTCCCAGTCCCAAGGCCAGTAGGCACCCAGTAGGCCCCCCGGAGGAAATGTCTATGCATGCTGTGTAGATATACAAACCAGTGTGGCAGACATGGGTGGATGCCCCAGGTAAAGGGCTGAGTGAACCCCACTCCATGCAGGTTGGGAGGTGTGCAGAAGCCCTGCTTCCTGAGTCTCCCAAGGGCTCATTCTTGGGACATCCTGCTTCTGCTGGGCTGGGTTCAGGTCAATGCTGGAGTCCTGGACAGAGACTCTGGCCATGGAACTGCTCCTTACATGGTATATTGGCTGTTGGGAGTCACCTAACTCCGAGTGCTGTATGTGTGTCTTCACCTGCCAGGCCACAGGGGGTGAGACTAGATCACCTGCAAAGAGCATGAATGTGATGACTTCTCCCCTTCTGTCAGCATGCTGGAAGATCTTTGAGCTCTTATTTAGGATCTGTGTGCCCTTCCAGTGCTCTTCCCATCTTGGACAGCAACAGAGAGGATTTAGGCACTGTGGAGGAGTTGGAAATGTGGCTAGATCTCCCTTCTTCTAGAGTGAATTAAAAAAAAATGCAAGCTGGGCATGGTGGCTCACACATGTAATCCTAGATACTCAGGAGGCTGAGATCTGAGGGTCATGGTTCAAAGCTAGCCTGGGCACTAAAGTCTGTGAGTCTTATCTCCAATTAGCCAGTAAAAATGGGAAATGGGGCTGTGGCTCAAGGGGTAGGGCAGTAGCCTTGAGTGGAAGACAGGGACAGCACCCAGGCCCAGAGTTCAAACCCTATGGCCCACGAAAGAAAGAAAGAAAGAAAGAAAGAAAGAAAGAAAGAAAGAAAGAAAGAAAGAAAGAAAGAAAGAAAGAAAGGAAGGAAGGAAGGAAGGAAGGAAGAAAGAAAGAAAGAAAGAAAGAAAGAAAGAAAGAAAGAAAGAAAGAAAGAAAGGAAGGCAGGCAGATGATGGCAGGCCTGGATTACTCGGTGTCATGGATTCTGTGTAAACTCTTTTGACATAATTTTAGGAATACATTTTGCAGAGTGGTTTCAAAATAGTCTCCAATACCAATACCAACCTTAGTTTCTTACCAGTCTTCCCTCCCTCCTCTCTCCCTCTCTCTTTCTGCCTCCTTACCAGCCACATTTTCTTCTTTTAACCTTTTCAGAACAAGTTACTGACACAATGTTCATGGCCCTAAGTATTTTGCAGCGACAAGAGCATTCTTTTCCATGTCTGGAAATCATGCAATATTACACAAATCTTGCTTCAGTTCTGCCAGTGATTTCTTTTAAACTCTTCTTTTTTGTTCCCTGGTAGTACTAGTATTTGAACTCAGGACTTCATACTTGCTAGTCAGGTACTCTACCACATAAGCCATGTGTCTGAATGCCCCAGTGAGGTCCTTTATAGAACAAGAAAATCCTGGTCATGAGTTCCAATAATTAGTCACATCTCCTTCATGATCTTGATTTGCTTGAAGAAGTCAGGCCTTTTATTGAACAAAGCAGTCCATGAACTGGTTTGTCTGGTTTTCTCTCCCCATGGAACTGGACGGGCCTTGAGTCAACATCTACAGAAGATTCTGAGTCCTCACTGCCCAATAATGGTTTGTTTGATCTATAGTTTAAATTTTGACCCCAGAGCCTTTTTTTAAAAAAAAATTTAAGCTAAAACAATCACTCTCAGGTGGAGACTAGAAAGCCCTAGACTGTAGTGAGGAAAAGGGTTAGAGAAATACCTTGGGGACGCTGCTGCCGCAAATGGCCCAGAGCTGGGACCTGGGACTTGTGAAGAAACTTCCAGTCACACAAGAACAAAATGACATAACCGAAGTGCTTCATACAATAGACTTTTGACTTTTCCCTTTAGGAGAGGTTGGTCTAAGTCATTTCCCATCAATTCATTTATTTAAGTGTATAACTGAAAGGCATTGAAAGCTGCCCTGCTATTGAGGTTTAAAATATTTGTCTTAGATGTTATTGTTGAAAAGAGCTAAAAATGGCCTGACTCACTTCCCCCAGCAGGCACTCACTTCCTCCATGTGGGCTTCTAAGAGCGCATTATGATATTTATTTAAGATTGGTTTCCTAGTTTTAAACTGTGTGATGGAATCTATCAGAGATAATAGTTTTTACCAGGATGCCTGCATTTTGACTTCTGTTACTGTCCTTGTTCTCGTGTGTGTTCTTTCTCTTCTGCGCCTGCCTATTGTCACCACAACCACCCTTCAAATTTACCCTCCTCGAGTTTATAATGATAAAACATCTGAATCTCTTTGTTTTCTAACTAAAACTTTCTTTTTGACCATCTAATGATCAGTCTGGAGACACTGAACTTTCCACACAAAAGAGGACCTTCTTTTTCCTAGTGACAATCATTGTTTCCCTAGGAAAATTGTGTTTATCCCCTGATATACTAAAAAACAAATATGCATGCAGCTGTGTTCTGGGTTGTGTAGCAGTTCTGCCATATCTTGGGCTCTTAATTCAAGGTAAGACAGCATGATACTGTGTGTGGGCACTGGATACTAAGTCCTGCACATACATTTGCACCTGTACTGTAAAAACAAGTACACGGTGAATATTGGTGTTGAATGGGGAATTGTGCCTCTTTTCTTGAGGAGCCAAAAAAAACAAATAAAAATAGGAACAAAGAGGGCCAGGAGTGTGGCCTACTGGTAAAGTGCTTACTTAGCATGCATGAAACCCTGGGATGGAGTCCTCGCTACCACTTACAAAGAAAAGGCCAGAAGTGATGCTGTAGCGCAAGTGGTAGAGAAAGCCCAAGCCTTGAGAAAGCCCAAGGACATTGCCCAGGGCCTGAGTTCAAGCCCCAGGACTGGCAAAAACAAAAGAACATTCCAGAAAAATATAATTAGAGATGAGGTAAATATGCAAGTGTTAATACTTCAGTGAGACCAGACAGATCACAGATGGAGGTGGATGGTAGCAACTGAAATGCGTACCAGTCATATTCTTTAATATGCTCTGAGGGCTCAAGATATATTAACTTGCCTGATTAAAATCAGTAGGAGGTGGATCAAAGAGATTAGATAGATAGATAGCTAGATAGACAGACAGACAGACAGAACCAGAGTTTGGCTTAGTGGTAGAGTACTTACCGGTTTTGATTCCATAGAAAAAGCGAGAAGTGGTACTGTGGCACAAGTGGTAGAGCTCTAGCCTTGAGGAAGTCCACGAACAGTGCTCAGGCCCTGAGTTCAAGCCCAAGAATAGCAAAACAAAAACAAAAAACAAACAAAAAGCAATAAATAGACGTGATATGAAAAGGGAAAATAGTATTCACGAATTTAAGATCCAGGGAAATTCTGGGTTGTTTTGTTTTAAACTGTGTTTGACATACCTGGGAACTTGACCCTAAGTAAGTGTTGCTTTATTCTCTTTGCTCTGACAGAAGAAAACATTGGAACAGTGTGTGCTGCTTGCACACAGCTCTATCATGTTTTAGAGGAAGGAAACCTGCTTGGAAACAAGTTTAAGAGAAGAGGCATTCTGCTGAAGACGCTGTATAAACTAGTCGATGTTGGCTCAGACTCACTCAGCCTTAAACTTGCCAAACTTATCCTAGCAGTAAGTTCTTTTCTCTGCTCCAGTAGACCGTGGCACAGACATGTTTTGTTGAATGCTTTATCTTTATTTTAGCATTCCAGAATTTTTTAAGAAAATTTTATCTAAAGAATTAAGACTGGGTGCATAGAAAATATTCAAATAAGCTGTTACATTTGGATAATGTGTGTGTGTGTGTGTGTGTGTGTGTGCGTGCGTGTGTGTGTGTGTGTGTGTATGCGTGTGTGTGCGTGTGAGTGCACGCGTACATGCTGTGGTCCTGAGGTTTGAACTCAGGCCCTGGGCACTGTCCCTGAGCTTCTTTTGCTCAATGCTAATGCTCTACCCTGTGAGCTACAATTCCACTTCTGGATTTTTAGTAGTTTGTTGGAGATAAATGTTCTTGCCTAGGCTGGCTTCAAACTGCGATGCTCAGCTCTCAGCCTCCTGAGGAGGGAGCCACCAGCGCCCAGTGATAGTGAAAAAAGGAAACTCAAAGGCAAGAATGGAAAGAAAAAAGCAACACATGAAATGGACTCAGAACTGAAGTGACTTGACTGGGGGTCACAGGATGAGACAGTACAAGCAAGACCTCTGCCCTGTGGTCTCCCCTAGCTGTGGACTCTGCCATGTGATTTAAAAAAAAAAACTTAATTTGGGTCACAGACACAATGGCCAGGTGCTTTATGAACCAGTGTGAACGAGGAAACCAGCTGCAGGAAAGTCCAATAAAATGTTAGAAGAAAAGGCCGGACACCAAATAAAAGTCTGTAGAAACTGCCTGGAACAAAATATCATTGTTTGAGTGGAACACTTTGTTGTCACAGCTATAAACAGTTGGAACCAAGAGATAAGCCCTAATCATTATGGAATGTACTAAGAGAGCCACAGAAACTAATGAATGAAGCTTTGTTTATGTGGTGTCATGAAAATCAAAGCTTTATGTTAGCGCTCCATAATTCACATGTAAAGCACACAGTGAAAAAGAACGTTGGCATATGTACTAATAGTGCAGTCAAAGTGTCTAACGTGTCTTATTTTTTTATAATGAAGTCTTTCATAGAACAGGACATTCTGACTGCATAATCCATGCAATTTGGGGTGGGGGGCTACATTCCTCTTCTTTAGCTGTCATCCTCACCTCATGTGCACAAAGGCCTGGATTCAATGCCCATCTCCACCAGAACAAAATAGTGATTTTATTCTACTGGTATAGCTAGCTACACCAGGCAAGACCCACATTGCCAGTGCTCCAGAATTGCCTATGCAATACCAGTTGGATCCTAGACTTTGTGTTCTGCACCAGATCAAGGGGGGGGGGGTGGAGAGGGGAAGGGAGAGAGGAGAAGGGGAAGGAGAGAAAGGGAGAGAAGAAGAAGAGGGGTGGAGGGGTAGTAGAGAGGGGAAGGAGAGGGGGAGAGAGACAGAGACAGAGACAGAGACAGAGACAGAGAGAGACACAGAGACAGAGAGAGAGAGACAGAGAGAGAGAGAGTAGAGTAAGCTAGGAAATTAGAAATGTTTGCCTTGGCTATTAATGATATCATTCAAGTTAATTATACAGAGCACAATTTAACTATTTTAGGGCAAAAAGCTAAGTAATCTGCCAGCAGCAAAGATGTGTGAGACAAACAGGCTATGTAAGAGTAAAAGCCCTGTGGGGACATCAGCTGCCTTGCTGAAACCAAGGCTGGGCCCTAGGTTATATTCCAGGGTGCAGACTGGAGTAGGCTGTGCCTTCTGATAAGCCACAGAACCACTAAGTAAGCCATCCAAATCCAACTTCCTATCTCCTGCTTGAATACCCAAAGCCATTCCAGTCAAGATATTGTTTAGGTTGTGTTTTGGTCATGGGGCTCTAGGAACATTTTCAAAGACCATAGCCTAAGAACTATTAAAGAAAAACTAGGAAAGACTAAAGACAAAGGGAACATTAAGGAGTTGTTTTTTCCCATTGTTGATTTTATTTTTACTGTCCTCTCTTCTTTCTGCCATTAGTTAGCATATCTGCTAGTTTAATATTATAATTCAGACATTTGAGATATATTTTTAGTTAAGCATTCAGTGAACATTGTTAGTCCTAATTTCTTACATCCTTTGGTTACATGGACATTTCCAGAAAGCCATTTAAATTTTAACCTTTATATCCATAAAAGAAATCTTGTAAAACTATGTCAGTCTGTATTAAGATTTTTTTTCAAAAGAATGAATATATATCATCCAGTATGAACGCCCTTATATTCAGAGGGGGGGAAAACAAATCCAGCCACCTTCTCACAGGGGTAGAAGCAGAAAAGAAGAGCCATGATGCCCACTGTGATGATAGAGAGATAATATTAGAAATCCTTTTTCAACTTCTCTTACCTTTCTTATTTTTCCAAACTTGCTTTAAATCAAATAAAGTATTATTTTTAACCTAAAAAGAAAAGCACCCCACCATGCAAACCTTTGTCAGGAATCCTGCCTCGCACTGGCAACACAGTGAATGTGAGAGCCCAAGCCAGTCTGATAGGGAGGACAAGCAGTGGATAGGCAGTGCCCAAGGGCACAGGGACCCCTGGGGACAAATGGAAGCAGAGAGAAGGCAATGTGGGTATAGGGGGAACAGAACTGGGTGACTCAGTCTACAGTCCTTGCATATAATTGCATCGCTACGTCATAAGAAGATCATAATTTCCCTGCTAGCAATAGGCTGTAGTATCAATATATCAAGTTATAGGAATTTGCTTTTGAATGTAAACACACACACGCACACACACACACACACACACTCCCCATCTAATGATTCCAATGTATTCTTAACTGCAATGTGCACTGTGTTTTCGTTGATGTGGAAATGGGTGGTTATTTTAGGTTTTTTTGAAAAGGAGTCTCATACTATAGCTCTGGCTGGCCTCAAACTTGTAACCTTGAAGCTTTTGCCTGTAATCCTAGCGACTTCTGAGGCTAATATGTGAGGATCACAGTTCCAACTCAGCCCAAGCGGGAAAGTCTGTGAGACTCTTCATCTCAAATTCACAACCAGGAAGCCAAGAGTAGAGCCGTAGCTCAAATGAGTAGAGCACAAAAGCTCAAGAACAGAACACAGGCCTTGAGTTCAAACCCCAGGATACACACACACACGTGCACATGAGACTCGTGATCTTCCCAACCCAGCCTCCTGAGACCTGGGATTGAAGACCTGTACCCCCACACCAGTTCATTTTTCCTGTTTTCTTAGGTCAGCTTACTTTCTGAGTTTTTAAATCGTATTGTTCTAATTGTAAAGGAAATATGTTTTCTTTAAGATCTTAAGATAGGCCTTTGTGTCTTGAAGTGTGTTTAACGTAGTGGTTTATCTAACATTAGACATTTTAATTTTTTGAGCGTTTGTTTTATGACTTCAGCTAATCATGTAGGTCATGCTTTTCTTGAAAAAGGAAGTATACTTCCTTATTCCAGTACGTGTACTTGGAATGTTTGCATGACTTACAAGGTAATTTTCAACTTTAAACATTAATGATTATCACAAGGCACTCCAGAATTGCCTTAAAAATCAATGTATGTGCATAATCTAACCAAAAATATTACTTTTCTCTTTAGTGCAAATGACAGAGGAGAACATGATTTCTCTTTTATTTTTGCTCCTTCATCTCTGCCTTGGGTTCTTTTCTAAATTAGTTTACTCTAGAATTTTGGTTTCTCATTTCTTTTTAACTTTATGTTTTCAAGAAATAACTCAGCTGGGCACTCATGCCTATAATCCTAGCTACTCAGGAGGCTGAGATCTGAGGATCTCAGCTCAAAGCCAGTCTGGGCACTAAAGTCCATGAGATTCTTATCTTCAGTTAACCAGAAAATTGGAGGTGGTGCTGTGGCTCAAGTGGTAGACCACTTAGCCTTGAGCTGAAGAGCTCAGGAATAGTGCCTAGGCTCAGAGTTCAAGCCCCATGACCGACAAAAAAAAAAAAAAGAAAAGAAAGAAATGACTCTGTTTGATTAAATCAGCGGTGTCCTATCCCTTTTCTCTCTTACATGCTTTTTATTTCTTTTCCCGTTTACCCTTCTAAAAATAATAACCTTACATATAAAACAAAATATATTTTTGCCAGTCCTGGGGCTTGAATTCAGGGCCTGAACACTGTCCTTGGGCTTTCTCAAAGCTAGAGCTCTACCACTTGAGCCACAGCACCACTTCCGGCTTTTTTGTATGTATGTAGTACTGAGGAATTGAACCCAGGTCTTCATGCATGCTAGGCAAGCACTCTACACTAGGCCAAACCCCTGACCCCTGAGCTTCTTTTGGTCAAGGCTAGCACTCTTATTACTTGAGCAACAACACCACTTTCAGCTTTTTTTTTGTTTTTTTTTTTTTTTGTGGTGCTGAGGAATTGAACCTAGGGCTTCATGCATGCAAGGCAAACACTCTACAACAAAGACACATTCCCAGTCCCCAAACAAGACATTTTTGAAAGCAGGTGCTAGTGGCTCATGCCTATAATCCTAACTATGCAAGAGATTGAGATCTAAGAATCTTGATTTTTAAGCCAGCCTCTGCAGACAAATCAGACAGACTCTTTATCTCTAACTAATCAGGGGGGAAAACCCCACTGGAAGGGGAGGTATGGCTCAAGTGGTATAGCCCCAGCCTTGAGCACAAAAGCCATGTAAGGAATGCAAGTCCCATAACCACTATCACCACCCCATCCCCACCCCCCACCATACACACACACATACAATGTTTTGAAGAAATACTGACTGTTGTACTAAGTATAATTGGGTTAATTGGACATTATAGATGGCAAATATGTAGCCTAAACCTCTCCATGTTTTTTCTTTAGAACTGGCACTTACGTTTAAAAAATACACTTACTGTATTTTTGATAAGAATTTTTAATGGCATGTTTTTTAATCCCTTCTATGGTAGAAATGAAAGTGTTTTCTTTTTCTGCAGCTTAAAGTGAGTAGAAAGAATCTTCTTAATATCTGCAAGCTTATATTTAAAATTAGTAGGAACGAGAAGAATGACTCTCTGTTTCAAAACGACAACATTCTGGGTGAGTCTTGGCAGTACCACCACTGCAGGATAGCCACACCTGTGTGCTCTGAAAGCTGTGACAAGAGAAGTTATACTTTCTGGCAGCAGGGATATTTTATTTTCTAGTGAAATGAAGAAATTATGATGATGATTTATGGCTCTCCTCTATTTCCAGCATTCAGTTTAATGCCTTATGTGGAGTACAATGTAACAAGCTGCTTTGTTGTTGTTTTGTTTTGTTTTTGTTTCTAAGTTCACCCAGGGACTTTATAAGGTGCCTTTTATAATGCTTAAGTGGCTTTACAGGATGCTACTAAAAAATAATCCATGTATTTCCTATTAGAAAAAAACAAACCAGTAGCTTTTTGACATTGTCAAAATTCTTTTCTTCATTGATGAAGATATTAGAAAACTAGACAAAAATGTATACTTGGAAAAACAGGCTCACTCTCTACTCTTTCCATTCCTTTTCTGCCCACCGACCCTGGAACTGTAGGTAATAATGCTTGGTTCCTGTCTTTCTTATCTTTCTTCAGTAGATAGTTTAAAAGTGTATATATGTGTGTCTATGTGTATACACATAAAATTTGAAAAATTATTTTCTTTTGGTGTCCTAGAAATGACTAAAAATTGAGACATCTCTGTTGTATGTTTGCCATCAAAATGTTGCCAATGCAGATGGAGACCTTTTATTATAAGAAATACCAATTCTTGGGCTGGGAGTTTGGCCTAGTGGTTAAAGTGCTTGCCTAGCATGCATGAAGACCTGGGTTCGATTCCTTGGTACCACATACATAGAAAAAAGCCAGAAATGGTGCTGAGGCTCAAGGGCTAGAGCTCTAGCCTTGAGAAAGTCCAAGGACAGTGCTCAGGCCCTGAGCTCAAGACCACGATTGGCAAAAAAAAAAAAAAAAAAAAAAAAAAGAAATACCAATTCTTGACATACCCTAAATAATCTGCATGCTTATACAGTTGCCTAAATGGACAGCTCTAAGTTAATGTTTCCACTCTGAGCATCTGCCACATGAAAAGACTTGGTCTATTTTTGATTACAGAATAAATGATGTCAACCTCTCTTCCTCCTTCTCATCCAACCAAGCAGTACTAAAAGCTCTATCTGCCCATGAGCCACCTAATTGAGAACTGTAGACTGGAAGCATAAAAATAAACTGACAAGCAATCATGTTAACATTTATAAACTTAATAGGAGATTATTTATTACCCTGAGTAGGGTTACCAGGATTCTTCATAGAATCTTACTGGATGTTATTTGGGTAGATGGTCTCATATTGTCTTAGGAAAGGATGGAATCATATTCAATTTATCCCTTTCTATGGCAAGTGAGATTTTGTTGATGTTTGTCAATTGTGGAGCTTGAACACTGGGGCTGGGCATTGTTCCTGAACTCTTCAGCTCAAGGCTAGCACTCTACCACCTGAGCCACAGCACCACTTCTGTTTTTCTGGTGGTTAATTGGAGATAAGAGTCTCACAGACTTGGGGCCGGGAATTTGGTCTTGTGGTAGAGTGCTTGCCTATCATACACGAAGACCTGGATTCGATTCCTCAGTACCACATACGTAGAAAAAGCTGGAAGTAGTGTTGTGGCTTGATCTAGCCTTGAGAAAAGCCAGAGGATAGTGCTCACGCTCTGAATTCAAGCCCCACAAGTAGAAAAAAAAATAAAGAGTCTCACAGACTTTAGTTCCCTGGGCTGGCTTTGAACCAGATCTCAGCCTTCTGAGTAGTTATAGACATGAGCCACTGATATCTGGGTAAGTGAGGTTTTGTTTTTGTTTTTAAAGTTCCTATCTTGATTTATTTTCCTTTAACATAGCAACAAATATAACCTTATATTTGTTGAAATTTAACTATTAAACACCCATAATGATACAACATTTTTGCAACCAACAGAACCAGATATTAGGAAAGGCATTTAATTTAAAGAATTAAAAATACTTTCTTGTGCATTAAATAACCCTTAACCATCATTTGCATGTAGCTTTGGATTACCATGTTTTCCAAATCGCAGTTGATGTTCACATACAAGTACTCTAAGATATTCTCCTCCAGTGATTAGAAGAAAACTTAGACACTCACACTAATTCATGTCTCTGGCAGAATTATTATTGGAGGTACTGAGAAGTGAAGACTTGCGAACGAACACTGAAGCCTTTTTATACTGTATGGGGACAATCAAATTCCTTTCTGGAAATCCCAGATTCCTTAATGAAATGATCAGCAAAGGTGCTGTGGAAATACTGCTGAACTTGATCAAGCAAATCAAGGACCATACTGGGCAACATGGCACGTGTCCGCCTAATTTGGACCACTTGTTAGTTCAGGTAAGTTTTGCTATAAAATGTTGGCTGTGTAGCTGCATGTCCATACCTCCTGCTTGATGATGCTAAGATATGAGGATCATGGTTGGAATCTAGCCAGAGCAGAAAAATCTGAGACTCCTATCTTTAATTAACCAGCAAGAAGCCAGAAGTAAACATGTGGTTCAAGTGGTAAAATATGAGCCTTAAGTGAAAAAGCCAAGAAAGAGCAGTACACACACACACACACACACACACACACACACACACACACACACACACACACACGGTTAGCTATGTAAAATAAGTCTTCCTGTTACCCCAAGTCTCAAGGATCCAGGATGCCAGCCACTGTCCCAGCCCTGTCCAGCATGTGCTAAGTGTCTGTGTGCCCTGTCCAACTAACTCATGGCTCTTTTAGAACCCTTCACATAGTGTATGGACATCTAGTTCCGTTGCCTCCCAAACAAGGCAAGTCTGAATGAAAGAGTTGCAACTCACTGCCAAAGAGTTGAGTGCTTAGAGTTTGGAAATGAGTATTGCCTCAGATTGTTTAGGATGATTGGTTTCTAAGGATGTGCCTCTTCTACCTACCATGAGAAGCAGAAGTGAATGACACCTGGGGAGAAGGGGACCCAGAGTGTGTAAATGATATGCAGGGAACAAAGCTAGATACATTTAATATGACCAGAGCAAGAAGGAAAATTTTGTCATGTGTTGGAGTTTTATTACTGCTTTTGTGACAGATTAAATTTCATAGTTCAATTATTTTCACTGGAGCTGGTCTGGCTCTCATATTCTCTTTTAGATGAGATTTTACTCTTAATAGCATTTGTGTATAGAATAATAGCATTCTTGATATAATAATTCATGCTATTTGAAATGCGCTTGTCAATTAATGGTGATTGATTGAGCATTTGGAGTGCTCTAAGCCATTAGAAAAATGTTAAAAATTAGATTTACACTCTGACTTCAAGATGCTTAAAAATATTTATGAGGATTATTAATGTTGGATTTTGGTCTTTCTCTATTTTAAAGAAGATGGTAAAAATCTCTTGTGTTCATGGACGATGCAAGCTTCTACTGGTGTGCTGCTTTGACCAGGAAAATTTAAGAAATAGTATTCTCGAGCTGCCAGTGTCTTGAACCATATTCAAGTTTTTCTTTATTAACAATTGTTATTTCTCATTCTATAATGATTATCATTTCTATTAAAAAGTAAGAGAGGAGCCGGGAGTTTAGCCTAGTGGTAGAGTGCTTGCCTAGCATGCACAAAGACCTGAGTTCGATTCCTTGGTACCACATACATAGAAAAAAGCCAGAAGTGGTGCTGTGGCTCAAGTGGTAGAGCTCTAGTCTTGAGAATGCCCAGGACAGTGCGGCTCTGAGTTCAAGACCCAGGACTGGCAAAAAAAAAAAAAGTAAACCCTTTTTGTTTTCTTTATAGTCAACTCTTTTGTATTTGAAGTCCTTCCTTCCTTCCTTCCTTCCTTCCTTCCTTCCTTCCTTCCTTCCTTCCTTCCTTCCTTCCTTCCTTCCTTCCTCCTCCCTCCCTCCTTTCCTTTTTTCTGCCTGTTAACTTTTCAGTGCTGAGAACATAACTCTAAGCTAACAGTTCCACCTCACAGTCCAATTTACTTGTTTTGAATCCAATCCTTGGAGAAACGTCTACTCTCCCTGCTTTTAATAGACCATTTTGGAAGTTAAGAGCATCGTGTCAGAGCATGTTTGGCTTGAGCTCCTTTCCTCTCATCCTGTTCCATCTCTGGCTCCAAGCCTTCAAGCACCAACTCAGAGACTCACCCCATCCCAAGTCCTTGTCCCACTCCCTCCCCTGGATCCCTGGATCCCATAGTCCACTTTGCTCCTCAGTTTATTTTCTTAAAGGTCAGTTTTCCTACCCTCTCAGGTCTAGCTCTATTCCTTCATTCTGGTTTTATAATTTCTGGAAAACAAGACTATTGGAGACTTGATAGTTATACAACAACAGCAACAACAAAGGAGATACTTCTTCTGAAGGGTTGACTAGGAGGCAGCAAGTGAGAATTTCTCTTGGTTTTGACTGAGTAGACATTGACATAGCATGGTATGTTCAGATCTGGTGTGTTTGGGGAGTTTGAACTGGCCCATATCCTCATGGGAGACAGGAGCTATATATCACCTCATAAACTTCCTCCTGCCTCTCCCCAGGAATCTCCACACTCCTGCCACCCAAAAGAGAAGGAGTTTTCTGATCTCTTCCACCACACAGAAAGCTCTTCCTGTTCTACCACATAATGCAAGTAGAGTTACAGTGTGTGCTTTTGTGGCTGGCCCTTTTTATAAGCTTTTACTTCGAGCTAAGTATAAATTCACAAAATGTCACAAAAATAGTACAGAGGTCTCATGACGATCCCATCATGGTTCCACCTTACATAACTCCAGGAGTTATCAAAACCAAGAAATAAATATGGAAAGAATAAAGTTAATACAAGTACAGTCTCATATCTTTTGCTTAGTGAACTATTCCTGGGATTGGATGATCACAGTGCATGGCATTAGTTACTGGTTACCAAGCTTGCTAATTTTCTCATGACACAAAAGTGTTAATGATGTGTTTATTGATTGGAAAGAAGCGACTATTTCCTGCTCAGGAGCTGCCCTTCCTATAACGAAATGCCAAACTAAGCAGCAAACCTAACTAGTCCCTGATGGTTCATGCCTGTCGTCCTAGCTACTTCAGGATGCTGAGATCTGAAGATCACAATTCAGAGCTTGCCCAGGCATATAAAAAAGTCTGCAAGATTCTTATCACCAGTTAACCAATAAAAAAACAGAAGTGGAGCTGTGGCTCAAGAGCTCTTGAGGCCATGAGTTCAAGCCTCAGTACTAGCACAGTAACAAAAACAAACCCTAATCAATCACTCACTTGTCATGGGAGAGTAGGCATTCAGAACCCAAGCTGTGCCTTCTCCCTTCTAACCCCTTTCTAACACCCAGATTCTCCATCCACAACAGATCTGAAGTGATGGGTAGACTCAGAGCCCTAAGCATGTAGTGCCTTGGGGGTGAACTTGGAAGGGATATGGAGATAGAGAAGTTGTAACTGAGGTTCAAGGATGTCAGGGTCAGCCTGTTTTCCAATCTTGAGTCCTCAAATGTCATTTACTCACCCCATCACAGGTTCTGTCTCTCCCTGGAGAGACAGAAGAAAGCACCCTACAAGAGGAAGGGAGAGGAGAGAGCAGGAAGGGCTGGGATGTGATGCTTAATTAATCCCCACTCACCAATCAGGAACTGAGGGGTGGATTATGCTAATGATGTCTCTTCACAGCTAGGAAGATCAAACATAGGAAATAGATCTCCCTGCCAGTTTCCAAAGGGAGCCTTTACTTTTCATCACTGGTCTGCTCAGCCTCCTCTCTTTACTGTACTGGGGATGTTATTCATTGTACAGTGAATAAATATCACTAACTTTAAATGAATAGTTGTAAACATCTATGTGATTAAAGTTTGGTTGCTATTTGCTTATTTTTTGTATATTTTCTTGTAGTGCTGGGAGTTCAATGCTGGGCGTCACACATGCTAGATAAGTGTTCTACTCCTGGGCTACATCCCAAACTCCTATTGATTGTGTGTGTGTGTATGTGTGTGTGTGTGTGTGTGTGTGTGTGTGTGCGCACACGCATGCATGCGCCAGACTTGAAAATTCAGGTCCCATGCTCTTGATCTTGTTTTTGCTAAAGCTAGCATTCTGCCATTTGAGCCACAGCTCCACTTCTGTTTTTGTTTTTGTTTTTTGACTATTGTTGTTGTGGTTTGGAGCTAAGAGTCTCTCAGTTTTGTCTGCTCAGCCTGACTTTGAACCAGGATCCTCAGATCCTAACCACTTGAGTAGGAAGAATTACTGGCAGGAGCCACCAAGCAGCACCTTGATAGATCTTATAATTCCTCCTTACATCCCTTTTCCTGCTTTTGCTCACACTGATGTTCTACACGGTTTATATGGTATTCAAGATTGTTTCTGTATTAAAATACATAGTACCGCAATTAGAAGAATTAGCTTTCTCCTAGTTTTACTAATGTAGCTGGCATATAGGCAGAACATAAAGAGAACAATGAACAAGCAAATGTTAGAGGCTCAAAGCAGGACATGCGGCTTGAGGCCGGCACCACTTCCTGCTGAAGTAGAACACCCACAGTCTGCAATGTGCCAGGTACCAAATACAACCAAAAATTACAAATGAATAATGCTTTCATAGCATATATCTTAGTAAATTACAATTAAAAAACCAATTGGGCATTTTGGATACCAGGCGTTTCATGCATGCAGAATGGCACTAATCCTAGGCGAGGTGATATGAAACTTCTTGGGTTACCACATTGGCTGAGATTTGGGCACATATGTGGTCTCATTTGGGCACAGATCCAAACAACTGAAACTTGCTTTTCATACTAGAAGGAGATGGTTTCACTGAGGTTGGAAAATGGAGTGGCTTTGGTTTTCAATCATTTGACACTGCGGTCTCTGGCGGCTATATTTCTTTTCTCACATAATCAGTGGAAAGTGAACCATCCTGCATTGGCAGTTCAGTTGAAATAAAGCCCCGAGGAGTTTGGTTATAGCTGTTCCAGATGATGGAGAAATAAATGTGTTTAGATGCAAATATGAAATCCAGCATGAGAAGCAGCAGAGAAGGAGTCAGAAGGAGTCAGAACAGCAGCGTCTTTGTGAACTTGCTTTCTGAGTCCATTCTTTCATCTCCAGTTTTGGGGGTATATTCATGCCTTTCCTGTCTGTATTTTTACCTTGTCTCATTCTACTCAGCTTTCTCTATTTTTCCCTGAGAAATTCATTAGTCCAAGCATTCAGCACTTCTCCCTCTTAGCATGGCAGTCAGAGCGGAGGCTCATGGTGATTGGAGGCTGCTCTCCAAGGAGGAAACCTTCATCGCTGGACCTGCTGAGTAGACTCTTCCAGACCATTTTTGTCTCAAGGTGTTCAGTACTGGTTGCCCAAGACTTCTGCCAGGCCCTTGAACTTTTTTTTTCCAGTTGGTTCTAGGCATGATTGCTGGGCTATTTTGCTCAAGCTAGCACTCTACCACTTTGAGCCACAGTGCCACTTTGGGTTTTTCTAGTGATACACTGAAGATACAAATCTCATGGACTCTTCTTCCTAGGCTAGCTTTGAACCACAATCCTCAGATCTCAGCCTCCAGAGTAGCTAGTATTACAGATGTGAGCCACCAACACCCAGCAATTTTATTTTTTTATTGTACTTTTTCTGTCTTCTTTTTTTTTTTTTTTTTTTTTGGTACTAAGGTCAAACCCAGGACATTGTACTTGTTAGGCCATTACTTTGCCACTGAGCTAGCTAGACTTGTAAGTCTGAAAAACATTACCATCTGATTTGTTAGGGTTTCTTGAAGGGAAAATTCTTCATTGTCCCCCCACCCCCCTCTCTCTCTCTCTTTGTTGGTCATGGGGCTTGAACTTGGCCTGGATGCTGTCCCTGAGCTCTTCAGTGCAAAGCTACTGTCCTACCCCTTGAGCCACAGTGCCACTTCTCATTTTCTAGAGGTTAATTGGAGATAAGAGTATCAGGTTGGGCTGAGAGTTTGGCCTAGTGGTAGAGTGCTTGCCTAGCATGCACAAAGACCGGGTTTGATTCCTCAGTACCACATATATAGAAAAAAGGCCAGAAGTGGTGCTATGGTTCAAGTGGCAGAGTTCTAGCCTTGAGAAAGCCCAAGGACAGTACTCAGGCCCTGAGCTCAAGGCCCAGGACTGGCAAAAAAAAAAAGTCTCAGGTCCTTTGTGCTTGAGCTGGCTGGCTTTGAACCTTGATCCTCAGATCTCAGCCTCTTTGAGTAACTAGGATTACAAGCATAAGCCTCTGTGCCCCTCTGTCTCTTCTCTTTTTCATCTTCCTCTTCTCCACTGCCATATTCTATCCCCTCTGAGCTTCAGCCAATCACGTAGTTTATTGCTGTGTGAGCAGTTGGGAAAAGAAGTGCTGTGTAGACTAAAGAGGTTTGCCATGAGAAGTGGGGAGCATGAAATCAGTGAAGATGCTGGGTGCCTGTGCCACCTGCCTATAATCCTAGCTACTTAGGAGGCTGAGATCTAAGGTTCATCTCCAAAACTAGCCCAGGCAGGAAAGTGCATCAAACCCTTATCTCCAACTAACCTCCAGAAAGCTGGAAGTTACCAGTGTAGATCACATGGCAAAGTAGTAGCTTTGAGCAAAATAGCTAAGGGTCAGTGAATTCAAATCTCACAACTAATATAAAAACAAAGCAAAACAAAACGAGAAAGGACCCTTTAGGACATGAATGTTGCCTCCTAGTCCTCTGTTAGATTTTAAGGCAGATGGTTCTTAGTCTCAAAAGAGAAAGAAGTAAGGAGCAAGTTTATTAAGGCAAAGCAAAGTGAAAGCAAAGCAAAAATTTTACCTTCCTGATGAGATGGGAGCCGGGAGGGGGTGGAGGACAGATTCAGGAAGGAGCAGCTTGGTTTGAGGGTCCTAAGACTTAGAGCCTTCATTGGAGCTGCAGACTTGTAGCTGTATTTGGTCATTTCGGGAAAAGTAGGTTATATATCATTAACTACTGGAGATTTGACTGAACATCACCAACTCCTCTCACACAGCAGGGGAGGGAGTCTGACCTGGTGTGGTCAGGCCAAAGGCTGTCACTTTCCATAGGCTGAGAGAGCTGCAGGTTGCCAAAAGCCCACTGTATACATCCCGAATCCTTCTGTCATGTCATCAACACACAAAGTGATTTTTTTGTCTGTACTTAAGCCATCCTTCTTAAGACATTGGGTTTTGAAGTCCTTGCTTAAGTCTTATCGCACTGGTATGATGGAGGAGGCACTGGAGCAGGAACACTGGGTTTCCAGAAACCTCTGCAGCGGCCACAAGCAACTTGTGTGGGGGGGGAGGGGAGGCAAGGAGATCATCTGAACAAAGAGAGACTGAGGTCTAGTTAAGAGGTGAAGTTGCAGAGGTCTGGTGCTGGAGAGAAGACAGGGACAGGCAATCAGTCAGGTGTGGAAGGAGAAGGTGAGGTGGTGTTTGGACTCTGAGAAGGAGCTGCTGCCTTGAATGAAATAAAATGGAATAAACACACAGGGCCAGTATCCTTCAGAAAGTTCATTTTTCTTTCATCCAGAATTATTTTCTTAATCTGCTCTTTTAAAAGCATCATAAAGCCCTTTTGTCTTTCTCTTGCCCGCCCCCTCCCCTTACCAGTACTGCATAGAACTATGAAGGACTGATTTGTGCTAGGCAGGAGGGTATTGGCCCTGTTTTGCACTGGTGTTAGGATGGGGTCTCGCTTCCCACCAGGGGGCGCACCTGAGCTGTGATCCTGTCTTTAGCCTTGGGACACTTGTGGGCTCACAGCATGCTGACCAACTTTCCCCTCCAGAAGGAGTCACAGACTTCTCTACCAAGGCCCGTCAGCTTGGAACATTGATCCTCCCATCTCAGTCTGACAAGTGTGAGCCACCCTGCACCTGGCTTCTAAATTGTTCCCTTGGACAAAGGCTGAAGTTGATAGCTTTCCTGCTTAATTACAAAAATAAAAAAAAAAGTAGCACAAACATATAAAATCTCAATTCTTGTCTCTTTGAAAGACAATGGGACTAAAAGAAAAACATTACATATCCCATGGTCACATCATTATGTACTGCTACTTTTCATTTCATGTGGCCAGGCCCATATTCTACCATGAGAGAACCACAGGGGTTTGGTTTTCCTACTGATGACGTGGAGTGACGGGGTGATGGGGTGAACTGTGGTGTGCAGCCTGGCATGGCTGTATCCTCCAGCCTAAATAAAGGAAAACACAGGGTGCTCTAATGGTAGAATGCTCACCTAGCATACATAAAGCCCTGGGCTCCATTCCTCGATGCCATATACAGAGAAAAAGCCAGAAGTGGCTCAGTGGCTCAAGTGGCAGAATGCTACCCTTGAGCAAAAAGTGTCTAAGGACAGTGCCCAGGTCCTGAGTTGAAGCCCCAGGACTGGCAATAACAACAACAAAAACAACAATACCAACACGATGTCTAGGGAAGAGGGGAAGTGGGATAGGGGAGGGTGGTAGAGGGATGGGGTTGTTCAGGATGCATTGTATGCATGTGCACCCAGGCCTCTTAATACAG
The DNA here is from genome assembly GCF_031878675.1 of Megascapheus bottae. Taxonomy (NCBI): domain Eukaryota; kingdom Metazoa; phylum Chordata; class Mammalia; order Rodentia; family Geomyidae; genus Megascapheus; species Megascapheus bottae. The sequence continues at coordinate 39,035,463 of NC_143516.1, read as the reverse complement.
CTACTATATATGCCGAGCCAGGTGCTGGTGGCTCACGCCTGTAATCCTAACTACTCAGAAGGCTGAGATCTGAGGATCATAGTTCAAAGTGAGCTTAGGCACAAAAGTCCTTGAGACTCTTATCTCCAAAAAACTACCAGAAAACCAGATGTGGTGCTGTGGCTCAAGTGGTAGAATGCTAGCCTTGAGCCCAGAGTTCAAGCCACACAACCCCCCAGAAAGAAAAGTATAAATATAAATATATATATGTATTTATGCATAAAAAGAAACCTTCATAACTTGACACATGTACTTGCTTTTACCATAGATCACTGCTACACTGAGAAACTTGGTTGATTCATCATTAGCAAGAAATAAGATCCTCAATGCTTGTGCCCTTCCCCTGCTCTGCACGGTGCTCGGACAGTACATAGGTGACAAGGACATATGTACTAATATTGCCAGAATATTCAGGTAGGTAGCTGGCAGACATGCTGACGCCTGACAGAAATGCTAATACTTATCTTTGGGGTTCTTTTGAGTAACTGACTAGAAATTTTTTTGTCAGTCCTGGGGTTTGAACTCAGGGCCTAGGCACTGTCCTTGAGCTTTCTTAAGGCTAGCACTCTACCACGTGAGCCACAGCACCACTTCTTCCTTTTACTGTGTATGAGATACTGAGGGATCAAACCCAGGGCCTCAGGCACGCTAGGCAAGTGTTCTACCACTACACTAGTTTCCCGGCCCCATAATTCATGTTCTTTAATAAATGATACATCTAGTCATAGTTCTTCTACTTGGTTCAGTTTCAAAAAATGTATTTTTATAGAAACATATTTTCTAAGTTTCCAAACAGTATTACATTCCATTGCCAGCACTAAGGAGGCTGTGGCAGGAGCATAGAAAGTATCGGGAAACCCTATGCTACATAGCCAAAGCTTGTCTTTAAAAAAAAAAAACAGTAAATAAAAGCTGGGCACCAACTAAAGTAGAGAGACAGCCAACCAACTGGGAAAAGATATTTACCAATAATACATCAGACAAATGCTTAATATCCAGTATCTACAGGGAACTCAAGAAACTAATGCCCCCCAAACCCAACAAACCATTCACTAAATGTGCAAGGGAACTAAAGAGAGATTTATCAAAAGAAGAGGTTAAAATGGCAGAAAAGCATATGAGAAAACGCTCATCATCCGTGGTCATAAAAGGAAATACAAATAAAAACAACCCTAAGGACCTCCAGGATAGTGAAACAAAAGCTATATAATGAATGATTGTTGTCCTTAATGTACTATGTTGTCTCTCATCTCCTTTGCTGTCCCTTGGTTATCTCATATTGGTATAGTATCTCACTTTGTTATCTGATATATTGAACTTATTTGTATTTGGATATTTGAAATTTGATAGGGAAGGGGGGAAAACCAAGACGGGTGGGGGGTGTGGGGGGGGAGGGAAACGGGTACCAAGACATGTGAAAGGGTATCAATGTATGTGAATTAATGCACCTTCTATCTGGCAAATATCATGTAACCCTTTTACTAATTACAATAAAAAAAAAGAGTTGAAAAAAAAAAAAAACAACCCTAAGATACCACTTTACCCCAACAAGAATGGCCAAGATTCTGAACTCAGACAATGACAGATGCTGGCAGGGTTGTGGAGAAAAAGGAACCCTACTACACTGCTGGTGGGATTGTAAACTAGTTCAACCACTCTGGAAAGCAGTGTGGAGGTTTTCTTAAAGAACTGAAAATAGACCTTCCCTACGATCCCGCCATACCACTCCTGGGCATCTATCCTGAACATCATAACCCAGGATAAGGACACCTGCTCAGCTGTGTTCATCTCTGCACTATTCATAATAGCCAGGTGATGAAAACAATCCAGATGCCCTACTGCAGATGAATGGATACAGAAAATGTGATATATATATATATATATATATATATACACACACATACATACATACAATGGAATTATACGTAGCCAACAGACAAGATAAAATAATGGCATTTGCAGGAAAGAGGATGAATCTAGAGCAAATCATGTTGAGTGAGACAAGTCAAGACCAAAGGAACAAAAGGCACATGGTATCCTTAATATGTGACTATTAGATCCAAACAGTGCAAGAGCGAGGACTCAATATTTGCGTACCCAATGCTATGGACATGGTACTGGAAATATAAACACAACTACATAGTCATAAAAATTTATGACTCGACAGACATAATGTTTTATTACATAGATTAATATGTTTATATGACAGCCTAATTCTGATTATGTTCTAAAATCTAAGTGCCAGTGTTTGTTAAATATGTCATTTAAAATATGATGTAAAATCAATGTTAATAAATTCTTTAATACAAAAAAGTGGGCACCAGTGGCTCATGCTATAATCCTAGCTATTCAGGAGGCTGAGATCTGAGGATCATGGTTCAAATCCAGCTTGAGCAAGAAAGCCCCTGAGACCCTGATCTCCAATTAATCACCCCTCCACCCCAAAAAGAACCCTAGGAGTGGTGCTGTGGCTTAAAGTGGTAGAGCACTAGCCTTGAGCAAAAAAGAGCTCAGAGACAGCACCCAAGCCCTGAGTTCAAACTCCACACCAAGAAAAAGAAAGTAACTAAAGTAGCCCAGATGTTCTCATATTATTGTTTCAATCTCTTTTGTATTTTTTTTTCTACTGTGCCTGTCCTGAGGCTTGAACTCAGGGTCTTGACACTGTGGTCTCTGAGTTTTAAGCTCAAGGATAACAAACTACCATTTGAGCCACAACTTTTTGGTGGTTAACTAGACTTAAGCAGCTCAAAGTCTTACCTACGAGGGCTGTCTCAAAACCTTGATCCTCAGATCTCAGTCTTTTGAGTAGTGAGGATTACAGGTGTGAGCTGCTGGCACCTGGCTCTGGTATTTTTGTGTTCTCTTTTATTTATTTTTCATGTAATACTCTGTGCTGGACAATATTCTAGATACTTTGCAAATATTAACTCATTTAATCCATATAACAGTTTTTTAAGATTAGTATCATCTTGGTTTGACATATGCAGAAACTGAGACATACAGTACTTTAGTAGTTTTCCTAAGATTACACAGTAAGCCAGAGAGCTACCATTCAAACTCCACATTGTGACTTCAGAATTCCTCCTCCTCCTCCCCCTCCCCCTCCTCCTCCTCCCCCTCCTCCTCTCCCTCCTCCTCCTCCTCCTTCTTTTTTGTCATGGGGCTTGGACTCTGGGTCTGGGCGCTGTACCTGAGCTCTTCAGCTCAAGGCTACCACCCTACCCCTTGAGCCTCAGTGCCACTTCTGGTTTCTTGGTGGTTAATTGGAGATAAGAGTCCCATGGACTTTAATGCCTGGGCTGGCTTTGAACCACAATCCTTACACCTCAGCCTCCTGAGTAGCTAGGATTATAGGCGTGAACCACCAGCCTGGCTAAGAATCCATTCCTTTAATCACTATGTTCACGTCCTTTGGATACTGATTTTCATTCCTAATTTGGATTATTTATGAAGACTCTATCTTCTTAAAAACTCTTACTGGGGCTGGGAGTTTGGCCTAGTGTGTCTGGGAGCGGTCCTGGTGGAAGAGTGCTTCCCTAGCATGCATGAAGACCAGGGTCTGATTCCTTGTTAACACACACATAGAAAAGGCCAGAAGTGGTGCTGTGGCTCAAGTGGTAGAGCACTAGGCCTTGAAAAAGCCCAACAACAGTGCTTATGCCCTGAGTTCAAGTCCCAGGACTGACAAAACAAAAAACAAAAACAAAAAACTCTTACCAAAACTTTCCAGTTTTGTTAGGTTTTTCAAAGAACCAACAGACATAAACTTCATTGTGTGTCTGTTTTATATTTTATTTCTTCAGTTCTTATCCCTATTACTTTCTTCTATTCTCTGAGAGTATTTTATATTTTCCTTCTATCTTCTTTAGTTAGAAACTCCTTTTTTTTTTGGTCTTCTTAAGGCTATAAATTTTCCTCTATTTTGGCACTGGTGACTCATATCTATAATCCTAGCTTCTCAGGAGGCTGAAATCTAAGGATCACGGTTCAAAGCCAACCTGGGCAAAAAATCCTGGTGAGACTCTTATCTCCAGCTAACCACTCAAAAACTGGAAGTGACACTGTGGCTCAAAGTAATAGAGCACTGGCCTTGAGCAGATAAGCTCAGGAACAGAGCCCAGGCCCTGAATTATTCAAGCTACACAACCAAGCAAAAAAAAAGAAAAAAAAAAAAACCTCTAAAAATTGCTTTAGCTGTGTCCTATAAATTTTCCTTTGAAGCCTTTTTGTTATTCAGATGAAGTATTTTAGACTTTTCTTATTTCCTGACCCATAAATGTGTTTTCAATTTTCTAAAGTATATTTTAAAATAATTTCTAATTGGTATCTAGTTACTTTTTATTTATTTACTGAAATAGTTTCTCACTATGTCGTTCAGGTTAATTTCAAGCTCCTGAACTTAAGACATCTTCCAAGCTGAGGAAGATCAGTTCTCTGAAAATTTACAGAGGCCTATTTGTGCCTGCCACATGGTCAGCTTTTAAAGATATTTGGGATCTTTTACCTATTATCTATTAATTAATAAAAATGGATGGGCATCTCCTTATTTGATATGGCCTGTCGGTATTGCCTTTGGGTTTAGTTTCTTTGCCTACTCTTGAAATTCTGAAACTGTTTGTCCTAATGATCATTTCTTCTGAAACTTGGGTAGCATGGCTAGCATGCTATGTTAGAACAGTTTCTGCTGGGACATGGCTCAAGCGGTAGAGCACCTGTCAGGCAAGTAAGTATAAAGTGACTACTTCCACTGAAAACAAAAAGTTTTCCATTTCCTTCTGATAAGGTTGGGAATTCATTGTCATCTAATCAGATATTATGTAAATTTCTTAGCTTCTGTTTTCTGGGCTGTGTGGGGTAGTGTGAATTTACATCATCAAATGTATTATAGTCTTAAAGGTTCTGTTTTTCAAGGGATGCCACCAACACCATTGCCAAATTCATGGCTTGTTAGGCAGGTACTTTCCCACTGAGTTAAGGCCCCATCCCACAAAGTTTTTCTTCGTTTGTTTGTTTGATTGGTTGATTGATTGTTTCTGCAGGAATCAAAGCCACAGCCTTGTACATGCTAGGCAAGCTCTCTGCCACTGAGCTACACCCCCAGCCACAAATGATTTTTATTTGGAATTTTCTTATCTACCCTCCCCACTCACCACTCCCAGAATCCTCAGTTGACACCAAGCCTCTACAGTCTCTCTAAACTGGAATGTCATATTTCCTCACCCCTTTTCATGAACTGGGCAATGCTTTGAAGTCTCATATTAAATCATACTGTGTTATTTGAATACTGTAGAAAAATAACCTTTTATTTTCTCATTTGGCATTTTGGCAGCAAGCTAACATCTTACCGTGACTGCTGTGCAGCCCTGGCCAGCTATTCCAGATGCTATGCCTTGTTTCTGACTCTATTAGACACACACCAGAAGAAGCAGGTCAGTTCCCCCGGACTTAACATTTGGGCATCTCCAGTGGGTTGTCTTGGCACTCATGCAAGCCCCTTTTGGTTGATTTTATGTTTTTGTTTTTTGGTTTGGGTCGGTTGTTGAGCCCGGGCACTGTCCCTGAGCTCTTCAGCTCAAGGCTAGCATTCTACTACTTGAGCCACAGTGCCACTTCTGGTTTTCTAGTGGTTAATTGGAGATAAGAGTCTCACAGATTTGCCAGGCATGGTGGCTCACACATGTAATCCTAGCTACTCAGGAGGCTGAAATCTGAGGATCAAGGTTCAAAGCCAGCCCAGCACAAAAGGACCTGAGACTCTTATCTCCAATTAACCTCTAGAAAACAGGAAGTGGGGCTTGGCTCAAGGGTAGGGTGGTAGTCTTGAGCTGAAGAGCTCAAGGACAGTACCTAGGCCAGTACAAGCCCCATGACCCACAAAAAAAAAAAGTCTCACATATTTTCCTGCCCAGGCTGGCTTTGAACTGCGATCAACCGATACAGATGTGAGCCACCAGCACCCGAACGATTTTATGCTTTATAACCATGGTGGTGAAAATCCCAGTCTGGTAGTGTTAGTAGAAGTTACTATTGGATGTGAATGGCTTGGCCAGCATGCAGTTAGCTCCTGAGGTCCAACCTGAAGTGGTTCTGGGCTGGAGATGTCCTAGTATCCAGTCCTGATTTAGGGTAGAGGGTGACTGTAAGTGTTGTTCCTCCTGGTGATCCATGGACCATCTACATGAGTGCAAACAAATGCACTGTGATCCCTAAGAACTGGAATGTAGACAAGCATCAAAACCTCAGCAGTATATCCATGACCATTATCACTTCATTATTGTTAAGAAAAACTAGCCAGGCAGCGCTCTTGGCTCACACCTGCAATCTTGGCTCCTCTGGAGGCTGAGATCTGAGGATTGCTGTTTGAAACCAGACCAGACAAGAAAGTCTGTGTGAGATTCTTATCTCCAACTAACCACCAAATAAGTCAGAAGTAGAGCCATAATGTAGTGGTAGAATCCTAGTTTTGAACACAGAAGCTCAGGGACAGTGCCTAGGTCCTGAGTTCAGGCATTAGGACCAGCACAAAAAAGAAAGGAAAGGAGAAGAAAGAAAAGAAAAGAAAGGAAGGAAGAGGGGAGAGAGAGAGAGAGAAGAAAAGAAAGGGGAGGGGAAAAGGGAGGGGAGGGGGGAGGGGAGGGGAGAGGGGAAGGGAGAGGAGGGGGGAGGGGGGAGGGCTGGGGAGGGGAGGGGAGGGGCAGGGGGAGGGGAGGGGAGGAGAGGAGAGGAGAGGAGAGGAGAGGAGAGAGGAGAAAGGCCATCTAAAAACTTACACAGGAGGCGTGAAGTGGAAGGAGGCATGCATGTTCTGACAAAGTTGTGGGGGGAGCAGGATACTGATTAATAGCCTGAAGTTTTGATTCTCTAAAAGCTCTCCATGTTTGAATTTGCTATTTATTACTTGATAGAAAGCAAACACCACTGTGAAGTTACATATTAACATGTAGATTTCTAGAGTTATGATTTTATTGCTTTGTAAGTCCTTAGCCTGGTGGATATTCAACCTAGAAATCTTATCCTACTGTGTTTGTTGTTGTAGTGTGGTGGTGGTATCTTGGAGGCTTTTTTGTTGTTGTTGGTTTGTGTTGGGGCTAGCACTTGAACTCAGGACTTGGTACTATCTCTGAGCTTTCAGCTCATGGCTGTGCTCTACCTACCACCTGAGCCACAGTTGTACTTCACCTTTTTGGAGGTTAATTGGAGATAAAAAGTCCCATGGACTTTTCCACCTGAGTTGGCTTTGGACCTTGATCCTCAGATCTCAGCCTCCTGAGTAGCTAGGAGCCACTGACACCTCTCTCCCTAATGTTCTTTTTTTTTTTTTTTTTTTTTTGCCAGTCCTGGGCATGGGCCCAGGGCCTGAGCACTGTCCTGGGATTTTCTCAAGGCTAGGGCTCTACCACTTGAGCCACAGCACCACTTCTGACTTTTTTCTATGTATGTGGTACCGAGGAATCGAACCCAGGTCTTTGTGCATGTTAGGCAAGCACTCTACCACTAGGCCAAACTCCCGGCCCCCTAATGTTCTTTTAAATGCTTATAAATTTAAAATTCTGCAGTTGTTCTTGGAGCCAATTTTGTTATCATATTGATTTTCTCCCTAGTGAGATAGATAATATTAAATGGGTTGATTTTTATCTTTATTAATATGAGGCATATTTTTAATCTAAATTAAATTATACTTTGACTCTATTCTTTTGCTTATACAAAAGATTGAAATGTTACATGGTTTTATTTTTGTTTTGAGAGGCAAAAATATTTTATTTTACATGCAATTTGAGCCACATTTCCTTGACAAAACATTAGACATTTTTTTAGAAATGTCAGAGGTTTTCAGCCATCACTTCAATTTCTCTTGTAGTAAGAAAAGTACTAAGTTATATTTCCCTCAAAACCAAAATACTTTGGAGGAGCAGAGAGAGTTCAGACTACAAGGCGGTAATTATATGGCCCGACTACTTCCTAAAATCATAACCAAAAGCTCCCATAAATCCATGTCGAAGTATTTCTTCCATGGTTCTGCAAATGGTTAGTAGTTCAGCAGCATTCATTCCTAAGGTGGCTCAGACTTCGTCTTGAGAAACCTGAGTATCCTGGAGGGAAGAATGTAAAGTATGTAAAAATGCTTTGGAATCTGTAAAGTACCATTAAAATGTTTGCCCCCCAATATTCAAGTATTCTTCCTTCAGTGTTGACTTTCTTCTTCCTAGTTTGGAGGAGTAAATGAGGAAAATTTTTCCATACTTTTCACTTGGATGGGCTGCCATAAGCAACAGCATAACAGAAATCATAGCTTGTTTCCCTGGGTGCAGGTAGCTACTTAAGTGTGACTTGTTTATCTTCCTTTTCTTGGAATGAAAAAAAAAATCCAGAAATCCCATACCACACTGGAGGGAGGTGGGGGAGGGAGATATGGATTGATCTGCAGTGTTTAAAAACTTTTTACTTCGACTGAGATTGACCTTGACATTGAAGTTTAGAGCTTGATTTTTGAAATCTAATCAACCCCCCAGGAACTTAATTAAATAGAATTACTACTGCCTACAATAATTTTTGTTTCAGCTTTAGGAAATGTTTCTTCAAGATTAAATTGAGTTGTAGAAATATACTTTGGAGTCTTTATCATCCTTAATGTACACAGCTATCGGCAAATAATATCACAAAGAATTGAAGGCCATATCACTGTTTTGAGAGCCTGAAACTGCCTGTAAAGCATTGCCTTTAAATTCTGGGAACTACCTTTAGACTCTATGACTCTATTTTTTTTCTTTTCTTTTTTTTTCTGTTCCAAAGGAACTTACATGACTGTGAAAGAGCTCTAAAAACGTGGCCAGGAGCGTGGCCTAGGGGTAGTGTGCTAGGCAGCCAGCTCAAAGCCCTGGGTTCCATTCTCCAGAACTACATACACAGAAAAAGCCAGAAGTGGTGCTGTGGCTCAAGTGGCAGAAGGCTACCCTTGAGCAAAAAGTGTCCAAGGACAGTGCTCAGGCCCTGAGTTCAAGCCCCAGGACTGGCAAAAAATAAAAATAAAATGGCAAATAAAAAAGAGCTCTAAGCGCCTACTTTAAAAGAAAAATTAGATTGGCAAAAAAAGCAAAATTAGATTGGCAAAGCTAGGGGTTCTTTCATGAATTTATTTTTTTATTGTCGGGATAATGTATAGACATTCATCAAGTAATAGGTGCATTACTTCTCACACATTGATATTCCCGCTCATGTTTTTGTCCCCATTTCCTTCCCCCTCCCCCTCCCACAAAACTAGGGTTTTGAACAAGGATCTGTACATTCTAGGCTGGCACTCTACCACTTTAGCTATGCCTCCAACTCTGTTTCTTTCTTGTTATTTTGGAGATGGAGTCTAGCAAGCTTTTCTTCTCTGGATGGCTCTGAACCTCTATGCTCCAGGCCTCAGCCACCTGAGTAGCGAGGATTAAAGACATAAGCCACTGTAGTCTGGGGAAATAATCACCCTTCTCCTCCTCCTCCTCCTCCTCCCAAGGACACTAGATGGTTTTAGGTTTTGATTGTAACTGTGGTAGAGAAGCAAGTTTAACTTCCTCTGTGACAGATTACATATCTAATAAAATTAAACTAAAAGTCACATATTTGAACAAAAACATTGTTATGCAAACAGATACCTAAGTATAATATGTTTTTGAAAATGAAATCCTATATGTGTACTTCTATTCATAAGATTGTTATGATAAATCAAAAGCTCTGAACAATGAGAAATATTATCAAGGTAAGTCCAAGTACAAATGAAGACATTTCTCTAAATAACCAAATTCACTGAGCATCACTAATGAGTGAGTTTGGCCTAGTGGTAGAGTGCTTACCTAAGATGTACAAAGACTCTGGTTTGATTCCTCAGTACATAGAAAAAGCTGGAAGTGGTACGGTAGCAAAAGTGGTAGAGCTTTAGCCTTGAGAAAGCCCAAAGACAGTGTTCAGGCCCTGAGTTCAAGCTCTAGGACTGCCAAAAATAAATCACTAATGTGGGCCCAAGGAGGCAGCTCAGTGGTAGAACTGTGTTTCACATATGAGGGGCCATGAGTCCCATCTTTAGCACCAAAAGGAAACAAAAAGTTTTAAAACCAACTTTAATGTACATTATTCTGTATCTGTGTCCATCCTTGACATGTGATTGGACCCCAGATCCTATTTCCTGTTCTGTGGGACACTCTTTCTCCACAGATGCTGCCATTGGCTACTGCTTTGAGCCTCTAATGTCCTTCTGCCTGTCCACTGTTAACCCTGTATACAGTAGAGATAAACTGTACACTCCAATCTTCTAAAGAGGACTCAGCTTGTCACTAAGACTTGTGTTAAAATTAAACCTTTTTTAATGCAATAGTAGTATTTAATTCAAAAAATAGTAAGAAAGTGACATTGTCCAAAAAAAAATATACTCTTGGGCTGGGAGTTTGACCTAGTGGTTAAAGTGCTTGCCTAGCATGCACGAAGACCCTGGTTCGATTCCTTGGTACCACATATATAGAAAAAGCGGAAGTGGTGCTGAGGCTCAAGTGGTAGAGTTCTAGCCTTGAGAAAGTCCAAGAACAGTGCTCAGGCCCTGAGCTCAAGCCTAGGACTGGCAAAAAAGAAAAGAAAAGAAAAGAAAAGAAAAGAAAAGAAATATACTCTTTACCTGACATATAACTGTAACCCCTCTGTATGCCATCTTTATAATAACAATAAATTAAGTTAAAATTTTAAAAAATTAAACCTTTTTTTAGCCAGATACCAGTGGCTTATACCTATAATCCTACACTGAGATCTGAGAATCAGCATTTGAATCCAGCCTAGGTAGATGAACCCAAAGGACTGTTATCTCCAATTACCAGCAAAAATCCAGAACTGGTGAAGCACCAACCATAAGTGAAAAAGTAACTGAGTTCAAGACCCAATACTACATCCCCCCACCCTCCACACACACACACACACACACACACACACACACAGCTCTAGAGTGATCTCATCAGTCCAATCAGCTACACAGCTACACAGGAAACTGTGGCCAGTGACTTGTACAGTTTTGGGGTTGGGAGGGGCGGGTGGAATCCTGCTTAGAACCAGGTAGCGCCAGAGCCAACCTCTGTTGGGGAAGATAATATATTTCCTCCCCCTCTGCTTTCCATTAAAGGATAAAAGAAAAAAATGATATGAGAAACTACCAAAAGAGTCTTTCTTTCCTATTGTTTTATATTATTTAAGGTGAAATCTAATTTCAGCACATAAGAAGCTCTCTATTTGAATCTATTTAATCTGTCTGTAGTAAATTCATCAGGGGCAGATAGCTTTATTTTCTAGAACTGCACATTTACTTAGTAAAGCATTATTTTTCAGATTAGATTGTGGGTATTAAAGCAGTAAGATTTTTCTTTTTTTCTTTTGTCTTTCTTTCTTTCTTTCTTTCTTTCTTTCTTTCTTTCTTTCTTTCTTTCTTTCTTTCTTTTTGTTGTTGATGTGGGGATTGAACTCAGGGCCTGGGTGCTATCCCTGAGCTCTTCAGCTCAAGGCTTCCGCCCTATTTCTGCAAGACACAGCACCGCTTCCAGTTTTCTAGTGGTTAAGTGGAGATAAGAATCACACAGTCTTTAGTGCCTGGGTTGGCTTTGAACCTTGGCCCTCAGATCTCATCCTCCTGAGTAGCTAGGATTACCTGCATGAGCCACAGCACCTGGCTTAAGATTTCTTTTTTGTGTGTGGCTTTTTTTTTTTTTTGCCATAATCTTCCTAGGTAGCTCATTTTGGCCTTGAACTTGAATTCCTCCTGCCTCAGCCTCCTGAGTTCTGAGATTACAAGAGTGACCACCACAGATACAAATTTCGAATTGTTTTCTTGATTTAGATCCATGGCTGCTGTACTCGTTATCAGAATCACTTGGGGAGCTTTAGAAGTGCATGTTCTCAGGACCTGCCCTGGCAGATTCTGATCCAGGGCTGAGGTGTGGCCTAAGAACCTAGGTTACTAAGAACCTAGTATACTCCTCAGAGCACTGGGTTAGGAAACCTACCTATGTGTTACTAAGGTGGTTTCTTGAAACACTTTCCTCCACTATTGATAGCAGTGAGCTTCCCTCAAAACCTCAAGAGACTTTAACATCTTCTTCAGTCTGACTAAATAGGAAGCAAGTTGACAAGACCAAGTCAGGCATCCAGATAATTTCCCCCAGTAAATGGTGGGTAGGTTATTTTTGTTGTAGTTGATTGTTCTTGTTTTTGCAGTGCTAGAGATCTAACCAAGGACCTTCAGCTGGATAAGTGCTCTACCACTAAGCTGTACCCCAGCTAGAGAGGCAAATTTCTTAGCTAAAGAGAATAGTACATTAGACTAAACCCCAAATTATCTCATCTGAGACCATATTCAAGGAGGAATGAACAGAGGCCCTGGGGCTGCCTGCCTAGGACAGGAGAGGGCATGCTGAACACAGCCATCAAGTTTAAAATAACCACCAGTACCAAGTATGACAGCGCATGCCTATAATTTCAACTCTTGGGAGGCTGAGGCAGTATTTCTGTAAATGTGATATTCTGATCTGAAAAAAAAAAGTGCAGCATAGGCCCACATCTAAAAAAAGTTTACAACAAATAAAGTTTGCAACAAATAAACTTGCGAGTGCTGAGTTCGTTAGCACAGTTTATTCTGCCCCCTTGCCCACAGCCCTCCATTCGTGGGTCTCAGTCTGCATGTGCTGGTGATTGTTTTGTGACTGATCCTTGTGTCTAGTGAGAGAATTCCAGCTAGACCCAAAGTGTTGTGAAAGTGATAGGAAAGTTTATTAGGAAAGAAATCTGGCAAAGTAAGGAGACTGTTACACAGTGTGATCCCACGGGAAGATGATACCTCCGTTCTTCTTGTAACCATCTTCAAGATGCAGTGTCCTGAGCATTAGGTGTAGACACAGGAAGAATGAAGGGCAGGGGACAAAGGTGTGCACAGTTACAAGAGTCCCAGCTACTGGTTTGGTGTGATTGGTTCTAGAGAAGTCACTGCTGTCTTCTCTAGACAGGAGCAACCTGGTTTCCACCAGCTGATGTCTCCGGCTCCAGGGAGCACTCTAGTCCTCAGTTGGGGGTGACCCGGTCCTGTAAGGCTCTGCTTTAGGGATAGTTTCAGTCTTTAATCATATAGATGTTACTCTGTCTCTTCTGGAGCCAAGGGCGATTGTAGAGTGACCATGGAGAGAACAGCTTAGGACAATGACAAACACAAAATGGAGTACAGATACCAGGCTTTTTGCCTTGCTTCTAGTTAACTCATGGCAATAAAAAGAATTGAAGTAACCTGTTACGAGTAAACTGAAAGTGTGTTGTCTCTAGGGTCAGAACACACCATGTGCCTTTGGGGTTTGAGTACTCATTGGAATTGCCTGGGAGAAATTCCTGTGCTAGGTCCAGTCTACAAGATGGAGGTGCGACGTGTGAGACTAGAGACTTACTTACGGTATCTTCTCTCAGAGATTTTGTCATGTCCTCCTCCATTCTGAGTTCCCTCTGCATTTCCCCATTGTTCATGGTTGGCTGTTATTGGTCAGCGTTTCTGGCTCACCCACAGTCTCCATGAAGAAGAATCTGCTCCCAGTTTTTTTTAGAATGGGCTTCTGTGGAGAGAACTAGACACTTTCACAGGAAGTTTCATTGGCTTCCATCTATGTAGCTCATTTGTCCAAACTCCATGTCACAACAAATGACTCCAGTCCCTGTTGGCACAAAAATTCCAAATGGTGACAACATAGTCGCCTTGCTGCAGTTTTGTAAGCTGAAGCTACAAGAGTTAAGTCAAAACACTGACCAAAATTCAATTAAATGACAAATCTCATTTAAGAAATATGCACATATTGTCTGCTTTATGGTGTAAACTACATTTGGTACAAACCAAATGTGCAGACAGATGGGCTTAATAAGGGAGGAGCGGGAAGCAGGCAGCATCAGCTGGGAGGCAGCGCTGCCTCCTTTCCAGGGGCCTCTGACGTCAGCCTTGCTACATTTTTAGCAGCTCAGCGAAATCTGTGTGGGTTTGTTTTTTTGGAAGAACATGAAGGGATTTTCCTCATGTCTTCTGTAAATATCTACTGGGCAAGAGATCTACTAAAAACTCCTCAAATAAGACTTATGTAAGACTGGCAACATATTATTTTTTTCTTTTGCAAAATGTCACATACATGGTCCAGAAAGAAAGCTACTTATTTACAGTCCCGTCAAATGTCCATGGGTCCTCTTGTCTCTTGTCTTTCTTAGATTTGGTGGGTTTCTTGGATCCAGAGGCAGGACTATCATTGGAGCTCTGCCGTCACTAGGAACTACCATCCCTCCCCTTGCTTGTGCTATGTTCTAGGTTCCTCCTCCCTCATATGACTGGGGTGGGTGGGGGTGGAGGGAGGGCTTCCTTCCAGCCCTGCAGCCTGAAAAGCCCAGATCACAATACCACTTGGATTTTCTAGCTCTTCATCTTTAATGCAACCCCAGACTTTTGGCAGTCTGGAGATAACGTGTGACCTTTCTTTCCCCTCCATCTCCCAGGGGCCAGAGGATTGGTTAGGGAGGCGCCTCCTCCCCTTCCCCAGTGCCTTTGTATAGCAGCTTGGCCCTGCTCACCCTCTGCCTCCTCCCTGGCAGGGAGCAGTGGCTGTCTTCCCAGCCCCTCTGCAAGGCACATTCCCAGTGGGTGCCAAGAGCACTTGGCTGAGTTTCCCTCTTGGCCTTGCTCCGCACCCCTGACCAGGCAGACACACTATAAGCCCTGGATTTGTTCCCTCCTTTCTAGCTCCCACTGCTTTGCCCTTGTGGAACTGGCTTTTCCTGAACTCAGTACAGAACCTAAATGCCTGTGGCCTACAAAAGGATTGGGCATAATGGCACAGTGGTCTTGCCTAGGTACTTGTGAGAGGCCTTCACTCTCAGATGGTGGTTGCTGCAGGCATGGCTAGATGGATAGAGGAACTCCAGCATAGCCTCTTCTGGTTTTTAAGTGATCTTATTACATTGTCAGTTCTGGGCCTCTAATATCTCTGAGAGCTCCACCATCTGTAGTTACATATTTAGGCAATCTTTAGACATTTAGGCATATTTAGACAGTTAGTGCTCTTAGGTGAAATGGTATTTTCCCAGACATGCACAGTCTGTTTTCTGGGTTGGTCACATTTGTCTCTCTTTCAAGCCTCCTATCACTAAGTTATGAGTTTTATTTAGGCAGGAAGTCAAATATATTATGCAAATTGCGAGTCTTGGCTCTCAGAGGCAAGAGGTTTCTCAGACATTCTGATTCATTTCATTTTCTGTTCAAGCCAAATGCCAGTGGCTCACACCTGTAATTCTAGCTACTCAGGAGGCTGAGATCTGAGGATTGAGGTTTGAAGTCAAGAGTGCTAGCTTTGAACAACAACAACAAAAAAAAAACCAAGTTCAAGCCCCCCACCCCCTTACACAAAGTGTTTAAATGTTAAGCCCATTCACACCCACTTTAGGTTCAATCACTTCTTGAAAAATATTTCATTCATGTTTTGCTTTGCTCAGTAATGGTTGGCCTCTCCTAAGTAAGTGGAGTCTGCAGAGGGAGTTTACACTGAGATAGCTCAATATTTCCACTGCTGTGGTCAGCATCACAACTCAGCTGTTTTAAGGTGGTAGAGGGTATAGAAGCTGGGGAGGAATGCGATGGCCTTGGCTAGCTCTGGGTGGGGAGCACTGTGAGGTAATACTGAAGTGGTCCTACAGGCCCAGATGGCGCCATTAGATGCTGCCTCTGGCACCTGCCTAGGCGGGAGATGTCTCTGAGCGGAGGATGATGTAAGCTGCGCTTTAGGAAGGGGTGTTTCTGCTCATCCCAGGGAAGCTGACAGGTTTCCAGATAGCCAGAACCTCTCTCCAGGGAATGAAGGGATTTTAGGGAGATTTTCTTAGTGGACCAGGAATGATGTGTGTGGGGTGTGTGTGTGTGTGTGTGTGTGTGTGTGTGTGTGTGTGTGGACTAGATCAAGAGGAGTGAGAGATGTCCCCAGGGCTGGAGAAATGGAAAGGTGAGTGTCACTGGGAATAAGAAGATAAGAAGTGGGGTCAAAGATAGCTTTGGAAACTGTGTATACATTCAGAAGTGATTGTTGGAAGTCCTGCCTCTTCTCTCCCCAGGGTGTGACTTTGGAGTCACTGAAGCCTCAGTTTCCACATCTCTGAGGAGAGGTGAGATCTCTTTCTGTGCAGTTGGCTTTAGGCCCACACCTCTTTCATGAAGTGTGATTTCAACAGTTGCTGCTGTTCCTAGAACTTGGCATAAACGATTCTTCCCAGCAGAGTTCTGCTCCTTGATTCGTTCCAGTTAAAGTAATTTTATTTGCAGGCTTGTGGGGCCATAACACTTAGTAACATGCGTGATTACTGGGCAGAGCCTGTTAACCTCAGGCAGAGATCCCACAGGCTAGAACTGGCATGCTCACTTGAGGTCAGGCCTCTTACAATAGATGAACTTGTTTGTCTGAGCTCTGATTGGCTGTAGCTGTTGCTAAGCTGTTCAGTTTTAAGCAAAGTTAGAAAGCCAGTGTGCGCTGGTTATACTAGACTGCTTTTGGGGGCGGGGAGAACCTCTTCTGATTCATCTTCGTTTTGTTCTTTCAAAACCACATAGTTGTGGTATGAATATGGGACTTTGCATTCAATTTAGCAAAAACATTATAAAACTACAAGTTGATTTATAGATGTGTAAAAATAGAGGAATGGAGAATTGTATATTAATGTACTTTTCTGCTGTGAAATTGGTAGTCTCTATAAATCAGTAATTCTGGTCTTGGTTTAAGTTCTATAAATCCTCAGGCTATTTAAATTGAATTATACTTCATAGACCCGAGGTAGATCAGGCTGTGGAACAATAGATTATCTCTTCATAATAAAGCCCACGCCAGGCCTGGGTTCTGTGGGGACATTTTGTTCAGGAGTGGAAGCCAAGGCCACCCAGGGTGAGGTGAGGGCCTTGCACAGCCCCTTTGCTCACCCTTCTGTCCCAGAATTCCAGGTGAGACAAGGCAAGCACCCATGTGGGAACAAAGGAATGCCATCTTTTCGATTTAGACCAATTCATACTCCCTAGATCTGCAGAGAACAAGAAGGGAGGGAGAGAAAGAGGCCTTAGCCAACCCTGAGGAAGAGGACAGGCACCGTGAGCAGAGCAGTTGCTGGAAGCTGGGCGCTGCGAACAGTGCAATCTGCCATTTCCATTTGTTGAGCTCGCATGCCATCCTTCAGTTGGCACGGCTGCTGCCAGGAACCACCCCCTCCTTTCTCCATCTGAAGGAGGGAGGGAGGTATGGTGACAGTGTTAACTCTTCCTGCCCTACAGCCCACACTCCCCCCTCTCCCTTTTAGGCTTAGTCACACTACCACAAAGGGACCACAGAGATGGGACAAAGAATCAGAGATGTGGACAAACCTGAGAGAACTCAGGAAAAGAAAAGTAAGCACTTAGTCTTCCTGACTTGACCACATGTGACAGTGGATCCAGGAGATCTGAATACTGAAGAACCTGAGAAAACCTGATTCCTCCAATGGCCAGGCTTTGGCAGGCAGCTAAACAGTGCTGACGGAGGTTCAGGACTGGAGGTGTCTGCTGGGTTTGCCTAAGAGAAAAGTAAAATAGCCCGGTATTCTTCCAAACATGCATGACCTCTTGGGAGGGGTTAACTGATCAGTCCTGCTAGCTACTTATGAAATTCCTTAAGAAGGCATTTAAAATCACTTCCAATGCCTTTCCTGCCTTTTGTGAAAAGTGAAATAATTGCCATAATCTAGGGAATGCAGTGAAGGCACAAACATGTTAACCCAAAACTGCCATCAAATGTGCTCTCTGGGCTTTGGATGTTGACAGTCTTGCTGCTCAGATGTCAGCGTGGACATTCTTTCCTTTTAACAAATTAGTTAATATGTATATGCAAAGCCTTAGAACATGACCTGCCATACTGTTACATTCTCCATGTTAGAGGATACTACTGTTGTTAGCAATTATGAACAGTTTTCAGAAGTAGTCCTAGTATAGAGTGTCTAAACTGAAAAAAATACATCAAAGTAGCTACAAAACTATGCTCATAGTCCTCAGGAAATACGAAGCAGATCTGGGAGTGGTGAATCATGCCGGTAATCCCAGCTACTCAGGAGACTGGTATCAGTAGGAATGCAGTACATTTGGGTGAGCTGAACTTTGGAATGTGGTTCAGGTCCAGTCTGAGGAAGAGTTCACTCGACTCATCGCTCCAGCAATAACTGGGTATGGTGACAACACTGCTCTTCCCAGCTAGGAAGCTAAGAGCCAGAGGATCAAAATTCCAAGATAGCCTGGGACAAAGAATCCCTGCTTGTTAACAGAAACAGCAAGGCATGGTGGCACTTGCCTGTCATTCCAGCAGTGGCAGGAATACAAATGGGAGGATCACTGTCTCAGACCGTGTTTCAAAAACAACAAACAAGGGGCCGGGAGTTTGGCCTAATGGTAGAGTGCCTGCCTAGCATGCTTGAAGACCTGGGTTCCATTCCTCGGTACTATATACATAGAAAAAAGTCAGAAGTGGTGCTGTGGCTCAAGTGGTAGAGTTGTAGCCCTTAGAAAGCCCAAGGACAGTGCTCAGGCCCTGAGTTCAAGACTCAGGACTGGCAAAAAAAAAAAAAAGGGCGGGGGGGGGGGGAGAAGTGGAGCTGTGGCTCAAAGTGATAGAATCCTAACCTTGAGCAAAAAAGCTCAGAGATAGCACCCAAGCCCTGAGTTCAAGCCCCACAACTGACAGAAAAGGCTGGAGGTATTGTTCAAATAGTAAAGCACCTGCCTAGCAAGTGTAAAGTTCCAAGTTCAAACCCCAGAATTTCTATAAAGAAAGGAAAAGAAGGAAAGAAGGAGCAATGGAGGGAAGGAGGGCAAGAAAAGGAAGGGAGGAAGGAAGGAAGGAAGGAGAAAAATGTGTGACAGATTTTCCGTTAAGAGCTTAATTCTTATAGATCCTCCGTGTCCTGTTAGAAGACGCTTTTCTGTTAGACTGACTTGAGTGAACCACCCTTAGGGTTTCCTCCTTCCACAGCCCAGGAATGGGCTTTGCGTTTGGGAATTACTTTCAGTAACTTGGCTTTCTGTGAAATGGGATTTGAGTGTCATACACTGTGTGTGTGCTTGTTTTAGATTTAAGGCTGATAAGCCACAAGTTCTTTGGGGAAGAGTCCATGTGCTGAAATAAGGACAAGGTAACCCCAAGGCCTAGGAAGAAGATTGTCCTAGATATAGATCTTCTCGGGACTCCTTCCGCCCATGCCTGCCCTCCCCACATATGGTCCACCTTAAGTCATGTGTGTGTGTGTGTGTGTGTGTGTGTGTGTGTGTGAGAGAGAGAGAGAGAGAGAGAGAGAGAGAGAGAGAGAGAGAGAGAGAGAGAGAGAGAGAGAGAGAGAGAAGTGGGGGGAGAATGTGAATGCTAGGGCTTAAACTCAAGACCTAGGCACAATCTTTTAACTTTTTTTGTTCAAGGCTGATACTCTACCATTTGAACCACAACTCCACTTCCAGCTTTTGGGTGATTAGAATCTCACAGATTTTCCTGTCGTGGCTGGTTTCAAATTTTGATCCTCAGATCTCATCCTTCTAAGTCGCTAAGATTACAGGCATGAGCCACTAGTACCCAGCTGAAGTTCATTCTTGATAACTCTGCTCATCCTTTTCTGCTAAGCAGCCCCCTTTTCTGTGTTTTTTCAGACTGTTCCATTAGCTATTTGTAACATTTTGTTGACAACACAGGAAAAGGGCTGATGCAATACCTGAATCCTTTCTCAATACAACCTGAGCATTATATTATGCTTTTATTTTTCTCATTCAATCTCACAATACAGTATGTTCTCCTTTTTGCAAATGAGTTCGTAAAGGCCTAGAGAAGCTAAATCCCTTGTGGGAATGCAGACTACTCGGCTCTTCAGCTGGAATGCCCAATCCTCTTTGCTGTCTTGTTCCTTGGGGAACCCATACAATCTTTGCTATTTCTTCCCAGAGGTTAGCCTTGACCCCTCAAATACATTAAACTCCTCTGAACACTGTGTCTCGTACTTGTGTATGTGTGTGTCACCCCTAACTCCTCTGATCCAAGCTTTATCTAGGCAATTACTTTTCCCTGGGGTTGGGGTGAGTGAGGAGAAGGTTTTCCTAGCTGGATTGCCTGGAAGAATGCTTGAGATGCCCTCCTTCAGAAAATAATCTCTCTCTTGGACCAGCTGCAGTTCTTGCCATCATGGGAAGTTCTGTCAATGTTGGCAAATGGCTTCTAGCTGCACACACAGCAGCCTGGATGCTTCTGTGCCAGTGAGTGTCAGAGAATACTTCTTTCAAGAACAAGCAGGAGCAAGTTGGTGTTGGCAGAGAAGTCATAGTCTGGAAGTCGTCCTTTACCCCTAATCCTCCTTTGTTTCTTGAATACCCTGTAATGGACCGCCAGGGTCCCATCTGGTCCTGCTGTACCTAGTTAAAAATGCCCCCAGTACTTTGCCCTTCTCTCCTGGAGGCTGCTCCTGACCACTGGTCTGATCAACAGACTCAGGTCCTGGGTAGTTCTGCTGGGTAGCACGTTTGTATTTTAAAAGAAGAATTCCTTAGCTGTTCTATGTGCAAGCAAGCAAATGAGGCCAAGGAGGACACCAACTAACTGATATGTGGGAGGCCAGGCTGGATGCAGAAAGGGCTCCAGAGTCTTGGCAATCCTGAGCTCAAGTCCTGCTCCGCCTCTCACCAGCCATATGACCTGGAAAGCTTCCCTGGGACCAGTTGCTTGTCTGTAAAAGGACACTATTCCTGGCATGACAAACACCAGCACCCAGGCTGGTTGCAGCTCCCAGTGAATATTCCTTTCACATCTCCTCCCATGTGAGTTAGTCAACCTCTGTGAGTAGACTCATCTTAACCCTTGTCTGTACCTTGTTTTCCAGTGAAGAACCTAATCATCTTCATGTCTTTCATTTTTTAAATGTTCTCAGCTTGGGTTTTAAAAAAACATTTTTATAGCTGGGCATGGTGGCTCACGACTGTAATCCTAGCTACTCAGGAGGCTGAGATCTGAGGATCCTGGTTCTAAGCCAGCCCAGGCACTAACACCATGAGACTCTTATCTCCAATTAGCCACTAGAAAAGTGGAAACGAAGCTGTGCTCAAGGGATAGAGCAGTAGTCTTGAGCTGAAGAGTTCAGGGACAACACCCAGGCCCAGGGGTAGGGAAGTAGCCTTGAGCTGAAGAGCTCAGGGACAGACAGAGCCTAGGCCCAGAGTTTAAGCCCCATGACTGACAAACAAACAACAATAAAAACCCCATTTTTACACTGGTGGCTCCCGCCTGTAATCCTAGCTGTTTAAGAGTCTGAGATCTGCAGATCATAGTTTAAAGCCACCCTGGGCAGGAAAGTCCATGAGACTCTTTTCTCCAATAAATGACTCAGAAAAAGCCAAAAGTATTGTGGCTTAAGTGGTAGAATGCTAGCCTACCTGACCACAAAGAGTCTCAGAGACAGCACCCAGGCCCAGAATTCAAGCCCCCAGGATTGGTTTAAAAAAACAAAACAACAACAAAACAAAACAACAACAACAACAACAAAACACCATTTTTACTGTGAAATATGGATTATGTA
Organism: Megascapheus bottae; assembly: GCF_031878675.1. NCBI lineage: Eukaryota > Metazoa > Chordata > Mammalia > Rodentia > Geomyidae > Megascapheus > Megascapheus bottae. The sequence goes on along the minus strand of NC_143516.1, from coordinate 39,013,797 downwards.
CAGAGAAATGCAAACATCTCCGATGCACATTCTAGCAAAGGTAGGTCATATAAACATCTCTGAGATCTAGAACTGACAACTACAGTTTTCACGTGGTGTGGGTATGGAACGCTAAGGCTCAGCCAGGGAAGTATTGCCCCAGGAGAGATTTTGACATCTGGAGAGACGCTTCTATACTCCAACAGACAGAGACCATGGATGCTACAGTGTGCAAGACAGCCATCTACAACAGAGAACGATCTGAGGCAGATGTAGTAGGTCATGGCTCTAATACTCACATTTGGGAAATTGGGCTCAAGCAAAGAAACAACAAAACAAGAGTTTTCAAGCTGCAAAAGACAGTGGTGTTGAAATCAAGGAACTCTGTACTGTAATGCAGTCCACTATTGGGAAATGCCTAATTTTTAGACATAATGCTTCAACAGGAAATAGATTTTTTTAGGAAAAGATATGGATACTTAAGAAATCTGTTAGTGTCAAAATTTAGATTCACATGATGTGTTGAGATTACTCAACTAGTTATTCTTGGAAATTAAAAAAATAATGAGAAAAGCCACCCAGAATTTCAGGGTCTGAAGTTAAAAGACTAAGCTGATCCCATCAATCAGTTACTGTTTCAGAGCCCCCAACTGCTTTTAATCTCCTTTTCAATATGTATCCATCTTGGGAATCAAACACTGTATACATTGGTAGAAGCCAGATGTATTCCACTTTAATCTTAATTAAATGACAAATAAATTAAGTGTGATTGTGTTCTTTTCAAGTACTTATTCTGGACTCTTAACACTTATAACTCTTTTTTTTTCTTCAATCTTTCTCTTATTGCAGGATTTAGTCATTCGGATTGTTTTTATTCTTGGCAACCTGACAGCAAAAAATAACCAGGCTCGGGAACACTTTTTCAAAGAGAAAGGGAGCATCCAAACTCTTCTATCATTGTTCCAAATGTTCTACCAGTCAGATTTGCAGTCCCAGAGGCTGGGGTGTGCAGGAGGTGGGCAGCGCACCCCGCCGAGGCCACCCTCTGAGGCTGAGGATGTGCTCATCAAGCTGACCCGAGTCCTGGCCAATATAGCCATTCACCCTCACATTGGCCCGGGATTAGCTGCCAACCAACAAGTCGTGGAGCTGCTGCTGAGCATGTTGGGTAAGATCCTGGGGCCCCAAGACAGTTAGTTCTGTGGCTCGAGTGTAGGACGGGATGACTAACAATAACAAACCTTCTTCTGTTCACAGCTGCCTTCAACATAACCCAGGTTTGATAAAGAAAGACAAACAATCATGTAGATCATTTCTAGAGTCCACAGAACAGTGCCCCTTCCAAGGGTGAATTTTATGGTTAGTGACTTATATTTCAACTCAAAACTGTCCTAGCAATAAGTGGGCAAAAGTTGGCTAAACTAACCACAAAAGGTTTTAAAATCTTGAATGTTTCTTAGGCTAATCCACACAATTAAAGTGTCTTTTTTCTTTCTTCAGTTCTTAAATTCTCTGCAAACATTTCCAAGTCCTTCAGGTCACATCCTTTCCCCCTGTATTAGTAGTTAACATGGGATGCCACAACAAAATATATGGATGGGCAATTAAAACTTCTTTCTTGGGGCCTGGAGTTTGGCCTAGTGGTAGTGTGCTTTGCCTGTCATGCACAAAGACCCGGTTCAATTCCTCGGTACCACATATACATAGAAAAAGCCAGAAATGGTCCTGAGGTTCAAGTGGTAGAGCTCTAACCTTGAGAAAGCCCAAGAACAGTGCTCAGGCCCTGAGTTCAAGGGCCAAGACTGGCAAAAAACCCCAAAAGTTCTTTCTCACACATCAGGAGGCTAAGAAGGTGAAAATCAAGTTGCTGTGTGTCTGCAAGTCCTCGTGTCCTTTGTGGGAACCTTTGGGACAGGAGGACTCTCTCCCAGGCCCCACCTTCCCCTCTTATCCCAACCCCAGTGCTGGGGATCAAATCCAGGCCCTTGCACAAACTAGGCAAAAGCTCCATCACTATATCCCCAGACTTTTCTCTTCCTCCTCTTATCAGGTCACTAATCCTACTTTATTACCTCACTTACCCACACGTATTCCTAAAAGCCCTGTTTGCAAATTCTGGCTAAGGCAGGAGGATCTCAAATTCATGGCCAACCTATGCTTCATAGAAAGACCTATAGGGGAAAAATATATATATACATATATATATATATGTATATATATATATATATATGTATATATATACGAAGGCAGTTGACTGCCTTCAGAGGTGGTCCCATGGCAGGTGTGGGCAGCCCCCTTGAGCATGCTTCAGTCTGCAGTGTCCATTGAAGGCAGGTGTTGGTGAGGAACCTTTTCTCCATGTCTCACCAGGACTCCTGAATTGGCCTTGTCATGGCAGATTGTGACCTCTTGTCTGTTCTGACTTTTGAAAATTTTTATCTCCCAGCCAGGCATGGTAGCTCACACCTGTAATCCTAGCTACTCAGGAGGCTGAGATCTGAGGATGGCTGTTCAAAGCCAGCCCAGGCATTAAAGTCCACGAGACTCTTATCTCTAATTAACTACCAGAAAACTGAAAGTGGCACTGTGGCTCAAGGGGTAGGGCAGTAGCCTTGAGCTGAAGAGCTTAGGGACAATGCCCAGGCCTAGAGTTCAAGTCCTATGACTGACACACAAGAACACACACAAAAGATTTTACCTCCCTAAGTCATCTTTGACATCTTCCCCTTGTGGGGTTTGTGAACCCTCTGAGAGGCTTTGTGAACCCTCTAAAGTCCTATGGGCTTTGACTATGGAAAGGGCCTGCCCACCAACCTGAGGTTGGAGCAACTGTCACCCTTGCCCAGCCTGACTGTTCTTGAAGTCATGTGGTTTCTCATGGTCCTGTCATTCTTTCCCACCTTTAATATCCACCCAGAGGAGTTGCTTGTACCTCAGGATTCACCTTTACTGGCCACCCTTACTTATAAGGGCAGTCTTATTTTCAGAATCATCACAGTATTTAGTAAGGAACCAGCCTTCTCATCAAGAGAGCTGAATCAGAATCAGAAATGGGTGCCTGGACAATGGATCAAACGTGAGAGCCAGTCAGTGATGGAGGGCAGGATGGCACTTGCCCACTGTACAAAGAGTGTAGAGTGTTGGCTTGCATGGGTGCTGTGTGAATAGCAGGGGAGTGGAGCCAGGCAGCCCTGGATTTAAATGTCTGCGTAGTGAAACCTAGCAAATTATTTGATCTCTGCAATTTGGCCTCCCTCTATAAAGTGGGGTGTTAGGACACCGGGGTGCATGTCATTCATCTGTCGAGTTCCTGATGCCCAGCGTGGTGATATTTGGAGGTGGAGCCTTTAGGAGATAAACTGGGCCTAGCAAGGTTATGAGGTGGAGCTCCCCTCCTGCTGAGAAAGACACCACTGTTCTCCATTCTCCATCTGGGTCTGCTTGTGGGGACACGGGGAGAAAGGGCCATCATCAAGAAGAAGGCTCTCACTAGGCCTTGGCTGTGCTGGCACCCTGAACTGGAGCTTTTGATCCCCAGAACTGTGAGAAAAAGCAATTCCTTTTAGTTTAAGCCAATTAGTGTATAGTATATTTTTATGGCAGTCTGAGATCACCTTTAGAGAATAACTGTTGGACTGAAATGCTTATAAATGCATTTGAAGCCAGATTTGGAATTAACTTTTTTGCAGGTAAATGCATGTCAGGTGCCTGGTTTTGTTCAGGATGGCTGCTCAGTAACTGTGAGTGCCACTTTCCTTTCTTCAGATGCCAGAATTCCATTTCTGGCTCCCCAAATGTGTGGTCCAAGGAGAGGTGGCGTCCCTCTAAGTGCTGACTCACATTTCTGGGAGAGAGTAATGATTTCTTCCAAGGCAAAGGAAGCAACAAGGCTGGGAGTGTGGCTAGTGGTAGAGTGCTTGCCTGGCATGCGTGAAGCCCTGGGTTCCATTCCTCGGTACCATGTACACAGAAAAAAAAAAAAAGAAAAAAAAAGGACGTGGCTGTGGCTCAAGTGGTTGAGCCTTGAGAAAGCTCAAGGAAAGTGCCCAGGCCCTGAATTCAAGCCCCAGGACTGACAAAAAAAAAAAAAAAAAAAAGCAACAAATCGCTGCGAACTGCTTTAGTTCCAGTGTCATTGATCAGGAAGTGGAGGAAACAGGCTGCAGGCTCTGCTGGCACTGGACATTCTCCTGAAGTACCCTCTCTCCCGCGAGCTGTCATTCTAGACGTTTCATCTATCTACTTAACAATTACTTAACACGCAGTGGGCGCCATGCACTATTTTAAGTCCTTTCTTTGATTATGAACACATGTAAAGTTTATAGCAATTCTTTAGCAAACATTCAGTCATTATTTCTGGTTTACAACCAAGAAAACTGAAGTCCAGGGAGGTTGAATAACTTGAACAGGCCACAATGCCACAAGAGGAAGCACCTGACTTCAGAGTGAGTCAAGGTTCAAATAAGCAGAGATTTATGTGGGGTCCTGTGTCTCTCCTTTTACCTTATCTTTCTCAAGACAGCTGACATCTTGAGTCTCCTACAGTAATTCCTTGCCATGGAAGCCATTATCAAAGCCCATGATCATTTTGGTCTCAATTTTCCATATATCCAGGCTACAAAGAAGACAGTTAGGGCTTTATCTCCTTTTTGGTTCTCCTCATATTTCTGAAGTGAGTTCTGCATCATGTCTCAGTTTCTGAGGATGAGTGGACCACAAGCTGAAGGCCATGTTATGCCTTCTGTGTCTTAACAAATGACTAATATAACACATGACTGAGTCTTCTTTGAGTGTGGTTTATCACAAAGTCTCTTTCCCATAATGAAAAGTAAAAGAAGGCTAACGAGTGACTATTAAATCAGAAAACATAGGAGTTAGACTCCCCGTCATGGCTAATTGGTCTTCCTACTTGTTCCCTGAGGAACTTTGGTTTCATCCAAGAGGTTGTTCTAGAGTTGAAATTCTCTAGGATAACAAAAATGGACCACTAGCATCCAGACCTCGTGGTTCAGGAATGGAGTCACTTAGTGTGAGGTCTCCCCTCACGGGGGAAGCACCTTATATTGGGCACATTTTCCTGCATGCAAACTCCCAGGAAATAAAGTAGCAAACAGTACTCCCATTTCCTTTGCACTGATCTTGCCTGGGGCTGGTTTGTCCCTGAGCCCATGAATGATAGTTAGGGTATCATTAGTTCTTCTGAACTATGTCCCTGACTTCCTGCTCATTGGTGTTCTAGAATACAAGTCGCTCGATGACTGTGAGGAACTGGTGATCAATACAACAGCAACTATCAACAATTTGTCCTTCTACCAAGTGAAGAACTCCATCATCCATGATAAAAAGCTCCATATCGCTGAATGTAAGGCTCGGAGTTCGTGTGGGTCCATGGGGGCTGAAGGTCTTGATTTTATTAACTAACATGCATAACTGGAGATATTTCTATCCTCTGACTTGTGACACAAATATCTGAGAGAGTGCTCTTTCTCTCAAAGAAATTACAATATGGGAAAAAATTAGTTTCTTAGTTATTGCTGAAATTCCTTTCAGTTTGCATTTGATTATCATCTAATTTTAAAATTGTCAGCATTTAATATGAGGCTCGTTTCACTCACTTAAGCATTAACTGGCACTGAATGTCTTTCTCTGCCCACCCAACCTAGTGCTCTTAAAACTTCTTGTAAGCAACAACATGGACGGAATCCTGGAGGCTGTGCGTGTGTTTGGAAATCTCTCCCAGGACCATGACATCTGCAACTTTATTGTGCAGAACAATAGTAAGTTAGTGGCAAATTCATTAGCATACATTTCTTGCTAATAATAACTGGCCCTAGTTTCACCTAAGTAACTACTTTACATTCTATTCTGTGTATGAGAGTTCAGGATCCTGAAACAGACCCAGGCAATGTGCCCTTCCCTCCTGTAAGATTGGTGTGTGTGTGTGTGTGTGTGTGTGTGTGTGTGTGTGTGTGTGTGCATGCGTATTGCATGGAAACAAGTTACCTGCATTCATCATTTCTGCCCATGGGAATGGACTCAAGAGACAGCCCGCCCCCCCTCCTCTGCACACACTAGAATGTCTGTCAGCCTTTACTTGTAATTTCAAGAATTGGAAATGATCTAAGTGTCCAACAGCCTAGATGAAAATAGTGTAATGTATTTTGGTGTATAAATATGTATGCTTGTGTAACAAAATGTTGTAGAGCAATTTAAATAAATTAGACGTTTGTATGTCAACATAGATCAGCCCTAAATGTGCAGTGGGGAGCAAAAAACTAGAGATAGGAGAATAGAGAGAAGGATGCCACTGGTATAAGTTTTTAAACATGCTACTTAACTGTATGCATGTGTGTAAGGATGTTTGTAAATGACAAAACTCCATGTCTGAGACATGGAAGGGGAGGATTGTCAAAGACAGGAAGTATCTGTGAGGTTTTACTGACTTCACTTGACAAATAAGAATTGTATATGTCATGCACAACATGCTGCTTTGAATATAATTTATTTTGTAGATTAGGTGGGCAGCAGGCATCCAAGTGTTTATGTTTTGACATGTTTCACCTCTTTTGTATGGAAGGACTCACGTTGGCCTGGTGCCCGCGGCTCATGCCTATAATCCTAAGCATGTGTGAGGGGGCTACGGTGTGCGCCTGTCAAACCGAGCTACATGGGAAGCTGGGATTGGCAAGATCATGGCACCAGGCCAAACTAGGCAGAAAAGTATGTGAAACAGAAGGGAAATGGATGCAGTGGTATGCGCTTGTGACTTCTACTTTTAGGAAGCCTAAAAGTAGGCAGATCGTGGCTCAGGCAGGCCCCAGGCAGGAGGTGAGACTATCCTAAAAATAGCCAGTGATAAACAGGGTTACAAGTGTGGCTCGGCAGTGCCATGCTAGCCTAGAGTGGGAATTCAAACGATAATGATGAGTATACTTTTAAAATCAATTGCCCTAGTTCCTGACAGAGAGCAGGTAATAAAGATATGAACTGCCTCGGCAGCATGGCTGACATTTTGGAATGTGTTCTTCAGTCTTCTGAATGTTTCTATGTCATGTAGCCTTTACCAAGCTTATTGCCCAACCCAATCAACAGAGCCGAGGCCAGAACAGGACAGCAACCACCCTCAGGTGCAAGTGACTGGGCGGAGCTCGCATCTTTTCCTCTCCCTCAACCCTTTGTTCTCCCATCCCTCTGCTGTGGGGGGCGGGGAGGGGGGAGGAAGCAGACCAAATGGCTCCCCATTGGGTATCCTAGGAGGCAGGGGAAATGACCCCTGGTGCTTTGGTCCAGGTTTCCTCTTATACCTAGCCCAGGGAGACTTCAGGTAAGGCTCCATCCGGAGCTGACACTCTCTCCCCATACACCAGGTTGTCCCCTTAGAGTTGTCCCCAGTTCAAAAGGCCCTTGAGAGCAACTAGAAACAAGGGTGAATATCTTCTGCGTTCCTTCTTTTCCACCTCCAGAATCTCTGTTGCAGCCCTGGAGACCAAACTGCTGGAGTTGGTGATAGTATTGGAACAGAGGATGTGGGAAGCCAAGTCGGGGTACTTAGGAGAGATAGGTGTTAGGACACCCATTGCTGGAAGATGGATAAAGACCTAGGAAGGATGGGTGAAGTCCATCAATGAGGTTTCCAGTGTGGCAAGCCACTCCTTCCCATTTGAAAAATAAGATCCAGCTGAGGCCCTCTCCCCCGGGCTTTGGCTGGTCTGCATTTGTTCTCTGTCCTCCTAGTACACAAGTTCCTCATCGCACTGCTGGATGCAAAGCACCAGGACATCTGCTTTTGTGCCTGTGGTGTTCTTCTAAATCTCACTGTGGACAAAGACAAACGCATCATCCTGAAAGAAGGAGGTGGAATTAAAAAGTAAGTTTAAAGCATGGAGTCCTGCCTCTCCGATTCAGAAGACATAGTTTTTCCTGGGAACTTTGACCCCTTAGTCCATTCAAATTAAGGAGAGGTATTTCAGCATTTGGAAAGTCCTGCTCTAGCACAGAAAAGGAAATTTAGATTTTATTGAACACAAAATAATTCACAAACGCTACTTCTTAGCCACTTGGAAATAGAAAATTATTTTAAATAATTGCTCTATAATATGTCACAGATTATTATATAGAAGGATAACCCACCACCATGCTATACAAATACAAAAGAGTCCAACCACATAATGTTTCAACTTGCCTTTTCTTCACTCAGGTTAGTGGACTGTTTAAGAGATTTTGGTCCTAACGATTGGCAGCTGGCCTGCTTGGTTTGTAAGACGCTCTGGAATTTCAGTGAGAACATCACAAATGCTTCCTCATGTTTTGGAGATGAAGACACCAACACTCTCTTAGCCCTGTTGTCATCATTTTTAGGTAAGAATCCTCATTGTGAACCTGTGAGGGTTTTTTTTTTTTTTTTTTTTTTGCCAATCCTGGGCTTGGGCTCAGTGCTTGAGCACTGTCCTTGGACTTTCTCAAGGATAGCACTCTACCACTTGAGCCTCAGCACTACTTCCAGCTTTTTGCTATGTATGTGGGGTACTGAGGAATTGAACCCAGGTCTTTGTGCATGCTAGGCAAGCACTCTACCACTAGGCCAAACTCCCGGCCCGACCTGTGAGTTCTTATGAAAGTACAAATAGCGAAGTTTGTTCTGTGATCCATTTGGACAAAAACTGGTATATATTAGTATGTCTTTTTTTCTATAAGCAAGAAAGAAAATGTTTAAGATGACTATGATTGGGAATTGTCTGGAAGAGTCTGAATGTTCTTTATTTACAACAGAAACAACAACAATGTCTAACTTAGAAACAAATCCTCCTCCCCTAGTTTTCTTTAGCTGCGTAAATAGAATTCAGCATGAATGTAGACACTGCTATAACTTTGAGAAAATACCGTTAAGTGCTACTGTGTATTAACTCATGTTTTTACATGAATGTATATGATTTAATTAGTGGCTATGGTAATTACCATGTGGGGAAGGGGCTGTGAAACTAGTTCATGTTTCTGTGGGCTCCATATCCTGAATTTGTAGAAACTGAAGGCTTGCAAACTGAAGAGGAATACTTCTCATATTTAAGAGTATTCTCATTTTAGGATAATTTGTTTCCTGCCTGACTTAGATCTAACACCAGTGATTTGGTTAAGAGTGGAGTGTGTGCAATCCTCACGTGAAGAAAAGGTAGTCATCCTAGCATAGGCATTGTGTTGTATTGACAAGGCTGCACAGAAAGGGTCAGTGTGACTTCATAGCCATGGGTTCAAATCCTTTTGGCTTGTGGTTTGGACAAGAGAATTCTTTGCCAGCCTGAATTTCCATCTCGAAAATATGGATATGATGATCCCTGTCCTTCCCTGGGGAGGTAATTGTGAGACTCAAACAAGCAAGCATTCTAAAGACATAATGGAAAACCCAAAGGGCTTGTAGTCAGATAGTTCTGGGTTTACCTCTTTGCCTTTATCTCTTACATATGTTTAGATCTTGGGCTTAGGCTCTCTGGATTTACTTTTCATCAGGGTTGTGAGGATGGTATATAGACCAGGAGTACTGTGACTAGCAAGACCTCAAAAGATGGCTACAGTGCTTTGTAAAGTGTTGTATGAATATATTCCTGAACAGGAACCAAAATTCAGAAGGTGCTAGAAGGAGTCAGAGTTGCTAGGTTGTTGTGAAGTGTGATTTCCCCAGGTACATACAATTTTGTGTGTATTTTAAAAATAGACTAATAATTTTTTTAAAGCATGATTGTAAATGATTGACATCTTGTAGCCCTTTTGTGACCGTTAAGCTTTGTCAGGTTGCAGGAGGAAGCAAAAAGTACCTGCTCAGATTGCTTTTAACTCGGTTCTGGGGTGGAGGGTGAAGGTGGGGGGAGCATGAAAATTAACGTGGAATTAAAACACCTGTTCTAGCCCAGGCCTAGGCATTCAGATTCAGGAGCCCAGCAGAAGGCTTGAGAATCTGTGGTCTGAAAAGTTCCTGAGGTGCCTGATAGGTAGCTGGGACTGGAGGGGCTTAAGAATTTGCAGAGGAGGAGGAAGTCAGGAAACAAGGCATCACCTAAAAGCTCCCAGTGATGTTCTGAGAAGCCCAAGTCCTCAGACACCTCACAAGTTGTCAGCAGCCAGCCCAGGCCCCAGCCCATCCTCCACTGGGATGAAGAGGTTTCTCTCTCTCTAGGCTCCTGTTTGGCCATGGCTTCTGCAGCTTGAGCTTCCTCTTGGGTGCACTGAGTGTTTGTCTTTCTGTATCTCTGTTGTTGACGTGCATTTCTGTTTGAGGAGAAGATGTGATTGGCTCAGTGAGTCACTCTCCTGAGGCATAAAGCTTTTACATGTCTCTGTGAGAGGCTATCTGTGGCTTCCTTTGTTACCTGGCTGAGGCAATCAGCCATAAATAGCAAGGACGGTGGTGCCACACTACACCAGGACCAATCAGAAAAGGCTGTGGGTGGGGCCAGCTTCTCCACTGGGCCAGTATGCCCTGAAGGTATTTCTTTGTAGCTAAGACTCCATTCCCAACTTTCCCTTGTGGCCACCCCATTAAGCTACCCCAGCTTCTGGCCTTCACACATGCCTGTGCCTGTTTCTGTCCTCATAGCTCATCTAGAACTTTCAAAGAACATGGTATGACTACTCATAGGAAACCTATCGTTCTTATCTAGCCATTAATTATGGCCTGTATGCTTTCTCCTGTACTACTGTTTTATAACTTTATTTTCCCACTTAATCTGAGCCAGTATTTAGGGATAGGGTATTGCCTCATATGAACTAGGTACTTGATTAGTGCTATGGATCTGGCTGACAAAGGTACCTTTGATTCCGTATTGTATACTTTCATTTATGGTTTATTTATTTGAGACAAGGTCTTGCCCAAGCTGGCCTCAAACTTTTGATCCTCCTACCTCAGCTTCCTGAGAGTAAGGCTTACAAGCAAGAACCACGGTGCCTACTTGTACTTGCAACAATATGTTTATTCTGTCCTCACAAGATGTTTCTGACATCATTAGCTAAATGTAGGAAAGAGGAGAAACGTCAGTTGAGAAGGCTTAAATGATTTGCCTAGGGTCATAACAAAGTCAGGACTTTTCATGGGAAGATAAACATCTAGTCTGTGCTTTCCTGCTGCTGTTACCTGATATCCCCTGACTCCACCTCAGGGAAGAGTAGATGGTGGATAAAAAATAAAAAATAAGCATAGTGTGATCAGGTAGCCAAGTTACCAACACACAACATGACTGAATTTTCATGCGAACCAAGATGTCTCCCAGTAAAGGTGGTGTATTTCATCAAAGTGTGTTATAGGCAAACACTGAAATTACACAGTGAAACTCCTTTGTACAATTATGCTAAATAAAGGAAGGAGAAGTGGTTTCTTTTTTTTTTTTTTTAAGAACTTTGAGGACTGGGGCTTGTGGTTTGTATCATTTATACTGCTTCTTGGCTTTTCTATCAATAAAAAGACTTCATAAGCCCTATGGTACAGAATCTGGTGCTTCCCAGGCAGCATCTCTACCACTTAAATCAAGTCTCCAACTTGAGTCAACTCTTTTACATAAAGGTGCTTTTTTTTTTTTTTTTTTTTTTTTTTCTGTCCAGGGTTTGTTACCTACGGTTACCCTCAGACCTACCCATAGCCTCTGGTACAGCTGGGATTCCTGGCACACTGCATCTCGTCTTACTGATTGTGATAGAATCTTGCTAACTCTACCTTTTAAATAGCTTGGGTTAAACCTGTAAGCCATCGTACCTGGTTAGCCACTGACCTCTGACAGGGTCACAGCTGGGTATGGACAGTAACAAGTGAAATGGAGACTGTATCATTGCATTTATAAAGTGACATGTTGAGTTGAAACCTCCTTGTTCACCTAGTTAAAGTGTTGAAATTTTTTTTTTTTTTTTTTTGCCAGTCCTGGGCTTGAGCTCAGGGCCTGAGCACTGTCCTTGGACTTTCTCAAGGCTAGATCTCTACCACTTGAGCCTCAGCACCATTTCCGGCTTTTTTCTATGTATGTGGTACCGAGGAATCGAACCTGGGTCTTCATGCATGCTAGGCAAGCACTTTAACCACTAGGCCAAACTCCCGGCCCAAGTTGAAAATTTTTAAATGAAATGCTTACTCATCATTCTTGGAAAAGAAATGACAATGTAGGCAAGAGTATACTTAAATTTCAATTATTTTGCAAAGATAACTCAGAATAAAAATGAAGAATTAGCCAGGATCTTTTGAGAACAGAATAACCTGTGAAATCACATAGGCCCACATTGGAGTATGATAGCTGTTTGGGGAAATAATGGCATAGTATTTGGCATAGTAATACAAGTCACCTAGCTTTTTCTTGCTGACTGACTGTGGGGAGGGGAAGGAAAGCTGTGGCTTTAGCATGATTGAGATGTTGACATTTCTGGGAAGAGGTTACAAAAGAATATGGTCTAGCTGGGCATCAGTGGCTCATGCCTGTAATCCTAACTATTCAGGAGGCTGAAATGTGAGGGTCAGGCAGAGTTGTGGCACAATTGGTAGAGTGCTAGCCCAGAGCAAAATAAGCTCAGGGACCTGACTTCAAGACCAGGATGTGCAAAAAAGAGAAGAGGAAGGGGAAGAGGGCAAGGGGAGAAAGAATATGATCTAAAGGTTCCTGGTATACTGCAGGCAATTCTTCCAAGCTCGTTGTTGTGAGTGGAGTGTTCTGGCATCCTAGTCCGCCACCATGTGCCCCCCCGGAAGCTGGCGACTGGAGATGGGTGTGTGCCATTGAGTGTTTTGAACATAAAGAACACTAGGCTATTGTAGGCGCATGGTAAGGTGTGTGGGAGCTGGCACTCAGGTTCTGAGAGGAGGACCACGGGGCCTGGCAATGACAGCTCCTCTAGCAGTGAGCAGGCCTTGCACAATACACTAGGAGAGCAGGCAGAGCATGAGAAGCTTTTCTGGGTACTGTAGGACACTTGAACTATAATGCTATCGTGCTGTTACAGTCACTGGACATTCAGTGTTCGGAGTCTTTCAATCCTTTCTAATATCTTACCTCAAATCCAGGTTTTTGAAAGTATTCACTGTACACAGAAAGCTTAAGCATGGTTGACCATCTAAGGACTCTTTTTTCAACCTGTGGGCTAGGAAATTAGTTTAGTTAACTATCACCAACATCTTTTAAATATAAAGTAGCAAAGAAAAAAAAGTCTGGCATATATTATATGTAGTAAAGTTTCTTCATGTGAAATATTTGATTAAAAAGTATATGTAAATTTCTAAGGTTGTGTATACACATGGTGAAACATGAAATAAAATGTATTTCTTACTGTGAGTCCCAGTAATTAAATTTGAACATGTACTTCTTACGGTGAGTGCCAGTAATTAAATTTGAACATTATAGATAGAAGTTATAACTGAGTCAGCAGCCTCTGCCACTTTGCAGTACAAGGTCAAACTTTTGATATGCACAGTGTAACCTGGAACATTTTCTATAGTCATTATCTTTACTTGTTTATTTGGTTGTTATCTAGTCTGACCTTTAGCATGAGTGCAGTCTGACTATGGATTAATTTCTGTACAGGCTGGATCTCAAGGAAGGTAACAAAGGTTTAACATCAGATTAAAAACAAAACAACAGTAATAAGCAGAAAATATTCTAAAACCATCAAAATCACTTAAGCCATGGCAACAGAAGGTACTATAATTATAATGTACCTGCTCAAATCCTAAAGTGGTTGGAAAAGAAAGGCATAGACAAGATACCTTTCTTCCTTCCTCCCTCTCTCCCTTTCTCCCTCCCTTCCTCCTTCCCTCCTCCCCCTTCTCCTTTTGCTCCTTTCTTCTCTTTCTTTTTGTGTTGGTCCCGGGCTTGAACTCAGGACCAGGGTACTATCTCTTAACATTTTACTCAAGACTAGCACTCTACTAGAGCCACAGCACCACTTTGGGCTTTTTTTTTCCTGGATAAATGGAGGGAAGAGTCTCACAGACTTGCCTGCTCAGTTGGTCTGGTTCAGGTCTTGATCCTTAGATCTCAGCTTCCAGAGTAGCTAGGATTACAGGTGTGAGCCACCAATGGCTGCTTTAGGAATTCCTTTCTTAAACATTTTCTAGTGCTCAGAAAAGTCTCTAGAGGACTGAACAGGAAGATGATGTAGAAGTCTGCAGTCACTCAGGATCTAGCAGGCTCTTCATATCCAGACGTAGTAACCAACAGAAGAGCTTCAAGGTCATCAAACACTGTATTCCCTTCCCCTCCCCTTCCTCTGGTTATCTTGGAGTGAGTGGGGAGAGCCAGGCTTGTTTACAGAGTCTTGGTGGAGTGGCTTGTGAAGTGTTTAGGCCTGTCTGGAACTTATCTCAGAACTGCAGAGCTGTGGACTCAGTCATGAGAGAAAGGGAGAGGTACACACGGGATTCCACAGTCCCTTATCTCAGATGGTGACCTTAATGCCCAAAGTGTCAAAGTACATAGGGAGCGTCCACAAATAGTCAGGTAGAAGATCTGATGTAAGCATTTCATAATGGGATCCTAATTTTCCCTCTGAAAAAGAAAGCTTGCAAATTGTGTGAGTAGCAACATTTGTGATCATTTTGGTACTACGTGGTTGCCATCTGAGCAATCTACCTCACGTCACAGACCTAGGAAGGAAATGGCAGAGCCAATCTCTTGCCTGGCAAGCAGGTGCCCTTTTCCTGAAGTCTGTTACCTGGGTTGGAAGATAAGGCCCAACATGAACAGGTCAAAATGTGATGCTAAATTGTCACTGAAACTTCAGTGGCCATTCATCTTTCTGCTTGGGTTAGATATGTGTATGGTATTCACACAATTCCTTTGAATTGGCATTAAAAATGAAACTAAAAGTTGAGTGCCCGTGTCTCATGTCTGTAATCCTAGTTACTCAGGAGACTTGAGAGCTGATGATTGTGGTTCAAAGCCATCCTGGGCAGGACAGTTTGTGACTCTTAACTCCAATTAACCACCCAAAAACCAGACACGGAGCTATGGCTCCAAGTGGTAGAAGCTCTGGCCTTGAGCAAAAAAGCTCATGGGCAATAGCTAGGTCTTGAGTTCAAGCCCTATAACAGCTTTTTTTTTTTTTTTGTCGGCTATGAAACTTGAACTCTGACTTGGGCATGGTCCCTGAGCTCTTCAACTCAAGGCTACAGCCCTACCCCTTGGTCTGCACATTGTCCCTGAGCTCTTCAGCTCAAGGCTACCACTCTACCCCTTGAACTTCAACACCACTTCCGGGTTTTCTGGTGGTTAATTGGAGATAAGAGTCTCACAGACTTTAGGGCCCAGGCTGGCTTTGAACTGCCATCCTCAGATCTCAGCCTTCTGAGTAGCTAGGGTTACAGGTGTGAGCCACTGTGCCCAGCTGATCTTTTTATTTATTTATTTTGCCAGTCCTGGGGCTTGAACTCAGGGCCTGAGCACCATCCGTGGGCTGTCTCAAGGCTAGAGCCCAATCATTTGAGCCACAGCACCACTTCTGACTTTTTCTGTGTCTATGGTACCAAGCAATTGACCCCGGGTCTTCATGCATGCTAGGGAAGCACTCTACTACTAGGTCTAACACCTGGCCCCGCATTTTATTTTTATTTATTTATTTTATTAAAGAATTTATTAACATTGATTCTTACATTATATTTCAAATGACATGTTTAACAAACAAGTGTTCAAGAAGGGAGTGTCTATAATGCATTTTATTTTTTATAAACACTTTTCTGCACTATTCATAGCCTTCTTAGAGACTCTAATAATACTTCAAATTCTCAAAGTCTTGCAGTCCTCAGTTGAAGGAAGTATTGAGGTAGAGGGTTGATTATTTTCTATTAGGCAAGTGTTCTACTATATCCCTGTCCTGAAAGGAGGTGGTTGGCATTTCAAAGTAGCAAATTCTGAGAGTTTTAAAAGCCATTGAAATTCCAAATTTCAGTAAATTTTTTTTTTTTTGGTGCTGGTTTTAGGGCTTGAGCTTAGGGCCTCATGCTCTTAGTTTTTCACTCAAAGCTGCTGTTCTACCTCTTGAGCACATCTTCACTTTGAGTTTTTTTACTGATTAATTAGAGACAAAGAGACAAAACTCTCACAGATTTTTCTGCCAAGGTTGGTTTCAAATCCTGATCCTCTGATCTCAGGCTCCAGAATTGCTAGGATTATAGACAGAAGCTGCTAGCGCTGGGCTTGTTTTTATTTTCTACAGTTCTGGGGATCTATAACCCAGGGCTTCCTGTGTTAGGCCAGTGCTCTACCTCTGAGTTACATTCCCACCATTCAGGAAAGTGTCACGTTTAAATTGCCTACTTTCCCCAAATATTTCTTGACTCCTTTTTCTATAAATCATGGAAGTAATTATCTTTTCTACTGTGCATACAAGAAGAAGTAACTTATTAGTCCTTTGTTCTATAAAATTATAATCCAACTTTTGGATGTAAATTTGTGTGCAAATTCAATTGATGATTAAAATAACTCAATCTATTTTTTAAAGAAAATAATTGGCTTCTTAAGAGACTAAAATCTTGTTTTGCTGAATAGTCAGTACATGCCTGAAATTCCAATATTTGAGAAGAAATATTTGAGGCTATCTTGGACTATTGCTTAGCAAACTCCTGTCTCAAAAAAATACAACCCAAACAAGCAATCTTGTTTTAAAGTATTTATAAAGAGCAAAATAACTTTTTTTTTTTTTTGCCAGTCATGAGGCTTGAACTCAGGGCCTGGGGACTGTCCTTCGGCTTTTCTCAAGACTAGCACTCTAACCCTGAGTCACAGCACCACTTCCGGCCTTTTCTGTTTATGTGGTTCCAAGGAATCAAACCCAGGACTTCGTGCATGCTAGGCAAGCACTCTGCTATGAGGCCACACTCCCAGCCCCAAGAACTTCTTTAATAAAGTCTTTTTTTCCAAGTGCTAGTGGTTCATGTCTGTAATCTCAGGTAGCTGAGATATGGAGAATCATGATTTGAAGCCATCCCAGGCAGAAAAGTCCTCAAAACTTCATCTCTCTAATAATTGAGCAAAACTAGGGCTGGATGCATGGCTCAAGTGGTAGAGTGCCTGCTAAGGAGTTAGCAAGCCTACCAGGTGTGAGGCCCTGAGTTCAATAAATGTTATTGAAAAAAAAAAAAGCATCAAAAACAGTTTAAATCCAGTCTAGTTGCTCAAGCTTGTAATACATCTTGGTTACTTGGCAAGTAGATTGCAGTTCAAAGCCAGCCTAGGCAAAAAAGTTTGAGAGACCCCATCTCATCTAGTGATTGTGTGTAGTAGTGTACAACTATTATCCCATCCCAACTACTGGGAAAGCACAGTGGCTGTGTATGTGCCTCTTGTCCTAGCAACATGGAAAAGCAAGCACAAATAGGAGGACTGAAGTCCTGACATAAAGCAAAACCTTAGTTCAAAAATAATCCATGGAAAAAGGAGTTAGAGGAGGTATGGCTTAAGTGGTAGAGTTCCTGCCTCGAAAGTGTGAAGTCTTGTGTTCAATCCCCAGAACTTCTAAAAAGAAAAGAAAGTCTTTTTAATGTTTTATTTTTACAGTATCTGGTTATTCCCTACTCAGAAGGCTGAAGTGGGAGGATTTTTGAGCTCAGGAATTCAAGACCAGTCTGGGTAACATTGTGTAACATTGTAAACACCCTGTCCCAATAGCCAGAAAAAAGGAAATGGGGGGGGTAGAGTGAAGTTTTTTCTTTTTTAGCTGTGCACCAGTGGTTCACACCAGCAATCCTAGCTACTCAGGAGGCTGAGACCTGAGGATCACGACTTGAAGCCAGCCTGGGAAGGAAACTTGGAGAGACTTCCCAATTAGCCACCAAAATATTGGAAATGGAACTGTGCCTCAAGTGGTTTAGTGCTATCCTTGAGCAAAAAACGTGGGTACATTACCAAGGCTCTTGAGTTGAAGCCTGAGGACCAGTACCTACACGTTCATAGGTCCACACACTCACACACTCTACCACCTAAAAACCTTTCTTCTTTTTTTTTTTTTGGCCTGTCCTGGGGCTTGAACTCTGGGCTGGGGCTTTGTCCCTGAGGTTTTGTGCTGAAGGGCAGCATTCCACTAATTTAGCCACAGCTCCATGTCCCGTTTTGTTTGTTAGTTTAGTGGAGTAAAAGTCTTATAGACTTTCCTGCCTGAGCTGGCTTTGAACCTCTATCCTCAGGTTTCAGCTTCCTGAGTAGCTAGGATTATAGGCATGAACCACTGGCCCCTGGCCCCCAAGAACCTTACAATTCCAAATCCTTTCTGAATCTTGTGGTATTGAATTCATGATGAGTTTAACACATCATCAAGATGTAAACTACTCAGTAGGATTCCATTTCTAAATGCTTTAATTTAAATTTTTCTGATGCAGATGAAGAACTAGCACTGGATGGCAGTTCTGACCAAGACCTAAAAAACTATCACAAAATCCACTGGGAAACCGAATTCAAACCTGTGGCAAAGCAGCTTCTAAACCGAATTCAGAGTCACCACACCTTCCTGGAGCCTCTGCCAATTCCTTCCTTTTAACATGATGCAAGTCCACAGCAGAGCAGGAAGTCAGGTCTTCTTGGTCCTTAAGAAGTGGTAACAAACATGAACATTTTTTTTCAGTATTAACAAATATTGAAAGTTTTTTAAAGTACTAATTTTAGTGAGTAACCTAAATATTTTAAAAGAAATAAGCATTTCTTCTTTTTAGGTATTATGGAAAAATAAATCCATGTTGTATTTTCTGCTATGAGAAGTATAAGATGAAAATATATGTATTTTTAAGTTAAAGACTTTTATTCTCTATTAAATTAGTGCTAGTCTTAAAATCCTGATTTTATAAGTCTTAGAATCCCAATTTAAAAAGTTTTAGAATTTAAGCATGTATCGGAGTATTAGTTATACCAAGTATTCAATGAAGACTTAGATTTTATCCAAAGAAAGAATGGCAGGAGTTGCTATAAATGCATAACTATTTTAACATCTGTACTAACTCCTAGTACATCTACAAATAAGATTTCTGACTAGATACCAGTATTTTTCTGGTCCTATGTTGGAAAAAAAAATACGCTGAAAAACTCTCTGCTTTGGACCAGCTATCTTTATTTAGTAAGTATAACAGATGAAAGGAGTATTTTACTTTTATTTGCATTTTAAATAAAATAACAGGAGTCTATAGTCCTTTTAATTATAACTCTGTGTCTATCAGAAATGACATCAGAAGAGTTTAACCTTGGGTTTATAGCAAACCCCCTGCTAGCTATGTAGGCCTTAGGAAAATAACTAATTTCTGGACTTTGCACTTCAAAATGACAGTAATATCTATTTCATTACAGTGTAGTTTAGAGCAAATATTAAATACTTAGGGTGTCCAGTATATGATTTGTAATAGGTACTTAGTACATAATAACATTATGATGGCAGTTAGCTTGCCATTTTGTGTAGGATACGTTTCCCTTCAAATAAAGGACTTACAAAGACAAAGAAACTGAGATTACCATTTTTATGCTATCCTAGTCCAATAAAGATTTAGAAATAGAAGCAAGTTTAGTGCTCTGCTTGGAAAAAGGCTGTTAATAACAGCTCATCTCTCACCTTAAAAATAACCATGGGGTGAAGGTAGTTCTCCCAGGGCGGGTGGGCTGTGGAAGTCCATTAGAGTAACCTACATTTCCACAACAGATAAGACTTGACACTGGTGCATCATCTGGGACTCAAGGTTCTGCCAAATCCATATGGACACTGACTTTATTGTATTCTATAAACCATAAGTACATGTGAGTGGGTTCAGTCTAAAATGAAATAGCCTCTGGAGGAGCTAATCTCTCCCACATATATAAGAATATAAGTAGGGGCCAGGAGTTTGGCCTAGTGGTTAAAGTGCTTGCCTAGCATGCATGAAGACCCGGGTTCGATTCCTCGGTACCACATACATAGAAAAAAGTCGGAAGTGGTGCTGAGGCTCAAGTGGTAGAGCTCTAGCCTTGAGAAAATCCAAGGACAGTGCTCAGGCCCTGAGCTCAAGCCCAGGACTGGCAAAAAAAATATATATATATATATATTTTTTATTTTATTTTATCCACAGAAAACTCTATATTCTACTTTCACTGAGGGAAATAAAATAATCGAAGTCTTCCCCATCTAAAGCACCCTCTTCCCTCAGTATTTGTAACAAACTCTTTGTAGAATGCAATATACCTCTTCTCCAATACCAGCCCTTTCCCTTTAGATTCATGCAAGCTGCATCATTTGCTTGATGCATAGTTCAATAGTGTTAAGTAACGCACATTGTTCTGCAATAGATCGACAGAATTTTTTTATGTAAACTCTATATTCATTAAACAATAACTCGTGTGCTTCTTGCTAGCCTGGTAGCCATCATTCTATGTTCTAGTTCTATGAATTTGATTACTTTAGATCTCACAAGTGGAACCACATAGTATTTGTCCTTCTGTAACTAGCATATTTCACTTAGCCTAATGTCTTCAAAGTTCATCCATGTTATAGCCTGTGACAGGATTTGTCTTTAAAGGTTATCTATCTCCATTCTTTCCAGTCACTTTCTCCCTCTTTCCCTCCCCCTTGCTCTCACATCATATTTTGTTGATCTCTTGGTAGACATTTGAGTTGTGTCACTATAGCTATTGTGAATAACGCTGCATGAATATGGGTATCAGACTATTTCCTTGATATCCTTCTTTCTCTTGTATATATACTTGAGCAGTGCTTAGTTTGGGCTGTAATGACAAATATATGACACTTTGGGGTGAATTAGCAACAGAAGTTTATTCCTTATAGTTCTGGAGGCTATAAAGTCTAAGATCAAGGTATTGACTAATTCAATTCCTGGGAAGGACCTCTTAGTTAGCAGAAGTGCCTTTCTGCTGAGTGCTCACAAGGTGCAGGGAAAACCAGGGAGAGAATGAATGAATATGAGACAGACTCTCTGAGGGTACTAATCCCATTCATGAGAGCTTTGCCCTAATGGCCTAATTATCTCCTAGACACTTCATTAGTGCTTTGACATGGTAATTTTAAGGAGAAACATTCAGCTCATAGAAAGTGAAATGCTGGAAAAAAAAAAAAAGAAAAAAAGTGAAATGCTGGATCATAGAGCTTTTAATTGAAAAACTAAACAAAAACCCATACCAAGCTAGGTACCGGTGGCTTACTCACACCTGTATTCCTAGCTGCTCAGGAGGCTGAGATCTGAGGCTCATGGTTCAAAGCTAGTCTGGGCAGGAACGTCTGTGACACTCTTACCTCCAATAAACTCGGAAAAAGTTAGAAATGGTGCTATGGCTTAAGTGGTAGAGCACTAATGAACAAAAGCAACTCAAGGACAGAACCCAAGCCTAGAGTTTAACCCCGGGATGGGGGGGGGGTAGGGAAACACCAACCCCCCCCAAAAAAAACTCACAACAACAAAAAACCTTCCTAGGTGCTGGTGTCATGGTAGCAATGCTACTATGTAAGTTTCTCTAGTCTTTTGCAGCATTTATTTTAATCATAGCTATCTAGAGGGTATGAGGTAACACCTCATTGTGGCATTGATTTGAATTTCTTAGTCATGTTGAATTCTCTTATTTCATGTTTTTTTTGTTTGCTTGTTTGCTGGCCATTTGTATATCATTTTCAGAGCCAGGAGTAGGCAAATGCTTTGCACATGGGGTTATTTCATGGTTGGTCATTTGTAAATTTTTTTTTTTGCCAGTCCTGGGCTTGAGCTCAGGGCCTGAGCACTGTCCTTGGACTTTCTCAAGGCTAGAGCTCTACCACTTGAGCCTCAGCACCACTTCCAGCTTTTTTCTATGTATGTGGTACCAGGGAATTGAACCTGGGTCTTCATGCATACTAGGCAAGCACTCTACCACTAGGCCAAACTCGTGGCCTGGATACCATTTTTTTTTCCTGTAAAAAAATGCCATGGAAGCCAGGCGTGATGGCTCACACTTATAATCCTAGCTACTCAGGAGGCTGAGATCTGAGGATTGAGGTTCAAAGGCAGCTCGGGCATGAAAGTCTGAGAGACTCTTATCTCCAATTAACCACCAGAAAACTGGAAGTGGCACTGTGGCTCAAGGGGTAGGGAGGTAGCCTTGAGCTAAAGCTCAGGGACAATGCCCAGACCCAGAGTTCAAGTCCCACAACTGACCAAAAAATATGCCATTGAAGTTTTCATAGGTATAGGACTACATCAGTCACTTTCAAATTACAAATGGTCTCGTAAGACCCTAAAGAGGGGCAACTCTTCCTACCTCCAAAATGTTCTCAGGACTTTTGCCCCTTAATGTAATCAGACAAGAGTGCTATTAAGGTGAATCTAGTTGGCTTTAATGAAAGTAAACAGAAACCAAGAATTGTTACTAATTGTTACTAATTACGATGCTAAGACTGACCAAGAAATCAAGACAACAACTAAAATTGGAGAAAATTATTCTTTATTGAAAAATACCAATAATACTGACAGACTTCAAAAGCAAATTCACGCTTCCAGAATACAAAGTACTTAATACACTTTTTTCAAACCTGTTTGTATTTCAAAGTTAGCAGTTCTGTAAATCAAATGTGATAACCTGACTAAAAATATTTTCCAGCTTTTATTATTTAAGGAGCTGCACATCCTTTAAAATAAGGGCCATGAGGTGGATAGGAGCACAGGGATAGATAGCCCCTGGGACTGCACAGCAGTCTACAGTGACATGCCCACAAACAGCTGCTCCAATGTCAGAGAATCTTGTGAAACAGCTTATCAAAACACAGCCAGTTTTTCTACAATTCACACAATTTCATTTAAGATTGCTTTTTGAAGAAAATCTTTAACAATGCCTCTGTAATTGAGTATCATCCAATAACTCAGAATTTAAAAACTACAATGAAAGAAATGATCTGTTACCTCAAAACAGTCTTAGCTCTAATAATTCTATGTTTTTTTAGATGCATTCCTTCCTCCCCGTGTATGCAAGTTTAATTGGAAACCACACAAATTCTGTCGGTAGGCTCAGATAGTAGCAGTATTCACTTGAGTCACTACTGTCTTAACTGTAACAGCCATCATTTCATTCCACCAGCTAGGATAGCAGCACCAAGTTCTTCTAAAATTCGTTATGTGTAAATCTTAGTCATTATCCAAGTCCCATTCTCTGCATGCTCCAATTCTTGTTATCTTATTCAACATAAAAGCAACAGGATTTGGAGAATTACTAGTTGCTGTATTAAAACAATTATACAGCATCTTGTACTGTCAAGAAGCAAAATACTGTGAACAGCAGCCTTTCTTCATGGCTCTAAACCTTAAGCTGCCAAGCACTTACTGTTTGTGCTAGCAGTGGCATTTTCCACAGTAGAATAGCAGAAACTAAAGGAATCATGGCACAATGGATTCTGAATTCTTTTATCTACCATTGGTCCTGGGGCTTGGTACCCTCCCCTTGTAGACTATATTTGCTGAGCATTCCAGAATCATCTTTAATGGAGGAGAGGCATCAGGTCATATAGCGGGTAATGGCTCTCAGAGCATAAAGGAGTTCTGCTTGCATCCTAGCTTCTATAAGAAGCAGATTAACATGAACCTGAATATAAAACACAACATCATGAAAGGGAAGGTTAGAGACATTCATAAGCCAAGCTTTTCCAATCATTTAGCAAATGTCACAAACAACCGGCTCCTGGGATATCAGGGGTGAATGGCTATAGGACTTTTTTTGGATGTTCCAATTCCTTATATAAAATGGACAGTATCTGTGGTACACCGTCATGGACGTTGCAATTCATCTCTACTTTATTTATAATGCCATGCAAATATAGTGAACAAGGACAACAAAAGTTTACATAGTCCGTGCAGATGTGTTTTCTGACTATCTGATTCATGTTTATGTGAATCAAATATGTAATAACACATTTTCTATGTGGCACCAAGTAACTTTAGAAGTCTGGGTTTGCTGAACCGAATATTAATTTCTATTTGGACAGATGTTTTGGCCTTCCATCATATCTTCTTAGCTATGTGTTACACTTCCAAAAAAATCTAGATACGGATTTAGTAAAGCTATAGTACCCCTTGCCAAATTCTCATTAATTTTTATAAGAATGCTTCAAAGGGAACAGACTTTTCTGCCTGTACACTACAACTGAAAAGAGCTCCTGCCAAACAGTCTTCTTTCTCCTACGTGGTGACAGACAGCTATGCCAGAACTTCACCCAACTTCCTGCCTTTATTCTTTCACTCTGTCAATATGAGGTTCCCTCCCTTCTAAGGAGTACTTGAGACAACTGTCCTGGAATGTTCTTTGGTTTGAGAGCTGCTAAGTTAGGTGAAGGAAAAAGAGAAGTATTGCTGCACTAGAGAGTAAATCACAGTAGGCACATACCTTCTCAGAGTGCTTGAACTGCCTCCAGAAGCTATCATACATTCTTTTGGTAACCTTTTCAGGAGTGCAAACAACTGTTTTGATATAAACTTTAAAGCTACGATCCAATAACTGGTTAATTTCACCATAGTCATAGTCATCATATCTGTTAAAAGACATAGTTGAGAATGAACATTTCCAGTGCATAATCTGCTCTTATTTTTACAATAGTATCCAGTAGTAGTATTTGCTTTATTCCTTTTATCTCTGTGAATATGCAGTTGATCCCCCTAATTGACATATGGGGGTAGTAGGTGAACATAAAGGTAAACTTTGGGAGAGGAACAGAAAATGGTCTAGTGCTCAAGAAAATAAGTGCTGAAAAAAATGACAATATTCACATAATAACACGAGGCATCAAGCAAGAGTGTATATTTATGGTCATGAGCAGGCAACCATACTGTAAGGAACTAAATCTGAAAAACCAATGAGGAAGTTAAGAAATTCAGAAATTGCATGTATTATTGGCACTATTATATGCCATAAAACTGTAAAAAGGAGTTTCTGGGGTCATAGAAGAAAAACAGCAGGAAGGTGGGTGAAGCAGAGGGCTGGATTATATATAATATACATGGTCTCACAAGTACCTCTACTAAGTCAAAGGCCATAGATTACAGATCACACATACAGGCATTGCTTACTGAATTTCCAGAAGAAAAGTGTTCTTGGCAAAGTGGGCACTACAATTATCTAAGAGGCTAAAACCTCAACAGTTTGTTACAGATTAGGAGAAATTTATCTAAAAACTACTCAGATATGCCTTAAAGGCCTGTGTAGTTTAGAGTAAATTAAAGAGGACTTGCAGGTTTTGACCAGAGTCATAGATCAAACTAAGGCATAAGTGAAAGCTGGTATTACAGCTAAAATAACCAGAAAACAACAGAACATGGAGTTTGTATACACATGTGAGAAGGTAGTGTATGCTGACTGCATTTTCTGTATAACACTATGTTGCTGAAAACCTAACAGGGCATAAGCTTTCCATTAGTTGAAGTATTATGGGTTTGGGACTCTTCAGAGGGTCTTGAGAATAGCCACATGGACATGCGGTACAAGATTACAGAGATAAGACCTAGATGTTTGGTGACAAACTGCTTCCTCTCATTTGTGCTCTGGGAGGTATCTGTCACTTCCTTTCCCTTCTAGTCACTCTAGATAGAACAGAGAAAGAAAACTGAAGCTGCAGTAAAGTAGCTCTGTGAAGCACAGGAAACATAAAAATAAGTTCCTGGGGGAAAGGATGGTTATGAGTATATATCTGTATATGGGTATATTCCAAGTAACTGAGTAATTTAGGTCTTTAAGCATAAAAAACAGACTAACCGTATTCCAAACATGCAGTGAATATAGTTCCAAATAGCCCGTCTAAGCATTGAGGTATCAACATCTTTGTGCATTGCCATTGTATTATAAGTAAGATTGTAAGCAATGTGAAATTTTTCATCAATCAACTGTCCCACATCTGGATAAAGTCGATTTACCAAAGAATAGCCATGGTCTTCCCAGCAATAGTCCTAAAAATAGAAGTAGAACAAATGGAAATAATTAAAATGTGGACAAATAGTTCTACATGCACAGCTCTGCAGGACTGTGAGTTCACTGGCAGGTGCAGCCCACTGTCTTCCATTCCCTAGGAATCTGAGTTCCAATTTGATGTTTTCCATTTCCAAGCTGCAATATGTAAAAGGTATATTTTCTAACCTAACGAGTTTAGAACCAATAAAGGGGGCTAGGAATGTGGCTCAGTGGCAGAGTGCTTCTCTAGCATGCATGAAGCCCCAGATTTGATTTCTCAGTAGTACATAGAAAGAAAGGAAGAAAGGAAGGAAAAAAAGCTAGAAGTGGTGCTGTGGCTCAAGTGGTAGAGTGCTAGCTTTCAGGAAAAAAGAAGAAAGAAAAAGAAAAAAAGCTCTGGACAGTGTCCAGGCCCTAAGTTGAAGCCCCAGGACTGGCAAAAAAAATAAAAAAAAGCCAATAATGGTAGTCTTTTCCTTTTACATTCAGGCCACTGATTTTTAGCTTTCCCAAATCTTTCCATTCAGACTCTATAGAGGTGACCCAGTTTGAGATTCCTCTCATTTTCCCCCACTGAAGCCAATCAAATGGTCCTCAAATGTGCATTCCTAAACCAGGCACCAGGTTGTGCTTACCATCTCAGCAATGGGGGGGGGGGGGGAGGCGGGGAAGGAAGGAGAGCAACATGTTTCAAAATGTCAACAATAAAAAGTGAGTTTCTAATTCAGTATACTCATTACTCATTCTTTCTCCAAGCCTCAAATACCTTTCAGCCTTATTAACCAGAACCCTAATTCATTTTCCCATAGAAAGTCTCTTTACCTCCCTTCCACTTCAAACAAAATCTAATAAGCTTCTTCTACCATGCTATTTCCCTGTTTACTTTTCCTAAAGCATCTCTCTGGTCAAAACTTACAACCCACCGGCCGCGGTGGCTCATGCCACAAAACCTAGCTACTCAGGAGGCTGAGATCTGAAGATTGTGGTTCAAAGCTAACCCCGATACTAAAAAGTCCGTGAGACTCTTACCTCCAATTAACCACTAGAAAACCAGAAGTGGTGCAGTGGCTCAAGGGATAGGGCAGTAGCCTTGAGCTTTAGAGCTCAGGGACAACACCCAGGCCCAGAGTCCAAGTCCCATGACCGACAAAAAACAAACAAAAAACTTGCAACCCTTATTCAAACTGTTTTGACATTTAGGGCACATCTAATTTTAAATTGCTTTCCTACTAACACAGAAGTAGTTACTCTTGCTTAAAACTCTAAACAGTCCAGTCTCTAGGATTCCTTCTTTCCTTCCTCCATCCCTCTATTCCTCCCCTCATTCTACCTAAACCAAAAGCCTAACTATTTCCTACAACCCTCTGCTTATTCCCTCCTTTACCTTTTGGCAGTGCTGAGGACCAACCCAGAGCCTTGAATAGTCTAAGCAAGTCATCTACTGCTGAGCTATAACCCACCTGCCCTTGGTTTTGGCCATCCAAATCCTTTAAATCCTAACTCCCTTCATAAAAAAAATCCCCTTGATTTCTAATCTATTATATTTCATAAGTTTAATTCTTATGATTAAAAAATTCCCTTTAAACAGCATATTAGTTTTTTTTGGACAAAGAGACAAAAGCCTATAGTTTAATGATTTTCAACATTCTGGTAAAACAGTTATTACTTAACACTTGCCCTAACCAGAGGAAGCTGGGAGTATCAATCTGAATTAAACACCTAATCAAAATAGTAAGCAAGCCAGGCATGGTGGCTAACGCCTGTAATCCTAGCTACTCAGGAGTCTGAGATCTGAGGATCAAAGTCCAAAGCCAGCCCGGGCACAAGAGGACCTGAGAGTCTTACCTCCAATTAACCTCTAGAAAACAGGAAGTGGGGCTTGGCTCAAAGGGTAGGGCAGTTGTCTTGAGCTGAAGAGCTCAGGGACAGTGCCCAGGCCAAGTTCAAGCCCCATGACCCCCACCCCACAAAAAAGGCAATAAATTGAAAACATTGAATTAAAAGAAGTCTTTAAATAAAATTAGAGGCCATAGCTCTAGTTCTGCTTCTTAGATACTGCTTATAAAAACAATTCTCAAATCTGGTGGCTTTTGCTCAAGTTTGAGGCTTTTTGGGGGGGTCGGTCATGGGACTTGAACTCTAGCTCTGAACTGCAATCCCCAGATCTCAGCCTCCTGAGTTGCTAGGATGAAAGGTGTGAGCCACTGTGCCCAGCTAAGTTTGAGGCTTTTCTATAATTATGTGCATATAATTAGTACAATTTTTACCTGGACACGAAATGTTGGAACATGCATTCCATGTCTTGAGAAGTCCTTATAGCCGTAACTCGTATCTTCAAAGTGACGAGACACATCTCTTGTTGTTGTAACTTCTTCATCATCTGAAACAATTTTTTTTAAAAAGCCATTGAAATCTTTTAAGAGTTTAAGATTCATTTTACTCATATCATATAAAAATGAGATAATCTGTTCTTTGACAAAGTACTATCAACAAAACAAGAGAAAGTGTGTGTGTGGGGGGGGATGGAGGCTTTTAAAACATTGTAAAGCAGTAGCTTATCAGTAAATAGGAAGTAGTAAAATAGCATTTTTTTTTTTGCAAGTGCTCAGGGCCTGAGCACTGTCCTTGGGTTTTCTCAAGGCTAGAACTCTACCACTTGAGCCTCAGCACCACTTCTGGCTCTTTTCTGTGTATGTGGTACCAAGGAATCAAACCCGGGTCTTTATGCATGCTAGGCAAGCACTCTACCACTAGGCCAGACTCCCGGCCTAAAATAGCATTTTTTGGTTATAAACATTCATGTTGTGTGTGGCAGCTCACACTTGTAGTAATACTAGCTACTCAGAGGAAGAAATTGGGACTTTAGTAGCTTGAGGCCAGCCTAGGCAAAAAGTGTGCCTGACTATCTGAATCAAAAAGTCAGGCATGGTAGTGTACCCTTTCATCTCAGCTATGTGGGAGTCAAAGATAGGAGACTGGCCTTGAACAAAAAGTGACAGACTGAAAAGTAACCCAAAGCAAAAAAGGGCTGGAGATATGTCTCAAGTTGTAGAGTACTTGTTTGGCAAGCACAAGGTCCTTAGTTCAAACCCAACTACTGCAGAATGAATAAAGTATTCATAGCTGATTATTTTATGCTTTTCATTTCCTCTTCCATAGTCTCTCCTTTTTGTGTCTTCACCCTAATTTATTGGTTTTATTAAAGTTTTCAAAAGTGTTTGTTCAAAGTATGAACAGCAACTTGGTTAAAGAAACAAGTCAAGAAGAGACAGTTTTGAAAAAGAAGCTTTCTTTTCTCCCTCACCTCTTCTGTCAGTTGTGTGGGCACCTGGGCACTGTCCCTGAGCTCTTCAGCTCAAGGCTACCACCCTACCTTGTGAGCCAAGCACCACTTCTTATTTTCTAGAGGTTAATTGGAGATGAGTCTCATTGACTTTTGTGCCTGGTTGGCTTTGGACCGGGATCTTCAGATTTCAGCCTCCTGAGTAGCTAGGGTGACAGGCTGACCACTGGTACCTAGTTCTCAGCTTTTTTTTTTTTTTTTTTTTTTTTTTTACTAGCACCAACTGGTGGTAGTAGCTGGTGCAAGACAACTCATCCATAAATGCATACATGCAGTTCCATCACACTCACCTGACTTGAACAATCTTTACAATGATAATAACTATTAAAACCAGTAATACTCTAAAAGCTAGTACTTTGACTATTTTTGTTGAACAAAATATATAACATGGTGAAAATTTTAATTGGTCTTTTGAACTGACATTTTTACAATAGTTTTTGTAGTGTCAGTAAGCTTTTTTCCTTTCATTATGTGGAAGAATTGATGAGATTAGATTTGGGGGTGGGGGTGGGCTGGGGAGAGTGGTTGGCCATGGGACTTGAAATCAAGGCCTTGGTGTTGTCCCTGAGACTTTGTGCTCAAGGCTATTGCTCTACCACTTTGAGCCATAGCTCTATTTCCACTTTTTTTGGTGCTTAATTGGAGGTAAGTCTCATGGACTTTGCTGCCTGAGCTGGCTCTTAACCATAATCCTCAGTTCTCAATCTCCTGAGAAGCTAGGATTATAGACATGAGCAACCAATACAATCATAGTTTTCAAGAAAATACAATATTCTTTGAAAACTTTACATTTCAGGCACAAACAGAAATAAAACCTTTCCCTTAAGAAAAAAAAATAGGAGCTGGGCGTGGTGGCTCATGCCTATAATCCTAGCTACTCAGGAGGCTGAGATCTGAGGATCACAGTTCAAAGCCAGCCCAGGCACTAAAGCACCTGAGACTCTATCTCTTGTTAACCACTACAAAACCAGAAGTGGTGCTGTGGCTCAAGGGGTAGGGAAGTAGTCTTGAGCTAAAGAGCTCAGGGATAGCGCCCAGGCCGAGTCCAAGTCCACAGTGGACCAAAAAAAAAAAAGCAAAGAAAAAAGTAGGTAAGCACCCAAACTTCCTTGTACAATTTTTCTTTCTTTTCTATTAAACTTGATGTTTCTAACACATTCTCCTTTTCCATGCTTGTCAAAATGTATTTAGATAACAGTTATAAGCTTTAAATTACCTGGCTTACATGTTATATCCTAAGGCTCACATATAGATAAAAATTAAGCATAAAGGACTAATGTTGGTACTGATCAAACAGCTCCATTTCCAAATCACAGAAAAGCTCAGAAGACTTAATTCAATTTTTTTCATCTTAAAAGGATAAAAGGGGACATTCACATGTTAAGTGACTTACATTCAGAAAGCTTATTAGCAGTGATATTAGTCCCACAAACCAAACCAAATGTCTAGTGCTGTTTTCCCATATAACCTTTCCTCACTGCCTGCTTTGAAAATTATCTCAAGTAGGAACACCTAATGCAGTAGCCTCCCTAAAAGGAAAGAGATTCTTAGATTGACATTATAAAACTTACTGAAATTAAGTAAATTAATTACTTAAAAAGGGTTTGAATAATATCCGTTGTGTTCATGTTGCTCTTACCTGAAGAGAATACAAACATGCTCTCTCTTTTTTCTATTTCAAAACGTGAAGCCATTTCCTCTTGACTTGCCTCCTCTTCATCTCGACATTCCTGTAACTGCTTCATCTTCTCCATGAGGGCTTCAACCTCAAAGAAGGAATCACTTACCTGAAGAGAGAATAAACACACTGTTACACAGGGCAGCGTACAATGGAATTTATGAGTTTTATTAAATCTGTCTCTTAAGAATGTGTATCTTGCCAGATCCTGGTGACTCACAGCTGCAATCCTAGCTATTCAAGAGGCTGAATTTGGAGGATCAAGTCAGGCAGAAAGGTCTGCAAAGCTCTTACCTCCAGCAAAATTATGAGCTGGAGATGTGGCTGAACTAGCATAGTCTTGAGCTAAAAAGCTGAGCAACAGCATGAGGCTGTGAGTTTAAACACTGATACTGGTAAAAGATCCCCCCCCTTTATATCTTTCCAGAATACAGTAAAAATAGATTTCCTCATAATTTTATTGTACGTGCATAAATAGCTGGAATTACTTTAGCCTACTGACCATATATATTTGGATTTTAAAGTAGAAGAGAAAAATAATTTTAACAATTCTAATGTTCTTAAAGTCAATAATAACCATTACCATTCATGCTGCTTTAAATACGAAAACAGGTCCGAATAATTAAAAATCAACTTCTACTTGCTCAATAAGATACACAAAGAATAATAGTTTTGTATTATATAATAGTTTTATATCCACTGCACTCTGTACATATTGTCAACATGTCTATCTCTATCATCTTTGGTAATTGTCTATTTATACACTTTACCAGTTAAAAGTGAAACCTGTCCTCACATGGCTGGAGTTGGCCACCTGACCTCTGCGAATGGGGCTAGCAGCTGTCACTTGCTGTGATGATTAGCAGTATCACATCTACAGTGATGGGTCTTGGCACACAGGAGTAGACAAATGATTTATACTTCTATAGCTATTGCATCCTTACTTTAAAATGGGATCAAATCTATGGCACATATACTTTATAAAACAGTTAAGTCTTAAAATGATCAATTCTCAAGGTTCAAATACAAAATTAGTATTTCTTTTGCCAGGAATTTTTTTTTGTTGTTGTTGGTTGTGGGGCTTGAACTCTTAGCTTGGGCATTGTCCCTGAGCTCTTCAACTCAAGGCTACCTCTCTACCAGTTGAGCCACAGCACCACTTTGGGTTTTCTGGTGGTTAACTGGAGATAAGAATCTCATGGACTTTCGTACCTGGGCTGGCTTTGAATCATGATCCTCAGAGCTCAGCCTCACGAGTAGCTAGGATTACAAGTGTGAGCTACCTGGCTTCCAACTTTACCTGGCTTCTACTCTTCTGCTCACTGACCCTTTATATGTCAGTTTACATGTTTCTTTCAACCATTTACCTCCTACTTCATAACCTGCAATTACTGTCACATAGCACCTGTCACCACTTAAAACTTACTTGTATGAAGTCAGTCTTAGAGCCTGCTTCCCCCTAGTCCTGGGGCTTGAATTTAGGGCGGGCACTGTCCCTGCTTAAGGCTATCACTCTACCACTTGAGCCACAGCCCCACTTCCAGCTTTTTCTGTATATGTGGTACTGAGGACTCCAACCTAGGGCTTCCTGTGCTAGGTAAGCACTCTAACACTAAGCCTTGCAATCCTCCTGCCTTAACCTCTGAGTGCTAGGATTGCAGGCATGTGTCACCATACCTGGCAGCATTTCATTTTAATATTAAAACAATAATATGTCAGGAATTTATTTTAATTTGCTTTTTCACCATTTATATCTGAAGAACTGAGGTCATTTGTTTTCAGATATTTATCAGTTCATTGTCAGGTACCATCAATATGGGATATAAAACTTCAAAAAGCATCCGACGTTGAACTAGAGACTTAACCTACTAGAAAACCAAAAAATCCTCAATAATTCAGTACTTTTTATTTAGCTCGTACTAAATCACTGGTAGGAAAAGATAATTCTCAACCTCCAAGAAATGGATATACTTGATTGGATCCTCTTATACCCTTCAAGATTTGATAAATAATCATTGTTCACATGCAAGTCTATCACGTGAATCCATTTACCCCAAGAGATAGTCTTAAGATGTGTCAAAATACAGATGTGATAATCCTTGGATAAATAAGATTCTTTTATACTTTAATCTCACCACAGATAACTACCTCTTATTTAGCACTTGATAAATGCTAAGCTGTATGCTAGGCTGAGAGCTCAGAACTCTCTTGCCTTAGCACCCCAAGTGCTGGGATTACAGGCATGTGTGTATCACCACTGGTCATTTGTTGTTGTTTTGGTGGTACTGAGGTTTGAACTCCTGGTCTTGTGTTTGTTAGGTAGATGCTCTATCTAAGCCATACTTCTAGCTTGCCATTTTACTTTTTTAGAAACTTTTAAACCTCACTGTAAATTTTTTTTTAACCTTTCTTTGGACCTGAAAAACAGGGACTCGGAGAGGTTTGGTAACTTGTCCAATGTCTAATGTATGCCAATTCACTCTGCCCAAATCCCCTTCAAAGGAATAACAGAAAATGTGTGAAGCATTCAGATGACTATGGTGCTATTTTCTCTTTCTGTGACTTCTTTTTTGAAGAATAAACACTTGCCTTTTTATTAAAATAGAGAATACAGGGAATTTTGACCCACTGTGACCTGAGAACCTAAATTTACTTACAGAAAATTCAACTTGTTCTTACCTGTTTTTTTAAAAAAAATATATATATATACATATATATATATATGTGTGTGTGTGTGTGTGTGTGTGTGTATATATATATATATATATATATATATATATATATTTTTTTTTTTTTTTTGGCCAGTCCTGGGCTTGGGCTCAGGGCCTGAGCACTGTCCTTGGACTTTCTCAAGGCTAGAGCTCTACCACTTGAGCTACAGGCACCACTTCCAGCTTTTTTCTATGTATGTGGGTACCGAGGAATTAAACCTGGGTCTTCGTGCATGCTAGGCAAGCACTCTACCACTAGGCCCTTGTTCTACCTGTTTTAAAGACATAATGAAACAAAATATAAGATGGTAGCTGGGTGCAGTTGCTCATGCCTGTAATCCTAGCTACTCAGGAGGCTGAGATGTGAGGATCAAGGTTCAAGGCCAGCCCCTGCACTAACGAATGTGAGACACTTATCTCCAATTAACCACTAGAAAACAGGAAGTAGGGCTGTGACTCAAGAGGTAGGGCAATAGCCTTGAGCTGAAGAGCTCAGTCCCAGAGTTCAAGCCCCATGACCGACCAAAAGAAAATATATGTCTCTAGAGATATATATGTATATGTAAGAATAAAGATGGAAAGCGTTAACAAATTTATAATTTTTTTCTCTAAAGATAATCAAGAAAAAGGACTTAAGGGGAAAAATATCCAAATCAGTACTGACTAAATCTTTAAAAGCTGAGCAATTAAGACGCCAACTTATTTCTTTTGTAGAAAAAGGTATATTGGCACCAGTGTCTACCATGTTTAGCTTCCCCTTATCTCGCTATTGTAGGCAGTGTTAACTGAATGGAGTAGATGCGGATGGTTCCTGACCCTTAGCTGAGGGCAACCTCCTACAGGGGCTTATAACTCTGTATATCCCTTAGCATGTAGACTAGTAATGAGCATTTGAGGGAAGTAAATAAGTTCATCCTTCATGAATGAATAGGTGTCTAATGGACTTAATAAGGTGGATTCTCTAGGTAGCCAAATAAAAATGTAACAATTATTGTGATTAGTTTCATTATAGTCCTACAATAATAGACACTTACCGTAATATTTCCTGCTGAGTTGACCTGCACCTCATCCACGTTGTGATTGCCATTTGTAATGTCACAGATGCAGTAGTTACTAACAGAAGGAGGTCTGAACGTGTGGCCGCCATCACAATGAATTTCTGGACTGATTCCACAGCCAAATGTGAATGAGGCAAGAGAATGATAGTGTGTGAGTAGAACTACAGCATGCACCAATTCTGCTAGAGACCAGCTGTGTTCTTCAGCTTTTAAAAGCTCCTTAGGAAAACAGGGAGGGAAAAAGAAGGAACATGGAACATTTTCTTCTATTTGGAGGCTTCAGTAAAATTATATGCCTTAGCTGAGTATCTGTAGCTCATACCTGTAATTATGACTACTCAGGAAGCTGAGACGTGGAAGATTTGGGTTTGAAGACATCCCAGGCATTAAAATGCATGAGATAAGCATGGCTCAAGTAGTAGCATACCAGTCGTGAGCAAGAAATCTCAGTGAGAGTGGGCAGCCCTGAGTTTAAGCCCCATATCAGCAGAAAATAAGCACTAACAAAGGGTGTATCATTTATTGAAAACAGGATTCCATATAAAACTTAAGGTAGAGTTTCGATTAGAAATCTGTAGAACAATTTACTAATTTTTATGAAAATGTTTATAAACAGAATATCTACTGATAACACATTAGCTGGTTTTGTGTGTGCATGTGTGTGAGTGTATGTGCACACGCGCGTGCACGCACCAGCCCTGGAGTTTGAACTCAGGGTCTGGGCACTGAGGCTAGCTCTCTACACTTTGGGCCACAGCTCTAGTTCCAACTTTTTGGTAGTAAATTTGTTGGCTTTGAAT
This sequence comes from Megascapheus bottae, assembly GCF_031878675.1. Taxonomy (NCBI): domain Eukaryota; kingdom Metazoa; phylum Chordata; class Mammalia; order Rodentia; family Geomyidae; genus Megascapheus; species Megascapheus bottae. Next base: position 38,978,357 of record NC_143516.1, on the reverse strand, counting down.
CATGAACATCAAACCTCAGACTGTTGAGTAGGTAGGATTACAGATGTGAGCCATTGGTGCCTGGCTGGAATTTTAAGTTATTATTTTAAATACTGATTTAAAAATATAATAGTACTTTTTTTGTGTGCCAGTCCTAGGGATTGAACTCAGAGCCTGGGTGCTATCTCTGAGATTGTTTGCTCAAAGCTAGCACTCTTATCACTTGAACCATAATCCCACATACAGCTTTTTGGTGGTTAATTAGAAATAAATGTCTTAAGGACTTTCCTGCCTGAGCTGTCTTTGAACCCGGACTTTCAGATTTCAGCCTCCTGAGTAAATACGATTAACCTCTAGAAAATGGGAAGTGGGGCTTGGCTCAAAGGTAGGGCTGTAGCCTTGAGCTGAAGAGCTCAGGGACTGTACCTAGGCCAGCTCGAGACCCATGACCCACAAAAAAAAAAAAAAAAAATTATAGACACCTAATAATGTAGTGCCACTTCACACTATCAGAATGGCTAAAAATTAAAACACTGACATCAAGGCTGGCAAAGGAATGCTTCTTCACTACTAATGACATGCAAATTTGTATGGCACAGTTTGGTTATGGCACAGTTTTTTACGAGGCTGAAAATCAGACCCAGCAGTCACACACTCTTAGTAGTTGGTGCAAGTGAGCTAAAACTTTTGTCTACTAAAATATTTACACATGAATACTTATACCAGCTTTAACTCATAATTGGCCAAAAGTGATAGTAATCAGGATGTCCCTGGAATAGGTGAATGGATAAAATATGGTATAGCCACACACTGGAGTGTAATACACCAAAAAAAATAAATGATCCCTCATGTTATCAAAAAATAAGGAAGAGGAGCTGGGCTTGGTGGCTCATACTTGTAATCCTAGCTACTCAGGAGGCTGAGATCTGAGGATCATGGTTCAAAGCCAGCCCCTCACTAAAGCACTTGAGACTCTTACCTCTAATTAACCATTGGAAAACCAGAAGTACTGCTATGGCTCAAGGGAAGGGTGGTAGCCTTGAGCTGAAGAACTCAGGGACAGCACACAGGCCGAGTTTAAGCCCCATTACTGACCCCCACAAAAAAAAAAGGAAGAAGGGCTGGAAATGTGGCTTAGTGGCAGAGTGCTTGCCCAGCACATACATAGAAGAAGCTGGAAGCGGTGTTATGGCTCAAGTGGCAGAGCACTAGCCTTGAGAAGGCCCAAAGACAGTGCCCAGGCTGAATTCAAGCCTAAGAATTGACAAAAAAAGTATTAAAAAAAAGAATTTCAAATGCCTTTTGATAAAAGGAATATGGAAATGTCGCAAAATTTTTAGACAGCAGGAAAGGACCGGTAGTTGCAGGCATTTAGGAGGAAGCACAGGGACATGACTATGTGCTTCTTCACATGTACATGTAAAAACCCCGGAACTGTACAACACATAGAATCAACCATCGTGAAGGATGCGCTTGATAGCAACAAATCAATCCTGGTCTATCATTTACAGTAAATGTATCACACACAGAAAAATGTGTTTCTGAGAAGGAGCTAAAAAATGAGCAATTTCTCAGTAAGCCTATCTTTAAAAACTTTTAAATGCTGCTCAAGATACACTGCTTCTCTACATACCTCAATGTGTTCTTTGGTAATAAGCCAAGGTCGATGAGCTAATACTTTGTTGAGTTCTCCCAAATTCTGTAGTTTTTGAGGAGCATTCTCTAAACCATTAAGCCACTTGGGGTCCCCACCAACATGAAGGAAATCATTGACATGTAGGTTCACCAAGTAGGAGCACTGATGTCTTGCTGCAGCCTTAACAGAAAACAGAAAGATATTCTAATTATAGGAATGAAAATATTGAAGTATTACCAATCTATTTTCAACATCAAAGTTGTTTTTGATTAGTATATTTTAAATTTTTCTGGAAACTACAGAGCTGCAGCTTTCATGCAGAAACTAAAGGATCCAAATACTTCATAGAAAACAACTCAGTTATTCCAAGAACAAATATTTGTTAAAGAATAAATTAAGCTGGGTGCGGTGGCTCATGCCTGTAATTTTAGCTACTCAAGAGGCTGGATCTGAGGATCTCAGTTCAAAGCCAGCCCAGGCACTAAAGTCCGTGAGACTCTTATTCTCAATTAACCTCCAGAAAACTGGAAGTGGTGCTGTGGCTCAAAGGGGAGGGTGGTAGCCTTGAGCTGAAGAACTCAGGGTCAGCGCCCAGGCCCAGAATCCAAGCCCCATGACAAATAAAGAAAAAGAATAAATCAGAGGCTGGGAGCATGGTCTAGTGGTTGCCTAGCATGCACAAAGCCCTGGTTCAATTTCTTGGTACCACATACATAGAAAAAAGCCAGAAGTGGTGCTGTAGTTCAAGTGGTAAGGTGCTAGCCTTGAGAAAACCCCAGGGCAGTGCTCAGGCCCTAAGTTCAAGTCCCAGGACTGGCAAAATAGATAAATAAATGTAAACTATAGAAATTTAACCGATACACAAGTTTTAGAAGCTCAGTTTAAGAAAAGTCAATTACAATCATAAATGACAACCATAAAATGAAGGAATATAACTTACAAAGTGAACAGGTTTAGCACTGCTGGTACCATGTCAAGTATTCAGAATAAGATAATTTTTTTGTTTGGCTTTATTCATTAAGGAAAAATGGCTGTCAGCATAGTATAAATATATGTAGTATTTTTTGTTAGAACTGAGTATAAACTTACAGAAAAAGAGGAGAAATAGAGACTTCTTTACAGGAATCCAATTACAAGTCAGAATATAAGTATTTATCCCTATGTTTACAGCATTAACTATCTCTTTACAGGCAGGATCTTTCATCAAATGTTTACAAACCATTATTCCAATGTAGTGCCGATAATGCAGAGGTAATGGCCCATCCATTTGCAGTAGATAGTGTTGAGTTTTTAAGAAACTTTCTAAATATTGTGGGTGGAAAACCATCACTAATGTAATATTATCCAAACGGCCCAAAGCAGCAAAAGAATCTGCAAATAAAGCATGCATCTGTGCGTCTTCTCTTCCCACTTGGAGAATCTGTATAAATGAGAAGAAAGCCATGGTTATGTAAATTATAAATTGGTGTTAAAGATAATGTGCATTGGCTGCATTGTGTCATTTAGAAGCAAATTAAATTTGGCTTTAGAGAGAGGTTATGATTTAAACTTGTAGCAAACAAGACAAAATAGACACATTATACAGTAGGGAATAAACAACCAAGGCTGAATGTTAAAGCTCATCAAGATCGGTTGCTTCAGGAGTTGGCCAGAGTCCAGACAAAAAAGCAGATTTAGATGATCAAATATGCAGAGCTTGCAAGTAGACACTAAAGCCTTTTCTTATAACAGTGCCCACTTTCATTAAATTTAAAGAGAACCAAAATTAACTAATAGCAACAGTCCTTATGAAAACAAAGCATAAATCCTCATACATATGCAGAATTAAATACCCAACTTAGTGTTTATAATAGCCTGTGGAGATGGTCAAGAATAAGTAATTCAGTTTACACCATCCCTAAGTAAGCAAGATCTAAATATAAGCAGGTGGAATATTATCAGTCAAAAACAAGTCTCAGCTTTACTTGATTAAATGCATGGGTGTTTAAACTTATGACATACTAGAAATCAACATGTCTACAACAGCTTTCTAATTCCATAACTCACCTCCAAAGTATGATTAACTGTCATCAACTGCAAAAAAACAAAACCCACTGTCGACCAATTCAGATACCCAGATGTAGATCATGAAAACATTTCCTTAAAAGTTCACTGTCTTACTTTCACAAACAACATACCTCCTTTTCTGGGATGAATCTGCTTGGTCCGTGTCCTAGTGGTCGAGGAATTCTAATTCCAAGTTCCTAGAAAAGAAAATGACACCATCTTAGGCCTGTAGCAGTAAACAACATGAACTGAGATACAAGAATGGGAAGAAAAACAACCAGTTGAACAGAGACAGGCTTGTTTTGGTAATTTGTTTCATGGCTATATATACATACCAACTCTTCTGTTTGCATGGCACAGCTAACATCTTATAATATGACTCTGACTAAAAACAATAAAACCTGTTTCACTAAAACCAGTGTTTTGCATAAAGTACTTGGCAGAAAGTCTAGAACAGAAAGTTCAGCACATAGCAGCCAACCCTGTGGGCTGTCAGTGATACAAAATAAGACCAATGTGTTTGTACATCCAAAACTCAACCAAAATATCAATCCCTATGCATCTTGCCAGGAAATGAAAAAGCTATACGTCCATATAGATGCCTTAAAAGGGAGTGTAATCATTATTGCATCTAGAATAACACTTTACAGTAAGCACAGAAATATGAAAAATAAAAGCTAGCTAAATTTAAAAAAATACTACAGTAAAACTACTTTTAGAGAAATTCATTTTTCGTCTCAGCTTTCTTTAAAACTTTTTATTTATGAGGGCCGGGAGTTTTGCCTATGGTAGTGCTTGCCTAGCATGCACAAAGACCCCGGTTTGATTCCTTGGTACCACATAGATAGAAAAAAGCCAGAAATGGCTTTGGCTTTGGCTCAAGTGGTAGAGCTCTAGCCTTGAGAAAACCCAAAGCCAGTGCCCAGGCAGAGTTCAAGGCCCAGGACTGGCAAAAAAACCCCTAAACCAAAAAAAAAAACCCCTCAAAAACCACAAAACACTTTTTTATTTATGAGATGCTATTCATCCTGCCTGTAATCCATTTAGAGAACTCAACTAAATCTGAAATAAATGGTTTTCAACGTTTTTGACATAGTGAATCTAGAATTTTATATGTAGCACGATTAATAGGAAATACCTACTTGTTAGAACCTGTCCTTTCCAACACAGTGTACTTTCAGAAATAAAAGCATATTATTCCCACTTCCTTAGCAAAGCCCATGTCTTATTAATCCAGTCTCATTTAAAAACAGTGTTTTAGATGATTGGGCACTAGTGGCTGACGCCTGTAATCCTAGCTACTCTGGAAGTTGAGCTCTGAGAATTGCAGTTTTGAAGTCAGCCCAGGCAGAAAAGTCCATGAGGCTCTTATCTCCAATTAACTATCAAAAAGTTGGAAGCAGAACTGGCCAAGCGGCAGAGCACTAGCTTTGAGCTAAAAAGCTCAGAGCTAAAAAGCTAAAGTGCTCAGGTCCTTAGTTTAAGCCCCAGGACAAAATAAATAAATAAAAGAAAAAGAAAAAAGAAAACTTTTAGAGATTACACAACTAAACGTTAACCCCTGCTTTTATCATTACATACAAATATTATTTCTCTTCTTTTCCCACTGTTTCCAGAAGACTTTCAGGATATAATCCACATGCTTCCCTTCTAAAGAAAAACAAGAGGGAGCAGAGAACATCTAACAGTGGGTCCAGAAATTTGCTTGAAGTGAATGAAAGAGAAGAATAGTTTAAAAAAAAAATTAAGCATGCATGACAAAACTGAATTTTCAGCAGGAGAAATCAAGTTTTAGATCCCTAATAGGGTATATATTTATTTATTTTATTTTATTTTTTATTTTTTTGCCAGTCCTGGGCTTGAGCTCAGGGCCTGAGCACTGTCCTTGGGTTTTCTCAAGGCTAGAGCTCTACCACTTGAGCCTCAGCACCACTTCCAGCTTTTTTTTTTTCTATGTATGTGGTAGCGAGGAATCGAACCCGGGTCTTCATGCATGCTAGGCAAGCACTTTAACCACTAGGCCAAACTCCCGGCCCCAGGGTATATATTTAAATATCCAACTGAACCCATAAAATGGATATGTCCATTCTTTTTTTTTTTTTTTTTTTTTTTTGCCAGTCCTAGGCTTGGGCTCAGGGCCTGAGCATTGTCCTCGGACTTTCTTAAGGCTAGCACTCTACCACTTGAGCCTCAGCACCACTTCCAGCTTTTTGCTATGTATGTGGGGTACTGAGGAATTGAACTTGAGTCTTCGTGCATGCTAGGCAAGCACTCTACTGCTAGGCCAAACTCCTGGCCCTGAATATGTCCATTCTTTTACTGTCAGTTAGTGGTTTCTTCTAGTTACTGCACATGTATAATGAAGATAATCCATAATATGCACCTCATCAGAGAGACACTAAATTCACTAGTCAGTTGTGTGACTATTTTAAAAGCCTATAATAAATGGCAGAAGAAAACATGCTCCTGTTGTTCAGTATATCACCTTGACAGTTCTTTATATAAAGGATGACTCCATTAGTGTTTCTAATGGCTGAATCTCTGACCCAGCACATATATTTTAAACACATTTTGATGGTATATAGTTTTTTAAAATTTAGTGGTTAGAAAGTATAAAACTATTAAAAATGAACATTTATCCATCCTCATTTCTTTAATCTCTGAAAATTATTTTAAAATGCATTTTAGTCTTAAGGGTTTATTACTCATTTCATAACTAAGACATACTTAGGACTTTAGTATATGGAAAAGTGTCACTTTTAATATGGGAAAAATGGATTATTTGACAAGTGATTTGGAGACAACTGAATAGCCACTTATAAAAAAGGTGCTTGCCCAGCGTGCATGAAAACCTGGGTTGGATTCCTCAGTACCACATATATAGAAAAAGTTGGAAGTGGTGCGGTGGCTCAAGTGGTAGAGCTCTGGCCTTGAGAAAACCCAAGGATAGTGTTTAGGCCCTGAGTTCAAGCCCCAGGACTGGTAAAAAAAAAAAAAACAAAAAAAAAAAACCTCACAAAAAACTAAAAAAAAGCTAAGTTAGAACCCTAAACCATAGTTTTTCACAAGAAATCAGAGCTAAATATTAAAAAAAATACCACCAAAGAAATACTAATACTATAAAACACTTAGTAGGCCTAAGAATGCTATAAAACTGAGAGACATAAAATAGAAGATTGATAAATCTAATGACATAAAGACTTGCACATGTGAAAAAATGAGTCAATGTGAACAGAAAATTAGGAAAGATATTTGCAATTCACAAAACAAATGTCTAAATATTTAAAAACACATAATATAATTCAACAAAAAAACCTTGACTGTTCTTTTTTTTTTTTTTTTTGCCAGTCCTGGGCTTGAGCTCAGGGCCTGGGCACTGTCCTTGGACTTTCTCAAGGCTAGAGCTCTACCACTTGAGCCTCAGCACCACTTCTGGCTTTTTTCTATGTATGTGGTGCCGAGGAATCGAACCCGGGTCTTTGTGCATGCTAGGCAAGCATTCTTTTTCTTTCTTTCTTTGTGCTTGCTAGGCAAGCACTCAACCACTAGGCCAAACTCCCGGCCCCAAACCTTGAATGTTCTTAAAGAAAATACCACAGGATGTTCAAAGAAAATTAAATAGCTTTAGAAAATGCTCAAAATTCAACAATAAAATATCTGTATGCTGTAGATATTCCTTTTTTAAAAATACAAAAAGACTGCCTAAGATTAAAAAAAAGTCATAATAGGCTCTGTTTAGGATGGGGTATAGTGGAAAAATGATAGTTTATTCATGGACATGAACAGGCATACATATGCCTAGATATGTAGGCTACAAACACATTTAGACTATGATTCTCTAAATACAGGATTATTTAGGGTCAATGGAAAAAAAAAGATGAGAGTAGTTTTGAAACAGAACTGTATATGAAAGCAGCATGTAGGAAAGAACCTCAATGAAATGTGTTAATAGGGGGTTGATGGAATGGGGGAAGCAATAGGGTTATTCTGAGTAACATAAGCACATCTAAAATACCATAGTGAAATCCCTTGGTACATTAATACTCACTACAAAAAATACATGACAGGAAAGTAAATTCAGCACCTACTGGCGTGGGGGCCCAGGAGGAGTACGAGTGCTAATGAAGAGGATGAATGAGGATGAATATTTTCTTTTTTGTTTTTGCCAGTCCTGGGGCTTGAACTCAAGGCCTGGACACTGTCCTTGAGCTTTCTCAGAGCTAGCACTCTACCACTTAAGGCTTCTGGCTTTTCTGTGTATGTGGTGCTGAGGAATTGAACCCAGGGCTTTGTGCATGCTAGGCAAGCATTCTTTTTCTTTCTTTCTTGTTTTTTTTTTTTTTGTTTGTTTGTTTTTTTGCCAGTCCTGGACCTTGAACTCAGGGTCTGGGCACTGTCCTTGGGCTTTCTCAAGGCTAGAGCTCTACCACTTGGGCCACAGCACCATTTCGGTCTTTTTTTTCCTATGTATGTGGTACCAAGGAATCGAACCCGGCTCTTTGTGCAAGCTAGGCAAGCACTCTACCACTAGGCTAAACTCCCTTCCCCATGGGTCACACTCCTGGGCCTATTTAGTTTAGTTGTATGTAGAAAATGTAACAATGAAACCTGTTGAAATTGTTTTAAGAAGGGGGATGGGATGGGGAAAGTGTGGGGATACATTGTATACATGTGTGACAATGGAACTCCTTTGCACAATTAATATATGCTATATGCTAATAAAGATACAAAGAATACAAATATTTCAAAACCTCTACAGTTGCAATATTGATCAACAGTTAAGTCACATAGTCTGAGTCACAACTCTCTTTTCGGTGTCAACATTGTTCCTTGAGAGCAAACTAAGTGACCATCAGGAGTAGGGTTTCACTGAAGTTCAGCATGACCAGTAGATGAGCATGCAATTCTTGCAAATTCTATGTATACAATATATATATTCAAACATCTTCATGGTGGGGGGATAGAAAAAAGGGCAAAGTATGTATATATTATTTATAAAGACAAAGAAAAGGTTTAGTAATTTCATTTCTATGACTTTATCCTGTAAATACATTAGCAGCATGTGGGAGGTATTTGCTTAAATGTGTACAAATTAATACCACATGGGCTTCAAAACAATGAGGCCAAATTATATTATTCTGGCCTTATTTCAATATCAAATGTATACTCTATATACCAAATTATTACAAAATAATTTTACAATGTTAAGAAGGTAGGTTGGGGTGCTCCAGAAGTGGGATTCCCCCCCCCCCCCCATCATGGGGCTTTAACTCTGGGCCTGGGCATTGTCCCTGAGCTCTTCAGCTCCAGGCTACTCTTCTACCCCTGGAGCCACAATGCGCCACTTCCGTTTTTTTTCCTAGAGGTCAATTGGAGATAAAAGTCTCAAGGACTTTAGTGCCGGCGCTGGCTTTGAACCTCGATCCTCGATCCTCAGTTCTCAGCCTCCTGAATAGGTAGGATTACAGGTGTGAGCCACTATCCCAGGCTCAGAAACAGGATTTTTCTTATAGATACAGCAACTCTATAGTGATCATAAGTCATTCTCAAACACTTATAAACCCACCCACATTGTTAAATTCAATGGCCCTTTTCCTCATACTTTCAATGACCAAATATTTCCATTATCTTTAGAAATATTCTTTTCCAATGCACTATGTCAACATTATAATGTGAAGATAAAGTAAGAAAAAAAAGGTAATCATAAAAGGTAAAAAAAAAAAAGCAAAGATTCTTTGGTATGGACTAGAGACCTATTTTTCAGTTCTCTTAGTGTTGAGATTATATTCATTTTTCTGATGAGATATCAGTATGGCAAAAGAGTTGTGTCAGGAGAATGGCAAAACTGAAAAGTCCCTGGCATTCAAGATTCTCCTTTTATTATCTTATTCGACTCTTAATTTTAGGTGAAACAGAATTTTGTTTAGCTCAAACTTGTACACAAGTATTCTGGTACTGCCAGATCATTTTTCAGATAAATTGAAAAAGTTGTGAGATATGGGGTGAGGGATAAAATTGGGGGAAAGGAGAAGGGAAGAACAGAGATGAGAAAGGGAGATGGATTTTTAAATCTTAATTCCTAAATAGAAAAGGTTGGCCAAGACTGACATAATAAGAAATAGTCCAATTCTAATATCACATAAATTGACTTATTTGGGAGGCTGTAGATTGTGTACATGATAGGGACTCAAGAACATGACATGACCTTTTTTACTTAATCTCATGTCCAACAGAAGACACAAAGATAAGTTGAAATGTCTGAAGTGCTATGAATGAGCTCTGAGACTGATACTGACAAGAAGTGTAGTCACTCCAGTCTGCCATTGTACACAAACTCACTTCTGGGAAAAGCAAACAGGTGACCCAATTGAACATTAATTCTCACTGGAACTTTTATAAAGATTTTTTTTTTTTGTGGGTGCTGGGTGCTGTCCTGAGCTTTTCAGCTCAAGGCTACATCCTATCCCTGGGCCTGGGTGCTGTCTCTGAGCTCTTCAGCTCAAGGCTGCCACCCTACCCTTGAGCCAAGCCCCACTTCCCATTTTCTAGAGGTTAATTGGAGATAAGTCTCAGGTCTTTTTGTGCCTGTGCTAGCTTTGAACCTTGATCCTCAGATCTCAGCCTCCTGAGTAGCTAGAATTACAGGTGTGAGCCACCTCGCCTAGCTTATAAAAATTTTTTTTTTACAGCACGAAAATAGAATAATGTTGGTAAAACAAATACTACTATGTACTATCTCCCCAAGCAATGACGGGAAAAGTACAGAAGAATAAGGTATGGGCCCAAATCACAACCCTACTTTTTAGTAAATGAAAATGAACTAAATTATAGGACCTAATTTGTGAAAGAGGGATGAAGACGATGATGATGATGATGATGATGATGATGATGATAATGTAACAATTGTATCCAGTACTCCCAATACCTTGTTATATAACTACAGAATTTTCTTTACAAATTACACACATGGTGCACCACAACATTAAGAGTGAGTCAGCCTACTTTTTAGTTGTTTGTATGAGTGTGAGCAACACTTGAACTATGCCTGCAGCCTTTCAGTACTGTTCAGCTGTCTACACATGAAGTGAATTCTTTGTGATCTTCCTGAAAAACAAGTCGGTCTTAGATTGACCCTTTTATCATTCTGTGAAGCAGATACTATGCTCATGGAGTGATAAGCCACACTAAATGCATTTCATAACTTCCAATTTAGAAAAAGGACTGGAGCACGGCCCAATTAGTAAGATATCTGCATAACAAGTGTGAGACTCTGAGTTCAAGGTTGAGAGTGGTGGGGGAGAATCAGTATTTTCAGACTGAAAGGACTTCTAATCAGATTTAAAAGCATTTATGAATCTATATCACTATGTTTATGTGAAAGACTGGTTTTCTATATATATAAAATGAAATAAAGCTCATATGTATTTGAAAAATAAAGTATATCATTTTTTCTGTACTTAGTACCTGTCTAAAAAAACTTGCCTGGTTGTTCTATGTATATGATCGATAATCACAGCATTGATATTAACCTTATTTAAAAAAATTAAAAATTGCATTTGGGCCCGGCTGGTCCACACCACCCACCTCCTAGCACTTGGGAGGCTAATGATCTCTAGTTCAGGACAGTCTAGGCTACATAGTGAACTTCTAAGGTATACAGTGAGACCCTGCCTTAAGGCTCAACCACTTGGTACTAGTGGCACATGCATATAATCCTAGCTACTCAGGAGGCTGAGATCTAAGGATCCCAGTTTAAAGGCAGCCAGGGCAGGAAAGTCCATTAGACACCCCTATCTCCAATTAACTACCAAAAACCCAGAAGTGGAACTGTGGTTCAAGTGGTAGAGTGCTACCATTGAGCAAAGAAAACCCCAAGTTCAAGCTCCTAGACCAGCAACAGGAAAGGAAAGGGAAAAAAAAAAAAAAAGAGGAGAGAGAAGAGACACAGAGAGAAAGACAGACACACACACACAGATTGGGAAAAAAGACATCAGTCAACCAACCAACAAGCTTTTATAAAGCCATGTGTACTTATTGAAACTCATTTGAACAAAGTAAAAGAAACATTACACAAAAAGTTAAAGTCCCAATTCCACTCTTCTTTTTCTAAAAAAAACCCCATTGTTCATAGTTGGGTATTGTTCTTTGACATTCAAAAAATTTAATTTAATTTAATTAGAAATGAGATTTACAAGTTTTACAAAGAAACACTGTGATAACAGCAAAACTTACTAGTATTTCTAAAATGACACTACCAGAGTATTTAAAAAACCAGAGAGTTCAGGTATTTCCTTGTGATTTTTATGAACTATATTTTAGAAAAATAAAAACTACTCAAAGGTATTATTTGGGGGCTTGGGATGTAGTCCAACAGTAGAGCACTTGCCCAACATGTACTGGCCCTGAATTTAATGCCTAGCATCAAAATAAACACACAAGCAAATAGATAATTTACAAGACTGACTTGGCCTTATGCATGCTCCACACTTTGCTTAGGAGTTCCATTCCTGGAAAGTTTTCAAAAGCATTGTGGAAACTTGCTCTTTGAGACAACTATGTCATTATTTTTTTTTTGTAAAATAACTAGTTTTCCTTTAAGACAATAATTCCTAATTTTTCTTCCCACGTTAGATGTATTAAAAATGAAATTTGACTGCATCCATCCATCCTGGTTTCCTGAACACAATTCTACCTATCTTATAATCAGTATACAAGCTAACATGTCTATCTTGTAGTTTACATGGCTATATTTAGAAATTCTAGATGGGGCAAGAATAAGGAATCTGCACCTAACCACAGCCTGAAATGAAAGATCTGTTTAGGCAAGATGACTGGGGCTCATTTCTACACAAAATAGAAACAATCTGTTATGCTACTTCAATTTCTTCTCTTTATTATGAGATATTTATTTATTCATGCATGCTGGGGATCAAATGCTGGGTCTTTACATACTAGGCAGGTATTCTTCCACTGAGCTATATCCCCAGCTCCTGTAAGATTTTCAAAGGCTGTTTTGTTATCTGTAAACAAGGAACATGTAATACATACATAAATGTCAAAATCTAGAAAAATATTTGTTGTTCTACAACCGACATGGGATTCATTTAAGTCTTCATGAATATACAGTGTACTGATAACACAGATCCCATTTATAAAAAGATAATTACACTAAACCTGAGTCATTTAAAGATGCAGAGAAATTATTTCTTTACATTTCTTCAGTTAAGGCAGTACAACATTCTGATTTCAATTCAAATTCAATTTTCTCCATCACCCGTTGAATGAAAGCCTTTTAAAGATTTATATTTAACTAAGGTCATATGATTAATTTTCAAACAGCATCCTATTTGCACCCACTTAGAAAAAATGTTACAATGACATAGTTCTCTCTGAAGGCCAATTCAGAAACGACAGGGAGGGATGCATCACAGAGCTTGCAGAACATAGTTTATTTCAGGCAATATAATCTTTTAATTGATTCAAATGTATTTCCTTGTTCTCTTTTAAAGTACGAGGGGCTGGGGACGAGGGTGGCTGCGTAATCTGTTGTGACAAGATGCCAGTGGGAAAAATCCACAGGCTGTTTTACCGTAGCTCTGGAGCTTTGCGAGACTCTATTCGTGTTTCGGGGCTTCCATTTAGCCACCGAGACGGCTGCGTCTCCCAATCCTTTCGTCCTGGGTCGACGCGGTAGAAAGGGTCTCCCCCTAAACACCTGTCGTCCTTTCCCTGAGGGTGTCGGGCAGGGGAGCCGGGCCCGCCGCGGACGCCCCTCCCGGGGAGCGTTTTCGGGTGCTGTTAGCGTGCGAATGTTGGGGGCGGCGAGACCTCCGCGCAGCGCCGCAGCTCGGCCAGGTAACCCGCCCGCCCACCCAGCCCCTCGCCCGGATACCTCGTCCTGGCCGCGGCCCCCGCCGCACTGCTTGCAGCCCAGCAGCTCCGAGACGGCCAGCGAGGCAGTATACGCCTCGTTCGCCGCGGAGGCCAGGCGCATGTCGGCGCGGGACGGCGGCGGCGGCGGAGCTGGAGGAGGCGAGCGAGCGAGCGAGCGCGAGGAGTCGAGCGAGCGCTGGGCGGCCGCCGAGGTTCTCCACCGCAGCGCTCCGGGCAGCGCGGGCGGCGGGGGCGGGGCGGGGCCGCGCCGACAAACAAGCCGGCAGGCCCCGCCTCGGCCTGTCTCTCCACCGCCCCGGAGGACGCCCTCACCAATGCCGGCCCGCGTCGCCGCAGAGCCCGCCCCCTGAGCGCGGAGAGGCCGGGCGAAGCGGGGCCCAGCGCGGCCCAGACGAAAAACAAGCCGGATGAGCTAATTCTGAGGTCAAGAACAGGCTTGGTGGGCCGGGCCGGGATGTGAGCATGTGCTGACGCCGCGTAAGATGCAGGGCCAACCCTCCCTCCACCTAGGCCATTTACCTAGGGGCAAAGGCATACCAATCTCTAGACTGACCCACACAGCAACAGGAGGAACGGAGTTCTCTATACAACTTATAAATGATTGAAATTTCCCTTCTTCCTGTCCACTGATGCCCGAACAAGTGACCAGGCAGCAGAGTGCAGAAACAAGTATGAGATCATGGCCTAAATTCAATGAAAAATCTATTTTTGGCAAGCTATGTATTCATCTACACAGATAATAAGCCTTGGTAGCAGATATTTGAATTATCTTTCTCTTCCAAAATATGAAAGCTTTGCAATATGTAATAGTCTCTCCTAAGCACTCTTTTTTACCCATATATTTTTATTGTAATTATATTCACATATATTGTACATTATATTCACCAGATAGAAGGTGCATTACTTCACAAACATTGATAACTCTTTCTCATGTCATGGTCTCCATTCCTCCTCCCCACCATCTTGATTTCCCCCCTTCCCTATCCAATTTCAAATAATCAATTAAGCATATATAAAATATATCAGATAACAAGGTGAAATAGTGTAACAATATGAGATTATCAAGGGACAGCAAAAGAGATGAGAGATAACATAGTACATTAAGGACAACAATCACTCATTATATGGCTTTTGTTTCTATATCCTGGAGGTCCTTTCATTTAGCGCCATACTGTATGGCCTTATGTATCTAGGTTTTGTTCTATTGTAAATCTCTGCTAGGAGAGCCCAAGGTTTCTACTGATTATGACAAATGAGGGAAACCATTGAGCCTAAGTTCCTTTGATTCTGGCTTACTTCACTTAATATGATTTTTTAAGTCTTTCCATTTCCTTACAAATGGCGCTATGTCGTTCTGACAGCAGCATAGAATTCCATCCTGTATAAATACCACATCTTGTTGATCCACTCATCAACTGAGGGTCATTTGGGTTGGTTCCACATTTTTGCTATAGTAAACGGTGCTGCAATGAACAGCGTTGTGCTAGTGGATTTAGTATGTCCTTGTTTCTGGACGATTGGGTAAATGTTAAGTAGTGGAATTCTAAGCACTCTTTTTTACAAGGAAAAACCAATTACTTCTCTGAAATCAATGAAGAACTTGGGGAAAATGAGGTTACAAGGAGCACATAAATGAACTTATTGGGTCTAAACCCAAAATGTGTGAGGTACTGTGTTAATATAACTTCATTTCATAGTGCTCTCCCTCCCCTTCCCCCCCCCCTCTCTCTCCCTTCCTCTCCCTCTCTCTATTTTAAATCAATGGCTAAATGAGATCTTTTTCCGTATTGTTTTTGCCTGTTACATGCTTAGCTTAAGGAGGGAAATGTTGGAACATCAAGACAGAGGGAAATAAGTGAACTTAAATCAATAAATATGGACAGATGAACAAAACTAGGGGTGTTCTAAATGAAAATAGGTTTCAGTATTACCAGTAAGGTTACAATATCACTCTTAACAGCTCTTAGGCTGAGATGTTTTAAAAGTCACAGGTTCAGTATAGTTACCTATTATTTATCATCTCCAAATAAATGTTGTATGCTCTCATAAACTGCTTTTAAAAATAGGTAAATGCACAATACAATATGTAATTTTATTGGCCAAGAAGTAGTTGGGGTTAATGAGCAGAAAAAAAAAAAGGCCAAAGAAGTTTCTAGGCTCTCTTCCACTAAGCAAAAACCACAGAAGTAAACAGCATAATCAAATGTCCATTCAACCACAAACAAAACAAACCTAGTATAGTCATTCAATTTACAGCAATAGGATATACCCTTCAAGAGATTGAATAATTTGGAAACAAAAATCACTTGGCATATAGAGTTGTGAGCTGTTAAAGCTAGTTTTAAAATAAGGGAAGTACAAAAAAAAGAGACCATTTTGAATTTGCAAGAGTTGAACTACAATTCTGTTTTCCAAAGTTATAACAGTTATTTAGCAGCTACTATAACTTTGTTTGTACAACTAAAATCATTCTCCAGTGCTTACCTTCCTGTTTTCTAGGAGACATAGGGAAAAACATACATTTAGCTGACCTCAGTGATTTAACGTAATTAAAATGTAAGTTAAAATTGCAAACTGCATACTTATGTTAACTGGTATTTGCAGCCTGGTAAAAACTTACTAAAGAAACATTCCAGATATATTGAAATTAATTGTTTGGCCTAGTGGTAGAGTGCTTGCCTAGCATGCACAAAGACCCGGGTTCGATTCCTCGGTACCACATACATAGCAAAAAGCCGGAAGTGGTGCTGAGGCTCAAGTGGTAGAGTGCTAGCCTTGAGAAAGTCCAAGGACAGTGCTCAAGCCCTGAGCCCAAAACCAGGACTGGCAAAAAAAAAAATAATAATAATACTGGAGAATTTTAGTCTTTTTACTTTCCAACATAAAAAAATATACAATAACCAAGAAGTGTTCCAACCTATGTATCATTTGGCCTACATGTATCATTTATCATTGCATAATTTTATTTCTGGAAATGTTTTAGTTTAGTACAAAGCTTGAGTTTTTCCAAGAACTTCCCTGGACTCTGAAGGTATCCAGTGCAGGACATCTATAGGCACATAATAACTATGTGTGGAAAAGAGGAGCATCTTGAGCACAGAAGAATGATTATAAAAGATTATGCTTGGGAAATTTACCACAGGTTATTAGTTCAGACCAGCACATATTTTTACAAAGTCTGCTATTAAAACATTTCAATATTGTATTTCTATTTAGAAGAATCTTGGAATCCGATCAGAGAAGTAAAATGATTCTGACATATTTCTTTTCCTCTAAAGATGTTTTGGTCATCTCCGCTGTGTCAAAGTAAGATTTATTGCCCTTGCATTTGTGCTTAGCAGACTTGCTTTCAGCCTTCTTTTCCTCAAAAACAAGTCGAACACCCTTGTAAAAGCAGAGTAAGGCCAAATGACTTGCTCTTGGCATATAACTATGAAACATTATGGCAGTCCAGACTTGGAAAAGCAGAGTAAGGCCAAATGACTTGCTCTTGGCATATAACTATGAAACATTAAGGCAGTTCAGACTTGGAATAGTAGTTTAAAACAGGCTTCCTGAAGGAAGAGACATGTGAGCTGGAACTTTGAGCATTAGCAGAGGCCCTGGCAAGAAAATTCAGGGAAGGATTTGAGAGATTGGAGGCAGTCTTACCAAAGAACTCAGCATGTATAAAGGGCCTAGGAACAGAAAAGAGTAGTACTTTGAGAAAACAAAATAAATTCACTGGGTCTGGAGTAGAGAGGAAGAAGATTAATGGGAGGAATATAGGTAAAAGATAAACAGTAGGGAGGGAAAGGAGGATCTTCAAACTTCATTAAGAAATATGAATTTCATTCTTTAAGGATACTAAGTGGAGTTATTGAAAGTTCTAAATAATAGTGACAGATTTCAGCTAATGTTTAGGAAAAAAAAGTATTCTTAGAAGGGGGCAAAACCAGAGGCAGTGAGATGAGTTAGAAATCCTGCTAAGGAAAAAAATGAATAGAAAGGAAAAGGAAAAGAAAAGAAAGGCTGTTAAAGCATTCATAGCAAGGCAACAGGGTAGTCTGAGAACAGTGAGAAAAGAAAAAAGTATTAGGGAAGATGGCAACTTTTGTCTCTTTAAAACAAGGTAAGTAAGTTTCATTGTAGACAAGTTTTTGAAATTTAAGAAATCTCAAATTAATGGCTATTTTAACCAAATGTCTTTTTAAATTATAATCAAGAATGGGCATATTTTAGTAGAAAGATTAGTTATCAAAGTAACAGGTATGTGACACATATTAAACCTTGAAGTTTCTCCCTAACCAAAAAAGGCTAATATTAAACTAATATAAATTTTTAAATTTATTCATGAGAAACAGAACTATATATATATATATATATATATATATTTTTTTTTTTTTTTTTTTTTGCCAGTCCTGGGCTTGAGCTCAGGGCCTGAGCACTGTCCTCGGACATTCTCAAGGCTAGAGCTCTACCACTTGAGCCTCAGCACCACTTCCAGCTTTTTTCTATGTATGTGGTACTGGGGAATTGAACCCGGGTCTTCGTGCATGCTAGACAAGCACTCTACCACTAGGCCAAACTCCCAGCCCCTATATTTAATATTTGATCAGGAAACCAGCAACGTTTCAGCTTTTAAACCAAAGAACATCTTTAAGTGTAGGAGTGGGATTTGTTAGATTTATATGATTTATGCATTCTCAGAAAAGAAAAAAAACTGCTGTCATTAAAACATTTCATTTAGAATAAATGCTGGTTTATAAGATAACTTCTGCTTACTAATTCTGTCAAGCTTTGTCTCCTCCAGCTCATATCTTCCTGTTTTTATATATATAGCTTGTCTGCTAAGCACTTTTATCCTTTTCAACATCATGTTTTGGATACAATAAGATCCCTTTAGTGTTGAACTTTAAGATTGTTCTTAGTTGACCTGTACTTTTTTCACTTCTTCAATTTTTAGAATTAAACAAATCTTTGCAGTTGCTGTTTTTCTCCTATAATTTAGTGTTTCTTCTTTTAAACATACACAGTATTTTAAACCTTTACACAAGGATTTAGAAATACAGGCCACTATCCACACTTACAAATAAGCACTATTCTAAAAAGTATCAGTGGTTTTAAATTAGAAAATCATTTTTTACACTAAAAACTCAATGTGCTAAAAGTGTGTGGTGAGGTTTTCCAAGCCAACATAAAAAAGATCGGTAACTTAACTCTTACATATCAGTCACTGAGAATTTTACATTAAAAGTGGCTGTCACTATTAATACTTTATAAATTTGTAAAACAGAAATGGTAACTTGCCCACGTCTTTTTAATTTTTTAAGTTGCTGGATTTCATTTATACCTATAAAAATGTGAAAATATGTCCGAAACCTTAAATCCCCATTCTGTTTGTGAATACAAGTCAAGAACTGGGATAGTCTATAATTATAATTTTATTATTTATTTATTTCTTTAGCCAGTCCTGGGCTTGAACTCAGGACTGAGGCACTGTTCTTGAGCCTTTTCAAGGCTAGCTCTACCACTTAAATCACAGTACCACTTCTGGCTTTTTTCTCTGGAATCAAACTCAGGGCTTTGTGCATGTTAGGTAAACATTCTACCACTAGGCCATGCTCCAGGCCCCTATAACTTAGAATTTTAAACACAAGGAATTACTCAGGTAGACTTTTCGAAAATTCTTTTGATTGAAATTAAAACCAACCCTACTTAACCAATCCTGAGCCCAAACACTTGATGGAATTAAACTCTCAAGTAGTTGTTGTTGTTCTTTTTTAAAAAATAAAATTAGTCTTCAGCAAAGTTAAATGTTTGGGGTAAATGCATATTAATGATCATTAGTGTAAATATAACAAAATTTTAAATCTTTATTCACACTAAAGATAATTTTCATTCATAAAACATACTAAAATTTTAAATTCCATTGCATTCTAACAACTATCATGATCTTTCATCCATATCTAGCTTCATGATTATCACTGTGAAATGATGAATTGAGTTCTGTAATATGTCCTTAAGTTACAGACCTCAAAGAACCTTCCTCTCTTCCTTCGTGAAAATCTTTTACTTGTAGGTCTTCGATCCTTTAAAACACCTTTATTTACCTTCTTCAGAGATATCTTTGTTTCCTAAGCAGGTATTAAGTTGTAGATTCTTAACTTGGGTACAAAGTACAAGACCACATCTGGAAACTACTATATAACTAGAGGCTTGTATAACAAGTTATACATTTAAAAAAAAAAAAAAAACACTTCACTGAATTTTTTTCCCTCTTTTTTTCTGCTCTTCACCTCATTGCTGCTCTAAGGTCTATCTTCTGCTTTATCCAAAGGGGTGTGTGTGTGTGTGTGTGTGTGTGTGTGTGTGTGTGTATTTTTCTCTTATCATTACTAGCTTAGGTAAGTTTCATGCTCAAGAGAAAAAAGCAACAAATGCCATTTCTATAATTATAATTTTTACATAAACTCAAATTTGAACACAATTCAAGATTACTTCATTTGTAGTAATAGATAACCTGATTCCCCTAATTCTTCTGTTTATTTAAACAACAGAAACTGGAAAAGATGTATTTTTTCCCTAGTTAAAACTCTTAATTTGAAAAATCCTTTGCTTTTTTGTTTGTGGTACTGGGTTTTACACTTGCTAATCAGGTGCTCTATCACTTGAGCTGTGTTCCCTTAGCCATTTTTTAGTTATTTTTTTTCAGATAGGGTTTTGAACTTTTTACTCAGGCTGGTCCCAAACTGTAACTTTCTTGTCCTGATATCTTTCTCCCAAGTAGCTGGTATTATAGGCCTAACTACCTCACCTGGCTAAAAATATATTTTGATATAAATTTATGTATGATACCAAAGTTACTATTTTACTAGTAAACAGAATCTTGATGTTATGTAGCCACTTACCATTCAGTAATTCCATTATATAGAAATATTCCTGAATGAATTTATTACATTCTCTCCCTCTCCCTCTCCCTCCTCCTGGGGCTTGGGGGCCTCAGCACTGTCCTTGGGCTTTCTCAAGGCTAAAGCTCTTAATGCATGCTAGGTAAACATTCTCCCACTAGGCCAAACCCCTAGCTTAATTTATTACATTCTCTGAATAAACAAATATTTTGAGATTGGAATGTACTGTCTGACTTAGACTTAATCTCTCATGTAAATCAAAGATAGTATATAGCTTGGTATTCTCTTGAGGAGTAATAGCAGAATTATTTTACTACCTAACTCTGCTAGGGAACAAGAAAAATTGGAAGAAAGAAAGGAAGAACCAAACAACAGGAAAGGCAAGGTAAGAAAAACTCAGCAGCATGGAAACTGCCCACTCTTTCTTTGTATTAACCACTAGAAAACAGAAGTGGCATTGTGGCTCAACATAGTAGAGTGCTAGCCTTGAGCTGAGGAGTTCAAGGACACCTCCCAGGCAAAAACAAAAACAAAAAAACAAACAACCCCCCCCACAAAAACCTACTTATCTCCAGTATTCTTTACACTATGAATATATGGAAACACATGAATAATACTGCAACTACCATCCATAACCCCTCAATGTTCAAATTTTCCTTAATTATATATTATATATTAGTCTATGGAATTATAAATCAAACTCATTCCAATAGAACTTTTGTTTAGCCTGTCCTGAAATTTGGTGTATAACTAAAAGGAGTATAATCTATCTAGACTTTCTCAAGAAAACTTGAACAAGGTTAATCCTTTTTATTTCTTCCTCCCCCCCCACCTTTGTTTGGTTCTGGGACTTCACTCAGGGCACAGGCACTGCCACAGCTCCCATTATGACTTTACTGGTAGTTAATGGGAAATAAGAATCTCATAGACTTTCCGGTCAGAGGTAGCTTCAAATCACAATTCCTCAGATCTCAGCCTCTTGAGTAGTTAGGATTATAGGTATGAGCCACTGGTGCCCAGTCAACAAAGTTTATCTTATCCTTCAGTGACAGAAATGCCAGTATGATCATTTTTATCTTAAGTTATTAAACCATGATCTATTAACTATTATATTTCACATACAATTTATGCCAAAAGGTCTTAAGTACTCTAGATTCATTCTTACTAATATTTGATGTATAGATAATATGTAGTGCTTATAATGGACAGGTTTAAAAATTGTATTTGCCCTCTACAATTAAAAACTTGTTTTGTATCAGTCAACTTTCAAGTATTCAATTATCTTCAAATATTTAAATTATAGTGCTTTAATTTGTGTACCACAAATTAAAACCTTAAAATTGTGAAAATACTGCAAATTAAATTTACAAATAGGGTTAAAAATCTAAATCTAAGAGATACAAAAAAAAAAGCAATTAAAGAAAACTAAGAAGGAGGAGAGCAGTCAAAAGCAGCAGGATGCAGTTCAAAGAGGGCTCCCTCACCAATGAGGCAATAAGTTATTTAATCTTTACACACACATGCACACACAAACACAACTACCATAAAATATTAGTGTAATTTTAATAAAACACAATTTTGCATTGTTTTCTTCCTTTCTGGAGATAGAGAATAGGAGTATGAATGTCTATAAGAAGATACTTCTGTTTTAAAATTTGGTAATTCAATATGTCAACTCAAATAAATACTACAATCCAAATCCAAAAGCATAAAATATGAGTAGAACCAGCTATGTACAAATACACTTCAAAATAAGCATAGGAGCAAGAAAACTGAATGAACTGTACAGTCCAATTCCATTTCACTTTTCATCTTTCTTTCTATCAGTCATAGTACATATCCTTCTTTGAAAGGTTTTCTAAGGACCCAGAAGGTTTTCAAAGTACCACAGATTTTTGTTGTCATGTTAAGTGCAAACCTCAGTGTTTGTTCAAATTGATAGCTTCTGACGAAATAGAAAAATAACATGAAACAATAGTTTTTTTTTCTATTTTGCTTTGTCTTACCAAATTTAAAATGTATTTGAAGGCAATTTTCAGTATTTTCTAAGGGAATCTTCAAGAAACTTCTTTAATTTTTTTTCCTCAAGTACTGTTTAAATCATAATAAGTTAGAACTGGAGATTGTTGCTTGATAGAAAGTTTATCTAGTATGTGTGAGCCCAAGGTTGCTAGCAGCACTCCCCTCTACCACCGAGCCATGATTGCGTGGATCAGACTGACCTGACACTATAAGTATCTATCTCCCAAGCCTACCTACCTATCTACTTAAAACACAGGCTTACTAATAACACTATAGTATGCTGGCAAAAATGTATATATGTATTTTTTCCTCAGTATTTTATTATATTTTGTATACTGCCAAGGGTGAAGAAAAAGAAATACTGTCTGGGCACTAGTTTTAGGTTTTATTTATAAGGCAGTATTTTTGCTTTATCCTTTTCCTCCTCAATTATCAAAGATAATAGATTATATTAATTTACTAAAATAGTTGAGCATATCATTTAATAAATTGATGCTCTACATCATATTTTCTTTGGGCTCTTAAACATTTATAATTTAGAATATTCAAACAGTAATGTTTCTGTGACATGATATCTACATATGAAAGATTGGTTTAACTTATAAATTTCTATATGTATGGCCCTATTAGACTGATATATTCAACAATATCAAATATTATTAAATGTAAATTAGGCACCTACTATGGGCAGGAACCATTTCTCCCAAATTTATATTCTTTGAGAATAATGTGTATTTTTTCCTTTCTCTTCCTTTTTATAATTTCCTTATAATGATCGACTCAGTTCAAGGTTTTTGTCCTGAAAGTGCACTTAGGCTGAAGTTTAAACGCTTAAGAGAACTGGTGAAAAAGTTGGTTGATATTGTGGCACTTAGGAAAATAGTTTTTACTATAATGTTTAACTTAGAGATTAATATGTGTTACATTCTATTATTTCAGATTTACAATATAGGTAGAACAGTATTATAATTAATAAGTATCAGGCACTGTTAGGCATTTAACATATGTTTTGTCTCATTTGCCTGTCATTATAATCCTTTTGGTAGAAATCCACACAGCCATCAGGAAGGCTGGTAAGGGAAAAAACTCAAGCAAATCTGACTGCAAAGGTATATTCTTTCTATCCTAATAGTTATTCTCAAATATTTGTGCTAGCTTTTTTTTTCACTGCAGTGATTGTGTGCCATTCAAGAAAGAGGCAAAGAAACCTTCATCTCTTCCCACTTTCCCCCATTTTTCCTGTATTATTTTTCCATGCAGTTTTTCTCTGGGTCACTGTTCACTTCACCCTCTATGGCCACCCAAATCATTAGCTTACCATTCCTCTCCAGGAAATCAGGACTGGCTCCACACTGGGCCTGTTGCCAAAATTAAAATGCTCCATAACATCTCTTAGTAGTTCTTAGCTATTACCTTCCTCATACATGTTAATTCCAACCAATTTTCTTTATTTTATTTACAACCTTGTGGTTGCCCTCTGAATTTTAGAAAATTTTCCATGACATTTAATATTCTTTTCAAAGTTTCACCTAAAGATAAATTATCATGGGGCTGGGAGTTTAGCCTAGTGGTAAAGTGCTTGCCTAGCATGCACGAAGACCCAGGTTCGATTCCTCCGTACCACATACATAGAAAAAAAAGCCAGAAGTGGTATGTGGCTTAAATGACAGTGCTACCCTTGAGGAAAAAGCCCAAGGACAGTGGTTGGTCTCTGAGTTCAAGCCCCAGGACTGGCAAAAAAAAAAAAAAAAGATATATTATCATAACTTTCTCCAGATGTCTACTAAAATTTCACTTTCTTGCACTAAAGTTTATCAATTTTACAATATTGCGTGAGGAATATGAAAGTACCACTTGACAGTTGACCGTACTATTTACTATGGCTTCAATATAGTTATAATTAAGATGTGTGGATGTGCTTCTGTTGTTTCAGTTTTAAGGTAATAGCACAGAATATTTATGTCAATTTTGTTCTACACTGAGAGTATATTATGTTTCAGTTACGAAGATTTGGGGAAGTATGTTTGTGGATATGTTTATCTTGCATTGAAATAGTAACTACCAGTATAGCTTATCCAAGTAGGTATTTAAAATATATATTTTCATTTTATTATAGACTTGGTACATAAAACATAAGACAGAAGCAATAGGCTTGGATCTATCAAAATATTACACTTGGTGACAGTAAAATTATCTTTTAGTTTAAATAAAATGTAATATCTTATATAAAAGGAAAAATAAGAATATAGAAGACTACCAATTAGCAAATAATCATTAGTAATTTTCACAGATTTAAAATGAGAAAACAGTGAATGTTTTTCTTAGTGTGTAAATATGTTGTCTATTTAAAATAATAAATGAATTCAATGTAATTCTTTTTGGTTAAATTAAATCCATTTAGCACAAGTGTACACATACACACACACATCCTCTGAAATGTTTTAAAGCTCAGTTGTTGACTATTGATAGAGTCAATATTTTCAAGTATATACCTGAATTGACTTTCTTTTGAGAGTTTGAAAATAGTCTACTATGAAAGTGAAAAACAGGCTCAAAGTAGATTCACAGAATTTATATATCAAAGTGGAAAATACTTGCCCTTCCTTTCTTGGAGGCAATTTACTCTTATTTGGTAAGAAACTTTAATAATCTTGATTATCTGGTTTCTAAGTCCAAAATAATTTAGAAGGGGATAGAGACTATTGTCAAACTATAGCAGAAAAGAAAAGAATATACAGTATTTAATGACAAGGAAAGAATCAGTAAAACTCTAAAATTCAGAAAGATCTTGGCTAGTACATTAATCAACAATCCTTAAGTATAAAGATAATACTCCTCCTATAAGCTTTAAGCATTCCTTTTCCACAGATTACTTAAAAATTGACCCACATAATAGTGTTTCCTACTCACATTGGGGAAGATACTAAAATATATGTCTAAGGACTGAAATAAGGCTCAAATGGTACAATATTTGCTTAGCAAGTGTGATGCCCTGAGTTCAAATCCCCAGCACTGCAAAAACCACACGAAGAAACAGAATTTAGAATGGCCCAATTAGCAAAGCAATAGAAGACCAAAAGGATCAAGAGAAGGAATCAGGGACTGAGGACTGGCAGCTATGGATCCCTAGTAATCTAGGGAAGCAGCATAAGGAACAAATGAGCAACTCCAGGACTTGGGAAATGGAAGGTGGACCACAGACACCACCGTACAGACAAACTCCAAAAGGCAAAAGTCTCAGTGAAATGATGAATTAGGAAAAAAGAAGATCTATCCACATAAGACAATGAAAAGTTGCTTGCTTTAACTTTTAATCTGTGTAGGGGAAGGAAAAATCTTTCACGGATATTCATAAACATTACACATCCTGAGGAGTTGGCTACTAATTTCTTTATTATCCACTCGTCTGAAAACAAAACAAAATAAACAAATGAACAAAAGGACAATGATTTAAAGTGGGTTGGTTTTGTCTTCTAAACTCCCGTCTGAAATTAATATAGATTCTTTGTAAAGGAGACCAAAAAACACTAATAAATGTGAGTTTCCAATCATAAAATGTATTATGAAATAAAAATCACCTGACTCAGACCTATAAAGATTTAAACAGAATTACTAGATACAGAATACTGCTTTGATATGTTTCATTACAAAAAAAGTTTTTTTGCCAGTCTTGGGGCTTGAACTCAGGGCCTGGGCACTTCCTTGGACACTTTTTGCTCAAGGCTAGCACCCTGCCACTTGAACCACAGCAACACTTCAGCTTTTTCTGAGTATGTGGTACCAAGGAATTGAACCTATAGCTTTGTGCTAGGCAAGCATTCTACCACTAGGCTCCGTTCCCGGCTCTGTTTCTTTCTTTCTTTCTTTCTTTCTTTCTTTCTTTCTTTCTTTCTTTCTTTCTTTCTTTCTTTCCTTTTCTTTTCTTTTCAAAGAAATGGAATGCTGGGGCCATGAGTTTGGCCTAGTGGTAGCGTGCATGCTGAGCACGTGCCAAGATCCGGCTTCAATTTCTTGGTACCACATACATAGAAAAGTCGGAAGTGGTGCTGTGGCTCAAGTGGTAGAGCACTAGCCTTGAGGACAGTGTTCAGGCCCTTAGTTCAGGCCCCAGGACTGGCAAAAAAAAAAAAAAAGAAATGGAATGAATAAAGAAGAAGAAACTACAAAAATATATGAAAATGAGTCAGATACAGTTATTATAACTGATAGACAAAATTCAATGGATAAGTAGAATATCCAGGATGGCTAAAGAGAAAATGTTGGCAAACTAGAAAATAAATGTGAAAATACAGTCTAGGATAGATGGTAAATTAGAAGGCCTAATGTCAACTTACTTGGAAAGAGAAAATAGACTGGAAAAGGCAATATGTAAGAGAAGAGAGCGAGGCACTAGTGGCTCACACCTGTAATCCTAGCTACTCAGGATACTGAGATTTGAGAATTGCAGTTCAAAGCTAGCCCAGGCAGAAAAATCCATGGGACTCTAATTTCTACTTTAAGCACCAGAAAATCAGAAGAAGGTCTGTGACTCAAAGTGGTAGAGTGTTAGTTAGACTTGAGCAAAAGAGCACAGGGACAGAGCCCAGGCCTTGAGTTCAAGTCCCATGACTGACAAAGGGAAAAAGAAAAGAAGATGCTGACAGAAAGTTTTCTAAAACTGACTAGAGAAACCGATCTTCATCCCCTTCTCCCTCCCTAAGAAGCACAATGAATACCAGAATACTAGAATTAATTTCATTCATTGACATGGTAAAACTAAAAGAAAAAGAGTAATAGTAAAGACTATCAGAAAAGCACTACCTACAATGGAAAAACTAAACTGACATCCTAATTTTCAAAAATGGAACAGTATATTTGAAAAATTGAGAGAAAATGGGTATTCATGAGTTTATAGCAAAAAAGCAAAGAAGAAAGCAGACTTTAAGGGATTAAAGTCTATAAGCTCAGAAAATATCTCTTAAAGGCATTTGAATAGCTTTCTGTGAATATATAGTTTTGTTTTCCTTGGTTTGGAGTAGAATGGCTAGATTATATAAGTCAGATTTAACTTTTTAAAGGAACTATAATCTATTTTTCAAACTAGCCACGCATATGTGTATATAATATGCAAATATAATATTTGTGTATATACATACTACATGCATGTGTATATATGTATGTATATATACACATATATAGGTTGATACTGATCTTAGCCTGCTTGTGTAGTTGGTGCTCTACCACTTGAGCCATGCCACCAGTCCAATTTTTTACTAGTTAATTGGAGTTGGATTTTCATGCTCTTTTCTGTCTGACTTCAAACTGAGATCTTCCAGATCTCAGCTTCCTGAGTGACTAGAATTACAGTTGGAACCACTGGTGCCTGCTCCATTTCACATTTTTTTTTTTGCCAGTCTTGGGCTTAGGCTCCCACTTTAGCCTCAGCACCATTTCCGGCTTTTTTCTATGTGTGTGGTACTGGGGTATTGAACCCGGGTCTTCATGCATGCTAGGCAAGCACTCTACCACTAGGCCAAACTCCAGGCCCCTCCATTTCACATTCTAAAGAGCAACATATGAGAGTTCTAGTTATTACATGGCTTCACTAACAATCTCATCAATTCAAGATTTTGTCAAAATCTAACCAGTATAGGACAATTCTCAAGTGGGAAAACCTACTAGTTCATTTTATCCCCTAGAGGACATTTGACAATGTCTACATGCATTTCTGTTTTTCACATCTGGTGGTAGGAAGACACAGTCCCCCAAACAAAGAATTATGTGATTCAATGTATCAAGTGCTAATGATAAGGAATCCTGATATAGTACTCTTTCTCCCTCCCTTCTTTCCCTCCTTCCTTTCTTTTCTTCCTTCCTTCCTCCTTTCCTTCCTTCTTCCCTCCCTCCCTTCCCTTTCTCTCATTCTCTCTCTCTCTCTCTCTTTTTTCCCTGTGGTGCTGGGGATAAAACAGAGCTTTACAGAATGCTAAGGCAAGTGTTCTCCCACTGACCTATACCTGAATTGGTTTTGTCATTAAAAAGAATTAGATGGGCTGTGTTTTTTTCTTTTCATTCAGTGCTGGGGATCAGACCTAGAGCCTTGCACATGGGAGGCAAGTAAATGCTTTACTAACCAGTTACAACCAAAGATCTGGACCCT
Organism: Megascapheus bottae; assembly: GCF_031878675.1. NCBI lineage: Eukaryota > Metazoa > Chordata > Mammalia > Rodentia > Geomyidae > Megascapheus > Megascapheus bottae. Next base: position 38,949,751 of record NC_143516.1, on the reverse strand, counting down.
GAGGCAGCAGGAGATTCTGCAGAATGGGAATGGAGAGAATGTTCCTAGATCCCAGAAAGTTAAGTGTTCATTTTTACTGCCAGCTTTGTAGTTCAATAGCCTTTGCAGTTAACCTCAGCTTTCATGGGTTGCTTCTAGGACTTGCTTGAGTGAGAAAGTAATCTGAGTTTCAAATGACTCATAAATCTTTTAACTTTGGACTATAATATTTGTGAGTCATAGGGAGCTTAAGCATCATTTTTTATTTAGCATAAAGATATCACTGCTAGTGTGACATATGCCTTAGAAGAATAAAAAAAAAACTCAGCTACTATTGCAGGGACCTGGTACTTTTGTTTTTATTTTGGATTTGAGGAAAGTGTATTAAATACTATTAATAGTATTTGACTGTGAAGTGAGGTTTTTCATACTGACATATGACATTCTGATTTTCCCCCTTAAATTGTGGTTTTAACACTTTACAAATAGTTTCTTTTCCTGTAAACTGACAATACTACATGAAGGAACTGCAACCATTACTTCTAGTTAAGCTATTATTCTCTGCTATCGTTTTGTGTGTGTGTGTGTGTGTGTGTGTGTGTGTGTGTGTGTGTGTGTGTATACGTATGTGTGCACGCACTTGCACATGCATGCATGCACACATATGCTGGTACTGGGCTTTGAACTCAATGCCGTATCACTGTCTCTTAAACTCCGGGTTGGCACTCTACCACTTGAGCCACAGCTCTTCTTTTGGTGTTTGGCTGGAGATAAGAGTCTCATGAACTTTCTGCCTAGGCTGCCTTAAACCATGATTCTCAGATCTTCAGACTCCAGAATAGCTAGGATTACAGGCCTGAGCCACTGGCACCCATAGGTTTAAAAGGAGTTCAATTTCATCTTTTCTCTCTTAGTAAAGTATTATATGTTCACTTATACTTTTTTTCTAAATTAATAAAAATGCTTTTAGCCAGGTGCTTGTGGCTCACACCTGTAAACCTATTCAGAAGGCTGAGATCCAAAGAACTGAGGTTCAAAGCCAACCTGGAGAAGAAAAGTTTGACAGTCTGATTTCCAAAATAGCAAGCAAAAAGCAGTGCTGGTGGTATAGCTCAAGTGATAGTGTGCCAGCACTAGCATCCATGTGGCCATGAGTTCAAACTCTAGTACATTTAAAAACATGCTTTAAAATAAGTAAAATAATGAAACAAAAAGTTCTGAGATGGAAAGGAGGCTTACTGTCCCATTAGTACTAACGAAAAGGCTTACAGTTGCTAAAAACTTCCTTCAGCTTCAGTTTAGTACCTAAGGAAGAAACTTACTGATTTTTTCTTGCCTTTTTTTCCCCTGCAGGGGTTTTTTTTTCTTGACTTTTATTCCCAATGAGCCATAAGTCCAGAAAAACAACTTACTTCATTTATGAACCATGCTAGTAAAGACTATGCAGTAATATTCCACGATTATTGTCTATTAAAATTCCATTAAAATCAAGTATTGTTCAGTGAGGCTCAGAAAATATAATTTTCTTTCCTTGTCTTTTGAAACTGTACTTTTGGGGCTGGGAGTTTGGCCTAGTGGTAGAGTGCTTGCCTAGCATGCATGACGACCTGGGTTCAATTCCTCGGCACCACATACATCGAAAATGCTGGAAGTGATGCTGTGGCTCAAATGGTAGAGTGCAGCAGCCTTAAGAAAGCCTAAGGGCAGTGATCAGGCCCTGAGTTCATGCCGCAGGACTGGCAAAAAAAAAAAAAAAGAAATTATGGTATATAAAACAGGTGTCCTTGGGGCCGGGAGTTTTGCCTAGTGGTTAAAGTGCTTGCCTAGCATGCACGAAGACCCGGGTTCGATTCCTTGGTACCACATACATAGACAAAAGCCGGAAATGGTGCTGAGGCTCAAGTGGTAGAGTGCTAGCCTTGAGAAAGTCCAAGGATAGGGCTCAGGCCCTGAGCTCAAGCCCAGGACTGGCAAAAACAAAAAAACAAAAAAAACCAGGTGTCCTTATTTCATCTAGTATACATCATTAAGGTCTAGAATCCATAAAACTCTATTAACTAGTATTTTTTCACTGCAATTATTAATTCATAAGAATGACTTTGGTATACTCTAAAGTGCTAAAAATCCTCCTGAAATAAACAATGAAACTATATGCAGCATATAGTTCATATCTGATATAATAATTATGGAATTTTAGAACTAAAATAACTAAAATAAATTGGGCAAGTAGAATATACATTTAGAATACTTAAATATGAAAATTCTTGTCTTATATATAAGAAAAATAACAGAATCAGAAATGAAATATGTAGTCTTAAAATGATGTATTTTTTTCACTTGGACAACCATGTATAAAATCAGGGCACACCTGTAATTTCAGTATAACTGAAACAAAATAAAACTCAGTTGTATATAAGCATCACAATGAAACCCCTCATTCTGCACAATATGTACTAATACAAATAAGTTTAAAATGTCTTCTTGTTTAGTATAATTTCAGAACTGCTATTAGAGACTAAAAAAGAAAAAAATTATAAAAATTGTCTCCCAAAGGGCCGGGAATTTGGCTTAGTGGTAGAGTGCTTGTCTAGCACCTCAGTACCACATACATAGCAAAAACCAGAAGTCGTGCTGTGGCTCAAGTGGTAGAGCCCTAGCCTTGAGAAAATCCAGGGACAGTGCTCAGGCCCTGAGCCCAAGCCCAGGACTGGCAAAAAAAAAAAAAAAAAAAATTGTCTCCCAAATTCTTTGTAAGGTATGAAAACAATAAAAATGATACTCAGTCATTTTTCCTTTCAATACTGATGTTCAATGATGCCATAGTTCTGTGTTTGTATGTGTGGTTTCTTTCTTTGTTTTTTTGGATGTTGTCCCTGAGCTCAACTCAAGGCTAGAGCTCTACCACATCGTGGGAAGCCACAGCGCCACTTCCCATTTTCTGATGGTTAATTGGAGATAAGAGTCTCACAGACTTTTGGCTTTGAACCATGCTCCTCAGATCTCAGCCTCCTAAGTAGCTAGGATTATAGCCATGAACCACAGGCACCTGCCTGCCCATGATTTTTGTAAGTGTATTAATTCCATTGACTTCTCCTAAAAAAACAAGTATTTGTAAAAGTGAAATCCTTCTATGATTTAAATATTCTAGAAGATTGGTCCCCAGAATGGCAGTTGGCCCCTTTAAGAGGTGAATTAAGTCATGAAATCTTTGCTCCTGAATGGATTCATACTTTGAGGAGTAGATTGAGTCTCCCATGACCAGATTAGTTCGCATGACAGCAGGTTGTTAAATAAGAAGCTATTTCATGCCTTTTCCCATTCTGCGACTATCGGTTGTACTATTTCTTCTTAGCCAGGGGACCCACTAGTCACCAGAATAAACTCCATAAAGATACTGTGATGATGCTGGAGGATGAATCCAGAGCTTCACACTTGCTAGGGAAGTGGTCTACCAATGAGCCAACATCCACACCTAATAAGGTCATTCATAAGTTATCCAGCCTCAGGTATTTTGTTACAGCAACACAAAATAGATTATGACAACTCATTAAACTATATAATGAATCCAAACTTTATGTAGCCATGTGAGATTAATCTTAAAAAAAAATTGTTCCTTTCACAGGGTACAAAGCTATAGAATGACAAAGTAGTTTGTAAGCCCAAAGCAGATATTTGTCCTGTAGAATAAATCAGATGACTTCAATTGCTTTCACACTATCTAGAGTTGTTGGCTTGTGTTTAGAAGTCTTGTACTGAAAAGCACAATTAGTTGGTCATCATAGGAAGCAATCAAGAACTCCATACCAGAGAGAAAATAGCAGATTTCTGTTTATTTCACATTCACTTCGTTAGGGAGCATATGCTCTCTGAGTGGGAGCGGGACAGAATTACATTAAAAATATATTCAGCACAATGATAGAACAAGAATAGTTAAATATGCTTAAATTAAATGTGAGTGATGTAACTCTATTGTGAGAGTTAGTTCTTTTCCAAGAGCAGGTTTGGGGCAAGAAATACTGGGTTTAGTACCTGAGAGTAAGGAGGGGATTAATTCTACACGGGGGTGGAAGAACATGACCAAAAATCAATTTTGCCTACCTTCACAAATTTGTTTTCAACTATAGATTGAATATACTGCATAAAACCTTATTGTTCCTTTCTAAATGCTGAAACATTCTAGTATCTGAGAATTTTAATTTCCCCTCAATTTTGCAAATAGTAACTGTTAATGTCAAAGTGTCATGGAGTCTTACTATTTTCAGATCAAATTGAAACCTAATTTAAAGCAACTGGAGGGAAGAACATCAAATTTGCAAATCACAGAGCTATCTTGTGACTTTTCCTACAGACCAGGCCAGGAAGCTAAAGCTATCTTTATCTTGATAAACACAGATAAAGCATCTCAAGTGAGGGGTCCAAATCCTATCCCTAGTATTTAAAACTCTAAGCCAACTGGGTATGGGTGGCTGAGCCACCTCACCTTTACAATCCTACTCAGGAGGCTGATCAAGGTTCCAGGGCAGCCAGGGCAGGAAAGTCTGTGAGATTCTTATCTCAGATTAATCAGGAAACAGCTAGAGGTGGAACTCTGGTTCAGTTGTTAGCTTAGCAGCCCTGAGCACAAAAGTTCAGGGACAGCACCTAGGGCCTAGGCCCAGCACAAAAACTAAACAAACAAACAAACAAAAAAATGCTAGATGATTAAGCAAATTACACTTTTGTAGATTCTAAATTGGTTGGCCCAAATAGAGTTACAAGTAGTTTCAGTTTTTCAAAAACTGTGTTATTTGGGGCCTGGAATTTGGCCTAGTGGTTAGAGTGCTTGCCTAGCATGCACAAAGAACTGGGTTCAATTCCTTGGTACCACATATATAGAAAAAGCCGAAAGTGGTGCTGAGGCTCAAGTGGTAGAGCTCTAGCCTTGAGAAAGTGCAAGGACAGTGCTCAGGCCCTGAGCTCAAGCCCAGGACTGGCAAAAAAAAAAAACAACCCTGTATTATTTGTCTTTTTCCTAACTAGAGTTCTTTTCATGCAGAAGATAAACTAGTCAAGTGGAGTCAAATATAAAACGGAAGGGATACAAAAGAGAAAGCACAGTTGGAGAGACATAGTTTCGTCCCACAGAATGGGACATAGCTGAGAGTTCACCAATAGGCAGTATTGTCAATATGCAGACTGACAGAACATGGATGGCTGAGTTCACTTAGAAGCATGTCTGGGAAAACATATTATTTGACTATTCTCTTTAGAAAAAAATCTGAAGTCAGGGCATTTGAGACTATTTGAATTGCTAGTTTTCAATTATAGCAATAATGAAAAACAACTCTTTCACACAAAAATAGGTTGGCAGGTGTCTGTTATACATTATTGTTTCCTATTCCTATTGAATAGGGGTGTGCGTGTGTGTGTGTGTGTGTGTGTGTGTGTGTGTGTGTGTACCAATACTAGGGTTTAAAATCAGGGCTTCCCACTCTACTTTAGCTTTTTTTGCTCAACACAGGTACTCTATTTCTTAAGACACACTTCACATTGAGCTTTCTTGCTGATTAATTAGAGGTAAGAGTCCTGGGGATTTTTGTTTGTTCTGGCTTAGAAGCACAATCCTCAAATCTCAGCCTAATAAGTAAACTTGGATTGCAGGCTTGAGGCCACCAACACGTGGCCTCCAAAATATTCTGGTTTTGAGGAAAACATAAATTAGATATTTTCTTTTTACTCTTAATTACACTTTTTTTTTTTCCAGTCCTGGGCTTGGGCTCAAGGACTGAGCACTATCCTTGGGTTTTCTCAAGGCTAGAGTTCTATTACTTGAGCCACAGCTCCACTTCTGGCTTTTTTCTATATATGTGGTACCTAGGAAGCAAACGCAGGTCTTTGTTTATGCTAGGCAAGCACTCTACCACTAGGCCAAATTCCCAGCCCCTTAATTATACTTTTGAATTAATCAGGCACAAAAGTGTTAGGCAGAAGGTTTGGAGGAAAATGAGCACTGAATGGTTATATGTAATGTTTATTCTTTAGATTTCTCTGTCATTTTAGCTCTCAAATAAGGAAAAATAGCATGAATTTATCATTTCAGTTGTGTCATCTCATTCATTATATAAACATGCAGCCAAAGATCAAATCCAGGAAATTACATCAGGTATTTTGCTAGAATGATTGACTTACAGTAAGAGTGATTAGTATCACTTTCTGGATTTTAACTTTCAACAAATGAATTACTAACCATATATGTAACAAACTAGTGCAGATTTTAAATAGCATATCCTCAGTTTAGACTGTACTTCATTTTAAACTGAAACATAAAAATAGCACACAGTTCTTTGCTACTTCTCTTCTCCAAGAAAATAAATCTGCCAAACCCACTTATAGAAATAATTGTGCCACTCACAAGTAACCATTAAGTCATTAAGCAAAAGGAGGGATTATGAGGGTAACAAAAACTAGAACTTTCCAGAACACAATGAATCAAAGTTCAATTGGAAATTTCTCAGGTCGGGTTGGGAGTTTGGCCTAGTGGTAGAGTGCTTGCCTAGCATGCACAAAGACCCAGGTTCAATTCCTCAGTACTACATACATAGGAAAAAAAAAGCCAGAAGTGGTGCTGAGGCTGAAGTAGTAGAGCCCTAGCCTGAGAAAGTCCCAGGACAGTGCTCAGGCCCTGAGCTCAAGCCCAGGACTGGCCAAAAAAAAAAAAAAAAACAGAAATTTCTCAGGTCATGGGAAATAATAGGACCCACAGTCAGTTTGCAAGTAATATTTTCATAATATAGCAATCATCTATTCAAAATTCATTGCCTAGAACTTAGGATATTTTCTCTTAAGCCAGGTCATAATTCTTTAAATACTAAATTTCTTAGCAAAATATTCCAATAGAGCACTGAGAAATTATCTTTGAAATAATAACAGTAAGAAAACAGGAAAATTTTCATGTTTTTTTCCAAGTAGGCAACATTCTTATACTCAAAAACTTATGTGAACTACTTAGAATAATGATGACTATATGAATGCTTAAGTAAACATATAAATATTTCTAGGTCTGTGGCAAATACCACTAAAAATGGGAGGATTTTTAGTACATAGGTAAATTTGAATGAACACACATATCTAATAAATAGTGTTATATATTTGTAAGCCTTTGACTTGTCTGTACCTTCTTACTACAAAAAGGTAAAGTGATGCAGACACGAATGTTTGTTCCATTTGAAAAGGATTTTTTGTGACTGTTCTAGATCCAAGATAATATAAAAGCTTGCTGTGTCTAGCCAAAGGACAAGGAAGGGAACAGCTTAACAAGATCAAATGTTTGTATATACTAATAACTTAACAGAAGTCAAATAGCATCATTACAACCACAATAACAAAAACAATTATGGTTCTTTTTTTTTTTTTTTTTGCCAGGGGCTTGAACTCAGGGCCTGGGCACTGTCCTTGGACATGTTTTGCTCAAGGCTAATGCTCTGCCACTTGAGCCACAGCTCCACTTCTAGCTTTTTCAGTGTATGTGGTACCAAGGAATTGAAATCAGGCTTCATGCATACTGGGTGAGCACTCTACTAGGCTATGCTCCCAGCCCAGCAACTTTAGTTCTATTTACACCCTCACTTGCCAAAAGCTAAGTGGGAAGCCTAGACTTCATGCATGCTAGTCAAGAACTATATCTCTAAGCCACATTCCCAGCCTGCAGACATTATTTTGAAAATGATCTAAACAACTTATGGATGAGGGGCCTGGAGTATGGCCTAGTGGTATAGAGTGCTTGCTTCACATACACCAGCCCTGCATTCAATTCCTTGGTACCACATACACAGAAAAAGCCAGAAGCGGTGCTGGGGTTCAAGTGGCCAAGTGCTAGCCTTTTTTTTGCTCAAAGTGCTCAAGACAGTGACCAGGTCCTGAGTTCAAGCCCCAGGACTGGCAAAAAAAAAAAAACCCAAACAAAATAAAACAGAATAAAACAAAGTAACTTATGGACAAGAACAGGAGGGAAACACTAGAAGACAGAAAGGTAAGGGATAACATTGTCAAAAAAAGAAATGTGCTCATCACCTGACTTATGGTAATTGTAACCCCTCTATACATCACCTTTATAATAACAATAAAAAATTTAAAAATCAGAAAGGAATAAAAGAAATTGCTTAGTGTTGGTGGCTCATGCAAGTAATATTAGTTACTCAGGAGGCAGAGACCTGAGTATTGCTGTCCAAAGCCAGCCAGGGCAGGAAAGTCTGTGAACCTCTTAACTCCAATTAACCAGTAAAAAGCTGGGGCTCAAGTGGTAAAGCACTAGTCTTGAGCACAAAAGCTCAGAGACAGTACCCAGGCTTAGAGTTCAAGCCCCAGGGCCAGTGAGAGGGGGAGGGGAGAAAAGGCAAACTAAACCTGGCACAGGTGCTATATGCCTACACTTGTAGCTACTCAGGAGGCTGGATCTGAGGATCCTGGTTTAAAGCCAGCCTACTAAAATTCTGCATGCAATGGAAATAACTAGATTGTTTAGTCAATTGCTTAACTGTTTTTCAAAAATTTAGCCAAATCTATTATAAGTCTCTTGTCATTACAGTTTTAGCCCTTCTGAAACATTTACAATAAAAAAAAACATGGAAAATGACTAGCAAGTAATTATCTGTCAAAGGAGTTAGCTTTCTAAAATAGTTAATTTTGTTTTATATTTATTAATCTTGGTAACTAGTGTAAGTTAATGTTGTACAACTTTGTAGTTAACATTGTACAATTTGTAACAATAATATTCTGAGCAACATTTTAAAACTGCTTGCACATTACTTGAAAACAGACAAAATTAGGCTTAAAAACAGACTTCAGGTAAGAACTACTTCTAATTTTTTTCTGTTTTTATTTCAGTAACAAAAGACCATTAAAAACCAAACTACAGGATGCTTAGATATCCAGTTTTAAAATTTTCTCAGAAAATAAGTTGTGGAATCACACTTCTAAACGGAAGTCATAGAGGTTGTAAAAAAATGGTTTATAAGCATGAAAATATGATGCTATCTACCATCCTTACTTTTTTTTTCTCCAGTCCTGGGGCTTGAACTCAGGGCCTGGGCACTGTCCTTGGGCTTTCTCAAGGTTAGTGCTCTACCACTTGTGACACAGCATTACTTCAGCCTTTTCCGTATACATGGTACTGGGGAATCGAATCCAGGGCTTCATGCATGCTAGGGAAGCCACTGTACCACAGAGCCACATTCCCAGTCCTACATCCTTACTTTTCTATTACTTGCTCTGTTATTTCTTTTGCTCCAGGGAAACTTCAGAAGATGCCTCTTCAGATATGTGAGCATACATATTCTCTTAGCTATCCAACTCATACCTCTGCTAATAGGCCTTGAAAGTACATCTGGCATAAGGATAGAAATGTCAGAATGTATTTCTTCCTCCCTGATCTACAACAGTAACAAAAACAAACAATAAAACTGTCACTATAAGTAGTCAATGATCTATATATAGCATTGCCCAAATCCTTACACATTTATAAGGACAAATTTATAAGGCAAATTCCTACAAAAAGGGGAGGTAGCTTTAGAAACCTGTGCTATTCTTGGGGAATACTGATATTGGGGGCTTATTAAGAAGTTCAAATTACATTTATAAATTAACCTACCAACCCCCTAAACTCAAGAGAACAAGCTACTCAAGGATGGGTCTTTTAGAGGCCTTAGTTATCTTGGCCTCCTTGGGATCCTTATTTTTTTATTGTACTACTTTTGTCATCAGATCTGGCTTTATTAACCTCCTAACCACATTGCTTTCTTTTTGCATCCAGGCTTTGTTATAAGAGAGGAGACTACAAAGAGGGCTCTATCCCCTACTGTCTGACTCTCTAGTACCTCTCAGTTCTCCATACATATTACTTGGGTGTTCAAATTAGTACCCCTTAGTATCTTTTTAGACTTGCCAATAACCCTTTCCTCTAACAACACACACAAGGCAGGGACATTTCTATGATTTTATCCAGCTTGAAAGAGAGACAAAGGAAAGACAGGAGGGGGGGGCGGGTAGTGACAGAGACAGAAAGATGCTCCCATTTTAAACCAGGAGTGGTTCTGTCATTGTGGTAGGAAATATGGAGTCCTCCCCCCTTTAAGAAGGCCTAGTAGGAACAAAATACCAAAGGTCAGGTGAAAAGAGGAAGTGAGAGCCAAAGGTGTCGAATGTTTCCACGAGTAACCAAAACAAACAAAACCCTAAAAAAAGGACAGCCAATCAACAAAGGTTTACAAATAAGGACAGTCCATCAAAAGTAGCTCAAACCACGATGTAAAACCTGCACTTGGTCCTCCTCAGAATGCTATGCTTCTTACGAAATAGTAACAGCACCTTCTCCCTAGTCCAGCAGCTTGCTATTTCCTTAGGAAATCCTATTAAACTGCTTATTTTTCCTACTTACTCATCTTGGTAAAGTGTGTGTGTGTGTGTGTGTGTGTGTGTGTGTGTGTGTGTGTGTGTGTGTGTGTCTGTCTGTCTGTCTGTCTGTCTGTATGCAGTTTGTTTTTGTTTTTGGTCTTTGCTGAAGGCTAGTGTACTACAACTTGAGCCACAGTTCTACTTCTGGATTTTTACTGGTTAACTGAAGATACGGTTCTTACAGACTTTTCCTCCCCTGGCTGACTTTGAAACACGATCCTCAGAATACTGTTAAAATTACAGGCATGACCCACCAGTACCAGGCGTCACCTTGGTAAAGTCTTTCATTTTCCAAACACATTTGCATTCCAATATGAGTGAAAATTAATTTTAAAGTCAAATTTATGCCATTTTCATTCAGCATTTAATGAAATAGCACTTCTATTATATGTGAAATTGTATGTACATACACACGTTATGTTTCTCAATTCTATTGCAGTGACTTATTACTGTTTTTTAGTAATAACTATATATTTTAATTGTTAGATTTATTCTATAGTCCCTTGCCTATTCTTACAAATGCATTTTTACAACAAAAAGAAAACTCATCCAAAACAAAATCTCCAAATCCAGATAGTCACTGTAATTGTGTTAAGCATTTAAAGAGGGATAGATGTCGGTTTTATATAATACATTTACAAGAAATAAACAGTAATACTTCCCAATTCATTTTATGTGCTTAGTAGCCTAATAACCACACCAAAAAGTCAATACAAAAATCAAAAAAGAAAGTAAAAAGGAAAATACATCTGTCATGAATGCAAATATAAAAATCTGGGCCGAGAGCATGGCCTAGTGGTAGAGAGCTTGCCTAGCATGCATGAAGCTCTGGGTTTGATTCTTCAGTACCACATACACAGAAAAAGCCAGAGTAGGGCTGTGGTTCAAGTGGTAGAGTGCTAACTCAGAAAGCTTAAGGATAGTACCCAGGCCCTGAGTTCAAGCCCCAGGACTGGAGAAAAAAATTAGTATGGATTCATGACTTTTTTTTAATTTTCAGAAAATAACAAATAAATGAGGAATAATCTAAAGCACTTGTACAAAAACCTGCAGTTGGCTCTAGACTGCAATCATTATTTAAGAGACTGAGATGTGAGAACTGAGGTTCAAAGCCAGCTTGGGTAGGAACGTCTGTGAGACTCTGATCTCCACTTAAGCACAGAAAAGCCAGGGATGGAGGTAAAAAAATGATTTTTCAGAAATTTATAAAGGAAGAATAATCTAAAGAACTTCTACAAAAACCTACAGCTGATTTAATATAACCTACAGCTGATTAAATACTTAATAGTGAAAGAAAACTTAATAGTGAAAGGAATTAAATGTCAAAACAAACATAAGTACACAGAGAAGGTTAAGTACATGCATTACTTTGGCTTGAAACCTAGATAATAGCTTTAAAAAAATTTTTAAATAAGGACTTTTCAGTAAAATTATGTTATAAAATACAACAAAACCAAGGGAGTCAGATGTTTAAAATTCTCTACATGAAGTTAACGTATAAACTAAGTAAGTTAATCAGGCATTTGATTTGACAATTACTTCACTTTTCACCAGCTTTTTACATCAGTTTTTGTAATAGGTCAAACCTTGCTCTAATCACAACCGAAGGGAGGAAGTTCAAATTCAACACATCCAAACACAGCAATAACTGGCCCAGCTGGGAGCTGTTCAAATACTGACCAGTTGTGCTCTCATTTGAGGCAGGCATCTGTCTGCAACAGCACTACTAAATAGCAGCAAACATGTTTATTTGGGTCTTAGAAGCAGTGAACATATCCCTGACCTAGAAAAGACATGCAGAATGCTACTTTGTTTAATTGCCAGAAACAACCAGTCCATTTTTTTCTTTTTTTATGAAAGAATTTATTAACGTTGATTTTTACATCATATTTTAAATGACAAATTTAACAAACAAGTGTTCAAGGAGGGAATCTCTATTTACAATCACTGGGACTTAGTATTTAGAACTTAATCAAAATTAGGCTAAGGGTTTGTATGACATAGAAACATATTAACTTATGAAGTAAAACATTATGTCTATAGAATCATAGGTTTTTTATGTCTATATAGTTATGTTTATATTTCCATTACCATGTCCATAGCTTTGGGTATGCAGTTATTGAGTCCTTGCTCTTGTACTCTTTGGATTTAATAGCCACATATTAAGGATACCATGCGCCTTTTGTTCCTTAGGTCTTGATTTATCTCACTCAACATGATTCGCTCTAGATTCATCCAATCAATTTACAGTGATTCACAGACTTAAAAATTATTAAAAGTGTACTAGGCATGGTATCACATGCTTGTAATCACCATACCTATGAAGGTATGGAGGTACAGGCAGGAAGACCTCAAATCCGAGGCCAGTTTGAGTTACACACATAAAGACCCTGCCTCAAAAATAAATAACACACACACACACACACACACACACACACACACACACACACACACACACACACACACGGAGGGATGGGGGAAGAGGGGAGGCAGAGGAGGCCAAGGAGGCAGAGGGAGAGGGAGAAGGAGAATAAGTGGTGGAATAGTTGGAAAATTTGCTGAAATCAGTTTGTGAAAGGCAGGCAAACACCAACGCAGTCTCCCAACTTTTAAATATTCTATCTATACAAACAAGTATGCAGTACAAGTTCCCTCCCATCCCCTAAGTCATAACACAGTCTTCCAGAATCCTTAGCCAAGATCTCTCAGCTTAAGGACAAATTCTGTTTTCCATTCTGACCATAAGACATTCCAAAGGGGCCATCTTCTTTTAGTAAGCATAAGGAATTAATAAAATAGATACTGGTGCCAACAAATCACTCATCACTAGCCTCTTTTCCTTTCCAGACCCACTTTCCTGTTTTTATATTCTGGTCTAGCATGGGAAGACAAGAAGGAAAAATATATAACTTCTAATACTAGATGAGAAAGGGGTTTCCTATTTCTCCATATTCATAAATATGTGGTAGTTTGTGATAGCAATAATTTTTCAAATTTCATGACTTTTCAAGTATTAATACAGGTTATAGAAAGAATGAACCCTAAACAAATAATTTGTCAATTTCTGGAGGAAAAGGGAAATCTCTGAAGAAAACAAACAAACAAAAAACTGATCTCAGAGATCAGCTTCACAATGGGATGTAAGTTCACTTTCCTAACCTGTCAAGCTCTCTGTTTAAAAAAAAAGTGTATTTTTTTTCCTTCTGTTTTTCTCCCCTCACCTCCTTTGGATCAGTAGTGTTGTTTTGTTGTTGTTGTTTTATTTTTGTTTATTTTTAAAATAGTGTTTTATGACATTTCAAAGAGGACAGGATATTTTACTGGAATATTGACTACTAACTATCTTATTTTTAAACTTTTCTCTACATACACAACAATGAACTATCAGACTACAATAGAACTTTAGTAAAAATGTAACAAATCAAACCATTTAATTATTTTTAACAAAAAGGGATCAAACTAGCCTCAGTATTGTAGACTAGTGAGTAACTACATGAATTGACTCATTGAAGGAGAAAATGTAATTTAGTAAGGAATATTTAAACTGAGTCTCTCTTGTCACCACTCAGATAAGGTTCTAAGCCATGCAAAACATTGAGAAGGTAATAGACTTGCAAAGATTTTGGGAATCACAGTTACTGAATTTCTGTTTTTTGTAATTGAACACAGGATAAAAACAGTAGATCATTAAGATGCCACTGCATTACTTCACTTTGTGCTTCTACAAATGAATACCTCAGAATGTGTAATTTCTAACAAAAACAAATTTAGGGGCCAGGAATTTGGCCTAGTGGTAGAATGCTCACCTAACATACATGATGACCCTGGAAGTGGTGCTGAGGTTCAACTGGTAAAGCGTTAGCCTTGAGAAATCCCAAGGACAGTGCTCAGGCCCCAGGACAGGCAAAACCAAAACCAACATCCCCTCTCTCCAAAACAACTCAGAAATTTATTTCTCATATCTCCAGATGCTGGCAAATCCAAAATCAGGGTTCCAACATTTGGTCTGGTGACTCCCTATTTTTGTTTTTGTTTTTGTTTTTGTGGTCAGCTGTAGCACTTGATCTCAGGGCTTGAGTACTTTACCACCTGGAGTCACACCGCTACTTCCCTGTGATTCCCTCTTGCTGTGTGCTCTCAAGACAGAAGCTTAGAAGGACCTTAATCTCTTAATTGAGAAAGCAATCCTCACAATCTAATCACCTTGTAAAGACCTTCTTTTCTGAACGAACTATTACATTGCCTATACCTGAATTTTGGAAGGACCACCTTCAAAATAGGAAAGATATGGACTTTCAAATAAAGTCAATCTACTACAAATACATCAGAATGGGAATTCCACAAGGACAAGGACTTTTCTCCTTGGCTCAGAACAGTGTTTGGCACTTAGGAAGTGCTCAGTAAATACTATCTGAATAAATAAAAGATATCTCCAGATGCTGGCAAATCCAAGATCAGGGTTCCAACATTTGGTCTGGTGACTCCCTGTTTTTGTTTTTCTAGAAATATTTGAGAAAGTTTTCAAATATTTTTGATTATAAAACTAGGTTTTGCTGTGTTTAAACTATACCAATATAAATATATAATAGAAGCTCATCAAAAATAGCTTCCAGAGTAGCTAGGATTTCAGGTTTGAGCCACTGGTGACTGGCAAAAATTCTTAATGGTGAGATTTAATGAAGCAAGAACTACAGGATATGTGTTTAGTTTTGAAAATATTTTCTAGAACCTATATCATTAATATTAACAAATCTGAAAGCTATAGGAACACAAAAGCTTTTAAATGCCTTTAAGATAAACTCAAATATAGATACATTTAACAGGTTTATTTCTTCCCTGACTCTGGGATATATTGACTGTGGACTAGGACTTTACAAAGACAGAGTACTAGAAAATTGCTCTGGGCTAGGTTGAACTAGGAGTAGCCCCAGTGCTTGTGTAGAAGGTAAGTTACCATCTACCAGAAATGATGGTATTAGAGTTGTGAAAATAAAAACAGTAAATATACTATTTAGAATAAGCGGAAGAAAATGATTTGTAGGATAAAGAAAATAAGAGGAGATGGAAGCTGAACAAAAGATATTTTAAAATATGGTCTTACAATATCCTCTGGATGCCAACTGTCACATATATAATAACTGTGTTACTTTCAACGGATTGAACCCTGGGATAATAAATCATTTGTAATCCTTAAGATACATTATGAGTTGCAATATTCACTTTGTACTTTTGAATCCCATAGGTCCAGAACATTTTGACTCAGTATTTCTGAATATTATTTTGTAAATTAGAATTATATCAATAATAATTTTATCCTAAAAGGATGCCTAAACTAAGACTTCTTACTGAGAATCTGTTTTGTTCATTCTACATAGTAGGGTCTCCTATTATTTGTCTCATTTAAGGGCCTGCTTCTGCTTAGGCATTTATGCTTCTAGAACCCAGCTGATCTGTCCATTTCCTCATCAAGGCTACCCCACAGGAACTTCTAGTACTTAAAGACAGTGGTTAGAATTATCCATTTTCCAAGAGCATTCAATTCTTTTAACAGAAGACCTATTTCTTAAAACATGACTCTGACACACGCTTTCTAAAAGCTTCACTTAGCTGCACCCCACCACCCCAACACAGAGTTCAGTACTAGGCTTTAGTCTCTGGATTATGTAATCCACATGGGTTTCTCTTTAGGACAATCTGCTTTATCATATGGATCCTAGGACTATATTGTTTGAGCTCAAGAGTAGGGACTGGCTGTTTCTGAATGCAGTGCAGATGAAGTGAAAGTTCAGTTAAGACTAAAAACCCAATATTCCTTTTCCTAACCGCAACTCTCTCTCTAGATGCCAAAAAGATGCTAAAAACTGTTAACACAGAACAGGAGAAAAGTTTTGTTTGGCATAGAAGTAGAAGTAATTCAGATCCAGTGACCTTGCTTTGTTCTTTTTCTTTCCAAATGTACAACTGTTCAGAGACAGAGGCAACATAGCCCACAAGAGGAAGAAAAAAGACAGGAAATCCTGATCTACATTTGTCCAAAATCATCAAACAAGCTAAGCAACTAGTATTCACTTGTATGATATGTTTTAAGCAGTCAGCAAATCTTGGCAAATGCAAGAGGAGAAAATAACTTCAACAAAATTCTGTGCTCTAAAAGGCCTAGTATTAGCTGGGTGCTGGTGGCTCATTCCTGTAGTCCTAGCGACTCAAGAGGATGAGATCTAAGGATCAGAGTTCAAAGCCATATGGGGAAGGAAAACCCATGAATCTCCTATCTCCATTTAATCACCAAAAAGCTAGAAGTGGAAGTATAGCTTAACTGGTAGAGTGCTAGCCTTCAGCAAAACCATTCAGGGATAGCATATAGACCCCAAGTTCCAAAACCCTAGGACCAGCACTTTTTTGTTGTTTTTTTAAAAAGTGATTAGTGCTGGACGAGGTGGTTCACGCCTGTGATCCTAGCTACTTAGAAGGCTGAGATCTGAGGATCAAGGTTCAAAGCCAGCTAGGACACAAAAGGACCTGAGACTCTTATCTCCAATTAATCTCTAGAAAACAGGAAAGTGGGGCTGGGCTCAAGGGTAAGTGGTAGCCTTGAGCTGAAGAGCTCAGGGACAGCACCCAGGCCCAGTTCAAGTCCCATGACCGCTCCCCCACCCAAAAAAAAGAAGGATTCATTTTCTTACAAGTCTGTTGCCATAAGAAAGGGTCAGGGATAGGAACTTAAGAAAGAGCATTTTAAGCAGAGAACATGCTTCATATTTGAGAAAATGCCAGTTTCTAAAATTCATGTAACTCTATACACTTCATTGTCATATATAAAAATTTATAGCTAACTCATTAGCATTTAATGTTTGGTCTGCCCTTACTCCTTCCTCTTCACTTGCCTGAAACCAGTAATCACCTGACTGTCAATCACTTGATTGAGTCAGCAAAGGATCCTAGGCTAAAGTCACTTCCTCAATTGCTGAGGTCATTTCCTGAACTGCGCTAGTCATGCTTCCCTTAAACAGTGAGAGGTTTCCCCAGGCTCTGAGATTACTTCTGCATTGGCTGTGGTCCTGCCTCCCACCTTTCCCTATATAATTTAACTCAACATGAGCTCCTCCTCTCTTCTTTTTCTCTTTTCCTTCATCTCTGTCTCTGCATGCCTCTATCTTGTGCAGGCTCGCAGTGTGCTTGAAGCCATTTCTTACTTATTTTTGTCTTTAAAAATGTTATTAGAATATAATTGTACAAAAGAGTTTCACTGTACTATTTGCAACTTGCATCAAATTCACTCCATGCGTTTCTTAAAATTTACTTTTTTTTTTTGTCAGTCATGAGGCTTGAACTCAGCTGTGGCATTGTCCCTGAGCTCTTCAGCTCAAGGCTACTGCCCTACCCCTTGAGCCACTTCTGTTTTCTGGTGGTTAATTGGAGATAAGAGTCTCATCAGGCAGGGCTGGCTTTGAACCACCATCCTCAGATTTCAGCCTCCTGAATAGCTAGGATTACAGGCGTGAGACACTGCGCTTGGCAAAATTTATTTTTTAAGAACACTACATGTTGAGACGTATAAAAACAATCTGGGATCTTTGAAGCCAGTTGGAATATATTCCTAGGTTCTAATAGTAATACTTAATAATAGTGAAACAGGTATGAAATGCTGCTTAATAGAATTATAATGGCTATTCTTCAAATGATCTCTAGACTTGCTTTTAATATTTTTCCAATTGCACATGTTCAGAACTAACATTACAAAAAAAGCTGAAGGAAAGCTAGTAATATCAACTAGAACGCTAGGACCAACCACAGAGCATTTTTTTATATCAAATATCAAGAAGATATCATATTCATGCATATTTTTGGTTTTGATCTCTGGAATAAAAAGTCAATCACAACTTTATTCTCCCCTTGCTGCTTTGGGACCTTCCGAAAACTGACAATAACATATTGTTCTAAAAAGTTAAAGTATTCCTGAGATGTTTCTTCCATTCACAGGAAGACAGACCTAGACTGTAACAATGAAAGTAAACTCCACCAGAGATGAGACAATGGGAGTACATTCAGGGACTTCCCTTCTGCCACATCACAGTACTCTTTGACCCACTTTGGCCTCCTACAAATCCCCTCTTTGGTTTTTCAGCCTGAAAACATCGAAGTATGGCCCCTGTTAATTACTGTTTACTAATAATTTGTCTGCCACCCCCCCACACACATACAAAACAGAACTTTTAAAGACAAGCATAACAAGAAATGTTATGGGGCTGGGGGAGAGAAATAACACCAGAGATTGAATTCAGGGCCTGGACTGCCTGCTCAGCTTTCTTGCTTATTTCAGGTACTCTACCACTTGGGTCACACCTCGGAGCTCAGGTTTTTGCTGGCTAATTGGAAATAGAGTCATTGAAGATAGATTTTTCCACCCGGACTACTGGCTTCAGAGATCTTCCAGATCTCTCCTGAGTCACAAGGATCACAGGCCATAAGCCTAGCACTAACTAAAGCGCCCTCTCTCTCTCTCTCTCTCTCTCTCTCTCTCTCTCTCTCTCTCTCTCTCTCTCTCTCTCTCTCTCTCTCTCTCTCTCCTCTCTCCTCTCTCCTCTCTCCTCTCTCCTCTCTCCTCTCTCCTCTCTCTCTCCTCTCTCTCTCTCTCTCGTGCTCTACCAGTCCTGGGGCTTGAACTCAGGACCTAGGAACTGTCCTTGGGCTTTCTCAAGTCTAGCTCTCTACCGCTTGAGCCACAGTACCACTTCTAGCCTTTTCTGTGTATGTGGTACCAAGGAATCAAACCCAGGGCTTCATGAATGCTAGGTAAGCACTCTACCATTAGGCCACGCTCCCGGCCCATGATTTAATAAAGAAAAAAAAAATCTGTAAAAAGCACGTACTATTCCTTCCTTCACTTAGCTTTTTGGGTCAGAAAAAGTAGGTCATCGGTGACTATAATTAGTAAAGCATCTGTAGGAGGCTCAATTTTACTTTAACTACATAGAATAATTTAGTCTCATCTATATTATAAATAAGTACTAATTTTCTCATGGAAAATGAGCTTCAGAAAAAGGTATAGCAAGACAAAGAATCAAATGAGGAATGCTCTTCCTTCCCTCTGCTAAACTTATACCAGGTAACTTTCAAGGTCTCAAGAGGAAAAGCTTTCACAACTCTTCCCTTCCCTTCCCAATCTCACCATCATGACAGACAAGCTTCACACTAAATAAATTTGTAGCCAGCACTTGGGAGGCAGAGGCAGGAAGACACAGTTTGAAGCTTCCTGGGCTATACATAATAGAACTATGTCTCAAAATAAGTATATGAGCAAATAAGTAGTTACTTCAATAATTAGGTATGAAGGGGGATTTAATTTGTGGTTAGACTGCTAATTCTACGTAGTCTAGATTTAAAAAAAATTTTTTTAAGCAGTTCTAAGGTTTAAACGATGGGTATTGTATTTGCTAGGCAAATGCTCTACCAGTGAACCACACCTTCAGCTAAAATTACTACTGTTTAAAAATTCATTTTACTGCTTGAAACATCTCATACACAGCTCAGAAATAAAGATGACTTCAAAATGGCCAAAACCTAAAATTAAAGCAATAACAAGTTTTCCTAATTGCAGGTTTTCTTAGAAAAGCAAATAATGTACTAATATAATTGTGAATCACATTTGATACCATGTATTAAACTTAAATAACTGAAAGGTATATTGAAAGAAAAAGTCTTAGCCAATTAGCTGTCCTCACACACTCCTATTTGATCATGGGGACATGAGGATAGCACTCTAGAGCAGAGTGATTCTTCTTTCTTCAAAGGTAAAGTAAGAGGATGAGAGGATTAAAAAAAAGAATATCAAAATAAGATTTTCTTTTATCCTAATAAGGACAAAAAAATAAATTAAATATATGTATCCTCAGGTGTAGAAAAGGCTTTAGAGTTGCCAGGCGGGGTGGCTCGTGCCTGTAACCCTAGCTACGCAGAAGGATTGCAGTTCAAAGCCAGTCCAGGCACTAAAGAACTTGAGACTCTTCACTGCGGCATTATTTACCATAGTGAAGATATAGAACCAACCCAGATGCCACTCAGTCCATGAATAGATCAAGAAGATGTGGTACTTATACATAATGGAATTCTGTGCTGCCATCAGAAAGAATGACATAACCCCATTCATAAGGAAATGGAAAGACTTGGAAAAAATATTAAGTGAAGTAAGCCAGACCCCAAATGCTTTCCCTCATTTGTAATAATTAGTACACATCTAGAACTCTCCTAGCAGAGGATTACAACAGCTCAAAACCTAGGTACATAAGGCCACATAGAATGAGACTAAATGAAAGGAACTCTAGAATACAGAAACAAGAGGTTTATCTTATGTAATTGTTGTTCTTAATGTACTATGTTATTTCTCTTCTCTTTTTTTTGCCCTTATGGTTAATCTCATGTTGTTAATGTACCTGACCATTGCCTGGTATGTTGTATACATGTCTGTTTATTTGAAATAAGGAAAGGAACGGGGGGGGGGGAATACAATCGGGAGGGGTGGAACACAAAAAGGGTATCAATGTACAAGAAGTAATGTACCTACTACCTGACGAATGTAACTATAAGCCCTTTATACATTATCCCAACAATAAAATTTAAAAAAATTCTTGATGTCCTAAAATACTATTAAATTTAAGACAGAAACCCAAACCGTAAAAACAAAATTCAGTTACTTTAGTACATGGTAATATCTTTTTTTTATTCTAAAATACATTATCTATCTATAATTATTATCAGAAACCAATACAATGAAGGTATTTCACAAGTATTAGACTTCTTTTGGTCTAACAGGGTGTTGGTGGCTCATAAAGCCAGCCTGGGCAGAACAGTCTATGAGACTCTTATCTCCTAAATATCCAGCAAGAAGCCAGAAGTAGAAGTAGGACCTAAATGATAGAGTGAATGAAAAAACCAAGCAAGAGCTTGCAGTTCAAGCCCCAGCTACTAGCACACACAGAAAAAATTCCTTTTGGTCTAATTGAAGACACAAATGAAATCATCCCCTTATACCTGAGAAGAAACTTTAGGATGGACAAGAGAATTATTACCATATATCCTGTGAAAAGCAAAATTATAAAGCTAATAACCTTTAGAAATCCTGGTTTCCCATTTAAATTAATTTCTCTCTAGTTTTCATGCTGACATGTATCATCATCTTTTGTTATGTCTTGAACTTGGTTTTTGTCTTAATAATCAATACATAAAGGGTCTGGGAGTTTGGCCTAGTGGTAGAGTACTTGACTCACATGCACAAAGACCTGGGTTCAATTCCTTCGTACCACATATATAGAAAAAAGCTGGAAGTGGTGCTATGGTTCAAGTGATAGAGCTCTGGCCTTGAAAAAAGTCTAAGGACAGTGCTCAGGCCCTGAGTTCAAGCCCCACAACTGACAAAAAAAAATACATAAAGATATGCAATCCTACAATTTCTGTCAAAATTTTCCTTTCCCTAGAGCCTCTGCTATCAATTTCTAATTGAAAGCAAAGTCTGTTTGTAAATTTGGTGGGTTTTGTTTGTTTGTTTTGTAGGGTTAAGACAAGTACCTACATTCTATGTTTTTCCCTGCAATGGGAGTAAGGAAGAATATGAATTTTTTGTTTAGAATGAGAAAGTAGAAAAATGTGGATTTGCACTATTTCCTTTAGGAAATTTTGATCAATTTAGTTAATGTGTGGCTATATATCATAACACTGAGATCACCTGACAGCATTTAATATTTAACAGAAGTAACATGAAACTAAAGAGGCTAATCAGACAGTCTTCCATTTTAAGGAATGCGTGACATGAACAAGACAAAAAGAGGTCCGTGAAGACATCCAATATTGTAGAAAGGAAACAAATGAACATTATTTATAAAAGAGAAAGTTTTTCTAGATTTCTCATTATGAAAATAAATCTGTTGTTTCAGTACTCAAATCTTAAAAAGTAAAGATCTTTAGAAACCTCAGTTGCATTCACCTTGACTAGTAAACAGAAGTTTATTTTTGTGGATACTCTCTTCTGCTAGCACTAAAGCTTTCACAGGTTCAGTCCACCAAGTTTTCTCCCTAAACAGCATGAAGTAGACATGAAATAGATATGCCAAATGTTCTCTACTGCCTCTCTGAATCATCACCGCCTTTCTGAATCCTGTTTTGTGTTTCAAAATGGTCCTTTCTATGTATGGCATCATCATTGGGTCTCCTTTGCGCTTATGACTAGATTTTCTACTGGAAACCACTAACAGACTGAAACACATAGGAAAGGAAATCAGGATATTTATTTCCCAATTCCTTTTTTGTCATGCTGAGAGCAAGAAGAAAGTATAATCTTCTACTGTGGGCCACAGTTTCTGCAGGTAGAAGCCTTCTTTTTATAACTGAGATCTCATTGGGTTCTAGTAACTACTCTCAATCCTTGCCTCTTAAAATTTAGGAATTAAACTAAGCTGCTCCTTTCTCAAAATGATTTATCATGGAGCTGGGAGTTTGGCCTAGTGGTAGAGTGCTTGCCTAGCAGGCACAAAGACCTGGGTTCAATTCCTCGGCACCACATATATAGAAAAAAGCCAGAAGTGGTGCTGAGGCTCAAGTGGTAGAGCTCTAGCCTTGAAAAAGTCCAAGGATAGTGTTCAGTCCTCAAGCCCAGGCCTGGCAAAAACAAAAACAAAAACAAACAACAACAACAAAAGAAGATTTATCATTGTGACAAGCATGGTGGTACACACTTGCATTCTCAGATCTCAGGAAAAAAGGTCAGGAGAATTGTGAGTTCAAAGATAGCCTGGGCTACCTAGTAATTTTTAGTCCAGTCTGATCCTATCTCAGAAAACAAAAATAAGCTTATCATTCTCTGTTTTCCCTTAATCTTGTCTATGCCTTTGTAAATATCTTTACTAAACTCACGTCAGTCAAACTTTCTAAGTGTTCCATCAATTCTTTTCTGGTCAAGATCTTAACTGATTCCACTAGGAGGAAAAGAGACTAATAGTAAATATATACTCATAAGAAATGGTTGCTTTGAAAAAGGAATATTCTGGGAGTAAGAGTTCTTGAATAGAACTAAACTTAAGAGCTGTATATTGTGAAGTTCAAGGAACTTTCCGTAATGTAAAATATGAAAACAAAATATATAATATTTGGAAAAAACTAAGATGGATGTCTAATACTTATCTAACTACAGACCCATAATGGAGAGACATAAGAGAGATAATGGAGAATAACCGAAGGAAAATAGAACAATTTGAGATTCAAATATTTATGTTGGCAGGTTCCAAGTGTAAAGGATCCCTAATAAAAGGTCAGAATATAGTCATGAAATTTAAAGACACTGTGGATAAACAACTTCAAGAAGGTTCTTGTTCTTAGAAGATACATGATATATATCTGGGGGTAAAGTATTTGTAACTTGAGTTACAAAAATAGAGAAAGTCAACGTGACAAATGTTAACAGTATGTCAATCTAGGTGAAGAGTATATGGTATTTTATTGTGAACTGTTCAGTTGTCTTAAAACAAAAATTTGGAGGGAAAAATAAGGCTCCTAGGATGAGATAAATAGAAACAGCTTCCATACAAAAAGAATGAAAATCTGATGGGATAAAAATTGCTCATTATAAATGTAGTACTTTAGAATTCATAGAATAATGTTTTCATAGTTCTAAGAGACAAAGATTTTAACCTAATCTAATCAACTCTGAAATCTGAGGGCAAAGTAAAAACATTTACAAATATTAAAAACCTGAAGGTTAATTTCTCTAAACTCTTTTAAGGAAATAACAGTTCATGCAACTTATATACAACAACAAAATACTAGACAATCTGTCTCTTCATTTACTCTCATACTAGTCTAAGTTTTACAATTTATTGATCAGACATTGCCATAGTCTTTTAGTCTTTAGCTAAAGACTATAAGCTATTAGCTAAAGACTCATTAAAAGACTATTGCTATATGTGTAGCTCAACTGGTAGAGTTCCAATTTACCAAGGATGAGGCTGAGGCCTGAATTCAAATGCCAGTACTACCAGAGGGAGGTTTCTAGGTGTTACTCTGTATGCTGCTGGTAAAACTGAAGATGGGGGTGTGGTAAACTGAAAGGTTGTTCAATGGGTACAGCAAGTTACAGTTAGAAGGATCAAGAAATTCTGTGCTTTAGCAAAGTATGGTGATCACAGATAACAATAATGAAAAGGCTTGAAGAAATGACAGGAGGAAATAGATAGGTTTAACCTGATTTAGACAGTATATACTACATCAAAACACTACAAAAATGACATTATTATGTAAAAATTTATGCTTTTATTATCAGTTTAAAAAGAATTAAAACACTTAAAAATCACTCCCCCCAAATCCAAAACGCAACAAACTGAATGTTAAAGATGTTAAGTAACTTGCCCAAGGTTAGACAGCTGGGCAGAACCAGGATATGTTCTGACAGCCTGATTAGTACAATTCTCTGTATTAACATGTGTGTCTTTCTTATGTTACACAGTGACTGCAATTCTGCTGTGCTCAGCTCTTCATCATATTCTGGGATCTAATCTTGAACTTTTAACCTGTATACTGCCATGTTTTAACTATCCAGCATCATAAACCCGAACACAATAAATTATGAGTTTGGGGAGGTTACTTTGTTTTGTTTTAGCTGATACTAAAAGAGTACCAGCAAACTCAAGAGGAATTAGCCTTTGTTTAATCAACAAAATTTTTCCTTGGTTGGCCTAAAACTCTCAAATTCCAATCATTTATTTTTTTCCCCTTAAGTTTAAGAAAAAATGAATTTTATGTATAGCAGTCATTGAAATTTTAGTTTGGAGGATTACCAAGTCCAAAAATTTGATAAAATTTAGTTCCTGTAACTAATATAAACTTCATTGCAAACAACTGAAGGGGTGCACAGACTACTAAAATTCCCTTAATCCTCAATTTGGTAACTCTTAAATTGTAACATCTTGTGAATAAGTCTCTGCTCTGGAAACTTTCTTCTATTTGCTGGTGAACAAAAGGGATTAACCTTTTCTAATTACTAACCTATTTTAGTTATGTTGTGTCATGTAAAACATATTTTCAGTGAAAAAGAACTCGCTTCCACTTTCTTTTAGAAGGAGTTGAAAAAGAATCTAAAGTTTAGAATCATTCATTATAAACTGTTGAGAATTCATTCCAGCTCTCTGAAGGCAAGTTTTACTTACTGATTTCCAATGTATGAATTAGTCCTACATATTTTTATTCAATTGTAGGTGATTTCCAGCTATTCTCAGTGGTTTAAAGTATATTTGAGAAAAACTGTTCCTTGACAAACACAAATATCAATTTTCCTAAGTTACAGAAACTTTTCAGAAGAAGGTAGTTTGTCCATTATCCCCTCAAATCATGAAATACATCCAGAGACTAAGAAATGATTCAGGGTCTGGACCGTTTTTTCAGTTTCATAGTATATTGTTGACCTTAATCTGTTATTGTTTGTTTGTTTGGCTGATGGGGCCTGAGCTCTGGGCCTGGGTGCTGTCCTTGAGATCTTCAGCTCAAAGCTAGCACTCTGCCCCTTGAGCCACAGCGCCACTTCCTGTTTTCTGGTGGTTAATTAGAAATGAGTCTCACAGACTTTTGTGCCTGGGCTGGCTTTGAACCACAATCCTCAGCTCATAGCCTCCTGAGTAGCAAGGATTACAGACATGAGCCACCAGTGCCCAGCTCTTAACTGTTTTTATTTTATAAGTTTAAAAAAATAAATGAGGTACTACTTTATATTAAGTATACATGGAAAAAGTAGGCAAGTAAAACAGTAACTTTTGGTACTTTATGCTCCTTATTTTGTCACGCAACTGACATATTCTAATAGAGCTCTCATTAGTATAATATATCCAAATTAACTATTAAATGGTAATATAAGGAGTTTAAACGAAATAGTGCCAACAAGAATGCTTAAGTGTCCATGGCCAGTGTTTTTGTAACTTGATACACATTATCAAAATAATATAGAACCATTAAAAAGTACAAGTACATTGTAGACATACAAATATTTTGTCTAGTCAGTATTTTTTTAGTTGGTTGTAGGTCTTGAACTCAAGGCCTCAGCTCTTTCCCTGAGCTCTCCGGCTCAAGGCCAGAGCTCTGGGCCTGGGTGCTGTCCTTGAGATCTTCAGCTCAAAGCTAGCACTCTGCCCCTTGAGCCACAGTGCCACTTCCAGTTTTCTGGTGGTTAACTGGAGATAAGAGTCTCGCTTACTTCTGTGCTAGGGCTAGCTTTGAACCATGATCCTCAGATCTCAGCTTCCTGATTAGCTAGGATTCACAGGCATGAGTCACTAGAGCCTGGCTGAGTCAGATTTTTTTTTTGAATAAAATACAAATAAATTGAATAGATTTGGGAATAATTATGAATAGGTAAATATACATCATAGATGACCATTTGGGGGTTTTTGTTTTTAGTTTTAAGAAGTAGTATAGTACTGTTTTAATAAACTGTGAAGACCATATCAAAGTCTGCATTTGAATCTCATCTCTGCCAACTATATTAGTTTAGAATAGCTAGAAGAGTTTAGAGTAGCACTTGGTTAAAAAAAAAAAAGCACTAAAATGTTTCTGTAAGAAAAGTGATTATCTCTTTTTCTATAATCAATACTTATGAGTGCTTAGAACAGTGTCCCAAATGGTAATTGTTCAATAATAAGCATTTGTGAAAGAAATGACTGACATCATTATTATTAATACAATTACTTTCCTAATGGATAGAAAAGTTCAACCATTTATGTTAGGATATTTAAGTTTGAATCATTTTCTTTCTCTCCAACTCACTCTAAAACAAAATGAAAACATAATAATTATTAAATTGCAAAGGAAGCCTTAAGGATCACAAGCAAAATGTAATAAACAAAATTTTAATTGAACAAGACTGCCATCTAGTGCTCATGAAAGATACAACAGAATTTAGAGCAAAAACTTTTTATGAAGGTAAAGGGGGAATAAAGTCCACACAAATGCAAAAACTAGCTGAGCAGAAATAGCACAGTGCTTCAAAGTGGCAAAGCACTGGTCTTAAGTGAAAAAGGTAAGCGCCCAGGATCTGAGTTCAAGCCCCATGACTGGCAGAGGGAGGGAGAGGGAGGGAGAAAGAAAGACTTAGAACCAGAGAGCTTCCGAAGGGGGTGGGGAAGAAGGAGGGAGGAAACCTGTTTCAAAGAGTATACTGAAGTTCTACTCACCACAAAGGGCATTCTTCTATGAACAAAAGAGGTGCACAGTGATTTTCCCTTATCCACTGTTTTGCTTCCTGTGGTTTTTAGTCATTCATGGCCAACCATGGCCTGAAGACATTAGAGGGAAAATTCCAGATATAAACAATTTATAATTTTTAAATCCACACTGTTTTGATAGGCATGATGAAATCTTGGTTGTGACTCATTCCTCTCACCCCCCGCCCCAATATCCATATCATATGCATTATCTACTCAGTCACTCAGTAGCTATCTCAGTTTTCAGATCAGCTTTTGCTGCTGTAATACTATGTTCAAGTAATATATAGCTTACTGGTATATCATAATGCCTGTTAATCAATAAACTTCACCTCCCCATGAAGACACTGTAATGTCATCTGACATAAAAAGAAGGGTAAAGACAGTACAGTAAAATGTTTTAATAAAGACCATATTTATATAACTTTTTTACTGTAATTATTCTTTCTTTTTTCTTTCATTCTTTCTTTTTTCTTTTCTTTTCTTTTTTTTTTTTTGTGGGTTGTGGGGCTTGAACTCAGCCTGGGTGTTGTCCTTGAGCTCTTCAGCTCAAGGCTACCACCCTACCCTTGAGCCAAGCCCCACTTCCCATTTTCTAGAGGTTAATTGGACATAAGAGTCTCAGGTCCTTTTGTGCCTGGGCTGGCTTTGAACCTTGATCCTCAGGTCTCAGCTGCCTGAGTAGCTAGCACTATAGGCATGAGCTACCGCCATGAGCTTGACTGTAATTATTTTAACATTATTAATCTTACTGTTAATTTCTTGTACATTAGACTCTGCAATGGTATGTATACACCACCCAAAATTTTTTTTTCGTGGGGCTTGGAGTTATCTAATATTTCATCTACTCACAAAGGGGTCTCCTAAAGTTAAAGGAGAATTACTAATATTAGGGTTATTTTCTAGCTCCAAGACCAGTACTTGAACTTGGTACCAGATACTTTCACTCACTAGCTGGTACTCTACCAAGTGATCTATGCCTTTAACCCCAGCTACATTTTTTTGCCAGTCCTAGGGGGGGCTTAAACTCAGGGCATGGACACTGTTTTTGAGCAAGAAAGACCCAGGCACGATTCCTCAGTACCATATACATAAAAAAGCTGGAAGTGGTGCTGTGGCTCAAGTGGTAGAGCTCTAGCCTTGATAAAAATCCAAGGACAGTGGCTCAGGCCCTGAGCTCAAGCCCCTGGACTGGCAAAAAAAAGAAAAAGAAAAAAAGGAAGAAAGGGAAGAAGGAAGGAGGGAAGAAGGGAAGGAAGGGAGGAGGAAAGGGAGGGAAAAGGGAAAGGTGAAAGAGCAGAATATACAAGGTAGAAGAAAGGGGAGATGTGAAAGGGAAAGAGAATAGAGAAGGGAAAGGTGGAAAGGAAGAGAAAAAGAAAAGGAATAGATGTACCCATTGAAGCAGGAAGGTCACAAGGTTTCAGGCTCACTTGTTTGTCTTTTTTTTATTATTATGCCAACTCATAGACAGAGGTGAGATTTTATTTTCAGTTCATTAGATAATCAAGTGAGGAAAGCCCCATCTAGTGAGGGGGCAGGATCTGGAGAAGCAGCACACTCATTGCCTAGGATGGGATGAGACTTCTTTTTTTTTTTTTTTTTTTTTTTTTTTTTTGCCAGTCCTGGGCTTGAGCTCAGGGCCTGAGCACTGTCCTTGGACTTTCTCAAGGCTAGAGCTCTACCACTTGAGCCTCAGCACCACTTCTGGCTTTTTGCTATGCATGTGGGGTACCGAGGAATCGAACCCTGGTCTTCATGCATGCTAGGCAAGCACTTTAACCACTAGGCCAAACTCCCGACTTCTTTGCATGGAGACTGTTTGAAGGATGGGGAAGAGTCAGCAATAAGGCTCAGTCTACCCCTGATTCAGGGTACTCCCTTCTGTTCATCAGGTTGTTGGACATATACTAAATTGCAACAGTCCTCACAAGCCCTCTCCCAGTCCCTAGATCCAAAAGTCAAGTTGTTATGGCAAGCAGCTTTTAAAATGGCTTCTAAAGATCTCTACCTCCTGGTATTTACTCCGTATGTAAGCTTTCCTTGAGTAATCGACAGCACCTGATGATGGGCTGGACATTATAACTTGCCATGAGTAAAAAGTGGTGGGGTATCCCTTCCAAGCTGCGTTCTTCGCTCTTGCTTATAACCTATGGTGTTCTTACATGCTCTCCAATGGAGCACACCTGGAAGGAGCTGAGGGCAGCTTCTGGCCAGCTGCTAACAAGGAATCAAACTCCTCAGTTTATCAGCCTTCAAGGAACTGTACCTTGCAAACAATCATGTGAGCATGGGAATAGATCTTTCCCATTCAAGGCTTCAGATGAGACTGCAGCTTCCACTGATGCCTTACCTAAACTCTCATATGGTCAGACTCCTGATAATATATATAATAAAACACAAAATTTCTCATGTTAAAAGCTTTTCAAATCTACGAGAGGGAGTGTGTCTAAGGAGTTTTGACTTTGGCCTTTGTAATTTACCATCTAAATTTTTCTTCTTCCCCAGTATAACTGGCACTTCTTTTGAGGTTTTACAGATTAGATCTCCCCATTCAAATCATGAGCACTAGCGCTATCGTCTATCCAAGAACCTTTTACACCATCCCCTACATCTGAAATAAATAAGACCTGAGACAACTTCCTAACTCCATTTTCAGTGACCAGACCAGCTCAGAATCCATGTGCAAGTGTGGTTTTTAATATACACCACTTGACTATGTATTATTAATTTCTATTGTTTTTTGTGGTGTTTCTATTTATTTGCCAACTGGTATAAAACTACTTCAGTAATTTAACAAGTATGGCTGTACCAATGCATATTGGCTGAACATCAGTTTTAGTTTAGGCTGTAAGGTTAACTACACAAGATTCAAAATCTTAGTTCCACTATCTTTTAGTAAGTTTTAGCAAAAACAAAAAAAATGCATGAGTTTAAATGCCAAGTATTAGTAGATGGTTATTTTTGTTGTTGTCATCATCCTTGTTGTTGGTCATGGGGCTTGAACTCAGAGCTTAGGTGCTGTCCCTGAGCTTTTTTGTTTTGTTTTGTTTTGTTTTTGTTTTTCTGTGGGTCATGGAGCTTGAACTTGGCTGGGCACGGTCCCTGAGCTCTTCAGCTCAAAGCTACTGTCCTACCCTTGAGCTAAGCCCCACTTCCCATTTTCTAGAGGTTAACTGGAGGTAAGAGTCTCAGGTCCTTTTGTGCCCAGGCTGCTTTTGTACCTTGACCCTCAGATCTCAGCCTCCTGAGTAGCTAGGATTACAGGTGTGAGCCACCGTGCCCAGCTCCTTGAGCTCTTTTTTCTCAAAGCTAACACTCTACCACTTCAAGCCACAGTGCCACTTGGGTTTTCTGCTGGTTTACTGGAAATAAGAGTCTCATGGACTTTCCTGCCTGGGCTGGATTTGAACCATGACCCTCAGATCTCATTCTCCTGAGTAGCTAGAATTACTGGTGTGAGCCACTGGTGCCTGGTAATGCTATTTTTTTAATCACTTGTTAGTCATCTCCATTTTTATAGTGGTATAACACAATAGTGAAAAAGCTCATTGACAGAAGTTATAGCTACAAGTTCACATATAACATGACAGATAGTACAAGAAAGATAAAAGGAGGCCACAAAAACGAAACAAAAATGAGGCCAAAACTTACTCTGTAAGGAAAGAACAACAGAACATTAATTACTTCCAGCCTGTCATAAGAGCTTTGGTTTGGGCATGCTGGGAATAGAAGCAGAGCAGGCTTATGTAAATAGACAGATAAGCTGAAAAGAAATGTTTTTACATTAAAATTTATTTCCTCTATAAACACTGTTATCCTAACAAATACTGATCTTCCTTGCTCTGAATTACTATAATTCTCTATTTTTCTACAATAATTCCATTTTATATATTAAAGGAATATAGCCTTATTGCAAAAAGGGGAAAAAAAAAAAAGCAAGTAACTACAGGAAAACAGATCAGCAGTTAAGAGATGTATTCCTCTTGACCCAAGTGTGCTCTACCTGAATCAAATAACCTTTCTCAGTCTGTTTTCTCAGCTATAAAATGTAAACTCACCATATGAAGTTGCAAGGAAATAGGTCTTTAAAGGAAGTATGTATTTGGCATAAATTCTTCTAGAATATGTATGTAAACTCCAAATCTAAACAGGCAATAGTTCAGAAATGAGTTTTTGCAGATCTGGCAAGCCACTATATGCTCATATGTATCTGCTTCTAGAAACACTGGGGTCCAAGAATGCAACACTGAAGTGTATTGAAAGTGCTTCTTCACAATGAGAACAGAGTTTGAGAAATGACTTTTTTCTTTGGCTAAACAAACCAGAAATTTAGTCTAATCTTAAAGTGAATGGTTAGGTGCACATTTAAATACTTGTTTTACTTAGGAGATGATTTCTTTATCAGAACATATAGTCCACAAAAATGCTGAAAACATTGTATATAAAATACTGTGCTACCTGGTATAGTCAATAAAACTGTTATTATGAAAAATTAAAAAGCAAATATTCTCAGCATTTCCCAAAAGAACTGTGGTTAATATTTTGATATAAGAAAATCTAACATTCCTGACATTTTCTTCCTCTCTATAAAAACTATTATTCCAAACTATTTTAAGTGTCATTTCTATGTAAAATGTATGTTATATATATACATTTTAACCATTTTCGGTAACTACTAACAGTCCTTCACAAACATATCATACTCTGACATTGAACATTACACTATTACCTAGTTGTACATAAAATGTATATAGGCCTACTATGGTGATGCACACTTTAATCCTAGCACTCAAGAGGCTCAGGCAGGATAATAGTGAGCCAGAGGAAGTCTGTGCTACAGAGAGAGATTTATTAAAAATCAACATACAAATAAAGCATTTTATAGTAAATGGTACTATTATGAGAATACTCATGCATAAATCTTTTAAAGATAATTTCCTAAAAGTACAATTATTATGTATAGACTTAAGGCAAGTTCAACCAACCATCGAACTACTAGCAGTTCCACTGTTATCAACACTACCACAAAATTTTACATTTCTAGCCACAGTCTTGATTTGTTCTTAACCTCTGTTCCACTAAATCATAAATATTCTTTTTTTAAAAAAACTTGCTAGTTCTAAGCTTGAGCTCAGGGCCTGAGTACTGTCCTTGGACTTTTCTCAAGGCTAGAGCTCTACCACTTGAGCCTTAGCACCACTTCTGGCTTTTTTCTATGTATGTGGTACTGAGGAATTGAACCCTGGTCTTTGTGCATGCTAGGCAAGCACTCTACCACTAGGCCACACTCCCGGCCCCTAAATCATAAATATTCTTAAAAACAGTGGTTATGGTTAGGAATGTGACCTAGTAGTAGAGTGCTTGCCTAGCAAGCACGAAGCTCTGGGTTCAATTCCTCAGTACCACATACACAGAAAAAGCCAGAATTGGTGCTGTGGCTCAAGTAGTAGAGTGCTAGCCTTGAGAAGCCCAGGGATAGTGCCCAGGCATGAGTTCAAGCCTTAGAACTGGCAAAAAAAAAAAAAAAAAAAAAAAAAAAAAAAGCAGTGGCTACATCCTACTTTTTAAAAGGTAATGTTCTTATTCTACACTATATATACATTGTGTACTTATGTATGTGCCTTGTAGTGATAGAAGTGTCAGACAACGAAGACTTTAAAAGACTTATTTTGAAAAATATATTCATCTCATCTTTAATTGAAGAAAAAAGTAAACTATCAAGGTAATATAGGGTTCAGGAAAAAACAAAAACAAAAACAAAAAAACAACTCCAGGGGTTGGGAGCGTGGCCTAGTAGTAGAGAGCTTGCCAGGCATGAATGATCCTTTGGGTTCGACTCCTTGGTACTGCATACACTAAAAAAAGCTAGAAGTGGTGCTGTGGCTCAAAGTGGGAGTGCTGGCTTTGAGGAAAGCCCAAGCACAGTAGTCAGGCCCTGAGTTCAAGCCCCAGGACTAGCAAAAAAAAAGAAAAGAAAAGAAAAGGAAAGGAAAGGAAAAAAACATATTTTTAATATTTTATTATATGCTATTTTTATTTTTTGTTGGTCCTGGGGCTTGAACTCAGGACCTGGGTGATGTCCTTGGGCTCTTTTGGCTCAAGGCTAGCCTTTACCACTTGAGCCACAGTGCCACTTTTTTTTCTGTGATAAACTGAAGAGTCTCACAGACTTCCCTGCCCAGGCTGGCTTTGAACTGCAATCCTCAGATCTCTGCCTTCTGAGTAGCTAGGATTACAGGAGTGAGCTACTTCCCAACTTCCATAAATATTTTAACAAAGGAAAAGTAAGAATAATTTCATTTCATTTTAATCAATAAATATAAATATTACTAGAAAAGAAAAAATACGGTTTGAACCTTCATATATTACTTTATATCTACTTCAAAATTAAAACAAGAAACCATCAAAGACTATTATCTTAGAATTAGACAACTATTTTCCTAAATAATTACCACAAAGAGAATAAAAATAAAATATGCTTCTGATATTTTATTGTTTGTGGGAAAGCCAAATACAACTTTGGCTTAAGGTCAAATTTTGTTTAGAAAATTCTTTTTTTTTTTTTTTTTTTTTTTTTGCCAGTCCCAGGCTTGACTGAGGGCCTGAGCACTGTCTTTGGGCTTTCTTCAAGGCTAGAGTTCTACCACTTGAGCCACAGAACTACTTCTGGCTTTTTCTATGTATGTGGTACCAAAGAATCGAACCAGGGTCTTTGTGCATGCTAAAGAAGCATTCTACCACTAGGCCAAACTCCCCACCCCTAGAAAATTATTTTTCTACATTGAGAAACAAAAGGAACAAAATGATTTGTATGATATTGACACTCTAAGACATAGGACATATCAATCATCTAAGTTTGTTTGTTTGATTGATCGGTCGATTGATTGATTGATTGATTTTGGCCTGTCCTGGGCCTTGAACTCAGGGCCTGGGCTCTGTTCTTGAGCTTCTCTATGCTCCAGGCTAGAGTTCTACCACTTGAGCAACAGCACCACTTCCATCTTTTTCTCTTTATGTGGTACTGAGGAATCAAATCCAGCGTTTCATGCATGCTAGGCAAGTACCCTACCACTAAGCCACATTCCCAGTCCTGAACTAAGCTTTAATGAACTATAGTTGCTCCTTAGTATTCGCAGAAAATTGGTTCCAAGACTCCCCATTCCCAAGGATATCAAAATCAGTGGATGGTTAAATATCTTATATAAAATGGATAGTATTTGCATTAGAGCTTATTTACTGACGTAATTGCTAGATTATTTATCTTGTTTTGAGAATAATGGTAAGAAAAAAAGTGAATAATCAGTACAGATAAAATTTTTTCCAAAATATTTTCTTATACCTGCAGCTGGTTGAATACAATGAAATGAAATTCATGGTGTTCCATGAGTTTACTTCTTTTAAAAAGGTAAATGTAGCCAAGTGCAGTGGCTCACACAATTACTCCTAGCTACTCAGAAGGCTGAGATCTGAGGATCTCAGTTCAAAGCCAGCTCGGGCACTAAAGTCAGTAAGACTCTTATCTCCAATTAACTAGAAAATGGGAAGTGGGGCTGTGGATCCAGGGATAGGGCAGTAGCCTTGAGCTGAAGAACTCAGGGACAGCGCCCAGGCCTAGAGTTCAAGCCCCATGACCCCCCCCCCCCCGCCCCCCAAGAAAGTAAATGTAATTATTGCTAGCTAGCAGTTGTCATTAATGAAAGCACCTAGGTTATTCCCTGATTTTTCAAAATTTATTTTACAACAAAGTTTTAAAAAACTCAACTATTGTTATTTCAGATACCCAATCAAATGGGGCAAGCTCTTAATCATTATACAATTGAAGTGAATTCATAATGTAAGGAATCAGTATTAAAATGCTCTAATTTAAGCAGATACATATTAAATTAAAGAACATAAAAAAGAACTTTCCTTCACTGCTTTATTTATTTATTTATTTATTTATTTATTTATTTATTTATTTATTGCCAGTCCTGGGGACTAAATTCAGGACCTGAGCACTGTCCTTGGACTTTCCTCAAGGTTAGTGCTCTACCACTTGAGCCATAGCACCAGTTTTGGCTTTTCTATATAGGTGGTACCAAGGAATCGAACATGGGTCTTCTTACATGCTAGGCAAGCACTCTACCACTAAGCCAAACTCCCAGCCCCTCTTTTACTGTTTTAACATAATACTTTATAATTCTAATGAAATTGTCTTAATAACTGAGTGAAAAAGAATTCAAAGACTTTAAAGTATGCATGCGAGACATACAAATGGAAAAATCATTTTCTATGGGAGCTCAATATAATGACACTATCTGAACTTGATTTCTCAAAAGACAATTGAGGCCCCTTTTCTTTAGCAGTAAACAACTTACTGTTTGACTTGTAATGCAATACCATATTTTGGGAAATTTCAAACATTCATTATCCACAGGAAAAATACTCAATACTCCTACACAATTTTTTTAAACCCACAATAGTGCAGTCTTTCAGCTACAAAGCTAAGGAGTCAGCTACTAAACCAGTACTTTTCCACTAGAGTTACTTGTAGGGCGGGGAAGGGGACTTTCAGCACTGCAGAACGTTAGGGTCTAAAATAAGATCATTGCAAAGAGTTACTACAACACTTGCAGTGCCAGCACTGCCATGGCAACAATGAACTAGCTAAGAGAATGCTCTTTTAATATTCAAAGCTAATCTTGAATCTATTACTCATGGAAATATACCAAATTTTCTTTTAGGTAGTGCATTAAATCATCTTACTTTGAATCTTTTTAATGTAAAGATAAGCCTTCTAAAATGGGTACCAAGACATGTGAAAGGGTATCAATGTATGTGAATTAATGCACCTTCTATCTGGCAAATATCATGTAACCCTTTTACTACTTACAATAAAAAAAAAAATTCAAAAAAAACCCCAAAAAAACCAAACAAAAAAAAAAAGATAAGCCTTCTATATGCCATATTTCCAGCACCACAGTCCACAAATTCTCCAGGTATCAGTTAAAATTGTAATGCAAATTTTATGCTTCAGAAGAATCCAAATACAATTTCATGATAAGTCAGATTTTAATAACAATTTGATATGTAATTTAAAGAAACATTTAAGAAAGTGATTTTCTCCACAAGTACCAAGGTTTTAAGTTTTACCTTTAAGGCGAACAAGTTTAGAAACATACTATACTTTTAGTGTTAGGAATTTTTTTCAGATAGTGTAATATTCCTGGTGAGAAACTAATTTTTGAGCCTCATGGTTTGAGTCTGGCTCTTCCTTTGACTAGCATGAACACATTTTTTAACTTAAGTTATTTAAGTTATCTGGACCTTAATTTTTCTTGATGAATAAAATGAGACTAAATCCACATCTAAGTAATGTTGAGATTTAATAAATTAATATGTGAAAAGGGCTAAGAACAATGACTTGGTTACTAGAATTGTGCCTATTCTCCCTATATTAAGAATTATTCAGCAGGGTACTAGTGGCTTACACAAATAATCCTAGCTACTCAGGAAACTGAGATCTGAGGTTTGAGGATCACAGTTCAAAGCCCACCCAGGTAAGAAAGTTTATGAGACTCTCTTCTCCCATTAACCACCATAAAAACTGGAAGTGGAGCTGTGACTTCAGTGGCAGAGCAATAATTTTGAGGAAAAAACATTCAGGACAGCATCCAGGCCCTGAGTTCAAGCCCCAGGATTAGCACCAAACTACAACAACAACAACAACTTAAACAGCAGCAGCATAACGCATACAGAGTGACCCATTTGGAAGTCAGCAGGAAAGTTAACTGTTACCTCTTCTCCTGCACCCTCTGTTTACCAGTCTATTCGATACAATAAAGAAGACAGGCATGGGAACTCAAGAAAAGCACACATTTTCGGGCAAGTTTGAGAAATCAAATATAAGAATAAAACCTTCAAGCTCTGTAACATTTTCTGAGTTATCTAGTAGATAAAATAAAGTAACTTTTGCTCTGCAGTACTGAATTCTTTCAGGGTAGGCAAGACTGAAAGAACTGTTTGGGGAGACATTCTGCTTAAAATGTCTTTCCTTTGGGTAAGCAAGGAATAACTGATAGGGCACTCCTTATGTCCCCAGTAGTTGGCAAGCCAACTTTGTAAGAAATGACTTTCTTGGGAGTACTAGGCATAAATAGACCAGGCACAGAGAATTCAGTTTCTTCCTGAATATATTGGCATATAGGCCATCACTTGCTTCCCTGCATTTTGTCATTGAAGACATATTAGAAAGTAAAATATTGCTAAGTGGAATACACTAATATGACCTAAGAGGAATTCAGAGAGTTAAGACAGTATTTCCAAAAATCCTTAATTGTGGTTCGTAAAGGTGCTTCTTCCCCTAGCGCAAAGAACCTATAAAGGAGGTAAAAACTTTCTCAGTTGCCCAGAGATTTGGATGAATTTGGATGACCTATAGGTACAGTATACTAGAGGATTCAACTTTCCAAATGGTCTGCAGAGGGTGGGAGCACTAACCGTGTTTGCTGGGTTTTAGTAAACATACATTACCTCACAACTCTGAGAATGAACTGAGGCTTAAGAAATTATGTAACTTGCCCAAAGTTAGAGAGCTTGACAAAGCAGACTTAAACCTAGGTCTGACTAACTCTATAGCCTATGGTCTTGACAATTATCTACAAATGTTGTCCAAGTAGTAAAGTATAGACTTGGCCATAGACTTCTCAATGTGTATTTATTTAATCACTTGGATGACACATACAGCTGCCTGCCTGACTGCCTGCCACACCTTCCCACATGATGGCAACTCAGAAAAATCCTGGACTGCAATGAGGAAATGGAGGCTTATAACTACAGATGTGTCATCAACCCAGGCTAGAACCTACTGGGCGAAGTCCAACATTTACCTTGGGGCAGTGAATGGTAAGAAATATCCTATGGCACAGATAGACATTAGTATTATCTAACAAATGCATGAACACTGAATGTAATATGCAAAAGGCAATTAGGATTATTGATGTATCTGGATACAAAATGTGGTATATATAAAACACAGTTACATAAAAATTGAGACTATGAAGTGGCATTCTGGCTCAAGTAATAAGACCACTAGCTTTGAGCTGAAGAGCTGAGGGACAACACCCAGGCCCGGAGTACAAGCCCCACAACTGACAAAACAAAAAATTGAGACTATGGGCCGGTAGTTTGGCCTAGTGGTTAAAGTGCTTGCCTTGCATGCATGAAGACCTGGTTCGATTCCTCGGTACCACATACATAGAAAAAAGCCGGAAGTGGTGCTGAGGCTCAAGTGGTAGAGCTCTAGCCTTGAGAAAGTCCAAGGACAGTGCTCAGGCCCTGAGCTCAAGCCCAGGACTGGCAAAAAAAAAAAAAAATTGAGACTGTATATTCCTACATAATACTAGCTTTGATTTTGATTCATTAGCTGGAAAACATCATCACTGCTATTCGCTGAGCACTACCATATACCAGGCCTACATCTGCCTATATGTTTTCCATGTTCATTTAATTCTAAGAACTGTCTTGTGAAGTTATCATTATCCTAGCTGTGCAGGTATGTAAGCAGTCTCAAGGATTTTTCATAATGACATTTTCACAATATACTGAAGTTTACAAAATATTTTATTAATATCACAAGCTAGATAATATCACGAAATGGATAATAAAATGCCAGTTCTGAGATGAAGAAACTTAGATTATAGTGGCTTATTTGTGAAAATAAAGCCCCATGTGATCTTTAAACTAGTCTGAGACTATGGAGACTTAGACATTTGTAAAATAAGTCAAGAAAAAAAGAAAATATAAGCTTCTTTTGTTTTTTAAACAATCACTATTAAAGTGAAGTGAGATCTGCAGCCTTTCCTACACTATGTCAAAGGATATATAAGCACAGTACTTGGCAAACAGCATGTATATAATAAATATTAAATGAAATAATTCATTAGTTTAATTGTAAAATCTATGCTATCTCAATAAATTTCCAATTATTTTTAATACTCAGAGGCTCTGTCATCAATAAAACCAAATATATAGCTCACAGTTTGTCTTCCAATGTATATATCAACTTGCTGGCTTAAAAGCAAATGTATCTTAATTTGAGTGTAATCATTATCAGTGACTGAGTGACTGAGATTTCATTCTGTGAAAAACTTTATCTCACAATCATGTAAATCACCTCTTTATTTTTTGAGAGACCTCTTAAATATGCCCTTCAGTACCACTGAACATATTATCACTCTACCACTATTTTGCAAGGCCTGTTCTTTATCACATGATCAGAAGAATTTCTTGCTCTGTTTAGGCTATGAATAGCATTTGAAAAATTACTCAGTTTAATTATAGATAGCTAACACCTGCCTACTAGCTACAAAATGAAATCATGTAAAATTTAAAGACAACTGTGCATGCTTATCAAAGACTGAAATATCAAAATAATAAATGTTCACTTTTAGTAAACTATATTCTAATTTCTTTCCTGATGGATTATACATAGAATAAAGTATTATAGTCATACAGTTAATTTTTACAGTCCATGTCAGTAGCTTTTAAGTTAAGATACTAAATTAATGTTATCCACTAAATAAATATTTATTAAATAACTATATAAGAAAACTGAGGCCTGGAGCATGGCCTAGTGATAGAGTGCTTGCCTAGCATATACAAAGCCCTGGGTTGCATTCCTTGATACCATATACACAGAAAAAAGCCAGAAGTGGTTCTGTGGCTCAAGTGGTAGAGCGCTAGCCTTCATAAAGCCCAACGCTAGTGCCCAGGCCCTGTGTTCAAGCCCAGGACTGATAAAAATAAAAAAAAAAATGATTCGTGTAATATAAGTCACTAAACTCACACCATAAATTTTGTTTCCTTTTTAAAAAGTTTAAAAGCTTAGGAAGGGGGACCAGGAGCGTGGCCTAGTGGTAGAGTGCTCGCCTAGCTTGCACGAAGCCCTGGGTTCGATTCCTCAGTACCACATACATAGAAAAAGCCAGAGGTGGAGCTGTGGCTCAAGTGGTAGAGTGCTAGCCTTAAGAAAGCCCAAGGACAGTG
Source organism: Megascapheus bottae (assembly GCF_031878675.1). Lineage (NCBI taxonomy): Eukaryota > Metazoa > Chordata > Mammalia > Rodentia > Geomyidae > Megascapheus > Megascapheus bottae. The sequence continues at coordinate 38,909,084 of NC_143516.1, read as the reverse complement.
CTTGGGCATTGAGCTCATGACCCATAACTGGCAAAAAAAAAAAAAACAAACTTAGGAAGGCCTGGGATATAGCTCAGTGGCAGAGTACTTATCTAGCATGTTCAAAGCCCTGGACTCAATCTGTATATCACCATTATAATAACAATAATTTTTAAAAAATAGAATGAGGTTTAAATAAAATATAATGTTAAAATATCTAATTATTCTAATAATTTCCTACTCTCCTGCAATCTATCAGATTGTTCTATAAGTCGTCCTACAAAGACATTAAAACACTACAGTTCTGCCAAATTTCAAGTGTTTTTTTTTTCTGCTTATAGAAACTGAAACTGATTTTCAATCTCTTTACTTGAAAAATGTCCCATAAACAGAGTATACTATTCATGCAAACATTCAACAATAAAATGCCAGCTTGGAATATTCAGTAAATGATCTCAATAATCATCCTACAGACACTTCTGAAGTATTCCCAATAAAAGACAGTGCTTTTAAAGAAATAAGTTGTTTTTTGAAGTGTTTTTTTGTTTGTTTGTTTGTTTTTTGCCAGTCCTGAGGCTTGAATTTCTCAAAGGTAGAGCTCTACTATTTGAACCACAGCACCACTTCTGGCTTTTTCTATGTTTATGGTACCAGTAATCAAACTCAAGTCTTCGTGCATGCTAGGCAAGCACTCTTACCAGTAGGCCAAACTCCTGGACCAAATTAAGTATCTTTTAAAAGCCCTTCTCTTTCTATATACTAATTTGGGGGTAAAAGTAGTTTTATCAACAGTAGTTTAACCAGATGTAGTAATAAACAGGAAGAAAGCCAAATATATTCATATTCAGGAGAATCCTCCCAAACTGATTTCTAGAGTACATGGTGCTAATGTAATTAAATGACTACATAGTTTATTCAAGGTCGCTTAAAGTCATTCTTTTTTGGGGAGGGGAGGGGGGCTTGGTCATGGGACTTGAACTCTGGGCCTGGGCTCTGTCCCTGAGCTCTTCAGCTCAAAGCTACCGCCCTGCCCCTTGAGCCACAGTGCCACTTCCGATTTTCTGGTGGTTAATTGGAGACAAGAGTTTCACAGACTTTAATGCCCAGGCTGGCTCTGAACCGTGATCCTCAGATCTCAGCCTCCTGGACAGCCAGGATTACAGACGTGAACTACCACGCCCGGCTATGTTCTTTCAATGTGATAAGAGCAAGAAAAGCAAGGTCACAGTAAATCCTATTTTCCACTGATAAATTTTTGGTTAACATCATGCTGTGAAAAGACTGAAAAATTCTACCAAGCAACAAACTCAAGTAGGTGGCAAGACTTGGTTTTGATGCTTTTTAACTCTTCAATATACCTTAAAGTGTCTTCTCTTTCAACTGTCCTCCCACAAATTCTACGTTTTTTGCTATATCAATAGTTCCTTCCAGGCAGCATAAATTTTTACTACATAAGAGTGTCTATTGTCAAATATGGAAATATTTATAACTAATAAACAATACTAAATATTACCTGCCTTGTCAAAATTTTAGGGGATCAAGCTGAGCACAGTGGCTCACATCTGTAATCTTAGCTACTCAGAAGGCTGAGATCTGAAGATCAAGGTTCAAAGCTAGTCAGGTCAAAAAAGAACCTGAGACTCTTATCTCCAATTAACCTCTATAAAAATGGGAAGTGGGGCTTGGTTCCAGGGTAGGTGAGTAGCCTTGAGCTGAAGAGCTCAGGGACAGCACCCAGGCTGAGTTCAAGCCCCATGACCCACTAAAAAAATTTTTTTTAGGGATCAAGAATCCTGTATTATACTCACGATTCTGTTACTCTTTCAACAAATCTTTAAACTGGTTGCACCAATTATTACCTATTCAAATGATAAAAAGATAGCACATTTCTTGTGGTTTACCAAAAGAAAAATCAATATAATTCTAAGTAAGACAGAGGACATTTTAGAATATTTTTTCAATACGTGAGTGATTTGTACATAATAGCACTCTAAGGGCACAAAGTGTCAAAGATGAGGGGGAAAATATATTTAAGCTTAAACTATTATTTCAGAGGCTCTTCCATGTTATCTTGACCAACCCTTGACTTTAAAGTGAAATTTAATAGTCACATATTTAATATCTTTGTGTATTATACCTTATACCATTTAGAAATAATCACATTAGGAAACTATTTTTAAAACTAAACACTGTTTTTTTTTTCATGCTAAAGGACATTTGAAACACTGTAACAGGAATATACAAAATTTGGAAACAAAAAAAAGGGCATCTTTTCTAGTTTAGGAAAGAGGACAGGACACATTTACATATTATAGAAAGTAACTAGGATCAATGCAATTTATCCTGTGAAATAGAAGGTTAAAAGCAAAAACATCAGGTCTAAATCTGTATTTAAATTATTCCAGAAGAAAAATTTCCTTTATGCAATTTTTATACTCTATGCAAAAAGGCCCCAATTTTTCTCAGAACTTAAATGTAAGGAGAGAAAGTAGTCAAAGGAATGAGAGAGATTGTGAATTCCTAGAGAAGCCATAGAGGACAAGGGACTGAATTCTTGCAGCATCAATAAAAGAAAAGCCAGAAAATAGTGAATATGGAAGAAAAAAGCTTAATGTAAATATTGAAAGAGAACTCATATTTACTGTGATATCTACAAGTCCTCGGTGAATGTTTGACTACCTTAAACCTCTGACTTTGATTGGTAGCAATAAAAAGATCAACATAAAGCAATCATTTAACAGATGAGATCTGCTTCTAGAATGTTACTAATCTGCTACAAGTTATATTTCAATTAAATATACTTCTAACTAAAGTTTAGATTATAATAGCCCATGTGATATTATTCATTTAGATACAGACGCAGTTTTAAAGCACACCACCAGGTTTGACTGCCTTCCACCCCTTTCTCATTGGTAGAAATTCTGCTTCATTGGGGGTAGGGGTAGTGGTTCCTGGTCCCTAGTGATTTGACGCTTGTTAACCCAAACTAAAAATACAAATTTCAATTTCCTTGCCAATGACTGACTGAGAAAAGAACATGTGACCCAGGTGTTTTCTTCTTAACTGCATGTGACTGCTGTAGCAGCCTTGCAACCACGAAGGGAAAAAAATATCACTTGCTCTGCTGAGGAAAGGGGAGCAAAAAAAAAAAAAGATGGAAAGCAAAAATAGTAATGTACTTCAGTACCATCACATCCACACCTGCACACAAAGTTATGGGGATTAAAAAATATTTTAAAAATAAAAACCTGGGGGCTGGGAGTTTGGCCTACTAGTAGAGTGCTTGCCTAGCATGCACGAAGCCGGGTTTGATTCCTTGGTACTACATACATAGAAAAAAGCCAGAAGTGTTACTGAGGCTCAAGAGGTAGAACTCTATCCTTGAGAAAGCCCAAGGACAGTGTTCAAGCCCTGAGCTCAAGCCCAGGACTGGCAAAAAAAAATTAAAAAATAAAAAAAAAATAAATCTGGCATAAATGAATTAAGCCTATAATTGCACAACATTCAAATATACTATGTGAAATAAACTTCTTGACAGATCTACAAACTATATATTACCCCCATACACACAAAGTGTATAAAATAAAGTTTCTTTTGAAAAAACCCTGTCATAAATTATCTCCTGTGACAACAGAGGACTTTCCACAAAAGGGGAAAATACCTTTATTGATCGTCTAGTTCCCAGAACAATATTTGGTTCAGAATAGTTCTGGGCACCAGTGGTTCAAGCCTGTAATCCTAGCTATTCATGAGGCTGAGATCTGAGGATCTGAGGCCCAGGCACTACAGTCTGTAAGACTCTTATCTGCAATTAACCACCAGAAAATCAGAAGTGGCTCTGTGGTTTAAGTGGGTAGAGCTGAAGATCTCAGGGACAGCACCCAGGCCCAGAGTTTGAGCCCCTACAACTGACAAAAAAAAAAAGTGTCCTTTTTTGGCTGGGAATTTGGACTAGAGGCAGACTGCTTGCCTAGCATGCGCAAAGACACAAGTTTGATTCCTTGGTACTATGTACATAGAAAAGGCTAGAAATGGCGCTGTGGCTCAAGTGGTGAAGTACTAGCCTTGAAAAGCCCAAGGACAATGCTCAGGCCGAGTTCAAGCCCCAAGACTGGCCCCCCCAAAAAAGTGCTCAAAAATATGTTGATAAATATATTTAAGTATGTTGCTAATATCAGTAAGTAGAGAACACGTATATAAACAGAAAGTATTGTTTCCCTATGTGCCAATATTACACAAGTTTAGCCATTTGGAGTTGAATCATCCTACCATAACCCCACCATTCTCCCTTACCTGATTATAGTACTCTAACCAACCTAGCACAGGCAGTGAAGGACCTACAGGAACAGATGCAGCAACTGCATATATTTCAGCTTTTGCTGCTTTACTAATGAATACAGGAAGAACTGTGGAGCATTCTCATGTGAGGTTGATATTAGGGTATGGGCAGAGAGGCAGAGTGGTAGAAGACAGAGTAATGGGCAGTGAGGCTGGGGAGCTAAGTGTAAGTCAAGTGATGAAATGACGTTTAGATCTATTGTATTATAGAGTTTTACACAGGAAAGTAACATTTTCATTTTTCATAAATGGCTCTGTAGCTATGTGAATGATACACACAGAAGGGTGGGTGTGCTAAGGCTGGAGAAATGAGACATAACAAAACTACAACAAACAGCACAAGACAGAAATCTATTGAGGAACTATTTCTACTCAGATATCTCATTGGCAACCTAACTTTAACATGCATAAAATACAACTTTTGTCTCTCTCACTCTTCTATCACAGGAAATGATTGTATTATTTACCAAGTAGTATGAATCAGAAACTTCTGAGCAATTCTTGCTCTTATTTTCCTCATTTCCTAAATCTTCACCAGGTGCCAGTGGCTCATGCCTGTAATCCTAGCTACTCAGGAGCCTGAGACCTGAGAATTGTGGTTCAAAGGAAAGGCAAGAAATTCCCTGAGACTTCTATCTCCAATTAGCCACCAAAAAAAAGCTGGAAATAGAGCTATGGCTTACATGGTAGAGTGCTAGCTTTGAGCAAAAAAGATGACAGTGCCCAGGCCTCAGGACAAATGCACATACACACAGGCATGCACAGCATGCACACGCACACACATACACACATACACAGCTATATCCTGTAGTTTCTAACATTTTCCCATTTTCCCCACAACATCCTAGTCTCCCATCATTTTGGCATGGACCAGTGGAAAATTTTCCTGATATGTATAGCAGGTCCACAATTGACCCTGGAAACACACTCTTACCTTGCTTTCAGCGTGATCCTTATTAAGTCCTATCTGTCCTGACAACATCTTGTTCAGAGGTATTCATTATCCTAGGATAAAGTCTACCATCCTCAGCATGGCCTACAAGCCATCCTGAATATGTATCTTGCCCAATAACTGTAAAAAATAAATAAGATAAAAAACACACCTACATTACTGAGCAATTTTTATGGGCTAGGCATTGTTCTGCTTTGTAAGCATCATTACATTTTATTTCCCATAGCAATGCTGTGAGTCTAGAACTATTCGCATCATCATTTTCAGATGGGAAACTTATCCAAAGTCATATAGTTCAGTACTGAGCAAGATGGATCTAACTCCAGAATATGTGTTAAAGTTTCACATTCCCCTACAACTATCACTTTCAGAATGCAATTTTTCTTTTGCCAAGAGGCTTTCATGCCAACTCTTCTCTACATCTGGATTCATAGAAACATCTTACTATGAAGGCAAAATTTACTGAGCTGGAGGTGGTGGTGCACATCTGTAACACCAGCACTTGGAGGCTGAGGCAAGAGAATTGAAACCACAAGACTGGCTTGGTCTATACAACATACTTTGTCTCAAAAGTATTCAAGAAGTCTTTGCTTAAATATGACTACCCCTAGAAGATTTTATTTAAAATTAAATGTTTTATTATTTGTACATCTTTATGGTCTCTCTGCAGTAGAATGTCAAAATTTCTAGTACTGGGACTCAATTCTTAGTATGCCATTCACCAGGAATCCACTAAACATTTGTAAGATAAAGGGATAGAAAGTTGTTAAAATGGAAACTTTATCTACTGAAACACAAAGAAAGAAAACACAAATTAACTGGTTATTGATTAGTGGCTTCCAGATTCCAGCCAATACTTTTTGAGAATTTATAACCCACCTGGGGGGGGACAGACACAGAAATATGATGGCAGAACAACATGAGCAATGTATTGCTTTATAACAGTAGCAGAAGTGAAGTAAAATAGGTGTGGAAATGAAAAAGTATTACTCTATGGATAAGGAAATGCTTGAATCCTTTTAGCAGATGATTAAGCCTTGACAAATACTTCACATAGTCCCTCCTTTCCCTTGTAAAAGGAGAACGGGGTACCCTCTACATGTGGGGGCACATTACATATCATTTAATTTTCACAACATCTTATACCCATTTTATAGATGTGAAAATCAAAGCTAAGAAAAGTCAAGTGACTTGCTCAAGACTATAACACTGTAACAGTATATTAATAAAGGAGAATATGTACCCAGTCTGCCCATATACTTACCATTTATATTGTAATCTATTGACACAGTAATGGACTCAAGAGGCTGCTTACTTTTATTTTCAATGTTTTTTTGTTTGTTTGTTTGTTTTTTATTTTGTCGGTCCTGGGGCTCAAACTCTGGGCCTGAGCACTGTTCCAGAGCTTGAAATTCAGCTCAAGGCTACCACCCTACCGCTGGGCCTGGATGCTGTCCTTGAGCTGTAGAGCTCAAGGATACTACCCTACCCCTGGAGCCACAGCACCACTTTCCATTTTCTAGTTGTTAATTGGAGATAAGAGTCTCATGGACTTTAGTACCCAGGCTGGCTTTGTACCCTGATCATCAGATCCCACCCTCCTGAGTAGCTAGGATTATAGGCGTGAACCACCACCAGCTTCAATGTACTCTTAACAAAAGTGGTTATATAGCTTATTACGCTTATGTAAATAAGCAGAAGAAATGAAAGGTCAAGAAAAAGCCAAAGGGAAATATAAAAGCAAGGGAAAGGACAAAAAAAAAAAAAAAAACCTCTAAAATTTAGACTAAAATACCATGAACCACGAGATTCTAAACACTTCACAACAGTATTGATGAACCCATTATAAAAGGAAAAAAAAATAGTTGGTATACTGATTATGGCCTAGTAGATAAAGAAATAACTCATTATGCTTAAAAGGGTAAATCTTCAAAATCTAGAAAATTATTTGCTGATAAAAAATGAATTATAATAAACATTTCCAAAGTGTTTGTGAAAAGAAAAAACCTAATACCTTAGGAGTCTTCATTTTAAGCATATGATTATTTTTCTATTGCTTTATTCTTTGGCCAGTAAAGAAAAAGTTAGGCTAAGCTCCAGTGGCTCATGCCTATAATGCTAGCTACTCAGGGGGCTGAGATCTGAGGATCACAGTTCAAAGCCAGCCAGAGAAGAACAGTCCCTGAGACTCTTATCTTCAATTAACCACTCAAAAACTAGAAGTGGCACTGTGATAGAGCTCTAGACTTGAGCAAAAAAGAGCTCAGGATCAGCACCCCAGGCCTTGAGTTTAAGTCCCACAATTGATTTTAAAAAAAAAAGAAATAAATAAAGAAAAAAAACTAGTCAATCTTAGCATGTATATATACTCATATATATATATATCCATATACCCATAATATCCATATATCCATATATGTATTGGTGTATATATATATACACATGCACAATTAAATGGTAAGTTTCAAATTGTTCTCATACATAACATGTTGATTCACTTAAAGATAGATATGGCAAGCATAAAGTATCAGTGAATATTTTTCATATCTATGAACAGTCCTCTAAAATAAGCCTAATAAAACAGGATAAACTGAGTATAGACCAAATGAGGGAACTGTAATATTTCTAATTTAATGAACCTGAAGTTTAAATGGGTATGCATGCAAAAAACAAAAGAGAAGAAATAATTTAGGAAGACAGAAAAAGCTGGTGGAGGAATTTAACATCAAAGCACTTTATTTAACATTCAACCACCTTATGTGGGACTGTTTTCAACAGGAAGAGATTGTTTATAACAAAGTTGTTATTATTTTATATAGTTCTTGGATGGGAAAAGGTTATTGTTGGACAAATTCTGGTCTTTTGTTTTAAAAAGTAAAGAGAAAACTGTTTGGCCAATAACTTACTAATGGGGAAACATTTAAAGTCATTTAGCATTTTAGAGGCTTTGCTTGGAAAACTTTCTACAGAACACTGTAACAATGTGGCTACTCTTACCAACATGTAAAAAGAAAAATAAAAGATCTGACTTAAAATTAACTATAGCTTCCAAAGATTTTTTTTCTCCTAACAATGCTGGTTTTTTTTACCTAAAACTCTAGAAAATCAATACTTGTATATTTATATTTGAAAATACATTTTAGTTTATCTTGTTCCATTTTGGCAAAAATAAAATAAAGTCTATGTTTTATAGATGCCCCAGTATAGGGTGAATTCATAATAAGAACTCACATTAAGTGAATTTATTAAAACCTACGAGAAGCACAAACCATGTAAATGATTGCAAGTAAAATTTCACTGTAGCTAAAATACTCGTCCTTACCTGGACGCTCTTCAGAATAAACTCGCTTCTCTCTCTTACGTCTTTAAAGGGACACCTCTTAGAAAGCATAAGCAGATGAGCAAGAAGCTTATTCAACTCATCCAAAGAAACAGCATTTGAAAGCCCGTCTGATGGACGATAAGCCGCCTCTTTCAGCGAACGAAGATGCTCTGTTTTCCTCAAAACGATTTGTCTAATGTTTTCCAGTGCCGCTTCTCTAGTAGTTGAATCTCGACTGCACAATCCGTCCCATCTCACTTCATTTTCCCCTTCAGCCATGACAATCGGAGTTTTCCCTTTCTAGTCGTCAGTTACCTCTCAGCATGCCCGCAAAAGCACTTTGCAATTCTTGCAATGAGAAATGTAAGAATAACAAGTCCGAGAGATCGGGTCTTCACGCAAACACGCGTGCGCGTGGCATCTGCGAGCAGAAGTGTCTTTCAAATGGATGCTTTCAGTCCATCTACAGGACGGATCACCCGCTCCTCCGCGAACCCGGGGATGGAAAACGACGAAGTTGCAAAGTTGAAATCTTCCAGCGCTGCCTTGGCTGGACCGGGAGGCACAGGAAAGTGTTTTCCGTCTCGCGGGGTCAGCGGATATCCTCACGTTGTGGAGCTGTCAAATCTGAGCTCTGCCCAAAAAGCCTGGTAACAGCTGAACGCGCTCCAGCCACTCGGTTCTTTTCTTTTCTTTTTTTTTTTTTGTCTGTGCAGCCGCCGAGTCCTCCCGAGCGTTCCCACCACTCCTCCCGCACTAGACTCCGCCCCCCTTGGCTCCTCCCAGCGCCTCCGTTACCCGCCTTGGATTCGCCCAATGCTGGCCTCCGGCCGTCACCGCGGCCCGACGCTCGGGAGCTCCAGTCACTGTCCTCGGCGGGAGGCGACCAGAGAGAGACTCCTCAGCCCCGCGGGCTCCGGACTCGGAGTAAGGCGCCGCTCCTTCCACCCCCGTGCGCTCGCCCACTGCAGCCAGGGCAGAGGGCACAGGCGGGCCTGGCAGTCCTCGAGCGCCCGGCTGGGCTGCGAAGCTGTCGGAGCCGCGGGGCCTGAGGCGCACAGCCCGCCCCTTCGTCCGGCCCCATCGGTGGGGATCGGCCCAGAGGGCGGGAGCAGGGAGGGGAGATGGGGTCCTCACCCCTCCAGCCCCTCCCCTTTCTCCGCCCGGCACAAACCGGGAGCCGCCCCTGGCCCCGCGTCTGCTTCCCCGTCGAGGCAAAGCCATGGGGAAAACGCCCCGCCCTCCGACAGGATACCTCCAGACCCCAAGTCCGCGCGCACGGTCGCCTACCCCTGCCAGCTGCTGCGCATGTGCAGCTGCCGGCAGAGCGCATGCGCCTCGTGAGACTTGGTTTGCGCGTTTTGGAGTCGTTGGCCGGGTATTGTAGGAAAAGTGAAAAACTGTATGCACTGAGATTTGGGCACATGAGACAGACACAGCAGGTAAAGGGTAGGATGGAACCCTCAGGAGAAACTGACATTATATTTAAGATCAGCATGAAAAGTAGGGACAATGCCTTTATGCCAAATCCCAGATTTGAGACGGCATTGAACTCGCATTGGCTTCTGGGAGATGTAGTTTTAATGTTCCCGGCGCATTCTGTTTGCGACAGGAACTACAACCCCCAGAGGCCATCGCTACGTTGCCTGTAGCGCTCAACGGTTAGGGAGGAAGGGATTGACTCAGACCTTGGGTCCGGTAAGCATTATAGGTTGGGCTGTGTGACTTCTTGTTTGGGCTAGGAATTTTCCTCCATTTTCTCTAAGGGTTTGAAGTCATCCATGGTTACTTCCCTCAGTCCAGGGGCTTCTTCCACTTACCTGTGTGGGAAGGACTAACTAGCACCTGTACCCAGTTCGGGGTCGTGGTGAGGTGAGGGCTTGGGAGTAGAGATCCTGAGAATCCCATGAAGCTGCCTGAGTAAGGCCGGACAGAAAAGAAGCTTAGAAACGTGTGCTGCATGCTGTTACCTCTGCTGTCGTCCCAGCCCGTGCACTCTGGGCTGGATGGACGAGGAGGATTACCCACCTGTGCAAACTTTACGCTTTTGTTTGCCTCTTCATAGGGATATTTACTTGTTCTGTCAAATATAATCTCAAACAGGGAATTATAGGCCCAAATTGTCAAATCAGTTGTGCCTGAAACTGAAGACTCCCAGTGTTCCTAAGTATGAATTTTGGCAGGCTTTAGGCATCCTATTATAAATCTCCCAAATGTATTATTTATAAACAGTGAACTGATAAGTTTTAAATTTGTTTTTTAAGGCACTTGTGAGAGAACGCGAGTTTGAAAGGCCATCAATGGACTGGACTGGTAATTTGATTTTTTTGTTTGTTTGTAGTTTACACTACTGGGGGGTCAGATGGAGGATTTCATTATTACATTTCCACACATACTTAGCATATATTTTAATCAGTCAGCCCCAGATTAAATTTTAATTATTCAACATTGCAAAGCAGATGTGTTTCTAAACTTTCTAGGCATTGAGTGTATAAGACAATCTTTTAAAAATCAGTGCTTAAACATGTATTCACAATACTGGTTGATTATTTTTTAGGATGCCTAGGAGTTCATAAAGTCTAGTATTAGAAACTCAGGATACTTTTCATTGCATTGAAAGTGAAGATCAAAGCATCAGTGCCCACACATTCAACTCTTGAAATCTTTTGAAATCTTGAAATAAACTCTGAAATCTTTTTGTTATCCTACAGTATGTAACAGGACATTAAGATACAGCATTGAATACAGTATATCCCTATTACAGAGCTTACACTCTAAGGAGAAATAGTAAATATGTAAACTGTATATGTAAATGAAATAAAGAAACTGGGAAACAAAATGAAGAATGCTAGGTTGGTGAAGAGACAGGTTCAAATCTATTATTAGAATCAAATGCCAATGACTCCCAGTGAAGTATCACCATATTAGAAAGATGAGTGTCTGTAGGAAAGAGTGAGTTTATCCTAGAGCTTACAATATTGAGATGATGGAGGAACCACTTTTGCCTCAAAGCTTGAGGGGACACAGGGTACATAGAGCTTTCTGAGGAGGAAAAGGGTCATGAAACATTGGGCAAAAAAAGTACCTGCATGGCTGGGTAGTCTAAGCCTGTGCTGGTGGCTTTCCTGGGCACTTCTCCTTCCCTGTCTTGGTCCACAAAACATGAAGAGTAATCACACCCTCCTAGGGCAAGCTCCTGAACTTTCAAACACTTCACTTTTCTGCAAGTTAAATCAAGTTTTCAATTTGTTGTTGCTACAATAAAACCTATTTACTATAGAACCGAAAAAAGTGTGTGTGGGGGGATTACTGGGGTCACCAAATTTTCTGAGTCCTAAAGAAGGACCATTCAGCGATTAGCATTTTTTTCTTTTAAATTAATATTTATTTACTTATTTGGTACTAGAGCCTAGAACTCAGGGCCTGGAGCTTTTAAGGCAGGTCTCCTACCACTTGAACCATACATACATCCAGCCTCAGCAATTAGCATCTTAATCATCTGGGTGAAGAGCTTCTCCCAACCAAAGGATTGGGGAGAAGAGGAAGGGAGAGTAAGAGAGGGAAGGGCACATTGAACTGTTTGGGAAGAGCCCCTACAACAGAACTACTCAAAAAAGATTTGGCGGGGGAGGGGAGTATGAAGTAGGAGGAATAAGCCATCTAAGGGCCTGTGGGGAGAATATTTGTGTAAAAAAAAAACGTGATGGCCTGTAGGCAGGAATATGCCTGCATATTTGAGAAACAGCAAAAATGTTCAATGAGTGCAGTAAAGAATAATATGCAGTCACCGAAATGAGGTAAGAGTAGGAGACAATGTAGGTAATTTAAAGGGCTTTAGATTTTATTTATTTTTTTTGGCTTGAGATAGAAAACCATTGGAAGATTTTAGGCAGAAGAAGTTAATATGTAACTTACATTATTATTAGCTTATACTTATAAACACAGGGGATTTCATTGTTACATCTAAATGATCTTTTAAAAAATGACCATTTCTTGCCAGGAGCATAACCTAGTGATAGAGTGCTCACCTAGCATGCACAAAGCTTTGGGTTTGATTCCTCAGTACCACATACTCAGAAAAAGCTGGAAGTGGTGCTGTGGCACTAGCCTTGGGTAAAAAAGTATCCAAGGACAATGCCCAGGCCCTGAGTTCAAGCCCTAGGACTGGGTAGGGGAAGGGAGACTGTTTCTTAGACTTTATGTTAAGTGTAGACAATGAAGAAGCAAGAGTAGAAGTAGAGACTCAGAAGCTGGATGAGTGATGACCAGTTTGCACCACGGCAGTAGCAATGGAGGCAGTGAGTAGAGGCCAAAATCTGGATATGTCTTGATCATAGAACCAACATATTTTACAGACAGATTAGAAGTGAGATGTAAAAGTAATGAAGTATGATTCCAAATTCTGTAGCCTAAGCAACTGAAGAGGAATTGGCATTTGCTTCAATAGGAATGCTTATAGAAGGAGAGGGCAGAGGGCACTAATTTAGTTTAGCCATGCTGTGTTTGGGTATGATAGTTATATTCACAGGTGTCTCTAATGAGTTTATTAGACAGAATAACAGCTTATTAATGTACTTTGAGCTGTTTGTTAAATAGCCTAATTATCTTGACATTTTTCCCCCTTTTCTGTACATGGAAAGTCAATCAAGTTAACTAGAAATCTGGAAATAGCAAAGGAAATTAGATGTGTAATATGGTCACTTAGTAGTGAGGTATGAGAAATTTCCACAGTAGTAAAGCTATATTTGTTTTGATTTTTTCCTTGACATAGGATTTTCTTTTTCTTCCTTTCTTTTTTTTCTTTTTAGTTAGTCCTGGGCTTGAACTCAGGGCCTGAGCACTATCCTTGGACTTTCTCAAGGCTAGCATTTTACCACTTGAGCCACAGCACCACTTCTGGCTTTTTTTTCTATGTATGTTGTACGGAGGAATCAAACCTGGGTCTTCGTGCATGCTAGGCAAGCACTCTACCACTAGTCCAAACTTCCAGCCCCTGATATAGGATTTTCTTATGTAGCTTAAACTAGTCTTGAGCTGTGATTGTCATGGATTTGTGGAGTCCCGTTGTCATACAAGAATTTACTGAGAAAAGAAAATAAGAAAATTACTTCTTAGGATATCATTAAAGGAAAATGCTGGGCAGTACTGCTAATGTATTGATATGAGGTAGAGGCAAACTTTGATTACGGTTACTGGGAATTTTGCAGACCAGTTGTATTTATTGTGGGCTTTGCTGATTAGTTATTTTTATGCATTCAGGAACAATCAGGGGAGGTTGGCTTTTTTTTTTTTCTTAGCTTTTATGTCTGTTTTATGTGGGTTATTTTGCACTGCTTGCCTTGCCTCCATGTTCCACTAGCTCTGGATATTTCCTTGTCTGTAAGGTTTCTTAAGGGAGATATTTATCTCCATAATGATCCTCCTGCCTCAATCTCCAAAGTTCAGAAGGCTTGTGCCACTATATTATGTACCCAAAGGGGAGAAAATACCTCCAAATGTAGTTTAATGTTTATAGATTAAAGATGAGTTTCAGAGATGTTATATGTGAAATACAGTATAGTAGTGAGGATTAACTATTAGTCTTAGATTTATCTTGTTTTATATATTTCTGTTGGGATAACTCAATTAAGAATAGCAAATGCTTAATAGAGACCAAGACATGAGAAAGGGTATCAATGTATGTGAAGTAATGCACCTTCTATCTGTTGAATATAATGTTAACCCTTCTATTAATTACAATAAAAATATATGAAAAAAGAGTAGTAAATGCTTATTGAATGACTACTAATAAATCAAGAGGATAATAGATAAGACTGTGTTCCTTTTATAGAGCTATAAAAGAAGGGTAAATGTGTTCAGATATTTCTAAAATTCTACTATTTGTTAAAGCATTATACTAAGATAACACTATCTATAATTAATAGATACAGTAAAATAATGTCTACATTAATGGCAATCGGTGGCTTCATACAAGTAATAAATTCAAAAACTTCAAAAAACTTTTGTAATGTTTTATTTCATTGTAAGAAGTGTTGGGGGTTGTTGGTGGATAGAAGGGCGAAATGGAAGGAAGTGTTTATAGGTATATGGTTTGGGGTTTTTTTGTTTTTTAAGGAAGAAACAAACTTTCCTCTATAGTATCATTTTAAAAGTACTTTATGTTTTTCTCAATTGTGATCTCAGTATGCTTGTTTGTAAGGAAAATAATTCTAGTAGTTGTAATGTTTATTTTCTTGGAAAATTTACAAATTAAATTATATTTAGCCAAACGTATTTTTCTTTTTTCTTAAATGTATTTTTCTGTGTTTGGAATTATACCATGAAGAAGGATTGAACTTAAGCTAGCATCTGACTGCTATAAGGAGTTATATTGGTTGACCCACCTGCTATTATTATATCTCTGTGGAAAACATAAAATTTATTTCAATTTTGGTGTAAGCAAATCATTAGAAAATATATCTGTCAAAAAAACATTTTGAGGCCAAAGATAAGAGACACTGGATTACTTCTTTATGGAAATCAGTGCTGTAACAGAAAGGATACCGCATATAGCATCTGGAGACCTGAGTCTGAATTCTGCATTTGTTATATTTTAGACATGTTAACTTGACCAAGTCACCTGCTTGTGTTGTCTCTTTCCTCGTGTGTTTAAAAAAAAATGTCATTGATAATGTATTAAAAGTCATTTTGATATGATAAACTTTTAAGGTTGTTAAAACTTTTATGTGTGAAAAGTTTTTGAATGTTAATACTTCTCAACTGCTAGTTAACAATTTTAGTTTCAATGTTTCTAGTCTTACATTAAGGTCTTTGATATTCTTTGAATTCATATTAGTACAGAACCAGAGAAGAACCTAGATGCAGTCTTCTATGTGTGAGGATCTAGTTTTTCTTAACACCGTTTGTTGAAGCAGTTGTCTTTTCTCCAGACTCTGTTTCTGGCACCTTTGTCAAAAATCAGCTGTCTCTAATTGGGTTATTTGAGCCTTTTATTCAATAGGTTTTTGTGTCAGTGCCATGCTGTTTTTGTTACTATGACTCTGTGGTATAGTTTGAAGTTAAATATACCTCCATTTGCTCTTTTTGTTCAAGATTGCTTTGACTATTCAAGATCTTTAAGATGTTCATATTAACTTCAAGATTCATTTTTCTACTTCTGTGAGGAACATGACTGGAATTTTGATGGAAATTGCATTGAATATGTAGATTACTTTGAGGAGTATACCCTTTTTTACAATATTGATTCTGCCAGTCCATGAACAGGGAGATCTTTCCATCTTTTAGTATCCTCAGTTTCTTTCTTAAGTGATTATGCTTTATGTTATATGTCTTCTATTTAGTTAAATTTATTCCAGGCTATTTACTTGGGGGCGTTTGTGAATGGAATAGTTTTCCTAATCTCTTTCTCAGACTGTGCAATATTGATATAAAAAAGATACTGATTTTTGTGATCAATTTTGTCTATTCAGTAAGAAGTCTCTCCATATTGTGTAGACTGGACTTGAACTTTTAGATTTGAGTGATCCTCTTCAGCATTTTAAGTTCAGGGATTACAGGATTGCTACTATGCCCAGTCTTTTCCATTCTTTTTGTATTTTGGCTGCTGAGAAACATCGGAAGACCCTCAGCCTTTTAGCCTCTGACACATTGGAAACAGGTGAAGATCTGGTGCACTGAGAAGTGAGAAAGATTTTTTAGTGCATTCAAAATGTTTTGATCAACTGAAGCTTCCATCTCAGCGGGGCAGGAAAATAAGGTTTTGTCCTTTTGCCCTCTGTGCTATGCAATAACATATGCTATTCCTCATAGTAAGACCTTAACAGCTGTGCCTACAAGTCTAGGTTGGAAAAAAAAAAAAAAGTGAGGGCTTAGTGGTGTCTCTTTACAGATAAGCCTGTCAACATCTCTGTCCATCAATAGATTACTTCAGCCCTTCAGAGCAGTTGTTTACTTCAGACATATGGGTCAAAAGTCAGTGTAGTTAAGATATAACAGCTTGCTATAAGAATTGGGATGATCAGTTTGGAACCAAGAGAGCAATGTTATGACAAATTTGTATGTTTGTTTTTCACAGAATAATTCAGACACTGCTCTATAGCTAGATTCCTTTATGATCAGAATGACAAGGACGTATTTCTTTAACTTCATAATGAGATGGATTTTCTCTGGGCTTAGAGAAGGGCCTAGAAGCATTATGCATAAAAACTGAGTTTATTAGCAATACAAAGAAGTTGAATATTGTGGGAGAACTGAGCTTTCTATTTTGTGGAAATTTGTCTAATATACTTTTTATGGATTACCTGTTAGCGACAGAATGGGGTAATATATTGAGTAATATAATTTAATTCAAAAGGAATTTTAATTTGTGTGGTTTCTCAGTGTTATTAGGCATGCAGTGAATTTACTGATTTAATCAGTGGATATAATACTGAAACAGATAGATTTTAGATTTCAATATGGGCTGAATATTTCTTAGCTGAAGTGTTTGGGACTACATGAATTTCAGATTTCAGTTTTCCATCTCTGGGAATATATGTATCGACTGCCAATTGCACAGTCCTAATTCAAAATTCCAAAATCCCAAACTTATTTTGAACATCAAAATTTTTGAAATATTTCAGATCAAAGATATTCAACCTATAATAACAAAATAAACTTTGTGGGTTTTTGTGTACCAAGTTCTAATAGTATATATATATATATATATATATGTGTGTGTGTGTATATATATATTTATATATAATATGTATATATAATTATGAAATAGCTAATCTTGTAATTTCCATGTCATAGAGAAAAACTTTAAAAAAAAAACTTCAGGATCACACAGGATTCATTTCCAAAGACTCTTGCTGCAGAACCTGCCCTTAAAACATGACACTATAATACCTTATAAAAAAAATATAAACTACAGTACATTTGTTCATAAGATAGAATGGAAACGTGAAAATACATTACAAGAACAAAATGGTACATAAATACATCATTTTGAAAAATGTAAATAATATATAGGAATATTTTAGTGTCAAGAAAATATGTATGTTTAATATATATATAATTTTAAAACATACTGATTTGCCTTTTTAGGGGGGTTGAAAACTTGACAGGCAGGAGCCAGCAGCGCCTGACTCACTTGAGCCTTTTTGGGCTGTTTTGTTACCTATAGATATATAACTCCCCTTCCCTACCCCCCCCTCTTTTTTTGGTCAAACTAGAATTTAAACTCAAGGCCACATACTTGTGTTCTATCACTTTAGCACTGCCTACAGCCTTTTTCCATATTAATAGGGCTTTCTGTGTAATGGGTTTGTGGCCATTTTTTTAAATACTTTAATTATATAGAATATAAACTATCCTAATAGATTTTATTCTAAGAAATTACTGAGTAGGTTGAGCTTGATACATAAAAATTCAGAAGTTTTCCACAAATTCCTGTGCAAATGGTATTGTTATGGCTAAAAAACAAAACAAAACAAAAACCAGTGGCACAACAAAACCAATATTCCCTTACAGCTAGATGGAAGTAAATTTTAACTTACAGATAAGGCTGTGGGAATCATTAGTTCACTTTCTGTATCTTAGAAAATACCTATGCTTACATTTCCTTGTGGGGTAAGACCTAGCTTTCCTGAACAAGGGAGCTTATCAGGCAGGGAATGGCAAGTATGAAATTAAAATTTCTCTATCATTTGCTCTTAGCAGGGCTGTAGTATGTAAAGAAATCTGGTGACCTACACCCATTACTACAAACAGGCAAGGCTAGCTGTTGTCTGTACAACTGATTTATTTGCAAATCACATGTAAATTAGGGAACTCCCAGCAATGATTTTCTCTCTTAAACAGTTTTAATCCTCTAGGAGCTTTTTTGGATGATGTGTTTGATATACAATGAAAATGCCGTTGTGTAAGGTCACAGAACAATTATGGTAATGTGACTTTTGCAGTGTTTATACTACCCTTGGAAAAGATGCAAAATGTGTTCAAATTAGTAATAACACTGATTTTCTGGAAAATTATAAGAGCTACAGGTTTGTTGTTTTTGTTTTTGTTTTTTCACTGTGGTAAATATACACCTCAAGAAGGGATTAATTTTCCTTCAGAACCAGAATTCTCTGGATATAATGAAAATATTAGGTTAATAGCCTATGAGTTAAAGAAGGAATACAAGACAGACAAAACTGTTAATCATGATCCTTGGCAGGAACAAAGTTGGTATTTCATCCTATTGTCTGGGTAGCTTATGCAGGCAATTGAGTTCTCAAAGTCCCAGAGAGTGTAGAAGCATTTGTGTATATACAAAGCACAAATATGAACAATCTTGTTCTTTTTGTTTTGTGCTTCTTTGTAAGTGGTTAAAACTTTTTTTTTTATTTTACAGCAGTTATAAAAACAAATGTGATGGGGCTGGGAGTTTGGCCTAGTGGTAGAGTGCTTGCCTAGCACACATGAAGACCTGGGTTTGATTCCTCTGTACCACATACATAGAAAAAGCTGGAAACGATGCTGTGGCTCAAGTGGCAGAGCTCTAACCTGAGAAAGCCAAGGACAGTGCCAGGCCCTGAGTTCAAGTCCCAGGACTGTCCCACCCCAAATAAAACTGATAAAAAATTCCTACAGATTTTAGTAGTCTCTTTTGTCTGAGTGGGCATTCACAATAGCTTGGTATGTGTTCCATTTACTGTGTATTAGTGGTTTTAAGACTAGTATTTTACTCATAACTTAAAATTTTCTTGTAATTATTAACGGCTTTGATTAAAGGTATAACATTTGAGAAAGGATTTTCATTTACTTTTACCAGTATTTTTTTTTTTTTTTGCCAGTCCTGGGCTTGAGCTCAGGGCCTGAGCACTGTCCTTGGACTTTCTCAAGGCTAGAGCTCTACCACTTGAGCCTCAGCACCACTTCTGGCTTTTTTCTATGTATGTGGTACCGAGAAATCGAACCCAGGTCTTCATGCATGCTAGGCAAACACTTTAACCACTAGGCCAAACTCCCGGTCCCTTTTACCAGTATTTTTTAACTCAATTTAGCTTGCTGAACTGGCACCCTACTACTTGAGCCATTCATTCAACTCTTATGTTGTGTTGGTTATTTGGTGGATGGAGTCTAGTAAAATTTTCTGCCCTGTCTGGCCTCACACTGTGATCTGCCAGATGTCAGCCTCCTGAGTAGCTCAGACTGTAGATGTGAGCCATTAGCACCTATTTATTTTGTTTTATTTTCAGGGGGTGGGTATGAACTTTGGACTTTGAACTTAAGGACAGGTGCTGTTATTGAGTCATCCTCCTAGCCCCCTCCCTTTCTTTTTTTGCTAGTCCTAGGGCTTGAACTTAGGGCCTGAACACTATCTTTTGGACTTTCTCAGGGCTAGAGCTCTGCCACTTGAGGCACAACACCATTTCCAGCTTTTTCTGTGTATGTGGTATCAAGAAGTCCAACCCTGGTCTTCATGCATGCTAGGCACTCTACCACTAGGCAAAACTCCTGGCCCCCTTTTTTGTTTTTTGATGCAGAAGATTAAAACCCAGGCCTTTAAGCCTGTTAATGAAGCATGTATCCTACCATGAGACCATTTTAAATTTCCTGCTTGAAAGCTTTCTGATTTACATATTTTGATTTTTTTTGTTTTGGTTTGTTACTAATCGTCTGAATTTTTTGCCTTTTAGATATAAAATTCTACTTAGTAAACAGGTAGAGACTTTTTATTTCTTTCTTGACAGTTTACTTTTATTTATCTTACATTGCAATTGTAGTCCTATTGTTCTAGCCTCTCTTTTTTTTTTGCCAGTCCTGGGCTTGAGCTCAGGGCCTGAGCACTGTCCTTGAACTTTCTCAAGGCTAGAGCTCTACCACTTGAGCCTCAGCACCACTTCCAGCTTTTTCCTGTGTATGTGGTACTGAGAAATCAAACCTGGGTCTTTGTGCATGCTAGGCAAGCACTATACCACTAGGCCAAACTCCCGGCCCTGTTCCAGCCTCTGTAAATTGGACATTTTTTTCTTGCAGCACATAAAAGAATAATGCATCTTACTATAAGTAGGTGGCTTAGATTTGGTCAAAGACCTGTAAGAACTTGTCTAGGCCCTTGCTATTCCTTTTCCCAACTTGTTTATTATTTTTAAAAATTCTTGTTTATTTTTATTGAGACCAGACATGGCTCTATAGCAAAGGCTGGCCTTAAATTCTTTTATCTTCCTGCCTTCACTTCTCAGCTAGAACTTGTTTGTTCTTATGTTGCTACATTTCAAACTCTATGCCTTGTTATACTTTTCTTTGCTCCTGCATCATTGTTGACCTTCAAACTTTAATTTGCATAAAACTAGGTTCTGGAGTTAACTAAAACAATGTATTTCTGACCTTAACTAGAGACATTCTATTTCTATAGACCTGGGTGAGGCCTTGGAATAGGTACTTTAAATAAACACCCTCAAGGCATTTCTACCTAAGTGACTGAAAGGCCACACGAGAGGTAGCATATACTATATCTATGTGCATACTTATGGCTTCTCTACCACCTTTATATATTGATTATTCCAAATCCTACTCATCTGTGTGTCTGACATGGCTCTATTAAAGGCAGAATACTCTGGTCCAGGTTACGTGCATTCAGATCCCAGCTCGGTTATTTAGTAACTACCAAATCTTGGGCAAATTACTTTTCAGTTACTTCAGGTAAAAAGTTAATAGTAATATCTCATAGAATTGCCCTGATCAATATATGCTGAATACTTTGGCTAGTGTCTGACATAAGAAGCTTGGCTTATATTGAATTGGCTATTGTTTTTATATAGTTATCCCATAAGCTCCTCACAAATGTTTGAAATGAAAAGACTAATATGTAGCCTCTTCAAAACCTATTTTCTGCCTTGGTTACAGATGTTTTTCATTTCTCCCCATCACTTATTTTCCTTGCCCAGGTATGAAATCTGCTGGCGTAAACAGCCCCTTCCCCCCTTCCTCTTTGTGAAGCACTGTGCCTAGCATCTTCAGTAATCAATCACCTGATTCTCAATCACCTGTCTGTGAGTCAGCAAAGGACTCCCAGACTCAGGTTATTTTCTGAACCACCCTAGTCACTCCTCCTTGGGACAGTGAGAGGTTCCCCAGGCTCAGAGATCACTTCTGAATCCACTGTGGTCCCAACAACCGTAAGTTCCCTTTCACAGATGCATGCCTCATCTCATGAGCCTGGGCAGTTTTCTCTCCCTCCAGCAAACTTTTTCTGCGGGAACCATGTGGCAATCTCCTACTTCTTTTGTTTTGGTTCGGAATTTTATTACCTCTTGTAAGAGTTGTGGAATAGTCTTTCTTCTACCTTGACTTCTACTATTTGATTGTTCTTAGCCGTTCTAACTTCACAGAAATTTTTATCAAAGGCATCATGATCTTGCTGTTCTTCTGACCAATAGCTCTTCCAGCCTGTAGGATACAATCTAAGAACCTGTGCCTGGCATCCTTAAATGTGTTTCTCCTGCCCCTCCTCAGTGTTCAGTCATATAACAATCTACTAGTTTTAGTAAAATACTTGCATTAGGGGACTGAGAGTATAGCCTAGTGGTAGAGTGCTCACCTAGCATGCATGAAGCCCTGTGTTCGATTCCTCTGTACCACATACACAGAAAAAGCTGGAAGTGGCACTGTGGCACAAGTGCAGAGCACTAGCCTTGAGCAAAGTATCCCAGGACAGTGCCCAGATGCTGAGTTCAAGCCCTAGGACTGGCAAAAAAAGAAAACTTGGATTGGATTGCTGAAAATTAGATTCATCGGTTTGTGGTGATTGAAAGCAAGAGCCTTATATAATCAGGGTGCCAACGCCTGCTTATTCACTTGACTAGGAAAGGAACATTTTTTCTGTGCTATAGTTTCTTCAGCTGTAAAATTCCTCAGTACCACATAAGCAAAATGCCAAAAGTGGCACTGTGGCTCTATTGGTAGAGTGCTAGCCTTGAGCACAAGGATAGAATATAGGCCCACAGTTAAAGCCCCACATTTGGCCAAAACTAAAGTGGGGGAGGGGGTGAAATTACACAATTAAAGATTTTTCATCTTCACTTTATATTAACTAGCATTTTTTTCATCAACAGAATAGTTATAAAGATGATAGAATGATAGAAGTCTAATCATTTAAGTGATCTTAAATGTAAATTTTAAACTTACTGGACATAAATTTGTTATAGATAAGTGTTCATAAACCTAGTTATTTTAAATTCATTTGATAGGTTTCCTTTGAAATTACGTAGTTCTTGAGTTAGATTGGCTGTGCACATGAACAATTAATTCATTCATAAAATGTAAAAGATTGGCCTTACACTGTATTCATTAAAAACTTTTTTATTGACCAGGGATGTGGCAAAGTGGTAGAGTACCTACCTAATGTGCGAACCACAGACTAATCCCTAGCACCAGAGTAAAGGAACAGAAACATACTTGTACTCATATAGCAACATATGAATTGCACTAAAGACATATTTTTAAAGAATGAGTTTGGGACATGCTCAGTAAAAATCCATTAATAATTATAAACAATTTTACTGTATGTACTGTTGCTTTTCCTTCCTTTAAAAATAATTTATTGATTTATTTGTAAATAATACTTAAAAATTATATCATTCTCCCTAGTAAAAATACATATAGTTTATGAGGAGGGAAAAAATTACATAAGGGATTATAAGAAATGCAAAGTCTTGGACCTCGCCACAAATACCCTAAATGAAATTCCTGCCTCAAGCAAGACTCTCCTGTGTTATTTGAAATGTGAGCATCCTGTTGTTCATAATGAATTTTTTTTTAAATTTATGTTTTATTATTTTAAAAATGATATACAGAGGAGTTACCGTTATATAAAGTCATTTTCCCATTTTTCCTCGTCCTGACCCTTCTCCCCTCCAGTTGTAAAGTTCATTTCCAGCATAGGACCTAATGAGTCTCATTGTTGAATTTGTCTACCCTTTGTCCCACCATTTCTCTGATTCCCTTCCCCTCCCAAAATCAGATAAACTTACATATAAGACAGAGGGTACAGGCATCAAAAACAGGGACAAAAAGGGGGAGAAAAAACAAAGGAAAAGAAAGAGAAAAGAAAATGCAGACACTATAATAAAAACCCTTTTGTTTCCATTTCGTGGAGTTCATTTTGATAAGCATCATTTTATATGGCCATATGCTGTTGCGCTATTGTGATCCTCTTCTAAGAATATCCTCCTTTGTTCTCGTTGTGCAAATGTTTAGAATGCTATTTACTCATGTCTAAGTGTAATTATTTGTCTTTTACTATCCATTGTGTTAAGTTGTAGATTTATAGATATATTCTATTTATTACTAATAAGGGAGACCATGCAACCTATGTTTTTTTATTTTTATTTTTTTCCAAGTTTTGGAGCTTGAACTCAGGGCCTGGGCACTGTCCTTGGGCTTTTCTTAAGGCTACCGCTCTACCCTTGAACCAAGACCCCACTTCCTGGCTTTTTCTGTGTATATGGTACCAAGGAATCAAACTCAGGGCTTCATGCATTCTAGGCAGGCACTCTACCACTAGGCCATGCTCCTGGCCCCCAGCCTGTGTTTCTTTGGATCACATTCTTTGGTGCCCCTGCTGCTTTGAACCTTGATCTGAGGATTCAAAAAGTACCTCGAGGTTCAGAGGTGTCACTGAGTAGCTAGGATTACAGGCGTGAGCCACCAGGCTCGGCTCCTCCTAGCATTCTTAATTGAACATTTCTTGACTCCTAAATCTGTGATTTATAAATTTGGCCTTCAACATATCGTGAGGGGAACATCATGATTCCATACTAGGTCCTTTCGATGTATCTCATAAGTCTGTTTAAATTCTTGTCTCTTTTAGCTAGCATAGTTTGAGCCTATATTTTCATTAACTCTTTAGTTTGTTCTGCCAGAAATATCTTGTTTCAATCTGTCCATCTCGGGCCAGCTGAAAGTGAAAGTGTTAATGGAATTATTTTACGCCCTTCATTTGTTCCCCAAGGCCTACTTAGATAAAATACAAACTCCTTAGTAATATATTTAGAGATTATCCTGTGGTTTGGCCTTCAAATGCCTTTCAGCCTATCTTTTTTTTAATATTTTTTATTGTAATTAATAAAAGGGTTACATGATATTTGCCAGATAGAAGGTGCATTAATTCACATACATTGATCCCTTTCACATGTCTTGGTACCCATTACCCTCCCCCCCAACCCCCGCACCCGTCTTGGTTTTCCCCCCTTCCCTATCAAATTTCAAATAACCAAATACAAATAAATTCAATTTATCAGATAACAAAGTGAGATATTGTAACAATATGAGATACCCAAGGGACAGCAAAGGAGATGAGATATAACATAGTACATTAAGGACAACAATCATTCGTTATATGGCTTTTGTTTCAATATCCTGGAGGTCCTTTCAATTAGCTTCATACTATATGGCCTTATGTATCAAGATTTTGCTCTATTACAGATCTCTGCTAGTAGAGCCCAAGGTTTCTACTGATTATGACAAATGAGGGAAACCATTGAGCCTAAGTTCCTTTGAGTCTGGCTTGCTTCACTTAATATGATTTTTTCTAAGTCTTTCCATTTCCTAACAAATGGGGCAATGTCGTTCTTTCTGACAGCAGCATGGAATTCCATTGTGTACAAATACCACAACTTGTTGATCCACTCATCAACTGAGGGACATCTAGGTTGGTTCCATATCTTTGCTATGGTGAATAGTGCTGCAATGAACATTGTTGTGCTAGTGGATTTAGTATGCCCTTGTTTCTGGATGGTTGGGTAAATGCCAAGTAGTGGAATTGCTGGGTCATAGGGGAGTTCTATGTTTAGCCTTTTGAGGCACTGCCACACTGCTTTCCATAGTGGTTGAACAAGTTTGCACTCCCACCAACAGTGTAGTAGTGATCCCTCCTGGCCACATCCCCTCCAGCATCTGTTGTTATTCGTTTTTCCTGATCCTGGCCATTCTAACTGGAGTGAGGTGGAATCTTAGAGTTGTTTTGATTTGCATTTCTTTTATGACCAGAGATGTTGAGCATTTCTTCATGTGTCTATAGGCCATTTTTGTTTCTTCTTCAGAGAAGACTCTCTTTAAGTCTTTGGCCCATCTTTTATTGGATGATTGTTACTTTGGAGATTAGTTTTGGAGTGATTCAATTTTTTGAGTTGTTGATATATTTTAGATATGAGGCCTTTGTCCGTTGTTTGGTTGGTGAAGATCTTCTCCCACTCTGTAGGCTTCCTAATTAGTTTACTAGCTATGTCCTTTGCCATACAAAAGCTCCTCAGTTTAATGCAGTCCCACTTATCCAGCCTTTCTCTGATTTGTTGTGATTCTTGGTCCTTATTAAGAAAGTTTCGATCTGTGCCAAAGAGGCCTAGTGTATCTCCTATTCCTTCCTGTAAAGTTTTCAGTGTGTCAGCTTTTACCTCCAGGTCTTTGATCCATTTGGAGTTAATTCTAGTGCAGGGTGACAAAGAAGGATCCAACTTTAGTTTTCTGCAGGTGCTTAACCAGTTCTGCCAGCACAACTTGTTGAAGAGGCTGTCTTTCTTCCATTCTACTTTTTTGGCTCCCTTGTCAAAGATTAGGTGGCCATAGGTCTGTGGTTTAATATCTGGGTCCTCAGTTCTATTCCATTGGTCTTCAGGCCTGTTCTTGTGCCAGTACCAAGCTGTTTTGAGAATTATAGCTCTGTAATAGAGTCTAAAGTTTGGAATTGAAATTCCTCCAGTGCTTTCAGCCTGTCTTTATGGTCAACATTTATTCACTGTGTGCCAATCAAATTTACTAGAATTAGCTTCATTAATTGTATGTTTCCAAACTTTGTATTCTTTTTGAACCTCGTATTGTTTGGGTTTCTGTCTGTCATATTTTCTCAATGTCTAGTGAGCACTGATTAAACAACATATCTTTGGGCACTAAAAAACTTCACTCTTGGGGCCAGGAGTTTGGCCTAGTGGTAGAGTGCTTGCCTAGCATGCACCAATACCCAGGTTCAATTCCTTGGTCCCACATACATAGAAAAAAGCTGAGGCTCAAGTGGTAGAGCACTAGCCTTGAGAAAGTCCAAGGACAATGCTCAGGCCCTGAGCCCAAGCCCAAGACTGGCAAAAAAAACCACACACACACACAAAAAAACTTCACTCTTAACTTAATTGGAAACATAGACTTCAACTTCATCCAATGTTATTTATTTTGTCATCTTTCGTAACTTGAGCTATTCATATTCTCTAGCTGTAGATACTCATATCACCACTTGGATATATAGGCTGCCAATATTCTGAGAACTGAATCTTCAACTTTCAATCTGGTACCCAACTGTACTCATTATTTCCCACTCCAGAGATACATTATAATTTCCTTTTCAGAGAAAAGAACAAAACTTCCAATCTTCTACAAGAGGATATGGACTTCTGCATGTATACAGAGGCAGCAGGTGTCTAGACATGTAACTCACTTCTCAATTAAACTTTCTGTCTATAGCTAACTACTAACCTCCCTTAGCTACTCTTTATAAAGGTAGGGTTAGTTGTTGGGCCATTTAAGGGGCTTACAAAGTATATTTAAGTCACTAAGTCACTTTGTTTACTTGGACAGGAGTCTATTTTTTTTTTTCTGTGGGGCTTGAACTCTGGGCCTGGGCGCTGTCCCTGAGCTCTTCAGCTCAAGGCTAACACCCTACCCCCTTGAGCCACAGCACTACTTCCTTTTTTTTAGTGGTTAATTGGATATAGGCGTTTTACAGACTTTAGTGCCTGAGCTGGCTTTGAACTGCAATCCTCAGATCTCAGCTTCCTGAGTAGCTAGGATTGCAGGCATGGAGTTACCACACCCAGCTTAGGGTCTACGTTTTTGCACTAGCTAAATCTACTACTACTCATACATGTGTTTCTTATTTTTCCAAAGTTTTGTTGTCACTTCTCCTAATCACATTGTCTTTACACATTTGTATCTTTCTTTGAAAATTGTTTTAATATTCTGGAATTTTAAGAGGATGTCCATATATATGTTTACTCTGCCATATTTGCCTAAATTCCTTAATTAACTCCTCTGACATGTGTCAGTCAAGAAGAGTTAGACAATCTCTCCTTTGCCCTCCATAGTATTCTTTTTTGTGTGTGTGTGCCAGTTCTGAGACTTGAACTCAGAGCCTATACACTGTCCCTAAGGTTCTTTTGCTGAAGACTACCACTTATCATTTGAGCCACTGCTCCACTTCCATCTTTTTTTTTTTTTTTTTTTTTGGTCATTTATTGGAGATAGGTTCTTACAGTCTTTGCTGCCCCAGCTATCTGGAAACTGCAATCCTCAGATCTCAGCCTCTTTAGTAGGCTGTAAATTCTTTTTTGTTATGTAAATGAACCCATTTGATCATATTTTGTTTACTTGATTGACTCTTCTATCCTATATTGTTACATATTTAATCTCCAGAACTTTTTCATCTGCTAAAACTGAAATTCTAGAACTCCTCATTTGCTCTTTTCTTACAACTACTATTCTACTTGTTTCTGGGAGGTTTATCTACTTTAGATAGCTCATGCAAATAGAATGATACAGTATTTCTCTTTTAGTAGTGGCTTAATTCACTTAGCATAATAGTCTCAAGATTGTATTTCAGAATTTGCTTCCTTTTTAAAGCAAACTAATATTCTACCATTTAAAAAATGGGTTCATTTACCCCGTGGGTCATGGGGCTTAAACTCTGGGCCTGGGCACTGTACCTGAGCTCTTCAGCACAGGGCTACCACCCTACCACTGGGCCTTGGGGGTTGTTCCTGAGCTCTGCAGCTCAAGGCTACCATCCTACCCCTTGAGCCACAGGACCACTTCTGATTTTCTAGTGGTTAATTTGAGAGAAGAGTCTCAAGGTCTTTAGTGCCCGGGCTGGCTCTGAACCTTGGATCCTCAGATCTCAGCCTCCTGAGTCGCTAGGATTACAGGCATGAACTACCAGCACTTGGCTCAAAATTTCACTTTCAGGTACTTTTTTTTTTTTTCCTGGGACTTGAACTCTGGGCCTGCGTGCTGTCCCTGAGCTCTTCAGCTCAAGGGTACCACTCTACCCCTTGGGACACACTGCTGCTTCCTCAACATTTCTTAAGAAAACATCCCTTCCTACATTAAAAATAGAATGTTTTTCATTTGGGGCTTATGTAGTATTTTCCCATGTTGAGATTCGGTGTTCTTGGCAATAATGCTGCATAAATGATTCTGTGTTTTTCAGGATTTCACATCCAAGGACACATATCTATTAGTTATAAGTGATGTGCATTTTAATCAACTAATCAAAGTTGGTTTTTACACTATATAGTTATTCATTTGTTGTATCTTATAAGCATTCTATGGAGAAAACATTTTAGGGTTCTGCAAACATGTCACTTACCAAAAGTTTGCTCCCTGGATTTGTTAGGATGCAAAGTTACAGTGTATTTCTTCCCAATCCAGCAAGACATAGTTTTAAAGGCAATTATAAATTGTCAAATAAATCATTTTTGAATAGCAAACATGAGTATATTAAATAAGAGATGGGCTGCTATTGCATAAAACATTTTACATGGTAGTCATTGAAATATTACAGTGCCTTTGAAGTTTATAATTTAATGGCTATGGGTCTTCTTGTAAAGTCATTGCATTTTACTTCTTTATTTTTGTGCCAGTCCTGGGGTTGGACTCAGAGCCTGGGCTCTGGCCCTGAACATTTTTTTTTACACAGAGTTGGCTAGCATTCTACCACCTGAGCCACATCTTCACTTCTGGCTTTTGGGTGATTAATTGGAAATAAGACACTCACAGACACTTACTGACTGGACTAACTTTAAACTACGATCCTCAGATCCCAGCCTCCTCAGCTGGGATTACAGGAGTGAGCTACTAGTGTTCATCCTCACTATGTAATTTTTTAGGTTTATAGTATACTTTAGAAGGTGAAATGAGTTCTGATTCTTATTCTCAGCCTAAAGATGGTTTACAATGTACTATATTATCTGAATCCTGCTAACAAACTCTGAATTATCAGTCAGATAGTAATCATTAGATTTGATACTGATAAAAGCAGATTTTGCAATATGAAGTAGATTTTGAATCTGTGACCATGATGGAAGAATATAAACTTTTTCCCTTTTGAAGCAAAAATGTTTGTCTAACTAAAACTGATTTTTCTAGAGCAGTTATTATCTTTAGGCATAAATCTGTTACCAAATATTGTTTCAAGTAATGTAGCAGATTAGATGTTCAAAGAAACTTCTGATAATACAATAAAAGTGTTGTATAAAAATTTTTGTGGCCCAGCATGGTGGTTCACGCCTGTAATCCTAGCTACTCAGGAGGCTGAGATCTTAGGTTCACAATTCAAAGCCAACCCAGGCACTAAAATATAAAAAATCCGTGAGACTCCTATCTCCAATTAATCTCCAGAAAACTGGAAGTGGAGCTGTGGCTCAAGGGGTAGGAAGGTAGCCTGGAGCTGAAGAGCTCAGGGGCAATGCCCAAGCCCAGGGATAGGGTGGTAGTCTTGAGTTGAAAAGCTCAGGGACAGCACCCAGGCCTAGAATTCCAGTCCCATGACCAGCAACAACAACAACAAAATTGTGTATACTTGGATTTGAACTCTGAGCCTGGACACTGTCCCTAAGATTTTGTGCTCAAAACTTAATATTCTTATTTCAAGCTTTTTTTTTTTTTTTTTGATAGTTAACTGGAGATACCAATTTCATAGACTTATCTGCCTAGGCTGGCTTTGAACCACAACCCTCAGATCTAAGAGCATGATCTCTCAGCATCTGGCTTCTTTTTTTTATTATTGTTTATTTGTTTGTCTTAAATTTTCTATCATATCTTGAGTTATCATGATGTTATAAATAATGAGAAAGCCCATTTCCATAGGAATAAATGAGCCCTGAGATCGTTTTAGCTCAAAGGCACTTTCTGATCCTTCATGTCCCAGAACCTAAGGAGGAACTGTTTACAAAGGACAGAGAAGTCTGAGCCTAAGTGATAAATCTGGACACTTCAGCAAGAAGCTGGGATCTCCAAAGAGTAAAAACTTCTGTGAATGATTTAGGAAAATAACTGTCTCTTCAGAGCGATTCTGCCTATCCCTTGACTTAATTTGAAGTAGACTTTTGTGCTGCGTAATCATTACAGTCCTTCCTTAGCTCCTGATGATTTGAAGTTAGAGTTCACATTCTACCCCACCCTATCACAAAATGTCAATCTAAAATCCCCACCACTTCTCTAAAACATCTCTCTGACTTTTAATTTAGATGTTGAGTACTTTAGATTTTTAGTGTCCCAAGAACTTGCCTGAAACAAACAGAAATCTCTAAAGAAAAATGATGACTATGTCTTCAGGGGCAGCAGCGGCGGCAGGGGGTTGATTGGTTCTGTGTCTTGTTTACCATGCTGAGCATCAAACCCAAGACCTGTTCATGCTGGGGAAGCAGTCTGTGAGTGACCTACATGCTTACATGAAAAGTATTTTAGAGCCAGGAGTTTGGCCTAATGGTAGAGTGCTTGCCTAGCATGCTCAAAGACCTGGGTTCGATTCCTTGGTACCACATACTTAGAAAAAGCCAGAAGTGGTGCTGAGGCTCAAGTGGTAGAGTTCTAGCCTTGAGAAAAGTCCAAGGACAGTGCTCAGGCCCTGAGCTCAAGCCCAGGACTGGCCAAAAAAAAAAAAAAAAAAAAGTGTTTTAAATATTAAATTTCTTAACTCTAGGAAAGGTGAATTTTAAAAATCACAAGCCAGGCATACTTGTGCATGCCCTTCTTCCCAGCCCTCAAAAAGCTGAAACAAAAGAAAGAAGAGCAGCCTAGGTTACCTAGTGATAGCCTGTCTCACAAAAACTAGTAAACAAAAGAGCCCGAAATCACTAAACATGGAAAAACCAACCATTAAATGAAGGTCAGCTAAAGCTACAAACTACAAAGATTAATTTCTAAAATTATCAAATAATATTTAAGATATATAACGACATTAAATGGGGAAATTGTACAGTGATAAAAGATGATAAGAAAGAATTATTTAGCATTCTAATTTCTGCTACATAGTTTTGGTAGTATAACATTAAATATGTAGGGCCGGGAGTGTGGCCTAGTGGTAGAGTATTTGCCTAGCATGCATGAAGCCCAGGGTTGATTCCTTGATACCATGTACACAGAAAAGGCCAGAAGTGGTTCTGTGGTTCCAGTGGTAGAGTGCTAGGCTTGAGAAAGCTCAAGGACAGTGCCCAGGCCCTAAGTTCAAGCCCCAGGACTGGCACACATACACCAAAAAAAAAGAATTGTGGAAAATTAAATATGCAATAATGTAAATTATGGTAAATATTCAGTATAACAAACATATCGATGAATATTGTCGCTATACTTCCTCAAATTTGTTCAGTCTAAAAGTAAAGGAAGGCAGCTTTCTAATCAACTTGAAGACAGGTCTGTCTCTTTGACCATAGTGAGCAAAGTTTACATGACCTGTGTAGGGAATAAATTTGTGTTGAAAGATAAGGCTAGGAAGTAGGGCTTCTAAGACTTCCTTGTATTTTTAATAAATTATATGATTCTATTTTTGATTTAGTGTTTCTCTCTAGAACTTACTTTCCTTTTGACTATCCATTAAGATTGTTTTTGTTGAGAATCCTGAAGGGTCAATGTTTTCTTTAGCTACATAGATGTTGGGATGTGGGACACTTGAGTTATAGTAAACTTAAGAAAATTACCTACCATCTGTAGGCTTTTGTTTCTGTAGCTATAAAATAAAATGATTGAGCCAGTGGCTTACTCCTATAATCCTAGCTACTCGGGAGACTGAGAACTAAGGATCAAGGTTCAAAGCCAGCCGAAGCACTAAAGTCCTTGAGACTCTTATCTCCAATTAACCACCAGAAAACTGAAAGTGATGCTGTGGCTCAAGTGGCAGAGCACTATCCTTGAGCTGAAAAGCTCAGGGACAGCTCTTAGGTGCAGAATTCAAGCCCCACGACCAAGAACAACAAAAAAAGATTGAGCTTGGGCTAGATACTAGTGGCTGATGCCTGTAAGCCTAGCTACTCGGGAGGCTAAGGTCCAGATGATCACAGTTCATAGCCAGCTCAGGTGGAAAAGTCGAAAGACTCCATCACTAATATAAGTAGGAAAAATAAACCACACTGAGGGCATGATTCATGTGTTAAAGCACTAGCTGAGCAAGTAAGCTGAGCAAGCATGAGGCCTTGAGTTCAAACTCTGAGGCTAAAAATAGAAAAAATATGTTCCTCCCAAACAGGAAAACGTGCTTTGCATCTAGAATATTCTTTTGAAGATATATTTTCTTTATATAATAGTTCCTTGGTTGTAGCCAATTAAGGTATTGTAATTTAGAGGCCATTAAGGAGATGTGTTATTTCCTTGATTGTTTATAAGCTGTTAAGAATGGTTTCTAACACAGTCTAAATTTCCCTAGACTCTATCAGGCAAAAAAAAAAAAAATGGGGCCTATATTTTATAGCTTTTTACACGTACTTGCAGGTATGTAAAAGTTCTGGAGCTTTAGGCACAAATGGAGATTGGAACTTAGGTACTTCCATTATTTTCAGAAATTGTACTCATAACATGGCCAAATGTTTTTCTTCCAGCTATTCTCTCTTCTGTCTCTATCTCTCCATCTCATTTATAGATACAGTGATGAAATATGTATATTTTTGTTTGCAGCCTTCTCTCTTCTCAGGACTCAGAAAGGATTAGCATGACTATCACCTTACTGTACACAGAATCACCTCTCTCCTTAACCACATAAAATTTTTGGATCAGAATTTTTTGGATTTGTTTCATCTTTCAGAGTAAGTTCTATTTTTCTACCAGGATTCCTCATCTCTTTATGTAAAAACAAACTTCTAGTAGGTTTGTGTACTTGTTTACAAAACAGGACTAGATAAAGAGTACATTCAGAAATTTCATATGTCAAAAATTACCTTTGAAAATGCCTTAGGAAGACAGTACATTAACATCTAACAATTGATATTAGAGAATCAGATTATATTGTTGGCTTGTATTTAAAGCTATATTGTCTTTAGAATAAATATTTTCCAAGGTCTGGAGATGTTACTTACTGGTAGAATATTTTTCTGGTCTGCACAAAATCCTGTACTCCATCTAGCATCATATTATGAAGAAAAAGAAGAAGAAAATGTTTGTTACAATAATTCCTCCCTTTAAGCCCACGAGCCAACCTTTTTGTGAACAAGTCAAGCTGAATTACACATACTATCTACACAGTAGTCATTTTTCCCCCCTGTTAATTGTTGAGCTTAATACAGTTGAATTTGACATTTCATAAAGATACAAGTCCAGGGCCTAGTGGTAGAATGTTTGCCTAGCAAGCCCTAAGATGCAGGTTCAATTCCTCGGTACCCCCACTAGAAAAATGCTGGAAGTCGTGCTGTGGCTCTAATGGTAGAGTTCTAGCCTTGAGAAAGCCTAAGGACAGTGCTCAGGCCCTGAGGTCAAGGCCTGGGACTGGCAAAAAAATATATAATAAAGATATAAATCCAGGGCCGGGAGTTTGGCCTAGGGGTAGAGTGCTTGCCTAGCATGCACAAAGACCCAGGTTCAATTCCTTGGTATCACATACATAGCAAAAAGCTGGAAGTGGTGCTGAGGCTCAAGTGGTAGAGTGCTAGCCTTGAGAAGTCCAAGGACAGTGCTCAGGCCCTGAGCTCAAGCCCAAGACTGGCAAAAAAAAAAAAAAAAAAGATATAAGTCCATTGTATATGATTATGATGCCATGTTTAAGTTTCACTTGACTTTTTGTGCAGTGCTTCTGTTTTTAAATAGGAAATAATGATGAACTTGAGTATCATTTCTTTATTCTCTACAGATAATGGATTCTGAAATAATACATAGTATAGTGGGAAGCTATCTTAAACCTCCAGAAAGAGTATTTGTTCCACCATTCACTCAGAATGAATCATCTCAGAATTGCTACCCTGTGAACTTAGAAGGTATCTCTCCTAAAATGCTTCAGAGTCCAAATAGCCAAGGTAATGCTAAAGAAAGATTTTTACATAAAATTAGGTATGAGGTATCTTATTTTGTATTTCATGTTACTGCAACTCCCAAATTTGATTGTTTTGCTAAGTTTCTACATCTTAGACAAGTTACTTAAAATTTTTGGTTTGAGCTTCAGCTGTATGATGATATTAATATAACCAACTACATACATATCATGGATGCATAAATGCATCATTTTTTTTTTTTTGCCAGTCCTGGGCTCGTGCTCAGGGCACTGTCCTTGCATTTTCTCAAGAACCCTACCACTTGAGCCAGCACCACTTCCTACTTTTTCTGTGTGTATAGTAACAAGGAATCGAACCCAGGTCTTCGTGCATGCTAGGCAAGCACCCTAACACTGGGCGGGCCAAGCTCCCAACCCATTTTTTTTTTTTTTTGCCAGTCCTGGGCTTGAGCTCAGGGCCTGAGCACTGTCCTTGGACTTTCTCAAGGCTAGAGCTCTACCACTTGAGCCTCAGAACCACTTCTGGCTTTTTTCTATGGGCCAAACTCCCGGCCCATTTTTTTTTTCCCAAAGAAAAATACTCTCTGAAGAATGAAAGGTCAGATTTGGAATTGGTCTAAGCTAGATGATCATAATTTTAGTGAATTAAGTAGGGCTTTACTTTGTTCAAGGATTAGGTTTGAAAACAGCAGAAATCCAAAATTATCCTTGAAAATCCTTTTGTAAACTATTATCTCCAATAACTACAAAATAAGATTATTACAACTTTTCAAATATAAATTTAGGAAAATCTTAAAATTATTAAACCAAATTTAATTTTATTAATTTAATTTTGTTAAATTGATTTTGATTTACTAATTTATTAAAATTATGAGTTGAAGCTTACTGTGTATTATACACATTGCTTTGTAAGATACCTCTTATCACTTTGATTTTTAATATTGTATAGTAATGGTTGAAATTTTTATAAGCCTGGACTCACCTAAATCATGAAAATATTAATGTAGATAATTAATATCACTCTAGTATATATTTACTACCTAAAAATCTTTCAAAGCTGGCATTAGATCATTTCCCTTTTCCCAGTAGCAAAAACTGCACTACTTCTTGTGCCCTTGACTTTAACCCTGCATCTGGGACAAAGAATGATAAATGCTTCTATAAAGCATTTTTTTTTTTTGGGTTGGTCATGGGGCTTGAACTCTGGACCTGGGCGCTGTCCCTGAGCTCTTCAATTCAAGGCTAGTGCTCTACCACTTGAGCCACAGTACTACTTCCGGCTTTCTTGTGGTTAATTGTAGGTAAGAGTCTCAAGGACTTTAGTGCCTGGGCTGGCTTTGAAAACCAATCCTCAGATCTTAGCCTCCTGAGTAGGTAGGATTACAAGGATTACAGTGCTTAACCCATGAAGAATTTTTTTTTTTTTGCTAGTTGTGGGGCTTGAACTCAGGGCCTGAGTACTGTCCTTGGGCTTTTCTCAAGGCTAGCACTCTGCCACTTGAGCCACAGCACCACTTCCAGCTTTTTCTATGTATGTGGTACCTAGGAATCGAACCCAGGTCTTCATGCATGCTAGGCAAGCACTTTTACCACTAGGCCAAACTCCTGACCCCCTATGAAGTATTTTTAAGTAAAACTGAACACATCAAAAACTGAAGAACACTGAAAGAAAAGAACACTTTAAACCTAAACCACCATATTTATTACTGGAAGTCTGCATTTGTCAAAGTTCATTTTATTAAATTGTCATTATTACCTTTCTGAATCCTAGAAATTATGTAATAAAGTAATAGATTATTGTTTTCACAAGATGTATTAGAGGGAACTTACCTCTTTCAAATTTTAATCATTGTGTTTTATTTTTATGAGAAATATACATTGTACATTTTTCTCTACACTAACCAAAACAAACTGCTTTTCAAAAATGGTTAGTATGACTTGAAGCCTTGAAAAACTTCCACTTAATAACATCAAGCAAATTGTTTTCCACAGCTCTTATTTTAGCCTTAAAATCTCTTCAGGAAAAGATTCGTCGTTTAGAGCTAGAGAGAACACAAGCTGAAGATAACCTGAATATCCTCTCAAAAGAAGCAGCAGAGTACAAAAGGGCCTTGGAGAATGAAACAACTGAGAGAAATCTGGCACACCAGGAACTGATAAAGCAGAAAAAGGGTAAAAAATAAATACTCCTCACGAATGAGGGGTTACCAAAGTTTATTCTTTGGCCCTTATGTACATTGAAACCTTGTTCTCAGACATTTTGATGTGGGAAATAAACATAACTTTGAATTTATCTCTATTACATCTGTTCTTCCAGTTTTGTTTTTGTTTTTTTGCCAGCCCTGGGTTTGAGCTCAGGGTCTGAGCACTGTCTTTGGACTTTCTCAAGGCTAGCGCTCTACCACTTGAGCTTCAGCACCACTTTCGGCTTTTTTCTATGTATGTGGTACAAAGGAATTGAACCTGGGTCTTCGTGCATGCTAAGCAAGCACTCTACCACTAGGCTAAACTCCTGGCCCAGTTCATTTGCTTTTAAATAGGTGTGTTTGGAGTATTTTCAGGATAAGCAAAAAAAAACAACTAAACTCATAATGAAAGTATTTTCATATTTAATGCTAGTATTTAAGATCTAAAATATACAGGAATAATTGTAATTGAACAGTATGAAAAGAGAAAATAAATACAATACAATGCGTTTTTTTAACTTGAAAGCAGAAGTACTCATTAGAGGAAATAGGCAGGTAACTAAAAGCTTCTGTAGAAGTTATGAAAAGGATTAGATTGAAGAATTTAAAATATAAATTCCTCATATAATTCACATGGAAATTTATAGTCCTTTCCTTTTAACACTACACTAACTATATAAACAAAGCTAACGTTTGTGTTCCACATTACAAATGACAACTGAGGAGAGTTGCTTTTTTCCAGAGGCAACAGGAGGAAAGAACTAGGGAAAATAGAAGTGTTAAATGATTAGAAATAGTTTGTAGCCAGGCGCTGGTGGCTCTCACACCTGCAATCGTAATTGCTCAAGAGAATGAGATTTGAAGGTGGCAGTTTAAAGCCAGTCCATGCAGGAAAGTCTGAGACATCTTATGTCCAATTAACCAGCAAAGCACCAGAAGTGGAGATGTCTCTCAAGTAGTAGAGCTCTAACCTTTAGTTCAAGTGCACAAATGGGGGGACAAAGAGTGAACAAATGCAGCAGTGGCACTTACTATCTCTATGTTGAAAATGAACCATACAACTTGAGGGGTGGGTAAGAGAGGGAAAAACTGGAGTGTGTAATGGAAGGAGTGACATCCAAAAGAAATGTACTATTTATGTTTATCTGATTTATGTAACTGTAACCACCTGTAAATAACAATATATACTATATACTATATTATAATTGTTATATATTATTATAATAATTATATAATTGTTATAATATATAATGTGATAATCACCTATAATAACAATTTTTAAAACTTTACAGAAAGAAAAAATGCTCAGAGATAACACCCAGGTTTTGCGTTCAAGCCCCAAGACTAACACCAAAAAGAAAAAAAAAAGTTTGTTTCCTCCTATAAAATCGGCCAAATGATCAGTAACAGAGGAAAGTGGAAGTAGTAGAGGTCATACTTGTGAATTCTCTGAGCTGAGACTTTATATCTTCTGTTTTTGTAATTGGTGTTGTTTCCTACAAACAGTAAGGGTTTTAATCATGCCATAAATCACTACTTTCAGAATTATGCCCTGTAGGTTTTTAAGATAATGTCAAGCTATTTATGCATAATAAATGAAGTGTTTGCAAAGTTTATGTTTAAAGTCAATATTAGAAACAAAAAGGAGCCTCGAACTTTTAGCTCTTGATAAAATTTGCATAATGCATTTCTCACAGTAATCTCTGATGTGTGATAATTGACTTGCTGTTATTTTGTCTTTTTTATAGATATAAGTATACAGTTAAGTGCAGCTCAGTCTCGTTGTACTCTTCTAGAGAAGCAATTAGAATATACAAAGAGAATGGTTCTCAATGTTGAGCGAGAAAAGACTGTGATCTTAGAACAACAGGTAAATATTTTCTTTTTTTTTTTTTTTGCGGTGGTAGGGCTTAGACTCTGGGCCTGGATGTTGTCCCTGAGCTCTTCAGCTCAAGGCTACTGCCCTACCCTGAAGCCACAGCTCTGCCACTTCCAGTTTTCTAGTGGTTAATTGGAGTCTCTGGGACTTTAGTGCCCGGGCTTAATCCTTGGATCTCAGCCTCCTGAGCAGCTAGGATTACAGGCGTGAGCTCAGGTAAATATTTTCCATAGTGAATGAGCTCAGGTAAATATTTTCTATAGTGAATGATAATTTAATGTTTTTGAAGATTACTTAATATGAGAAAATGTTGATATTCCAAGTTTAAGTAGAAAGAAGGATGGAAGGAAGGGAGAAGAAGGAAACACAAAAGCATTAGACAATTAACAAGGCAGTGAAAAGTCCATCAATTCAAAACCATTGTCTGGGAAGTTGGACCTGACTTTAATCTGGGGAGTTGGATCTGGCATTTTTTTCTTCTTTTTTCTGAGGGCTACTTGTTCTCAGCTATATGGGGCAAAGAAAATTAAAGTTTAAATACAGGCCTTACTAAGAGTAAGAACCTAGCAAATCTCTTGTTTTATGCTTTGTAAAGATGAAAGAGAAAGAAAACAACTCAGACTACAGTCCTTTTTTAGATTATTGGAGTGACCTAAAACACCTTCACCCCTGAAACTGGATTAAAGTGAACATACATAAGAAGTATATCTACACATATTTCTTCAACACACTGCGCAACCATCAAAGAGAATCAGGCACACCAGGCAAGGTGGTTCACATCTGTGAGTCACTATATTGAAAAGGTTGACACAGAACAGGATCATGATTTGAGGCCACCAAGTTCAGAAGACTTCATCTCAACGAATAACTGGTGTGGTAGTTCATACCCTTCGCCCAGCAACATGATAGGAAGTTGTAGTCCAGGCTTGAAACTTTATGCTAAATATGACTGTAGCAGAAAGGTCTTAGAGGATAACTCAAATGGTTGAACATCTGCCTAGCAATCATGAGGTTCAAGAGGCCCAGGTAGAATTAGTGAGACTATATCTCAAAAATTTTAAGCTGGTGCCGGTGGCTCACTCCTGTAATCCTAGCTACTCAGGAGGTTGAGATCTTAGGATTGCAATTCAAAGCCAGCCTGGGCCCAAAAGCCCATGAGACTCTTGATCACCAGAAAACCGGAAGTGGCACTGTGGCTCAAGTGGTACAGCACTAGCTTTGAACTGAAGAGCTCAGGGACTCTGTCCAAGCCCAGAGTTTAAGCCCTACGATTGACATAAATAAGTAAATAAATAAGAATTTAAAAGCAGCGGCTAGATATATTCAAGCCTTGGGTTTAATCTTAAAAAAGAAATAAATTGTTACTAAAAGGGAACAGTTTGGGACATAGTCAGAGATTATCTTTTCTGTGAAGGAACAGATCTAGAAGAAGTAATAAAAAGCAACAAATGTTGATATAAATGAATATTGTAGGAAACAATAAATTCTTTGTCTGGCTTAAATATATATAGTATTAAAATCAATTAGAATAATAGCTTATAAGTTAGGAAGAAATACACTTTTAATATTATTGCATTATCTTAGAAAAGGGGAAAAGGATCAAGACTGGCTTTTACTGGGTTAGGTTGATTCTAGTATTTATACAGAAAAGCAGTGGTCCAAGAACAGCTTTACCTGCTTTGACGAAGAACAAGATGAGGGTATTGCTGAACTAGATATTAAAACAAATGATAATGCTACCAAAATTAAGGTAATGTATTTTTTGTATGGATAGATATCTAGAATAAAGGGATGGAATATGATCTGAAACAAGCTTGCTCTTATGGAAATTCAATATGCAATTGTAGACTACTGAGGGGATAGATAGACTGTTGAATAAATAGTTCTGGGAAAATAGCTCAACTCTGAGAGAGGAATAAAATGCAATTCCTACCTTATACCATACATAAAATCAATTCCATGCAGATTAAAAACTCCTATGTAAAAGGCAAAACTTGGAGAATTTTAGAGACAAATGCAGAACAATCTCTGACTCTTTGAAGAGGAATTTCTTTAATATCAAGCTTGTACTTTGCCATTGAACTATATATATATATATTATATATTTTTTATTTATTTATTTATTTATTTATTTGCCAGTTCTGAGCTTGAGCTCAGGGTCTGAGCACTGTCCTTGGACTTTCTCAAGGCCAGAGCTCTACCACTTGAGCCTCAGCACCACTTCCGGCTTTTTTCTATGTATGTGGTACCAAGGAATCGAACCCGGATCTTTGTGCATGCTAGGCAAGCACTCTACCACTAGGCCAAACTCTCAGCCCCCATTGAACAATATTTCATCCTATCCCCTTTCTTATCCCACCCAAGAAATATATAAATGTATACTACTACACCTTTCTTAGCAGCTGTCATTACCAGCCAGGCCACCACACACAGCTAAATTCTTTTGTCTTGTTACCAGTGTGCTAGCTTAACTTTTTAATCTGAACAGCCTGAAGACTGAGACAAGAAGATCTCAAGAGCAAGGCTTCATAGTGAGGCCTAGTCTCAAAAATAGATTTTGTTGTCTTCCTTCGGAGCTCCTTTTGGCTAACTACTCTAGGAGTTAAAATACATGTTCTTAATTTACTATAATCTATGTACAGTATTAATGTACTTTACATGTCAGATTTTTGCTACATATCACATGCTTTATCCCCATATCTTCGTACATTCTCCTTTTACGTACATTAGAAGCTCATTTATTATTGATTTTGTTTTAAATTGCCAGTTAGCCTTTTAAGAAAATTAAGAAGCAAGAAAATATTTATTTTTCTTGGGTGCTGATGGCTTATCTCTATAATCATAGCTACTCAGGAGGCTGAGATCTGAGAATTGTGGTTCAAAGCCAGCCTAGGCAGGAAAGTCCATGAGACTCTTTATTTCCAATTAACCACCAGATAACTGGAAGTAGGGCTGTGGCTCAAAGTGTGGAGTGTTAGCCTTAAGGAAAAGAGCTCAAAGATAGTGCCCAATCCCTGATTTCAAGCCCCATGAACTGTCCCCTCTCCCCCCAAAAAGAAAATATTTATATATCCAGACATGTTTACCATTTCTAATGCTTTTTGGGTGTTTCTGTCGGATTCATTTTCCCATCTGATAACCAGTTACCTTTGATCTAAGAAAAATCTAAGTATGCCAAAAATTCTTCACATTTATTTAGAAAAGTCTTTTTTGCTTGGACTTGAATTGGGGCCTTGAACTCAGGGCCTTACACTCTCCATTGGCTTTTTCACTCGAGACTGTCGCTCTACTACTTAAGGCAAAGCTTTACTTCCAGCTTTTTGCTGGTTACTTGGAGATAAAAAGTCTTACAGAAAGAAAAGCCTGAGCTGGCCTCAAACCTTCATCTTCAGATCTCAGCCTCCTGAGTAGCTAGGATGACAGTCACCAGTGCCCAGCTGGAAAAGTCTTTATTTCATCATCATTTGCCAAGGATATTTACTGAGTATAGAATTCTGATTGAAAGGCCGAGAGTTTGGCCTAGTGGTAGAGTGCTTGCCTGGCATGCCCAAAGACCCGGGTTCAATTCCTCAGTACCACATACATAGAAAAAAGCTGGAAGTGGTGCTGAGGCTCAAGTGGTAGAGCTCTAGCCTTGAGAAAGTCCAAGGACAGTGCTCAGGCCCTGAGCCCAAGCCCAGGACTGGCAAAAAAAAAAAGAAAAAAAGAATTCTGATTGAAAGCTTTGAAAAATGGAGCACATTAAAGATTAGGTTTCAGTTGTCTTCTTTTTTTTAGTGCCCTGTGAGTATTTTATCTGCATTTCTTTATGTGTAATGTGTCACCATTTTTCAAGCTGCTTTTAAGATGTCCCATTAATGACAGGTTTTCAACAATTTGACAGTGATGCTTCTAAGGTTTCTGTGTATTTATTCAAAAGTTTTAAATCTGTCAGTATTTTGCATTATATTTGGAGTGCTTTTAGCACTTTCAAATAATTACTCTGTCCCACTTTTTCTATTTTTATGAAACTAAACATTAAATAATACCTCACTAAGACTATTAGTGTGTAGATTTGTTGTTTGGCTGTTTATTTTTGTTTTAGTCAATAAACTTTATCTTGGGCCAAGAGTGTGGCCTAGTGGTAGAGTGCTTGCCTAGCATGCATGAATCCCTGGGTTCAATTCCTCAGTACCACATACACAGAAGAAGCCAGAAGTGGTGCTGTGGCTCAGGTGGCAGAGCATTAGCCTTGAGTAAAAGTACTCAAGGACAGTGCCCAGGCCCTGAGTGTAAGCTCCAGGACTGGGAAAAAAATAAATATACTTTATCTTTTAGAACCATTTTAGGTTTAGAAAAACTTAACAAAGGTCTTTCCTGTCCCCTCCTAGTTGTTCTTATTACTTTGATTAATGTGATGATAAATACCATTACAAAATAGTGCAGAAGATACGCATGTGTATAATTTCCTTTATTCTTTTATAAATCCTCAGCTACTTTTCTGTTAGAAAGTTAATGGATAGGTTTGGCTACTTGGTGAATTTTCTGTGGTAGAATTATTATATACTAATTCAAAGAAGAGTTTATTCTATTAATGTTATATCACATCTTTTTAGCATGTATTTTCTCTTTGAAAGTAATTTGATTTTCTTGTTTTTGCTTGTAAGCACCTAAAATATATACAAGTGTGTGCATGCTTCTTATATATACATTTATATTGCTTTTAATTCTCAGAAATTGTGGTGCTCTGATCCATTGGCATCATTTGCCAAATGCAGGTTTTATTTTTATCCTTCCAGGCCCAGCTTCAAAAAGAAAAAGAACAAGATCAGATGAAGTTGCATGCAAAACTTGAAAAGCTTGATATCTTAGAGAAAGAATGCTTTAGACTGACAACAACCCAAAAAATTGCTGAGGTAAGCTTCTCTTATTTCTTTGAAGTGATGATCAGAAACAAATCTTGGTTTAATACCAAACATACACATCCATACACACAGTAGATCTTAGATTTATAAAACATCATGTACAACTTTGAGTAATACAGATATTAATTGCTACATATAGAAACACTGTAGTCTCTCATAACATGAATGAACTTGATTTATTAAGCAAAATTGTAATTTTGACTTTTATGATGGCAAGACATTTTCATTTGTCTAACATATATTGAAAGTATCATCTCTCTTCATTTATGATCAAGTTATGACTATCCTAGGTTCTCCTTCTCTCTGTCCCACCGTACCCTAATCCCCTTTTAACAGGATTTTCTCAAAGTTCTTTTCCCTCTTCCTTGGGTTATATAATAGAAAGTTCTCCTTTTGAAGCAATACTGTCCTCCTATTCTGAACTATATGATAGATTTATAAGTTGTAATTATTTATATATAAGAGACACACCCACACAGGGCGCCTGTTAAATCTCATTCTTTGGTTTGCTATTTTATTATTTCATATAAGTTATTGTTATTTTCCTGCTGTTGCACTGTATGTGCTCTTTTTTTTTTTTTTTTTTTGCCAGTCCTGGGCTTGAGCTCAGGGCCTGAATACTGTCCTTGGACTTTCTCAAGGCTAGAGCTCTACCACTTGAGCCTCACCACCACTTCTGGCTTTTTTCTATGTATGTGGTACTGAGGAATCGAACCCGGGTCTTCGTGCATGCTAGGCAAGTAATCTACAACTAGGCCAAACTCCCAGCCCCACTGTATGTGCTCTTAAATAACAAGGATTGTATTTTATATTTCTGTCCATGGTCCATCTTCTCTTAGGAAGTACATTCTTACATGCAAATGGTAAACACTGTTATTTTTCTGTTTGACTGGACCATTGAGACCCAAGACCATACTTATTTGACCTTCCATACCTATAATGCCCTGAAACTTCATCATATGGTTTTGTTAATGCAAGTTAAGAAAGCCTATGGATGTATATATTCTTGGTTTTTGCTTTGTTCTGCTTGTATAGGAAGAAAGATCTTTAACATGTCTTGCCTTTTCTTTTTTTTTTACTTATTGCTTTAACTTACCAACTCTTAAAAATCAAAATCTCCAAGTCTGATTATTCTTCTACAGGACAAGATTAAATATCTAGAGGAAAAGCTTAGGGAAGAAGAACATCACCGTAAACTGTTTCAAGACAAAGCTTCTAAGGTAAATAACATTACTTAATATGCCCTGTAAAGATACACACATTTTATTGTTTCAGTATACTTAATTGAACCCTGCATTCTAGATTGTAGTTTCTGCTTTCCTTGATCATTAGTTTCATCTGTTTTGCTATAATAAGAAACTTCTTAATCAGTGAATTAATATACCTGGAAGCATTCCCAAACTTGTT
Source organism: Megascapheus bottae (assembly GCF_031878675.1). Lineage (NCBI taxonomy): Eukaryota > Metazoa > Chordata > Mammalia > Rodentia > Geomyidae > Megascapheus > Megascapheus bottae. The sequence goes on along the minus strand of NC_143516.1, from coordinate 38,864,136 downwards.
TCCAATGCATAATTCTCAGTTGTAATAACTTCTACAACAGATTATTTTCACTTTGACATATATGTACATGCCACATATACACAATACTTTGTTTTATTTTATTTTATTTCTGCCACTACTGGAGCTTGAACTCAGGGCATGGGCACTGTCGGTTGAAGGCGGTTATTTGCTGAAGGCTAATATTCTGCCACTTGAGCCACAGCACCACTTCTGGCCTTTTCTGGATATATGGTACCAAAGAATGGAACCTAGGACTTCATGCATGCTAGGCAAGCACTCTGCCACTAGGCTAGGCTCCCAGCCCCAATACTTTATTTTTTTATTTTTTTATTTTTTTTTTTGCCAGTCCTGGGCTTGAGCTCAGGGCCTGAGCCCTGTCCTTGGACTTTCTCAAGGCTAGAGCTCTACCACTTGAGCCTCAGCACCACTTCTGGCTTTTTTTTCTATGTATGTGATACCAAGGAATTGAACCCGGGTCTTCATGCATGCTAGGCAAGCACTTTAACCACTAGGCCAAACTCCTGGCCCAATACTTTATTTTTTTTATAAACAAAAGGTATGAAATTATCATAGACATCATGCCCCTCATACAACACATGCACTCACACACACAAACACATACATACACTAGTAGGGGTGTCTTTCTTTTCTTCTTCACAAAGCTGGAGTGTTTTTGTTTTGTTTTTGGAGTGGCGTGTCACTCTGCTGCCCAGGAGGATTTTGAACTCATAGACTTAGCAACAATGTTTTCCCTTTAGTCCCCTAAGTAACTGGCTGAGACTACAGACGTATTGTCACAATTAACCAGACTCAAAAAGCTTTTTTTATACTTATAAACTTTATACTTGTAATTATTATCTTTCATAATATTTGAAAAAAAACTTGTTGCTGTTTAATTCCATGAATTATTTCTTAATATTATAGCTTCAAACTGGGCTTGAAATCAGTAAAATTTTAATGTCTTCAGTTTCAAATTCAAAACACTCCAAGGAAAAGAAGAAGCCATCAAAGGTATGCATGTAGACCTTTTTTCCTAAACAACAACTTTTTTTTTACTTTCTACAATTCTTTTCTTCACCCTTTTAATCTTTATGCCTACCTATTTCCACAAAGGTTTTGAAGAGACTCATAAGAGCCCATGAAAAGAGTCAAATGATAATGGTAGAAAGATAAGCATTTTTCTCTCTTAAACTCTTTTTTTTTTTCCCAGTGCCAGTCCTGGGCTTTGAACTCAGGGCCTAAGCACTGTCCTTGGGCTTTCTCAACACTAGAGCTCTACCACTTGTGTCACAGCACCACTTCCATCTTATTATGTGTATGCAGTACTGAGTATCCAAGTCATCCTGGATGCTAGGCAGGCACTCTACCATTAGGCCAAAATCCTGGCCCATGTTTTAAATTCTTTTTTTTTCTTTCTTTTCTTTTTGCCAGTCCTGGACTTGAGCTCAGAGCCTGAGTACTGTCCTTGAACTTTCTCAAGGCCAGAGTTCTTACCACTTGAGCCTCGGCACCACTTCCGGCTTTTTTCTATATATGTGGTACCGAGGAATCGAACCTGGGTTTTCGTGAGTGCTAGGTTAGCGCACTACCACCAGGCCAAACTCACGGCCCATGTTTTAAATTCTTAAAGAAATTTATTTTGGTGGGCTCCATGGCTCACATCTGTAATCCTAACTACCCATTAGGCTGAGATTCTGTTCAAAGCCAGCCCAGGCACTAAAGTCCGAGGAACTCTTATCTCCAGTTAACCACTAGAAAACTGAAAGTGGCACTGTGGCTCCAGGGGTAGGGTGGTAGCCTTGAGCTGAAGAGCTCAGGGACAGTGCCCAAGCCCAGAGTTCAAGCCCACAACAGAAAAAAAAAAAAAATAGAAAGAAAAGACAAAAAGAAATATATTTTGTGATACTTTTTAAGGGAGGAACAAAACAGGACAGTGAATGCTGATAACAATAAAACCTGGCTACAGTTTTATTTAATGTTTGCATGCAGAAAAAATTTGTTCTTGAGGCCAGGAGTTTGGCCTAGTGGTAGAGTGCTTGCCTCGCCTGTAAAGACCTGTGTTCGATTCCTTGGTACCACATACACAGAAAAAGCTGGAAGAGGTTCTGTGGCTCAAGTGGTAGAGCTCTAACCTTGAAAAGCCCAAGGACAGTGCCCAGGCCCTGAGTACAAGCCCCAGGACTGGCAAAAAAAAGAAAAAAAAAAGAAAAAGAAATAGGTTTTTTTTTTCTTGTTTGTTTTTGTTTTGTTTTGTTTTGTTTTTAAGTGGGGCTTGGCTCAAGGGTTGGGCAGTAGCCTTGAGCTGAATAACCAGGGACAGCACTCAGGCCAAGTTCAAGCCCCATGACCTACACACACACACACACACACACACACACACACACACACACACAAGAATTACTATTGAATACTCTGGCCGTAATTCACATATTTTTTTCTTTTAACAAATTTTCTAACATAACTTTCTCATTTTTAAGTTATATATTTTTGTTTAGTTGCTTCCTTAAATATACCTTATTTGCACAGTGAGCCTTGAAACTGTAAAGCTGAAAAACACTGAAGTAATTCGAAAATAGAGCAAATAATTTTCTTTTCTTGACACTACGTATGTTATGTAAGCACATTCTAGGCAAGCACTCAACCACTGAGCTTCATTTCCACCGATTAACTGATGTGCATTTGGGGGGAGGGAACCCTTTATCTGAGAAGTTAGTGGAACTTACTGTAAACAATTCAGGGAGAAGACAAGAAATAATGGAAAACTAGCTCTTGCAAAAGAACAGTGTAATAGCAAAATCACATTATAAGGGTATTCAAACCCCAAGGTCATAGGATATGCAAATAATAAAGATGGAAAGAATAGCCAGATACCAGTGGCCCAGTCCTGTAGTCCTAGCTACTCAGGCTGAGTTCTGAGGATAGCAGTTCAAATCCAGCCCATGCAGGAAAGCCAATGAGACTTATCTCCAGTAAACTACTCAGAAAAAGCTGTAAGTGGTGCTGTGGCTCAAGTGGTAGAACATTAGCCTTGAACACAAAAGAGGTTCGGGGACAGTGTGCAGGCCCTGAGTTCAAGCCCTAGGACCAAGGGGGGGAAAAAAGAAGAGGGGGAAGAAGAGGAAAGAGGGAAAGCACACTAAAGCTGCTGACAGCAGAATCAGATTAAGAAGCCTCTAAAGGATGGGAATGTGGCTTAGTGGTAGAGTACCTGCCTAGCATGCATGAATCCCTGGGTTCAATTCCTCACTACCACATAAACAGAAAAAGCTAGAAATGGCTCTGTGGCTCAAATGGTAGAGTACTAGCCTTGAGCAAAAGAAACTAAGGGCTAGCTCAGGCCCTGAGTTCAATCCCCAGTACTGGCAAAAAGAGAAGAAGCCTCTGAGAAGCTGCTTACCTCTGAAGTTAGGAGAAATGATATAAATATTATACAGCTTAATAAAATTTAATAGAGGTATAAATAGACTGAGAAAGGAGAAATGCAGTCTTAGAAAACTGTTTTTCCACAGTAGGAGTTAGTAGTTTGGTACTAGATGCTTATAGGGTTATAGTAAAAAAGTTGAAATTATAGCTTGAAATGAGATTATGGCTAACTTTCAGTGCCATGCTTATTCTATAAGCAATTGGGAACCATTAAAGGGTTCTGAGAATAGGGCCATAATTGGACCTGTAGTTCAAATGGTAACTGACAGCAGTATGAGAGTCTTATATAGTTTTATTTTATGTGTAGCCATTGAAACAATCTAAATGAACTCATCTACTACTTCAAGGCCTTCAGCCACATACACTCCTCCCTGACTCCTGGAAGCTCCTAATCTATTCATCATCTTTATGTCAAGAATGTTTATTTATTTTACTATTGTGCTGGTACTGGAGTTTGAACTCGGGGCCTCAAGCTCTTGTTCAGCTTTTTCTGCTCCTGGCTAGAACTTTACCACTTGAGCCACGCCTCTTGATATAGCCATACAATGTCAAGAATGTTCTATAGTCAGGTGCTGCTTATAGCTTATGACTGTGATCCTAGATACTCAAGAGACTGATATCTGGGAATTTTTTGGGGGGGGTGATTTATTGAAAATAAGAGTCTCATGGATTTTCTTTTTTTTTTTTTTTGCCAGTCCTGGGCTTGAGCTCAGGGCCTGAGCACTGTCCTTGGGTTTTCTCAAGGCTAGAGCTCTACCACTTGAGCTTCAGCACCACTTCCGGCTTTTTTCTATGTATGTGGTACCGAGGAATTGAACCCGGGTCTTCATGCATGCTAGGCAAGCACTTTAACCACTAGGCCAAACTCCTGGCCCTGATATCTGGGAATTTTGTAGCTCAAAGCCAGCCTCAGTAGAAAAGTTCATGAGTCCATCTCTGAAATAACCAGCAAAAGGTCTGCTGGATGGCTCAGGTGGTAAATATAAGCAAGAAGCAACGAAGTGAGCATGAGGCCACTGAGTTGAAACCCAAATACTATGAGAAAAGGAAAAAAAAAATGAGTTGTATAAATGGAATCACATAGTATGTAATCTTTTTTTTTTCCTTGAGATCCTGCCAAGATGTTCACTATGATAATTCTCCATACTATTTGATGTTAGGAACCTACCACCAGTTTAATCATTCACTTATCAAAGGACATTTAGGTTGTCTCATGTTTGGGACTGTACAAACAAAGCTTATGTGAACATTTATGTGCAGGTGTGAGCATCACTTTTTCTTCTCTGTGACAAATCTCCAAACATGCACTTAGGACATATTCTTAAGTAAATGTTTCACTTATAAGAAACTGCCAGACTGTCTTCGAAAGTGACTGTATTCCATTTTGTATTCCCACCAATAACATAATGAGTAATCCAGTTTTTTTCAGTATCTTGCTAACATTGATGTTATCACTTTTTTATTTTCATCATTTAATAGGTATACGATGTAATTTTATCTTACATTTCCCTATAGTACCTAATAATATTGACTGTCTTTTCACATCTGTGTATTTTGTCCAGTGACATGTTTATCCATGTCTTCTGCCTGTTTTCAAATAGGCACGTCTGCTTACTGTTGAGTTTTAAGAGTTCTTGTCACTTTCAATGTATGTGAATTAATGCACCTTCTATCTGGCAAATATCATGTTACCCTTTTACTAATTATAATAAAAAAAAGAAAAAAAAGAGTTCTTGTCACAAAAATACCTTTAAATAAAAGTACTTTAAATATTTTTATGTACTTTTTCAATCTTTAGAAAACCTTAAAAAGAGGAGGAGCATCACAGCAAATATATTCAAAGTTTAGAGCATCACCTTCTGTGCCTGAAAAGGTGAGAGGATAAAAATGAACATACTTCCAAAAAAATTCCACTTTAAGTTATTGCTAAGTACTGTTTAAATACTATCAGTCATTTAAATGTGTTTTCAGCTATTTCTTTTCCTTTTAAGTTGGCCAGTGCAGGTTCTTCTATGAATTCAGGATTACAAACCCTTCTACAGATGATGCATGACCATGGTCCACATCATCAGAAACCATTTCAGGTGACTGAATCAAGATGCCTCCATAAGCCTGCCAGAACAACTTTCCAGGGGAGAGCTGTACCTTGTGACTCAGGAAAGTCCGTTTCCATTTGTGACAATTTGTCTGAACTTTTAATGGCAATGCAAGATGAGCTGGAACAAATGAATGGGTATGTATTTTTTTTCTTTACCAAAATATCAAGTAGCAACAATATTAATAGGATACATTTTCTATTTATTTATTTATTTATTTATTTATTTATTTATTTTGCCAGTCCTGGGCTTGAGCTCAGTACTTTCTCAAGACTAGAGCTCTACCACTTGAACCTCAGCACCACATCTGGCTTTTTTCTATGTATGTGGTGCTGAGGAATCGAACCCGGGTCTTCGTGCATGCTAGGCAAGCACTCTACCTCTAGGCCAAACTCCTGGCCCCCTCTTTTTACTTTTAAGATCAATGCTATCTATAAATTCATAAATCTCTTACTTAGCTAATTGGGCCCATTTTGAACTATAGACCTGTTGTACTTTTTGTTGCTGTATTTTTTATACTCTAGGGTTTGTTTGGTTTTGTTTTTCGGTTTTGTTTTTTACTGTATACAATTACTGCTCTTTGAATCAAGGAAGTTTCTGTTCTAAGAGCTGGTCCTACAGACAAATATTACTAACATTAGGATCTGGTAACCTTAGATTATAACTCATAAAAACCTTTTAAAAGTAGATTCTTCTGCCCGGTGCTGGTAGCTCATGCTTGTAATCCTAGCTACTCAGAAGGCTTATATATTAGTACTGCAGTTTGAAGCCAACCAGGAGGAAAGTCCAAGAGACTCTTACTTCCAGTTAACTACCAAAAGCTGGAAGTAGAGCTATGGCTCAAATGGTAGAGTGGTAATCTTCAGGACAAAATCTCAGGGACAGTGTTCAGGTCCTGAGTTCAAGTACTAAGACCGGCACAGAAAGAGAGAGGGAGGGAAGAAGGAAGGAAGGGAAGGAGGGAGAGAGAGAGAGAAAGGGAGGGAAGGAAGGAGAGAGGGAGGGAGGGAGGAAAGGAAGGAAAAAAGGAAGAAAAGATTCACATTTTTGTTGTCATTGGTTTGGTTTGGTTTAGTGTTTTTTAAAGAAACAAGATGGATGATTTCATTAGACAAGTAGGCATATGATTCCTTGTTTTAGACTCTGACTTATATGTATTTCAAGCATCCATAGTTAGGAAGATTCTGTATAGGATACATTATGCATTCAACAGAAATGCCTGAACTATATATTCAGCAGAAATTCCACGATCGTGACTTGGCTGACCTAATGGTTGAACTGGATGGACCTCTATGGAAACATATATCTAGTTCTGTTGACAGCATCTTAAATTCCGGAGTTGTAATTGAAGAGAGTTCTTTAATGCTTCTAGCCAAGGACATTAGAACATTTTATGACATTTAACTTTTCTCTCTTTTTTTTTTTTAACCAGTGCTGGGGCTTAAATTCTGGGTCTGGGTGCTGTCCCTGAGCTTCTTTTTGCTCAAGGCTAGTATTCTACCACTTAAACCATAGCAACACTTCTGGCTTTTTCTTAGTAATAAGAATCTTACAGACGCCGGGAGTTTGGCCTAGTGGTAGAGTGCTTGCCTAGCATGCACAAAGACCCGGGTTCAATTCCTTGGTACCACATACATAGAAAAAAAAAGCTGGAAGTGGTGCTGAGGCTCAAGTGGTAGAGCCCTAGCCTTGAGAAAGTCCAAGGACAGTGCTCAGGCCCTGAGCTGAAGCCCAGGACCAGCAAAAAAAAAAAAAAAAAAAAAGGAATCTTACAGACTTTACTTCCCAGGCTGGCTTCAAACCACCATCCTTAGATCTCAGCCTCTTGGGTAGCCAAGATTACAGGCATGAGCCACCAGACTCAACTTAACTTTATTTTGGTTTTCTTTTTTTTCTCTCTTTCTTTCTTTTTTTTTCCTTTTTTTTTTTTTTTTTTTTTTTTTTTTTTTGGTGCCTGCCCTGTAGCTTGAGCTGTGGGCCTACATACTGTCCCTGACCTTTTTGACTCAAAGCTGATGCTCTTCTATTTGAGTCTTAGCTCAGTGTTTTTACTTAAGCATTTTGGTGATTAGTTGGAGATAAGAGTCTCAGAGATTGTTCTGCCTGAGCTGGCTTTAAACCACAATCCTCAGATCTCAGCCTTCTGAGTAGCTAGGATTACAGGCATGAGCCACCGGTGCCCAGTGATATTTAGCTTTGATTATTAATAATTTAGATTTTTTTGCCAGTCCTAGGGCTTGAACTCAGGGTCTAGACACTGTCCCTGAGCTTTCTCAAAACTAACACACTACCACTTGAGCCACAGCACCATTTCTAGCTTTTTCTGTGTATGTGGTACTGAGGAATCCAACCCAGGTCTTTGTGCATGCTAGGCAAGCACTCTACCACTAGGCCAAACTCTTGGCCCCTCTGACTTCTTTGTGCTGTAGGCTAGCACTCTGCCACTTGAGCCACAGTGTCATTTCCAGCTCTTTCTGTTTATGTGGTACTAAGGAATTGAACCCAGGGTTTCATGCATGCTAGGCAAGCTCTCTACCACTAAGCCACATTCCCAGCCCTAATTTAGATTTTTTTTTTTTTTAAGATTCTTTAGTATCCCAAGTCTAAGAACTTCTGAATGTGTCTAATCTCCAATTACAAGAGCCTGGTTATATTTGCCATTGATTTGATTAGACAACTCTAAAGAAAGAGACTATTGGAACTCTAAAACCTATGAATAAGGAAGGTTATGGCAAACCAAAACTATATCATAACTGTAATATTACTTCATACTTGCCTTTTTGTTGTTGTTATTGTTGTTGTTGTTATCAGAAACCTTCCTGCATAGCCCAGGCTTTCCTCAAATTCAAGTTTCTTCTTCCTTTACCTCCAGTCCATGAGACATAAAGGCATGTGCCATACCATCATATCACATACTGGCCATGTGTCAGACATGAAAGCATTGGATTTTGTTTTATTTTGGTCTGATTTGATATTGGGTTAGTAGGATCTTGCACATGCAAGGCAAAGCACTTCAACTCTGAAATACATCCCTAGCCCTAACATTTTCTTTTCTGTCATAGGGAACGTGAAGAACTATTGAGACAAATGAAGGAAGCTGAAAGCCATTCAGTCTGTGAAGATATAGAATATGAACTAGAACATCTCATCAAGAAAATGGAAATTAAGGGAGAGCAAATCTCCAAACTGAAAAGGCATCAAGACAGTGTAAGAAAGCTTAAGAAAAAGTTGTCTTAATAAAAATATCTGGATTCAGTGTTACATCTCTGTATGGCCTTTCAAATGTGAGGTTGGTCTGTATAGTTCAATAAAGACAGGAGTGACACTCTTCAAAAAGAAAGAAAGTGAGAAAGGAAGGAGGAAAGAAGGAAGGAAGGAAAGGAAGGAAGGAAGGAAGGAAGGAAGGAAGGAAGGAAGGAAGGAAGGAAGGAAGGAAGGAAGGAAGGAAGGAAGGAAGGGGAAGAAACCAGCACCAGTATCTGATGCCTGTAAGCCTACCTACACCGTAGTCTGCAATCTGAGGATCACAGTTTGAAGCCAGCCTGGGCAGAAAAGTCAAGTCCCCAAGAGATTCTTAACTCTGATTAACCGCTCATACTGTAAGTGGGGCTCTGGCTTTTGTGGTAGCGTGATGGCCTTGAGCATAAAGAGGCTCAGGGACTGTGTCTAGTCCCAGAGTTCAAGTGCCACAACTGACAAAAGAAAAGAAGGAAGGAAGGATTCATGTAGGTCTGTCCCTACTGAACTAATTCTCCTAAGATTACAAGAAAGTTACTTACATATTCAGACTTCAGAAACATTGTGAAGTGAGCTCTAGCAGCCTCAGTAACCTGTTATAACATTCAGTTCCCTATCGTCTCTCCTCAAATGCTTTAATGATGCCCCTTGGGTCCCCAGGTCTCTAAGATAGTACTCTTGTCCACCTTGTTCCTCAAACCACACCAATCCTAAAACCAGTTTCCTTCCTAAAACAAGCAGCTAGGCTTTATTCCTCAGGGACCTGTGCTCAGCTATTTATAGTCAGTAGGAAGAGGGTGTTGAGAAGAACTGTACTTGTATGAAGTCTTAATTACCAAGAATGGCATAAGTATTTAAATATTCTAACAGAAGTATTATAGATAAAATATTTTATCCCGAGAATAACTCCATAGTTGAATTTGAGCATTATTACATTACTAGAGCAATAGTCACAGAGTGTCTTTCCAGGAAACCCTGAATGACATTACTTAGCTCTCTGCCTATTTATATAAGCTGATACAAATAAATTACACAAACACATACACACACTTATATAGGAAAGTAATAAAAAATACAGTATCATTGCCTTTATTCTTATAAAGATAACTTTTGAAGCATTATTTTTACTTTCCTGGCTTTTAAGAAGGTAGTAAGTAAAAAGTTTTAAATGTTTATTTTGGAGTAAAGATTGCGCAACTCAGACATTTTCTTGAGATTATATAAGAGAAACTTGAAAGAAATAGATAAATAATCATGTTTCTAGAACTTAATATATATATATGTACTTATATATCATATTTTGAAAGTCAGGATATGTATTCCTTAATGGCTATAACAGTATAAATTTTCAAACATTCCACAATAAAAATTGCCTTTTAACCACATTCTAGTTTGTTCACACTTGTAATCGAAGCTACTCAAGAGTCTGAGATCTGAACATCATGGTTCAAAGCCTGCCCAGGCAGTAAAAGTCCATGAAAAATAACTTCCAGTTAATCACCAAAAAGCCAGACGTGGCTCAAGTAAAAAGTGATAGCCTTGAACACAAAACCTAAGGGACAGCACCTAGGCTCTGAACCCCAGGACTGACACCAAATAAGTAAATAAATAAAAATAAAATTGCCTCCTAGGCAAAAACACATACTCACCCAATGTCTAAATCAGCTCTAAACATATATCTATTAGGCTATGCATAAGTGAAATAGGCTAAGCAGTAGGGTAGACTTAGATGAAATGTGTTGTGGCTTGTCAATAGGAAGTATTGTTTGTACATATCAGAAAAAGAAATTGTTCTTTTAACTTTTTCCTTTGACATTTTTTTAAATATGCACTAGTAGTTTAAGAATACTTTCAAGACAGCACAAACATATACATACATGCACACAATATATAAATTTATTGCTTGTTCTTAGCACCAATTGTTTACTTTGCTGCTATTATCACCTGACAAGTTTTTCCTGTTGTCTCTTTTTTAGTTTTTTACCAACTTCCTATCTTCAATACAGTTTTTCCCTAATTTTACCAAACCATATTAATCTTGCTGGACTTCAACCTTTCAAATCCTCATTATTATTATTTTGCCAATCCTGAGGCTTGAACTCAGGGCCTGAGCACATCCTTGGTCTTTCTCAAGGCTTGAGCTACAGCACCATTTTCAGCTTTTTTCTATGTATGTGATATCAAGGAATCAAATCCAGGTCTTTGTGCATGCTAGGCAAACACTCTACCAGTAGGCCAAATTCCCAGCCACACTTTTTTTTTTTTTTTTAAATCTTGGCAGTACCGAAATTTACACGTTTTTCTAATCAGTTATCTCTCCTTGAACTCTCCTAAGTATTGTATACGTGCATTTTTCTCGTTAACCAGAGCAATACATTCCTTGGAAAGCCTTCATTATTACTACTTAATTAGCACAGTTCAGGCATGTAAATGATCCAGTAAAAATAACTTACTAAATTGAACTTTTAAATTTATTGTAATGTTTAAATGATCAACCTAAGCCATCCATTTTAGAGAGATTTTTTTTTTTTTTACTAAAACATTAGATTGTGTTTTTCTCCCCAGGTCCAAAAACTGCAGCAGCAAGTTCAAAACTCAAAGATAAGTGACACTTCGTGTATTCATCGAGAAGATAGCAACCTAAAAGGAACAAAGAACATAAAAAACAGCTCCAGGAAATGTTTGAATGAAACTAACCCTTTTCAGAAAAACAGCAGCTCTCATCCCGTACAAGTTCATAATGTTCAAGTGAAATTGAGAAGAGATGATATCATGTGGGAGCAGTAACACAATAGCAAAACTGTCACCTTAAATGAACTTTGTCTGTGGGCTCTTGAATTACCTAGTGTGCTTTTAATATACCTTTCTGAAATTTTAATTATGTTTCTGGCCTCTATAAAGCAGGAAGTTATGTTTTAAAAGTAATGCTCAATCACTTAGTAAGACTTTCAAATTACTTTTGTTTTTTTACCAGACTCTGGCACTATCATGTTTTAGAAATATTGCTCATTTTGTAGGTATCTTATACAAAGTCAAAGAAATTGTATTAGATTAACAATGCGTAAATTCAAGTTAAATCTGAGATGGAAGTATTATCCCAGTTTTTTGTTTACTAGGTTTAATTTTCCTCATGCTGAGTCCCTCTTATTTTAAAGTTGTGGAATATTTTTTTTGGTGAGGGGGAGGGAAAAAAATTTGTGGATACCTTTAACCTAAGGTTTTTTTGTTTTTGTTTTTGTTTTTTTGGCTAGTCCTTGGGCTTGAACCCAGGGCCCGGGCACTGTACTTGGACTTTCTCAAGGCTAGTGTTCTTCTACTTGAGCCACAGCACCACTTCCAGCTTTTTCTGTTTATGTGGTACCAGGGAATCGAACCTAGGGCTTTGTGCCTGCTAGGCAAGTACTCTACCACTAGGCCACACCGTCAGCCCTACCTAAGTTTTGTGTGACAATTACAAGTACTGACTTTATTTTTTTGCCAGTCCTGGGGCTTAAACTCAGGGCCTGAGCACTCTCCTTGGGCATTCTCAAGGTTAGCTCTCTACGACTTGAGCCACAGAACCACTTCCTGCTTTTTCTGTGTATGTGGTACCCAGGAATCAAACCTAGGGCTTCATGAGTGCTAGGCAAGCACTCTTACCACTAGGCCACAATCTTGGCCCTGACTTTTAAGTTTTAGAAGACAATAAATCAACTACAGAAATTTTCCCCTGCTATTACTATTCTCATTTATAAATCTAATTTTTTTAACACTGGTCAGCTATATATCTTACTCTTTTACAACTTTATTGTGTTATGTATGTTTATCAATATTAATTGACCCAAAATCTATAATCTAGGACTCAAAAACATAGTATATTTTTTATAAGAGCAAGAAGAGGAAGTCAACTATTTAATTACATCATCCAGAAAAAAATCAGGCATGTAGTTATATTTTATTTCATAAATATTTTAATTCAACAAATATGTTTTCAAATCAGTGATGTCATAATGGATTTCTTTGTATATAAATGCTTTATAATAAATTCATACTTACGATGTGTCTTTCCAAAAGCCTATGGAAACTAGTACATCTCTTCTGACTTCTCACATTTTCTGAAACACTAGAGAACTGAAAGTCACCAACTGGAGTAGCGGTAGAAAACAGAAAAACTATAAGAAAAGGCAAAGTCTCAGAAGATAGGGTAAATGATAGTGATTCCTAGAGGTAGATTCCCAGGGGAGTGGAGAGTGTCCAAGCTATAGGAATGGAAAAATGTTTAAGTCAGAATCTCAAGGAGCTAAGAAAATAACTTTCAAGATAATCTTTAGGTTTTCCTAAATATTATAATTATATAGGAGAAAGTAAATCATTGTGGACTTTCTGGGTAGGAGAACTGTGATTCATTCTAATAATGAAAAGAAATGCCATATTAGGAGCTTTTCCATACCTGGAAATAGGGAAGTAACTGAAAATAGGCAGATTGATATATGGAATTTAACTTGAAAATATGAAATGGCAGAGATAAAATTTTCATGTCCTGGTTAAATTGTCTATGTGCCCTTGGATTGCTTTTTCCTCCCCCTTATCCATCAGCTCCTCAGCCCTGGAGATGATCCACACAGTACTCCTTTGAAGGTTTACCACAACACCCATTTTTCTACTTTGCCTGTCTTCCTTGGGGAAACTAGTTCTATAATTTAAGCCTAACCAAAACAAGAAAAACCCACCAGGACCATAATGTGGCCTTTTATTTTTGTACCTTTGCTTCCTATACACTTAGGAAAGTAGATAAATATTCTTAGCTAACCAGCGAAGTCATGTATGAAAATATATTCTTTTTTGTTTTTGTTTTTGCCAGTCCTGGGCTTGAGCTCAGGGCCTGAGCACTGTCCTTGGACTTTCTCAAGGCTAGAGCTCTACCACTTGAGCCTCAATATCACTTCTGACATTTTTCTATGTATGTGGTACTGAGAAATCGAACCCAGGTCTTTGTGCATGCTAGGCAAGCACTCTACCACTAGGCCAAACTCCCGGCCTCTGAAAATATATTCTTATTTTTAAAATGTTTTTGAAAGTCAGGTGCAGTGGCTCACTCCTGTAATCCTAACTGCTCAGGAGGCTGAGATCTGAGGATCAAGGTTCAAAGCCACCCCAGGCACAAAAGAACCTACAACTCTTACCTGTAGTTAGCCTCTGGAAAACAGAAAGTGGGGCTTGGCTCAAGGGTAGGACCTGAAGAGCTCATGGACAGCACCTATGCCATACACACAAAAAAAAATGTTTTGGGGCTAGAAATGTGCCTTGGTGGTAAAGTGCTTACCTAGCATTCATGGAGCCCTGGGTTTGATTCCTCAGTACCACATAAATAGAAAAAGCCGGAGGTAACACTGACTCCAGTGGTAGAGTGCTAGCCTTGAGCAAAAGCTCAGGGACAATGGCCAGGCCCTGAGTTCAAGCCCTGTGTGTGTCTGTGTAAATTATTATAAAGGTCTTATACAGAAGGGTTACCATTTTGTGAGTGAGGTAATGAGTACATTTCTTTTTGGACAATGTCAATCTTTTCTTTGCTCTCTCCCAGTTTTTCCTTCCTGTCCCTACCCACAAATTGTGTAGCTCATTTTCAACAGAGTGCCTAGTAAGTGCCACTGCTGCATTTGTTCATGCTTTGTCCATCCATTTCTGTGCCCATCCTTTCTTCCCAAAGACAGATGAACGTACAAATGACACAAGAAAGAAAAGGCCTAGTGATGGAGTGCTTGCCTAGCATGCACAAAGACCCAGGTTCAATTCCTCAGTACCACATACATGGGGGAAAAAAAGCCAGAAGTGGTGCTGAGGCTCAAGTGGTAGAGCTCTAGTCTTGAGAAAGTGCAAAGACAGTGCTCAGGCCCTGAGCTCAAGCCCAGGACTGGCAAAAAAAGAAAAGAACTCATTTCCATTTCCTGGAGTTCATTTCCATAAATATATCATCAGAGGCATATAGGTATTGTGCCTTTGTGTTCCTCCTCTAAAAGTACCCCCTTTGATCTTACTATGTGTGAACGTCCAGAGTCCTGAATAATTTATCATGTCCTACTGTATTTTAGCATGAGAGAGAACGTAATGCCATTTGTCTCTGGGTTTGGCTTACCTCTCTTTACATGAGTTGTAGGCTCATCCATTTCCCTGCAAATGACATATTATTCTTTCTAATGGCTGTGTGAAATTCCATTATGTATAAGTACCACAATTTTTTGGATCTACTCTTCTATTGTAGAGCATCTAGGCTGTTTCTATAACTTGGATATTGTGAATAGTGTGCAGTAATTATGCAAGTGTGTTTACCCTGGCATATGATGTTCCAGGTAGAGTGGTATGGCTGGGTCATAGGAAAATGTTTTTTGAAGAACCTCTAGACTACTGTGCAACGTGGTTTTATTTACATTCCCACCATCAATACAATAGGGTTCCTTTTTCTCCATATCCCTGCCAGCATTTGTTGTTCAAATTCATAAGGTGGGCCAAACTAACTCGGGTGAGATGGAATCTCAGAGTTGTTTTGATTTTCATTTTCTTTACAATGATGTTGAAGATTTCCTCATGTTTCTTTGACATTTTTATCTCTTCTGAGAAGTCTCTCCTTAGCTCCTTTGCCCATTTAGTGACTGGTATATTGGCTTTAGGAGGGGTCATTTTCTTGAGCTCCTTGTGTATTTTTTATATTAGGCCTTTGTCAGATATATTGCTGGTAAAATTCTTCTCCCAGTCTGTTGGCTGACTTTCAAATTAGTAACTATATTCTTTACTATGCAAAAACCTCTGGATGTGGTCCCATTGTCACATCTCTCTCCCATCTATTGTGCCCCTGGGACTCTTCAAAAAGTTTCTGCTTTATGCCTATAAGTTCCAGTGTTTCTCCTATACCTTTCAGTAATTTCAAAGTTTCAGGTCTGACAGTGAGGTATGATAATAATGCATAGGGACAGACAGGGATCCATTTTTAGTTTTCTGCATATGGATACCCAGTATTCCCAAAACCAGTTGAAGAGGCTATCTTTTTCCCACAGTATATCTTTAGATCCCTTGTCAAATAGCAAATAACTAAGTGTATAGTTTTATTTGTGGGTCTTCTAATCTGTTCCACTGATCTTTTGGCTATTTTTGTGCCATACCATACTGTTTTTGTTATTGTAGCTCTGTGGTAGAGCTTGAGGTCTGGGATTTTGATGCCATCAGCATTCCTTTTTTTTTTTCCATCCTAGAATTGCTTTGGCTATTTGAGGTCTTTTATGATTCCATATGAATTTTTTATTATTGTGGTAAAGAATGTCATTGGGATTTTGATGAGGATTGTGTTTAATTTGTAGATTATGTTTGGCAGTATGGCAGTTTTCACAGTATTAATTCTACCTATCCATGAGCATCTTTCCATTTTCTGAAGACTGGCTAGAATTACAGCCACGAGCCACTGCGCCCGACTTCAACACTACTTATGCAATATTCCAGAGGTTCCAGTATGATGTGTATTCATTTCCATTAAATTGTAAGAACTTTATGATTTCCTTCTTCATTTCTTCAATGACCCAGCTGTTGTTCAACAGTGTGTTATTCACATTCCATGTGTTTTGGTATTTTCTGTACTAGATTCTGTTGTTGAGATATAGTTTTAATTCTATTATGTTCAGATAGGATGCAAAGAATGATCTCAATTATTTTGCATTTGCTTAGGCTTGAGTATGCTATAGTCAGTTTTGAAGGTTTCATGGGCTGCTAAGAAGAATATGAATTGTGTGGTTATTGAGTAAAATAGTCTAGATGTCTATTATATCCATTTGAGTTATGGTGTCATTTAATTCAGAGATTTTTTTTTTTTATCATGGGGCTTGAACTCTGGGCCTGGGCACTGTCCCTGAGCTCTTCAGCTCAAGGCTAGCACTCTTACTACTTAAGCCATAGCACCACTTCCAGTTTTCTATCGGTTAATTGGAGATAAGTGTCTCAAGAACTTTAGTGCCTGGGCTGGCTTTGATCTTTGATCCTCAGTTCTCAGCCTCTTGATTAGCTAGGATTACAGGTGTGAACCACCAGTGCCCGGCTAACTCAGAGACTTCTTTGCTGATATTTATTTGGCTGACCTGTTCTTTGGTAAGACTAGAGTGTTAAAAGTCTCCCACTATTATTGTATTTGTTGTCTATCATGTTCTGGAAAGCTAAGGAATGTTTGTTTAATGTATTTATGTGCTGTATTGTTTGATGACTACATACTAACCACTGTAATTTCCTCTTCATCAATTATTCCCCTTATTAATAATGACCTTCTTCGTCACTTTGTACTGATTTTAACAAGAAGTCTATTTTATCAGATAACAGTATGGCTACTCCTTTTTTTTTTGCCAGTCTTGGGGCTTGAACTCAGAGCCTGGGAACTGTCCTTGGACACTTTGCTCAAGCCTAGCCATTTGAGCCACGGTGCCACTTCTGGCTTTTTCTGTGTATGTGGTACCAGGGAATAGAATCCAGAGCTTCATGCATACTAGGCAAGCATTCTACCATTAAGCGCCATTCCTGCCTTCTTGAGAGACCTTTTTCATCCCTTCACTCAATTTATCTTTGAGTGTGAGATGAGTTTCTTGGTGACAACAAATAGTTGGATCTTATTTTTCTGATACAGTCTTCTCTACATCTTTTTGTTTGGGAGTTGAGCCCACTGATGTTTAATGTTACAATGGAGATGTATGTCATACTGTACTTTCTGCCATTTTGTTGCTTTCTTGTAGTTTGCTTCTTTCCTTTTGTGTTTATTAAACTAGTCTGCTAATTTTTATTCAATGCTATGTTTCCTTTACTTTGATTGTCTTCTCCACATAGTAGGTTTCCTTTTAGTATCCTTTGTAGAGCTAGTTTAGTGTTCATGAGGGTTTAGTGTTGTGAAAAGTTTTAGTTTCTCCATCAGTTTTGAATATTAGCTTCTCAGGGTACCACAGTTTAGGTTGGCAATTGTTGTCATTCAGAGTTTGAATTATACCACTCCAGCTGTCCTTGCATTCAGAGTTTGTGAGAAATCTACAGTGATTCTAATCTTTCCATTGTAATAAAGTACCTTCTTTAATTTTGTTGCATTTAAGATGAGTTGCTTGTGTGTGTGTCTGTGTGTGGGGCGTGGGGGTGTTGTGGGGGGGTGTTGCCAGTCCCAGTCCTAGGGCTTGTACTCAGGGCCTGAGCACTATCCCTTGGCTTTCTCAAGACTAGAGCTCTACCAGTTGAGCCACAGCTCCACTTCTGGCTTTTTCTGTGTATGTGGCACTGAGGAATCGAACCTGAGTCTTCGTGCATGCTAGTCAAGCACTCCACCATGAGGCCAAACTCCGGGCCTCCTTGTTTTTTTGTTTTGTTTTGTTTTGTTTTTAAGTCCAATATTTTTACAATATGTCTAGAAGTGTTTCCTTTTGGTTCCTGGCTGCTAAGAGTTCTGTATACCTCTATTGGGTAGGTGAGATTCTATCTCTTGAGGTTGGGGAAGTTTTCTGTTATTTTGTTTAAAAGGTTTTCAATGCCTTTGGTTTTGAATTCTTCTCCCACATCTATCTCGAGCATGCATAGATTGATCTTTTGGCCAAATGTGCCAATTCTTAAATGTCTCTTTGATATGTTCTGCGTGTTTTTCCCATGCCTTTTTTGTTCTGATTCCTCTGCTTTATCCTCAACTCCTGATACTCTGTTCACTACTTCATTTATTCCATTGTCTATGTTTTGAACTGTGCTTTGCAATAGGGAGATCTAGCCTTTTATTTTTCCATGTTCTTTGTTGTCATTAACTCAATTTTGTCTTTCATTTCCTTAAGTTGTGTAAAGTGTCTTTTGTTAATGTCATCATAGATGTCCTGTGTTTGCTTCCTAATTTCCTCTCTGCATTCTTGTGTTTGTGGATGTGTATCAGTCATTTGTCTCATTATTTAATGGTTCTTTTGTTCTTCCTCTCCACTCTCAGAGTACTCCCCTGAATTGTTGGTTTATGAAAGTGGCATGTTATTCTGCTTCTTGATGATTTTTTTTAACCAGTCCTGGGGCTTGAACTCAGGGCCTGGGCACACTCCTTGAGCTTTCTCAAGGCTAGTGATCTACCACTTGAACCTTAGCACCGAAGAATCAAACCCAGGGCTTCATGCATATTAAGCAAGCACTCTATCACTAGGCCATACTCCCAACTCTTTGTTCATAAATTTTATCATCTTTCACAGTGATTTATACATCTGGGTTCAGTGACTTATGCATCAGACTATTCATTTTAGGCATTAGATTCCTTGGTTTTCTTGTAGGTTTTGGTGTCCCCTACAGGCTTTGGGTCCAGCTGAGTACTTCCCCTCCCATTGTATCCAGTGGTATGCTATTTAGCCAGGTACAGATGGTCTTTTATGCCTGGGCTTTCAGGGGCTGTAGGCTATAAGCTGCCTCCTATTCAAGAATGCTCAGGCAAGCTTTTGTGGCTGAGGGCATGGCATAGACCCCTGGCTCTGTGGGAGACTGCATCCTGTGGGAGAAAACATAGCTGACCAGGCACAGACCAGGTACTATGGACAGGAGCATTGTACATAGGATACCCCAGCAGGCTGTCTGGATACAACCCTCACTCTATGCAGGAGGAGCTTCTCACAGAGGGGTGCATATACTGGGTTCTGGATCCATCTGGATGCAAGCAAACTCAACACTATCGCACTCCAGTGTTCTAGGCACCTGGCCGTGTCCAGTTTGGAAATGTAACTTTGGACTTCTGTGCCTGACTGGGCACAGACGCCTGGCACTATGTGCCACCAGCTGTAGCCAACTCAGGGTACATAGACTGGCTAGGCTGGGCACAGATGGGAATAAAGTAGGATACAGCAAGTGTTCCTCTTAGAGATAGAGGTGTGTGATTTTTAGAGTCCCTGCTGTGTACAGTGGCTGGCATTAGGGGCTCTGCAGAGGCTGTTCCCAGGGTTAGAGGACTGGCTGATATTAAAACCATTTGAAAAATATATTAAAATACATTTTAAGTTACTTTAGAAATGCTTGCACAGTTGCAGTAAGGATTGAGTGTTTTGCATAAAATCAGTAAACTAGAAAAAAACATAGTTTGGAATGGAGAGATATGAGTTCAAATTCTAACAAATAGTTTGGAATGGAGAGATATGAGTTCAAATTCTGACTCTAGTGTTCAGGAGCTTGTACAAGCCAAATAGCTTTGGAGAGCCTCAATTTCTCTGTATAATAGGGATTATGCTAATCCTATCTTACAGGGTTGTCATGAAGAATAAAGGAAATAAGTTCCATGTTTCTTTTTTTTCTTTTTCTTTTTTTTTCTTTTTTGCCAATCTTTGTGCTTGAACTCAGAGCCTGAGCACTGCCTTTGTGCTTTTCCTCAAGGCTAGAGCTTTACTACTCAAGCTTTTTCTATGTATGTGGTACTGAGGAATTGAACCCAGGTCTTCATGCATGCTAGACAAACACTTAACCACTAGTCCAACTCCCAGCCCCAAGTTCCATGTTTCTTAAAGAAATAAAAAGCAGCTAGAAAAGAAGTTGGCATTTAGTAATAACTCAATGTTTGAGTCTGAGTGGCCAAATAAAACAAAACTTGTAGAACATATTTACATGGGTTGAAGTCTAAAACCAAAAGCCTGAATATATTCTTAGTAACTAAGTAGGAATGTGCGATCTTTCTCTCTCTCTCTCTCTCTCTCTCTCTCTCTCTCTCTCTCTCTCTCTCTCTCTCTCTCTCTCTCTCTCTCTCTCTCTCTCCCCTTCCCCCTCTCCCCCTCTCCTCTTCCCCCTCTCCCCCTCCCCCTCCCCCTCTCCCTCTCCCTTTCCTCCTACCCTCTCTCCCTGAAGGGAAATTATTTTGGCTCCTTTCCAATTTCAGGTTTCTAAGGGAGAGGTAAACACACACACACACACACACACACACACACACACACACACACACACACACAGAGTCAAACCATAGTTCAGAAACACATGACACAGCAGCTTGGTTTGTAGTTTGTTTTGGTTGTCAAGGTGACATTTATTACTACTAGGAGTCGGTAATGGTTTCTTGCTTCTCCATCACAGCTACTGAACTGAAATCAAATGTTTGCTCATGAGTGCCTATTAGCCAGGGCCACTGCTTCTTCAGTAGGTGGAGCAAAGGCCTTTTTTCCTGGATAGGGCATTCTGTGGTCAGTGTACAAGAGTTGCTGTAGCAACTCACAGCTGGGCTCTCCCGAGCAGAAATGTGCCATGATTTCATTGATTTTGTTCACTAAAGTGAAAAACAGAGTTGTTTCGGTTTTGTGTAATTAGAAAAGGGGATAAATGGATTTGGAACTTTCTAGAAAAGGTAGGTCTCAACTTGGATGAAACTGTGAAACCAGAAAGTTCAAGTATTTTGAAGCAGCAGGTATTGTAACTATGCTAATACTGGAGATGGGAATTGGATCAACTGTCTTTGGTGGGGCATTGATAATGCGACACTTTTTTATTACATTCTCATTAGAAATATTGCAGAGAAATGCTGTTTCCAACAGTAAGATTAAGGTGGAAGATATCTGATGTATAAAGTAATCTATCTGCTTGGGGCGTTTACTTGAAAAATACTGGTGTATGGGTGAAGTTGTGTTTTGCTGTACGCAAGGCCTCATGCATGCTAGGCAAATGCAATTCTGCTGAGCTTCATCCCCAAGCCCTTGAATTTATTTTTGAGATTGTATGGTTTTACTCAGAAAATGTAATTCTAATTATAAAATAGTATATTTTTTTGGCCAGTCCTGGGGCTTGAACTCAGGGCCTGGGCACTGTCCTTGGACATTTTTAAATTTTAATTGTAATGTATAGAGGGGTTACAGTTATATTCGCCAGATAGTAGTTGCATTACTTCTCACACATTGATACCCCTTCACATGTTTTTGTCCCCATTTCCCTCCTCCACCCCTCCCAATCATCTTGTTTTCCCCCCTTCTCTTTCCTATTCGTTGGACATTTTTTTTCTCAAGGCTAGCGCTCTGCCATTTTAGCCACAGTGCCACTTCTGGCCTTTTCTGTGTATGTCATACCAAAGAATCAAATGCAGGGCTTTGTGCATGCTAGGAAAGCACTCTACCACTAGGCCATGCTCCTGGCTCCAGTAGTAATTTGTTCTTAGAAACATTCTCATTATATAGCCCAGGTTGGTCTCAAACTTACAACCTTCTTCCCTCAGCTTCCCAGATGCTATAATAACTGGTATGTACCACCATAGCTTAGATAAAGTAGTAGTCCTCATTCATCACAGCAAAATTTCAAAAACGATGGGGGAAAAGGGTGGTCAATTATGCTGGATAGGAGTATGTGTGATGGCCCCAAATGCACCAGCTGCCATTGTTGGTGCAGAGTAAATAATGAGCCCCTAATGGGCTTTCTGGAACTCTAGTCAGGTGTGACTAAAGCAGTAACACTGGGAACATTTAATTGTATGTGAAATCCAGATAAGTACAGCTGGCTACCAGACAGGTGACAAGAAAAACCTCTCTACCGCATAATAGCATCTGTGAGATAAAAAAGCTCTTTGCAGGTACTATTGCACCTTTAATTAAGGTGAGGTGAGAATAAATACAAAATAATATTGACTATCACTCATCTAGAAATACATTTATGTCTTGGTAAATAGACCTAGTTCGTATCTGAGCTTAGTTTCTTCCTGCCCTATCTACTTATTTCAGTGGAACTTTTCTTTCGGTTCTCTTTTTGTAGTTTATCATATAAGGAAAATAAAAAAATTATGAAGTTAAAGCTTTAAAATGTCTGAACTAGAAATTTCTAATCTCAGAAGTTGTCACAGGATGATCTCTGGTTCAAAGCCACCCTGGGAAGGTACATAGCAAGATACTGTCTGAATAAGAAGGAGGAAGATATGTAGGTCAAAGTTTGTTTCATAGCTATAGTTTATTTACTCAAAGAATTGGTTGTATTTTCTTTTTTGACAGTCTTATTGAAAGTATTCTTCTGGTATATATTCATGAATTCCTATTGGGTATACACGTCCTATAAGATATCAGAGGTAATCATTAGAATCATAAAATAGCATCCTTGGGCTGTTGATATGGCTCTCTTGCATAGCATGCCTGATGCTCCGGGTTCAGTCCCCAATACCACAAAGTATCCAACATTAAAAAAAATTATATGTGTATATACTAGTGTGTAACTCTTGAAAATATTAGCAGATGATAGAGAATAGATTGAACCAACTGTGATAATATTAATAATACTCATAAGTAGAGTAACAATCTGCTTCATACATTGAGGGTCCTGGGCATCATGAGATATCATTTAAAACATTCTGTGACTGGTGGAATCAGCTTTCTATAAAAATCTTTTAAAACTACTCTGCCTAGATTTTTCCATGGCTTTGCTCATTCTTTAAGTCTCAATTTACCATTAAGAAGCACCCCTTAGCTGGTACCAGTAGTTCAAGTCTAATCCAGCTACTTGGAAGACTGAGATTAGGAGTATTGTAGTTCAAGGCTACCCCTGGCATGCAAGATCAGTTCAAAATAGCTGGCCACAGTGGTGTGTGCCTGTTATCTCCAGTGTGGGAGGCTGTGATCAGGTAGAACATTATTACAGGTCAGCCATGCAAAAAAAGTACACAAAAGTCAACCTCAGTGGAAAGAATTTGGGTGCAGTCGCACAGGCGTGTTATCCCAGCTAGGATGGAAAGCCTAGATTTTAGGTAAAACCATGTTTATGCATTTTCCTGGGAAAGAAGTGAGGCCTATCTCAAAACTAACCCATGCCAGAAATGGCTGGAAGCATGGCTCAGCAGTAGACCACTTACCTAGCAAGCAAAAGGTTCTGAGTTCAAATTCTAATACTGAAGATCAAAAAGCCTCCTTTACCTCTTCTCCCCAAATGCCTCCCAAATCTGACATAGCTGTCACTTCCATGTATTTGTACTTTGCACACTTATTATTTCCCTTCCCAATAGACTGTATACTTCATGAAAACAAAATCCTTTCTTGGTCACGCTGTAGCCCAAGCACCTAGCACAGTACTTGGCCCAAACATAGCTCAATAAATATTTGTTTGATAATTACATATATTATATAAAAAATTACTGTCTTGGACTCCTGCATTGTGTCCTAACAAAATAGACTAAATATCAAAGCAGGAATTACTTATACTATAAAATCACCAGACCTTTAAGACATTACCAGTCCTTTCAGGTAACAAGAGCAGAATTAGACATATTTTCCTAGTGGACAATTCATGATAATGAAGTTCCCTTTAATCCTTACCAAAGGAAAAAAAAATTAAAAGCTGATGTAAGCCAATAGTCTATTGTTTTATTTGGCTTACAAGCAAAATAACTGGGATTTGTTTTGTTTTTGTGAGATGAGATTAAAACCAGGACCTCACAGATACTAGACAAGCACTTTACCACTGAGACACATTCCTAACTTAAGGAAATTAACTTTGAAATGATCATTCCACCTTTCCTTTCTGCTTTCTTTGTTCCTTATCTCCTTTTCGTCATCAGTTGGAATACTTACTCTATTTCATGGAATAAAGCGTTATCCATTTTTAAGAATCATAGAACCAATTTAAATATATTATGATTTCATGGAAGTATATTTAACCTTAGGTCTTATTGGACTCGTTGACGCTGCTGTTTCAAGCACCAGTTCCACGGCTGTATTTTTTTCACCTTTAAAGGATGGGCAGCCTTTTATACAGACACTGGTTAAGAATAGCCCAGCATTATTTGTTTGGGACAGGGCAAAGATTACTTTCACAGGCAACAGCCACTCAGAATGATTCCTTGACTTAATGATACATTCTGAAGAAGAATTTTGAGAGCCAAGAGGTTGTTGTTTTGTTTTGTTCTGTTTTTTTGTTTGTTTGTTAGATATTAGTCTGCTGGATTTGTTCATGCAGCAAATGTTACTGATCTTTACTAATCGAGCATGCATCTCAAAGCACTATGAATAATTCTATGGGAGATTCAAGGACAAATCACTTCTTTCAGTTGCTTATAGTCGGAGGAGAGATAAGACATGTATATAAATATAATAAGAAAGGAAATCGTAGGTGATATAAGAAGTATAATGACAAACTACAAATTCTTGTCTGCTACATATAGCACTTATCTGGCAACCAAGTTCTTTGGGAGTTGGTCTGTTTGTGTTTTCTTCACCCTCCACCACGCTTTATATAGTTTCCAAACCTTTTTGCCCAATACCCATAATGGTCAACTACTCTTCATTAGGCTTGTTGATTAAAGATACTGATTTATTTAATAGATTCAAATACATTCTATCCACAGCCAGGCCATAGCCACCACCATATTCAAAGGTGTGAGAAAAAAGTAGGTATGACAGAAAGAGGGAAGTGGTAGGGGTGGGGAGAAGAAGACCCATATTAAATGACTTAGACTAGAACAGAAGAAAGTACATCAAAAAGTTATTCCAGGGACCTGTTATTGACTGGTACGGAATTATGCAAATGAGCTCCACTTATTCTAATTATCTTAAGCCCCACCCAATTTACTCACATGTCAGCTTTCTTCAAATTACACCCCAGAGATTATTGGATTATCAATGATTTAGTGAATTATTGTGAACATTTGTATTGTGTGTGTGTGTGTGTGTGTGTGTGTGTGTGTGTATTTGGTGTATACATACCAGTACTAGGGTTACAACTCAGAACCTGGCTGATGTCTCTTAGCTTTTCTCTCAAGGCTAGTATTCTATCCCCTGACCCACAACTTCACTTCCAGCTTTTTGGTAGAGATAAGAGTCTCACAGACTTATTTTTTGTTAGTCCTGGGGCTTGAACTCAGGGCCTGGGCACTGTCCTTGAGCTTTCTCAAGGCTAGTACTCTACCACTTGAACCACAGCACCACTTCTGGCTTTTTTTCTTTCTTTCTGTGTATGTGGTACTGAGAATCAAACCCAGGGCCTCATCCATGCTAGGCAAGCACTCTATCACTAGACCACACACCTAGCCCTCACAGACTTTTCTGACAGGGAAGGCTTCAAATCATGATCCTTATATCTCAGCCTTCTGAGTAGCTAGGATTACAAGAGTAAGCCGCCACCACCTGGCTTCACTACCAGCATTTTAAAAATGATTCTAAATGGCATTGAAAAAAATCAGAGTTCTTCACTTAAGTGGAAATAGCTAATGTTTTGAGAAGCTTTATAAGTACCAAAATAATTTCATTTTTATATTTATTATTATTATTTTTTGTCATGGGGCTTGAACTCAGCCTGGGCGCTGACCCTGAGCTCTTCAGCTCAAGGCTACCACCCTACCCCTGGAGCCACAGCACCACTTCCCATTTGCTAGTGATTAATTGGAGATAAGAACCTCACCGACTTGTTAGTGTCTGGGCTGGCTTTGAGCCTCAATCCTCAGATCTCAGCCTCCTGAGTAGCTAGGATTTTAGGCATGAGCTTTTTATTTTGTTTCTTGGTGTTGAGCATTGAACTCTCCATCTTGCACCTCCTAAGCACATACTCTACCACAGAGTTACATGCCCTAGCCATGGATTGTAACTTTAAACTTGGTCCTAAATGTTCTCTAGGGGAAGAAAAAGTTAACTTCTGATAAAAATTCAGAGAACGTAAATTGAAAGATATTGTGAATAAAAAATAAAACATGCAGCTCGAAGTAGAAATTGCAGGTAGCAATCCCTTAGTTTTACTCACAGTAGTGGGGTCGGGCACATGGTTCAGGTGGGAGTATACCAGCCAATAAGCAAAAGCAAGCATCAGATGCTGAGTCTGAATTCTGTTCTGAACAAAAAAATAAAACAAAACAAAAAAAGAGAGAAATATTCATGATAGAAATATTTGCGTGATTTACAGATAAAAGTCCTATCTTTATACCACAATATTTCCTGTTTAAAGAATATGACTTTAAAACACTAACTTGCCTACATTAGAGAAATCATTTCTCTAATAGGCAAATATATTCAACTTGAATCCTTGAACAAATAACCTCATTCTACCTCTATATAGAATCTAACCAGCACCCATCTTACAGTTAGGAAAGAAGTCTTGCAACTTATTTATACTTTTACAATTCATAAAGATGTGACACTTGTAGTAGAAAAACTATATGCATATCTCCAATCTGGAATGAACAGAGATTTACCATTGGCAAACCTTTATGTAAGCAACAATAGTCAATATCATAAAAATTCAAAACTTGATAATGTCATCTTAGAAATATATCACTTGACTGAGCAATCATTCTGGTATATTTTTACCCCAAAAATGGCTTTGTTAAAGTACCTACTAATAGTAGAAACTTGTATTTGTGTGTGTGTGTGTGTGTGTGTGTGTGTGTGTGTGTGTGTGTGTGTGTGTGTGCGCGCATGTGCACCCCAGTCCTGGGGTTTGAACTCAGGGCCCGAGTTTTTTCTCTACCACTTGAGCCACACATCCACTTCCATCTTTTTAGTACTTAATTGGAGGTAAGAGTCTAACAGAGGAGCTGGGAATGTAGGCCAGCAGTATAGCACTTGTCTAGCAACTGCAAGGCCCTGAGTTCAAACTATAGTACCACAATCTAATACAGTTACTGGTATTGGCCAGGAGCCTGGGGGGGAGCAGGGTTCACTAAAAAAATGCCTCACAGCCAGGCACAGTGGCTCATGCCTGTAATCCTAGCTACTCAGGAGCCTGAGATCTGAGGATTGTGGTTAATGCCCGGGCATTAAAGTCCATGAGACTCATCTCCAATTAAACACTAAAAACCAGAAGTAGTGCTGTGGCTCAGGTGTAAGGTGGTAGCCTTGATCTGAAAAGCTCAGGGACCAGAGTTCAAGCCCCGATAGAAAAAAAAAAAGTGTCTCACAGACTTTCCTGCCTAGCTGGTTTTGAACTGCAATCCTCAGATCTCAGCCCCCTAACTAGAATTACAGGTGTGAGCCACAATTACACACCTTTTATGAACTTTCAACATTCTGTTCAACAAATTTGTAGCCACTTTGTTCTGGTCTATGGCCAGATGTAAGAAAGGAATGCAGGGAAAAGAATAGAATTTATTATTTGAGATTCATTGGGGTCAAATTATTTCCACTTATACAATTTATTCACAACAAATTACTACAATTGTTTAAACAGTTAAAGTGAGAGATGTTAGTCTATTAGAATAGAATTATAGAGTAAGTCAACCTCCGAATCATAGTTAAAATAATATACTTCTAACCTGACTTGTTTATTTGATTAAGTGAAGTTTAGAATAAACTTTAGAAATCCTTAGTAGTTATTTGGTTTTTTTTTTAATTAGTTAAGTTTAATGTTAATGTGCATCAAATTGTATTTCTTGCAAAAACCTAATTACCAAACCACTAAATGTGAATGATTTCTTGCCTGAATTACAAGATTGATATTTACAGGGCATTTCAGAATATTCTGGATAAATTGGAAAGTATTTCACTTTTCATCTCTGCATGTGTTATTTAAAACTTGAACCATATTAACATACAGGAAACCCACTTAAATTTAAAAACTCTCCTGAGAATCCTGTGGAAGACTTGTGGTTTTATAATATATCAGCTCTAGCAAAAAAAATCTTTAATATTTTAAAATATTTTCAGAGATAGCTAACTAACTAAAATATGTAACATGGGAAAAATAACATGATACATATTTTAAAAATTGATGAATACATGAAAAATATTGTTTTATTTTTTCCAAAAATGAATCAAGCTACAAATTTAAACCTCACAACTCTAGTACCACAGTTAAAAAAAGCGATTCTAGGTTAGGAATGTTGAATGTTACTTTAATCTCAGAAAGAATTGATCTTTCAAAAGCTTGTTCTGTTATTGTGTGTGTGTGTGTGTGTGTGTGTGTGTGTGTGTGTGTGTGTGTGTAGTTTGAGATCTAAACTATAACACGGTAGAAAATTTAAGCTATCATTTTAAAAACATAACAAAATTATGGCCACATAGAGTTTATTCCAAAAACAAAATCTTGGATTAACCTTTGAAAATTTGTGAAATCCATGACAAATAATTCTGTGAGGAAGAACTCACAATTATTTTAGTACATGCAGAAAAACACTTGATTCAATTCAATATTTTTTTTTGCCAGTTGTGGGCTTGACCTCAGGGCCTGAGCATGTCCTTGGACTTTCTCAAGGTTAGAACTCTACCACTTGAGCCTCCGCACCATTTCTGGCTTTTTTTCTATGTATGTGGTACCGAGGAATTGAATCCGGGTTCTCGTGCATGCTAGGCAAGCACTCTACAACTAGGCCAAACTCCAGGCCAAATTCAATATTTTTTAAAAGAAAAAAATCAAAAATTAGAACTAGGGAGGGAAAAGTGGGAGAAAAATAAGGAAGGGGTACCAGTGTACAAGAATGAATATACTCACTACCTTACTAATATAACTGTAACTCCTCTATACATTATCCTGATAATAAAATTTAAAAAAATTAGAACCCAGGTTCGATTCCTCGGTACCACATACATAGAAAAAAGCTGAAAGTGGTGCTGAAGCTCAAGTGGTAGAGCTCTATCCCTGAGAAAGCCCAAGGACAGTGCTCAGGCCCTAAGCTCAAGTACAGGACTGGCAAAAAAAAAAAAAAAATTAGAAGTAGAAGCAGGTACTTAGTTGTTGTTAGCTCACATCTGTAATCCTCGCTAACCAGGTGGCTGAGATATGAGAATCTGAACTTGGAGCCAGCCCAGGTTGACAAAATCTGAGAGATTCTTTTCTCCAATTAACCGGCAAAAAGCCAGTACTGTAGTAAGTATGGCTCAAGTAGTATAGTACCAGCCTTGAGTGAAAATGCCAAGCAAGAATGCAAGACTCTGGATTCTAGCCCCAGTACAAGAAGAAGGAGAGGAAAAAGAGGAAGAGGAGGAGGAGGAGAAAGAGGAGGAGGAGGGGGAGGGCGAGGGGGAGGAGGAGGAGGAAAGACTTATAATATGTAGCACACCTACCTACAGCCACACTGAAGACAAGGTTTCTGCATTTCTCTGAGCCGTGCCTGGGAGATAACTTGGAAGGAGTCCAGGTCCTCAAAAGCCTAAGAGTAGCCCTACTCCCCAGCACAATTTATGTTAATGGCATTACACTGGAGAAACTTAAATCTTTGTTCTTCTAGCCACTGATGATTAGGTCTTTTTGTTAAAACAGCTTACCTGCATCCCTGCTACTTCAGAAGCTGACATGCAACCTGAAAGAGAAGAAAAACCCCTTAAAGAACATTAATTACAGTGACCATACATCAGAAATGGTACAGATTAGGAGTAGTAAGCATTGCTATCTGAGCACATCTTCGTAAACAAGGCTGAATGTCTCACTGTGATAGAGGCCACCAGAGTACTTCTCAATTTAAATTCTGGCATTTGCTAAAAATAAAAATGGTTGCTTTATTTATTTACATATCACATTGTTAAATTTTAAGAACTTTAAAACTATTTGATTTATGGTTTAAAAAAATAGGCATGGGACCAGGAGTTTGGCCTAGTGGTAGAGTGCTTGCCTAGCATGCACGAAGGCCCAGGTTCAATTCCTCAGTGCCACATACATAGAAAAAAGGCGGAAGAGGTGCTGAGGCTCAAGTGGTAGAGCCTTGAGAAAGTTCATGGACAGTGCTCAGGCCCTGAGCTCAAGCCCAGGACTAGCCAAAAATAAAATAAAATAAAAAGGCATAATCCACTAACTTTTACTATAATGACTGATATATTTGAATTTATTTCAACCATAGTTGAGGGATTTGAAGGCTCTAGCAGGGGAACATAGCTGAGTAATCCCCTGACCAAAGAGCCTGGAGCCACGAGGGGGAGGCCAATCAGTGAGAGGGACAGATGTCTCACCCCAAACAACCTTAGCAGACTTTTTTTGTTTCCTTTCTCTTCTTCACTCCTCTTTTCCTGTTTTCTATAGGATTAAAACATAATCCTCACTCCCATTTGTTTGAAAAGCTCTAGATTACATTTCTAACCTTCTAGTAATGCATCTCCTAACAAGGCATAAAGTTATATTCATTTTTGCTTTTCTAAGCATGCCTGCTTTCTCCCTATCCACTCCCACTTTGGTTTTACTTCCCACCAATTACTGAACACTATAAAACTCTGCTCAAACTCACTATAGCATCTTTCATTTTAGAGTAGTTTTTTTTTCCCCAGTCCTGGGGTTTGTACTCAGGGCCTGGGCACTGTCCTTGGGCTGTCTCAAGGCTAGAGCTCTACCATATGAGCCACAGCACCACTTCTGACTTTTTCTATGTATGTGGTACTGAGGAATCGAACCCATGTCTTTGTGCATGCTGGGCAAGCACTCTATCACTAGGCCAAACTCCGGGCCCTAGAGTATTTAATTTTAACACATAAAATATTTGTATAATTGATAGTAAACATATACTTTTTAAAAGAAAACACTTGTGACGTTTCTGGGACTCTCTCCTGAGACTGAAATTAGACCCATTGCTTGTTCTCACACACAGTAGGTGCTCAATAAATGTAACCCATCTTATCCTCCCTACCTCCCAAAACACAAGTAAACAACTTTCTCAGCAACCCTGCTTGCTTCTGAGTTGGCTCTTTTTCAGTACAGTTGTCAAGAGCAACTTGTCCTTTTCTGCACACTGTACTCAGACCACATAAGCAGGCAAAACCATTCAGGATTAAGTGTTCCTAGCTCTGAGCTGTGAAGTATGGAAAGTGATGGGGAGGGAAAGGAAGAATGTAGCTCCTCAGGGAGAAGCAGCAGCCAATCTCTGTTGCTGCCTTTCTTGGCGGCTAGTTGGAATGCAGCCACTGAGGCAGCTGTTTAACTGTTTGCCCAACTGGAAAGAGCACTGCCAAGTAACAACTATCTTTCATAACATTTGACTTTGGCTAAGAACAGTAACAGTGCAGTTTATTAAGCTCTAGAAGTACCAAACGTGGCAGATTTATTACTCGGCAGGTTCACCACTAGTCTGCACATAGATGCTCATTTTCATGGGTAATATTTACTTAAAAGAATAAATGGGCTTCCCAAGGACGTCTCTGTACAAAATACCTCTATGGCTTAATTATTTGTTATAAATGGTAGCAGATTTGCTTGAGAAAATGAAGTGTCTCTGAAAGGAACAATGAAAACCTAGAAATGCCAGTGGGAGAGAATGTGGCTGTATTTTTAAATTTTTGCAATAGTGGCCTCAGTATGACATATCTTCTATTTGTCCAGGAGAAATGTGTTAAACCTCCTGCAACTCAACTCATGGGTGTAGCATTTGTAAGCTATGCCGGCACTTTACATTGGTAAATAGAATATTGATGCTAAATACCTAATAATTGTTGAATTGACTGTAAACCAGATATAAGAGATGTGTGTAGGAAATTGCCAACTATTTTTACTTAGTGATAAAACCAGTGTGTGGAATGTAGGCACATTCTATTGGGTACACATCATTTTTTTTTTTTTTTTTTTGCCAGTCCCGGGCTTGGACTCAGGGCCTGAGCACTGTCCTTGGGTTCTTTTTTTTCTCAAGGTTAACGCTCTACCACTTGAGCCTCAGCACCACTTCTGGCTTTTTTTTTCTATGTATGTGGTACTGGAGAATCAAACCCGGGTCTTCGTGCATGCTAGGCAAGCACTCTACCACTAGGCCAAACTCCCGGCCCAGATACACATAATTTTAAAAAACTATTGTAAATGTGATTTACAGAGGGATTACAGTTCCATAAATCAAGTAACAAGTACTTTCTTATTTGAACAGTATCACCTCCTTCCTCATCTCCCAGATTTTCTCCCCGATCCCTCGGAATAACTATAATAATTTCCTTCCATTCTGGACATACGTGGGTTATGATCATGTGAAAGTGCTCCATCCTTACTCTAGGCTGCTTAGAGAGAGCCTGAACACATTGGTGTTTGTCCCTAGAAATCAGTGTATGATATGTACAATCACTTGGGCAGACAGGAGGAACGAAAGCTTCTATTCTTATTTAATAACACCCCCCTCAGTCAAAGCTGGGCAGAGACATTTTTTGAAGGTAAAATAGGCTGAAAAAGGGATCATCCATGGGTATTCTAAACTACTTTTCTTCTACTGTTTACCAAGTGATAATTGAATCAGAAATGACAACAGTTGAATCTGGCTGTTCCTTCAAATTACAAAAGCATATATTTCTACAACGTTGATGAGATGTCTCAGAGAAAAGATAAAAATCTCACTTCCTAGGTAAAAGTCTGCAAGGGAGTTAACCCCATGCGCTGTGTTCTTTGTCAAGGATAAGGAAAAGAACAGCCAATGCTCACCATGGATGAAGTTTATAAAATCACTTCCACTGAAAGGACCCGGATGTTAGAGAGAGAGATGGCTGTGCAACTGAGTGAACTGAAGTCTGAGATAGAAGAACAGGGGGTCCTTTCAGGAACAGCTCATGGAGCATACAGGTAAGGACTGACAGTAAGAAGGCGTGGTCTTCCAGGGCTTTACTACCCACTTACCCCACAATTTCCTTCAGGTCTCTTCTGTTGTTATGTGCACAACTGACATTGTCTCCAGTTCTGCTAAACAGTATGCAACAGTTCTTTGAGGATACTCTTTCTCCCTCCCAAGTACTAATTAGGCCCCAGTCCCATTTACCTTCCAAGATTAGAAGAGATCAAGTACATTTAGGGTTTTATGGCCATGAGCCAGAGGCCTTTCCCAACCTAAATGCTGCTTCTAAGATCATCCTGTGCTTTTAGAAACATGATGAATTGAGAAAGTGGAAAAAAGACTCTTACATAAATCATACTTGAAAAAAAGAAGATCTCATTTTACCACTGTGTGTGTGTGTGTGTGTGTGTGTATACATTGTAATTTCATGTTTGTTTGAATACATAACACAAACATTAAAAGTAGTCTGGAAAAAGAGGTATCACAAACTGTTCATAGAACCTTACTTCTTGGAAGTAGAATTAGAAAAGTAAAATAATAAGAGATATAAAGCTTTAAACCTTATATTCTGGCTCTTCCTAGCAGTTTTCTTATGAACAATAAGAGCTCAGGGCCTAAGCACTGTCCTTGGGCTTTCTCAAGGCTAGAGCTCTACCACTTGAGCCTCAGCACCACTTCTAGTTTATTTTTCTATGAATGTGGTACCAAGAAATCAAAGCCGGCTCTTTGCTCTACCACTAGGCCAAACTCCTGGCACTTACTATTATTATATGTACTGGAGTTTAAACTCAGAAACTGTCACTCTTCTTGCTCAATCTGCTGATGCTCTACCACTTGATCCATGGCTCTAACATGGCTTTTTGCTCATTATTTTAGAGTTGGAGCCTCAGGGACTTTTCTACCTGGGCTGGCTTTGAATCATTATCTTCTGGATCTCAGACCTTGTAATACTTTAATTGAATTTGACTTTTATTTTCATGAGACATTTCAAAGCTGAAATAATGCTAGGTATTTGATAATGACCTCTGGGAAATGAAACTCTGCTAGATCCTCATTAGTAGGTAAATACTGCAAAGATCACTGGCAAGTTCCTTAAGGTCAGAATAACCAGTTGAGCCCCTAAGCGACTTTCCTAGGTCTTTGTACCTTGGGGTTTTTTTTCTTTCTATCAAAATGAGAACACTATTGGGCTGAGTAGGCACACTGGCGCTGGTGAGGGTGAGGAGAGAAGATATGGAAAAGTCCCAGTAAGCAAATGAATCTATTTTTTTTTATTTGCCAGTCCTGGGCTTGAGCTCAGGGCCTGAGCACTGTCCTTGCACTTTCTCAAGGCTAGAGCTCTACCACTTGAGCCTTAGCACCACTTCTGGCTTTTTTCTATGTATGTGGTACCAAGGAATTGAACGCGGGTCTTCGTGCATGCTAGGCAAGCACTCTACCACTAGGCCAAACTCCTGGCCCCAGCAAATGAATCTATTATTCCAAAGATAACTCTGAACATCTTGTGATGTTTTGTAATAAGTTTTTAAAGCTATTGGAAATAGAGCAAGGGCTGAATGATGAGATAGGAAGATCATAGAGCTGTGAAAGTTGCAATTTCAACTTGGCTTTATTTGAAAAATGAAGTTACACATGTCCTTTTTCTCTTTCATAAGGTTGTAAGGATCACCTGATGTAATACATGTTAAAGCATTTTGAAAATTAGAAAATATTATGCAAAGATCACACGGATGCTATTGTAATTTACAGGTCAAAGTGTCAGCTAAGTGATACTTAATACATATTAAAGAATACCCGGGGCTAAAGGATACATCACTTATGTTTACCAGCTTCTTTAGGTCATTCATATGTACCTGGAGGTTACTGAGAAGAAAGACAGAGAAAGAGAAAGTTGAGTAGCCAAGCCTGTGACCCTGCCCAATCTCCCAGAATGCCAAAACTGAGGGGACAAGAGCTCCAAGGAAATTTTCTTCTGTTTTCCTACCTACCCGCCTGCTTACTAGATGAGAATCTTTCTGGCTAGTTACTCCTTTTCCACCTCCATAAGGCGGCAGCTACCATCCAGTATTATATCATGTATATATCTTTTCTTCACTAATGGTTTTACTTCTAAGGCCCTTTCTGGGTTTCCCTCCTGCTTTTTACTTCTAAGCCAAGCTGTGAGGAGGGAAGGATGAGAGACATTCTGAGAGGAAATCTGACAAAGTATTTAAAAAAGTTATTTAGGATTATGTGACTAAAAGGATCTTCTAAAAGCCTGGTGGTGTCTTTGTGATTGTCGTTATTGTTGGTTTGTTTGTTTTGCCTTTTGAGATCTAGTTGTGGGACTCTAAACCAGGGGCTTGTGCATGCTGAGCCAGTGCTCTAACCACTGGGCCACCCACCAGCTTCCTACTGCTATTTTCACATTACCACTTGCTGGCATGTATACAGACTCACATGCCCTTTAAAGCATGGGGGACTGACAGGGTCATGTGAACAATGCTAGCTAAATTTCACTGCCTACACTCCCCTGAAAAATCCCTAGAAGTATTGGAGAGCCTCATTGTGGTTCCTTTGCCATTGGCTGTCCAATGGCGTCTTGAACAACTGACATCTGTGTGATGAGTGCTTTCCCCTGCGGCTCTCAACACTTCCAGGTCTTGGTGTAGCTTAAGCCAAATGTGGAGAGCTCAGTTTTTCTTGGCCCAGAATTCCTCCCCTCTGTGGGACCCTATAGCTTGTTCTGGGGATGTCAGCCTGCTGGGAGAATAAGTATCTGGGCCTAGGAGGTGGCTAGCAAACTTTTGTCACTTCTTGCCAGGCTGTGGTTCAAAGCATTGTTAAAGTATTTCCTATTTGCTGTTTAAGGGAACCCAGCAACACACCACAATAAAAACATGTCTAAATGACAAGATCCTAAGTTTGTGTGTAAGGTGGGGGAGGAAGGGCACAGGTTTGATAAACCCAGAGAGATAAAGTATCTGAAGGAAATAACCATCAGGGAAAATGAAAGTCTTCCAGGAAACAATGAGATAAAGCGATGTGGAAGGAAAGACCCCTGTGAGACAAAGCAGAGAGAAATGGGCAAACGTTAGGCATATCAAAGAAAGATTCCAATTAAGACAGAACAGTGGGGCTTTTCTATGGCCCCAATACTTCCGTATAATGTGATATATTTATTCAGAAATGAGGAGTTGGGAAGATTCACAAGTTAATCGAGCCTCACTATAATTTGGTCTTTATAGCTTTCTATAATTACAGCTTCTGTGCCATCTGTCTTTCTGCAGTTCTGTTCCAATACCAAAGGACATTTCTTACTTTAGAAGAGAAAGGGAACTGACACTGAGGAAAATTTTACAGGTGAGTAGGAGAGCTAGCCATTTCAATTTTGTCAGCTTGGAAACTTCTAGCAAGAAAAGATTAATTTAAAAAAATGTAAGCAGCTAATGTTACTAGCAGTGGATTCGAGAACAAAGGATCCCAACATTTACCTCAATTCTGGATAACCTCAAGCTATGATTTCCTTGGAAATACCTGATATTGTGTTACTTGAAATTTTATGGTTCCTTCATTTGCAATGTTAAAACTAGCTCTTTGAGTTTAGGTGGCGGAGTCGAAACCACTTGTAATTCAGGCAGATGTCATGCAGAGGGAGCTAGAGAGCTGCCTAAGAAGAGAGTACACCCCTGAAAACTTACCTTTGCTTCTGTTGCAGGTAAGGGTGGTTGCGCAACTTGAATTAATAGAAACCTGTAAACAAGTCAGTCTCTATCCAGGATATATATATATATATATATATATATATACATATATATATATATATTCTCTATCCAGGGTAAGGTCTTTCATACACAGGTACTTTGTAGGACATAGGTGAACGCTGTTCTTTATTAGAGCTTTATTATCGTTTGAAATCATTAAACAGTTGACTATTTATTATGGAGCAATACAATATCAATGAGAGTCCTAACCATCTAAAGCTACTGGTGCATCTAGGGAAAGCAGTTCTGGAAATATTTCTTAGGACAATAATTTCAGGGCTGGGAGTTTGGCCTAGTGGTAGAGTGCTTGCCAAGCATGCACAAAGACCTGGGTTCGATTCCTCAGTACCACATACATAAAAAGAAAAAAAAAGCTGGAAGTGGTGCTGAGGCTCAAGTGGTAGAGTTCTAGCCTTGAGAAAACCCAAGGACAGAGCTCAGTCCCTGAGCTCAAGCCCAGGATTGGCAAAAAAAAAAAAAAAAAAAAAAAAAAAAGACAATAACTATAAACCAAATAAAGTGTTTTTGAAAAATTAGTATTACAATATTACAGAAAAGTACTTTTCTAAGAACTACTTAAATATCTACCAAATAAAAACAGTCAACTAAAACAGTGAAAACAGAGTGCTCTACAGTCTACAGTTGGGACAGTAGAGAATTAGCCAATGAGCAAAAAGCATCAGTAACCAAGTTCAAACCGTAGTCTTGGACCTAAAAAAACAACAACAGTGAATGCAGTAAAATTTGATCAAGTTTTATGCTACTTTTAAACATATTTTAGAGTAAAATTATTATTTTAGGTAATATGAACTAAAATTCACTGTGTATGGGGGAGAAAAGGGGCAAAATGGAGCAGGAGAAAAAGAGAAAGAGATAGAGAATGATCCAAAATGTATAGAAGAATCACCTTTTGTGTGTGTGTGTGTGTGTGTGTGTGTGTGTGTGTGTGTGTGTGTGCCAGTCCTGGGCTTGAGCTCAGGGCCTGAGCACTGTCCTTGGATTTTCTCAAGGCTAGAGCTCTACCACTGGAGCCTCAGCACCACTTACGGCTTTTTTCTATGTATGTGGTACTGAGGAATTGAACCTGGGTCTTCGTGCATCCTAGGCAAGCACTCTACCACTAGACCAAACTCCCGGCCCAGAATCATTTTTTTGACAAAAAAGTGATCACAATCACTATTTGGTTGGCAGGATAATGAGTTTCCTCTTCCTACTTTTATATATTTTCTAAAATGTTTGTAGTCGTATGCTATTTCATGTTTTAACTTAAAAATAATTAAACTTTTTTGCTCCTGTAGAACCATTGTAGAATGTTTAGTATTGTGGTTCTATCTCTCATCTGCCACATGAATTGTTTCTCTAACAACTAGTTAACCATGAACTACTACAAAGAAACAAAAGAAATTGAAATTCTATTTGCAAGTCAAATTTTTGTCATTGTTTTCATTCAGAAGTCTTCCTCCCTATCATTCCCCCCCCCCCCCCCCCCCCCCCCCCCCCCCCCCCCCCCCCCCCCCCCCGCATTCTTTGCTTCTTTGTTTCTTTCTTTCTCTTTCTGGCATTTTTTCATTCCTTGTGTGTATCAGTGGTTCTCAGCAGAAAGACTGAGTGGACAGATAGAATAGAAACATTGTTTCTAGGGGAACACAGGACAGGGTCTTTGTAGTACTGCCTTACAGTGTTTATATTCTATACAAATATTTTCCTTTGACTTTAGAAAGATATTTTTGCTCAAAACAGAATTATGAGCTGCTGATTTTTTTCCTTTCATTACTTTAAAGGTGTTGCTTTATTCTCTGCCTTGCAGGGCTTCTATTCTGAGCATTTTTGTCTTTAAGCTATTCTCATAATTATTTTGAGCTGTATTGTTGTGACATAATATTTATATTGTTGTTATAATGTATATTTGTTGGGGTTTCTGTGTGATTCTGTGTTTGGATATGGTTGAACTTCTAGGATTGTAGGTTTATAGTTTAGATCACATTTTGAAATTTTCCAACTATTATTTCTTCAAGTGATGGGAGTTAGTGGTATAACTAAGCAGTATTTACTATGTTCAAGGCCCTGATTTTGATCCCTAGCACTAAAGCTTTAGGTTTATTATTGTATGAATTCTATTTCTTTGTACTCAGATTGTGTGTGTGTGTGTGTGTGTGTGTGTGTGTGTGTGTACATGTATATGCCTTTCTGTGCTGCTCCAGGGACTTGAACTCATGGTCTGGGCATTACTGTGCCTGAAACATTTTACTCAGGGCTATTGCTCTACTATTTGAGCCATAGCTTTACTTTCAGCTTTTTTTCATAGCTAAGTGAAGATTAGATCTTACAGACTTTCCTGTCCAGGATGGCTTTGAACTGATATTCTCAGATCTCAGTCTCTTCAGTAGCTAAGATTACAGGCATGAACCATCAATATCTGGCTTTCATTTCAATTTTTAATACAAAAATTTGAGCTCAATTTTAGACAATTTGATAGATGTTAATTTTATTGCTAAAACTTATTCAGTAACTTAACAATCAAGTTTGCAATATTTCATGACCAGAGATCATCAAGATTTCAAAATAACTATTTTATTTATTGATGGTGTTTTGAGCCAAACTTTTAAATTTTATAGTCTTCATGTAGAAAGTCACTTTTTTCAGAAAGTATTTTCTTATTGTTAGTGTTCTTAAGTCTTCCTACCATAATTATATTCTAAATGCTTCTTTTTGTTGTTGTTAAAGTATTACACCGAGAGAACTGCACAGCTGGTCCAGAGTAAATATTTACACGTGCTTAGGTGGAGGAGGTTTTGCCAGCTGAGTAAGACCATGGAACAACTGTATCCTCTTTACAAGGTACAAAGCCAGGGAACAGAACCTCAGGACTATCTTTTTTAATGAAACAAAATAATTAATAAGCTTGTGTTTTGTTTGCTGTTTTGGTGGCACTGGGGTTTGAACTTAGGATCTTGTACTTACTAGACAGGTAAAAGAGAAACTAGTGTCAGGGTCTTACCAGTTTCAGAGAAAAGAGTTCCCCCCCCCCCAACTTCCTCCCTCTACCACTTGAGTCACAGCTCCATTTTGCTCCATTTTTGGCTTTTTCTTTTGGTAGTTTATTGGAGATAAGAGTCTCATGGACTTTTCTGACCAGACTGGCTTCAAACTATAATCCTCAGATCTCAGCCTCGGAGTCTCTAGGATTGCAGGCATGAGCCCCTGGAGCCCAGTGAATGTTTTCTCTTCTTAAGAATGAGACTTGAAGGAAGTTTTACATGATAGGACAAGGATTTTTCTTTATAGATTGGCCTTCTCTGATATAAACAGAAAAGCTCAGAAGCCCACTCCAGTTTCTAAACGTCCTTAGGCAATGGTTCTGTTTGAAGTGTCTTTCCTCCCAAGTCCTGAAAATATGCCCTTGTTGATCAAATTGAGACTATAGACCTGTGGGATTGCACAGACCCATTATTTGACTCTCCAGCAGCGTCAACCTATAGTTGGAAGCAAATGATTCAGGGAATAAGTGTTGACAAGAATCAAGGTCTATGCTGTATCTCTGTTAAACAGAAACAAGTCGGCTACATTCTTCAGGAATACAACGATGCAGTTCAGAGAGCAGAAAGATTATCTGTTGCCCGAGAAAACTTCCTTATGGGAAAAAACAACCCTCCTCACTTAGTGACGCAAGAAGATCTGACTATTTACACCAGGTGGCTAGTGTGTCACCTACACTCCCTCAGAACTATCCACCAGTACCTGCAGGTATGTTAAACACAGCTTATGTGCTACTATAGTGACCTCCTAGCATGTTGCTTTCTCACACGATTCACCTGGATTTGGATTGCCACTGCCCTACAATCAACAGGATGTCTGTTGTTGTTGCTATTTAAAACAAAACAACAACAACAAAAACCCTCCATCTTCTCATGTTTTGCTTTATATTCATCTATAAGTTCTTGGTTCTCGTTTTCATTACCTTCGGGATTTATGCTCTTCGGTTTAGATCCACTCGTTTATTCAGCAGTATCTAATGACATATGTCGTAAAGGCCTGTCCTAGGCCTAACAGTGTCTTTGCTGAAAAGTGACTAGGTCCCACCGCTGCAGGAAAAGGGGCAAATAAATTTTATCTGCAATAGGATGTCGTACAACAACAACAAAAAAGACAGGTGATAGAGAGAGGCCCTAGCTCGGGATTGGAGGATCACGAAAGAGTAATATGAGAAAATAGCACAACCATGTTTCTGTTTTAAGAGTTTATTCTTAGTCTACCTAAATCTTTCCTCACTTCTTTTTCCTCCTGTCCCAGTGACACTACTCTTCCCCAGATTCTCCAAACCAGAAATCTGGCCTGACTTTAACCCCTCCCTCCCTGCAGTGAGTCACATGCTGGTATAAACATCTGGATCTGGGTTCTCCACTCAATTGTCAGCTTCTGGAGATGCATTCTAGTCTAATTCTTCACATTCTTAGTATGTCCTTGTCCATGTTGTGTGAATGGCCAATATAGACCTGGCTGCATGTTAAGATCACAGAGAGTTGAGAATAGCCATATATCACCCAGCTCCAGCCTTTATTAGTGGGTAGACCAGGAGTCCTCCTCTGTGAGAACTGGGCTGATGTGTGGTCCCTGGGTCATGATCTTCTGCAGGCCCTCCAGTACTTGCCTATCTCTAAAGCACTGAGTTTCTCTGACTACCAAGTCCCTGAAGTTGAACAGGAAAATGAGGATGTCTCTGTCAATGACAGCAGCCCCAGCGTCCAGGATTCTGCACCTCCTGACCCTAAGGATGCCAATAGTTTAGGTAAGAACTTTATTTTCTTTCTACTAGGATAATATGGGGGAAAGAGGATAAAATGTTCCTACATACCACAAAGTAGTACCTTGATAATAAAGCATTAATTTAATACAGTGTAAACTTAATATTTCTATTTCCTAAAAAATATAAGCACTTCCTTTAGTTAGTGTGTGTGTGTGTGTGTGTGTGTGTGTGTGTGTCTGTGTGCACCATTTCTGGAGCTTAAACTCAGGACATGGCACTCTTGCCTAGCTTAGCTTTACTGCTCAAGGCTAGTGCTCTATCACTGGAGTTACAGCTGCACTTCTGGCTTTTTTCCTGGTTAGTTGAGATAAGAATCTCTCCAATTTATCTGCCTCAACTGGTTTTGAGCCTTCAACCTTGGATCTCAGCCTCCTGAGTAGTAGGATTATAGGAATGAAGACTTTTTTAATCTCCATCTTTAAAACTAGCAAATTAAGAGTATAGAAAAGACAGGGCCAGGAGTTTGGCCTAGTGGTAGAGTGATTGCCTAGCATGCACGAAGACCTGGGTTCGATTTCTCGGTACCACATAAGTAGAAAAGCCAGAAGTGGTGCTGTGGCTCAAATGGCAGAGCACTAGCCTTGGGGGAAAAAGACCAAGGACAGTGCTCAGGCCCTAGGACTGGCAAAAAAAAAAAAAGAGTATAGAAAAGACTTAAGCTGGGAGTACTAGTCTCTTTCTACTGTGGTCTCATTTGGGCCCATCTTTATCTCTTTGGGTCTCAGTTTACTCATCTCCAGAAGGAACCTTTCAGATCAAGTGATCTCTAAGTTTCCTTCTAGGGTTTTTTTTCCCTTTCCTTTCCTTTCCTTTCCTTTCCTTTCCTTTCTCTCCCTCTCTCTCTTTCTCTCTCTCTCTCTCTCTCTCTCTCTCTCTCTCTCTCTCTCTCTCTCTCTCTCTCTCATTTTTTCTCTCTCTCATTTCTCTTTCATTCTCTCTCTTTCTCTTTCCTTTTCTCTCTCTTTCTCCCTCCCTCCCTTTATCCCCACCCCCCCATTTCTTTCTTTCTGCCAGTTCCGGGGCTTGAACTCAGGGCCTGAGCACTGTCCTTGAGCTTTTTCAAGGCTAGCACTCTGTGACTTGAGTCACAGCACATGAGCCACTTTCAGCCTTTTCTGTGTATGTGGTACTGAGGAATCAAACCCAGGGTTTTGTGCATGCTAGGCAAGCACTCTACCACTAGGCCATACTCCCAGCCCATTGTTTCTCTTTTTGGAGACCAAGTCTCTGTATCCCAGTCTGTTCTCAAAGCCCCGATCCCCCTACCTCAGCCTTCTGAGTGCTAGAATTACAGGTATGTGCCACCAGTTTTAATATGACACAATTCCAAAGCAATCTCCTCCTCAAAGTTAATTTAATACAGTTCCTTTTAAAATCTGTTCATTATTACTTGGGATGTATACAGTGTTACAGAAGCTCAAGATATGTTCTTATCATCTGGAGAGGCAGTCAACTTCAATTGTGGAGACATAGGAAGGCGTCACAATGGAAAGGAGTTGGGCAGGTGAAAACAAGCTACTCTTACCATGTTCCACTTTGCTGGTTACTTTGTAAGCAGTATAATTCATGTACCATAAAGGACTCTGGGCAGGTCTGTTCTGTCAAGTACCGTGCCATAGATCTGTTGGGTTTCTCTTGAAGGCTGTGGATAGTGAAAAGTCCTTGCACGCTCCTGTGCAAAGCCAGCTCTGAGGACTTGTCAGCCATGTCTGGCCAGGTGTGCCTTAGACTGTAAGGTAGTGGCGCAGAAGGTTGGATATCAATGGCTTCCATCATAGAGGCAGGCCTACCTCGAGCCATCTTTTCCTTCTGATGTCTATTGGTATTCATTCTCTTAAATTTGGATTTTTCTTTTCAGGTCCAAAGAGGACAGATGCTGCTTTCAGTCTACCCCAGCATACAACAGACACTCAAGAACTAAAACCTCAACTGGAGCTTCTGCTCTCTCATTTTTGTATTCCATATGACCTGCAGGAGCTAAGGGACTCTGCTAAGGAAATGGAACTTTTTTCCTTGGTACTTGGTGCACTCTTGTTTAAATTTCATTTTATTGTCAAGGTGATATACAGAGAAGTTATAGTTACATACATAAGGTAGTGAGTACATTTCTTCTAGAACACTGTTTCCCCCTCCCTCATTTTTCTTCCACTTCCCACCACCTGCTGCCATTTCCCCACCCCCATGCACGTTTTCTTAATGCAAATAAATGCACAGAAAAGTAAACACTAGCACTTGCTATCAAGTTGCATATTTGTACTGTCAACCATTGTTCTTGGAGTAGTAAAATCATACAAGACTAGATAACATCTAGATTAGCATTTAGGAACAACTTCATTTCTGTGAAAGTAATGAGATTCTCCAATAGTGAACCCAGAGGAATTGTGGGATTTGTTTTTCATAGATTTTAAAGAAAAGGGAAGAATACAGTCTATTGGAAATGATATAAATGTAGCAAGATTTGACAAATTTTTGTGGCAGACTTTTCCTGCTTTGAAAGCCCTTGAATTTTCAGAATGTGTTGCCATAGCTCTCCTGATTGCCAAAACATTTTACATTCAATCAAGGGTACATTTTGTAGTGATGGTTACTTATGAAGTGTCTGCTGAAAACAACTCTTCCTTAAGATAGAAACAAACAAT
The DNA here is from genome assembly GCF_031878675.1 of Megascapheus bottae. Classification (NCBI taxonomy): domain Eukaryota; kingdom Metazoa; phylum Chordata; class Mammalia; order Rodentia; family Geomyidae; genus Megascapheus; species Megascapheus bottae. Next base: position 38,819,839 of record NC_143516.1, on the reverse strand, counting down.
TCATTGTCAAAAGCTATGTTAAAACATGTTGTAAAGGGAAAATAAGATCTTGAGTAGAGAACTTTAGATTTAAAGTAACATATTTTCATCAAGAATTTCAACAACCTGGACATTTTGCTAGCTCTAGGTATCTATTATGTCAAATGCTGCAGGTATGCAGACTCAAACAATCCCACATTTATCTTAAAGTTTCTGAATGTTCTTTACTTAAGAATAGCCACTGTATGCTCTGTTAGAATGGAGTGGCCATGAAGTTCACTGGGCCATTGTTATTGTTTTTATCTTTTATTTTCTTCATTTGTCTTTTGAGAGTTACAATAGAGAGTTAGTGGTGAACTCTGACTTCTGATTTTTTTCTGAAATGCAAACTGTGTTCCTGAGATGATCAATATCATTACAATGTCCCTGTGTACCACCACCTATTTTTCTTTTCTTTCTTTCTTTCTTTCTTTCTTTCTTTCTTTCTTTCTTTCTTTCTTTCTTTCTTTCTATTTATTTATTTTTTTGTCCTTTGTGGGGCTTGAACTCTAGGCCTGGGGGCTGTCCCTGAGCTCTTCAGCTCTTCAGCTCTAGGCTAGCAATCTACCACTCTACCACTTGAGCCACAGTGCCACTTCTGATTTTCTGGTGTTTAATTGGAGATAACAGTATCAGGAACTTTTGTGCCAGAGCTGGCTTTGAACCATAATCCTCAGATCTCAGCCTCCTGAGTAGCTAGGATTACATGTATAAGCCACTATCACCTGGCCACCACCTATTTTTCCAAAATTAAAGTTTATTAGAAGACAACTGTCTCAGCCTATCTGAACTATTATGGCAAAAATACCATAAACTGGGTGGCTTTGCAACAACAGGAATTTATTTCTTAAAAAGGTTCTGGAGTTTGGACTGGAGTTTAGCTTAGTGGTTGAGTGTTTGCTTAGTATGCATGAAGACCCAGGTTTGAGTCCTCAGCTGGAAGTTGTGCTGTGGCTCAAGTGGTAGAGCGCTAGCTTTGAGAAAGCCCAAGGACAGTGCTCATACCCTGAGTTCAAACCCTGGACTGGCACAAAAAAAAAAAAAAAGATTCTGGACTTTGAGAATTCTGCAGTCAAGAAAGATTGCTTTATGGCTTTACATTGCCTTCTTGTTACATCTTTACTTGGTCGAAGGGCAACAGTCTCTCTGGGGCTTCTTTTGCAAGGCACAAATTCTATCTCTGAGAATCAAATGCCTCCCCAAAGAAGTCCCATCTTCTAACACCATCACCTTGGGCCCTGGATTTCAACTCTGAGCAGAGAATAAGCATGCCCATGCATTGATGGATTCTCAGTGGTTGCCTTCACGCTACCATGGTCTATAAAGGGTAAAATATTTACAATCTCATTCTAAGTAGCTAAGCCCAGCCTTCACCCAGTCTGTCTCAGGAAACTTCCTGCTTTTGTGGCTATGTTTTGAGCCTGGGCTGGGCTGTATGTTAACTGCTAACCATATGCAAATGTTAAGGGCTTGAAATGCAGCTAGTGCAACTGAGAGGGTAAATTTTCATGCTTATTGAATCTTAATTCATAATTAAATATGAAACAGATATATGTAATTAGCAACACCAGCACTGGGCAGCACAGACTCAGAAGTCCCTGTGCTGTCTGGAAGAATCCTCAGCTCTTAAATTCCCAATTACTCATTCCAGAGGCCTTTTTTTGCAGTTGTACTGTGTTTAGTTCTGTTGGGGTCTTGGTGCATAGGTATGTGTATATTTACCATTTGAGTCATTTTAAGTGTATAGCTCAGTGGCATAAAGAACACTGACATTACCCAGGCACTGGTGGCTCAAGCCTGCGAGTCTAACTACTTTATGAGGCTGAGATTAGAGTCTGAGGTTAGCACAGGCAGAAAAGTTTGCTAGACTTAGCATCTAAAATAACCAACCAAAAGCTGGCCCATATGCATGGTTCAGGTCATAGAGCATCATTCTCAACTGTGTAAAGACTTGAGTTCAAAACCCACAAAAGAAGAAATAAAAGAAGAAAATAAAAGAAGAATATGCCCATTGTAGTACAGCTATGGCCATATAGTGAGGGAGTCATGCTGCGGTTAGACTCATACAATGGTTGAGATGATAGCACGGGCCTAGTGGACTAGAGCCCTGTGGAGAAGGAAGGAGGAAGTGGAGTTCTAGCTCAGAAAACTTCCTAGCCTTAATCTGAAACTGAGTATGAAGGGAATACAGCAAGGAACTTAGAAAGCTTTAACAGATTCTAGCTTCTGGATATCTCAATCAACAGTCTAGTCAGGCTTCTGAGAGTAGATTTACTTAGCTCTTACATTGCCTTGTTTATTCAGTGGTCAGAAAGAGTGAATAGATTTCCAGGGGTAGACAATTAACTTCTTATTTGTATTTAGAATTCAGCTGAGAGTACCCATAAGTAACCATGGCAATGTATTTCTAGGCTTTGAGCAGATCTTCGTAATAAGCAGTGAAGGTAATTTTCTGACTGAATATGTGAGCCTCGTCCTATTACTCTCACAGGGTCCTGCTTTAGAAATCACTTTTTCTTGTGGGCTTTCCTTAACCCTGTTTAGGTTTCCCAAAAATTCCAAAGTATCTTTGTGGAACAACAGAAAATGCAGACATTTCCAGACTACGAAGTTGGGCTAGCCAAAGCAGAGAATTTGGGTTTGTCAGGACCTGCCATGGCCCTGAAAAAGAAAGCAAACTGGATTTCCTTTATAAAGGTAAGGGAGCTCTGGGGACAGTCGCTTGGCAGTGATATCAACAGTATCACAAAAACTCCACTCCAACCAGGCCAGGAAACCTGACAGCATTAATCCATGTGGTCCCTCTTATTTCCTCTACTCAGTGCTTTCAGCAAATCCTCCTCTAGGACCATTGGGAAGTTCTTAGCTGTCTCTGAGAGAGAATGCTCAGAAAACCTGGCCTGTGTGCTGGCACCACCCTGCCCTTTGCCTGCCTCAGCTCTGTGTTAACATGGAAGGTGAAGCTTCAAATGTAGCCCATAGGAGTCTGTAGGTGGAATTTCTTACTGTTGCTCCAAGAGTAAGGTGCACTCTTCACAGATAGAGCTTCTGCATCAATCATGCCAGGCATAACAAGAACTGCCGTCTTGAGCCAAGAGTGTGTCCTAGTGGTAGAGTGCTTGCCTGGCATGCACAGAGCCCTGGTTGGAGTCCTCGGTACCACAAACACAGAAAAAGCCAAAAGTGGTGCTGTGGCTCAAGTGTTAGAGCGCTAGCCTTGAGAAAGCTCAAAGATAGTGACCAGGCCCTGAGCTCAAGCTCCAAAATACAAAAAACAAACAACAACAAAAACCTGTGGACCTTTGATCATATGTAGACTCTTCCCAAGGCCACGTTTAAATCTTCCATTACAACGCCAGATGGTATGTAGTAGGTCCTTTCCGTTCATGGCCTTTTTAGAGAATCATTCTGTTATGCTGTCCCTTTGTTCGTCTACTAGATCAAGCCAAAATTTGATCCTTGGCAAAAGAAGCTGTTGACTAAACTAAAGGAACAGAGAAGAACAGATGTACTAATGCAACTCCAGGCAAAGTTCTTGAAGGTAAGAAAATAACCATCTTTATGTTAAAAATCATTTTTTTAACCAAAAAGAATATTCTGTACTATTTATTTATTTATTTTCCATGGATTCACTATGAAAATTTTTATTTGGAAAGCAGGCATCAATGGTTAATGCCTGTAGCACTAGTTACTCAGAGGGTGTGAATGATCAAAAGTTAAAGTCGGCTAGGGTAGAAAAGTCTGCTAGACTCCACTTCCAATTAACTAGCAAGAAGCCAAGCTGGAGGTATGGCTCAAATGCTACAGCATCAGACAAGCAAGCAAATGGGAGATCCATATATAATACTCTTATGTCAACAAAGAGAAGTGTTACTTTATTTCAACCTTAGTACTGCGATAAATAAATAAATAGAATTTTCTAATCTAGGTTTAATTTCAGTCATTTTATGAGTGAATAATTTTATTATTTCTTATAAAGATTTTATTAACACTGATTTTTTTTACGAGTGAATAATTTTACAGGAAAACATTTAAGTAAAAGTATCTTGCTTGCTCTAAAGCCAATTAACTTGTGAAAATGCCTCATGATTTCACCTATGGGGGTTGTCACAGAATTTTGAAAGAGCAGCTATGTATATTTGAATACTTTGTGTGTGGGGGGGTGGGTCATAGGGCTTGAACTCCCTAAGTGTTCAAGCCTTCAGTGTTGTCCCTGAGCTCTTCAGCTCAAGGCTCTGTTTCCTAGTGATTAATTGGAGATAAGAGTCTCAAGCCTTTTTGTGCCCTGCTGGCTTTGAACCTTGATCTCAGCCTCCTGAGTAGCTCGGATTATAGGAGTGAGCCACCACACCCGTTTTCTATTTGAATGCTTCTGGTGTTGAATGGATGAACATTTGGGAAATCACGAAGCTTGAGTACAGTTTTAGTTTTAAGTGAATAAAGTCCCCCTCGGGCTTCCTTCTTGCCTGTACATATGTGACTAAATTCTTGCTGAGGAGAAGGAACTCATGTATCTAAACTACTTCTTTTCCCCTCTGTTTTCTCTGAGATCTCTGACCCAGAGCGTGTGTTGCGAGTGCTCCAGGCTCATGCTGCAAAGACAGTTACACTGGCTTCTCATCACCCATCTGCCGCGCTTTCCCAGGGTATGCATCCAAGCAACTATGACCACATCTGGGAGAATATTTATAACAACATCAACCTCTATCAGGTACAACAAGAAAACAGAACCAATACATCTTTCTGTTCCACTTGACACGTGGGTGTAGTCCTGAGAAATGTGAAAACATTTTCCAAGATCCTACCACCAAAAGCTCTATTACCTGGCCAGATTAGTTAGTTAGTTAGTTAGTTAGTTAGCCCTACCACTTGAGCCACAGCACCACTTTAAGCTTTTTTTTTTTTCTATGTATGTGGTATTGAGGAATTGAACCTGGGTTTTTGTGCATTCTAAGCAAGCACTCTACCACTAGGCCAAATCCTAGTCCCCCAGGTTCATTTTTTTTTTTAATAGTAAGCAAGGTTAAGTGCTAACCAAAAGAGGAAGTGGACCTCACAGGGCTAGTCCTACTTGGAAAAACCTCTTAAAGAAAAAGGAATCCAGCCAGGCTAAGAGTAAGGGAAGGGCTTAGACAGCAGTGAAAAGAAAACCATGGAACACATTTTAGGAGGAATAGCACGGGAAATGTTGTATATACACACTCAAGTCCAGTTTAGATGAGTGGATGATTCTTGTATAAACACAGTGAAACACGGTGCTTTCTTACGTAGGAGGGGAGATGGGTTGTTAAGTGCTCATGAATTTGAGACTAACCACTCATTATGCTTTATCCTGAAAGGGATCGATATATACTAAGGCTCTCAGGTCAACAAGGAGAAGTTTCACTTTATTTTTACTGTTGTTAAATAGTTGTACAAAAGGGTTTTAAGTCAACATTTCAGTTTATGAGTACAAGCCATCTTGATAATGTTCTCCTTTCCTTTTCTCTCCTCCTGTTCTTCCTCCTCTTCCTCTTCCTCTCCTCTTTTGTCTTGGTTTTTGAGACAGGGTGTTGCTATGTAGCCCGGGTACCCTCAAGCATTCAGTTTTCCTGCCTCAGCTTTCTGAGTGATGGGACCACAAACATCCACTACCATAAGACTGACATGGTGGAGGGTGGGGGAGAAGTAAGGAGGAACAAGGAAGAGTCAGGTATTTGTGAACAACACTTCTATATCTCAGGTCCCAGACAGTTTAGCTCTGACACTGGTATAATAATCATCCTTTACCTGAGATTTTGTATATTAGCATCTACCTCCATTTCTGTCTGTGACCATCAGTACAAATCTCTTTCCCTCACTGGCTGAGAGAGCAGGAGGCAGTTAAATTGTGTGAGTTCTAAGAGGATAAAGGAGGGAATTAAGAGTGGGGGGAAAGTAGGAGACAAAGGAATAAGGAGTCTGATAAGCAGTTTCTTGTTCAGAATCTTGCAGAAGTCTTAAGGTCCAGAATGTGGTCTGGCCAGCAGATGTGTGAGTTTGGCAGTGCCCATAGGCGCTTAGCAGACAAAGGAGGGGATCTCTGTGCCAGGGAAATGCAGAGTGTTCACAGTGAGAGTAAAAAACGGTTTAGTTGAGTGCTGACTGTCAGAAAAAAAAAAAAGCCAAGTTAGGATAATCACATGGGAAGCCATGAAAGAAAGAAAGAGAGATGGGGGGGGGGGAGAGAGAGGGAAGGAAAGAAGGAAGGAGAGAGAAAAAAGAAGGAAGAAAAGAAGAAAAAAGGAAAAGGAAAAGGAAAGGAAAAAAGCCTATTTCCTCTGGCTATTTTCTGACTTAATGCATGTTTTTCTTGGAATTAACCAAGGGGAGATAAATATGAGCACTGTATTTTCAAGATTTTTTTTTTACAGTAAATAGACTATAAAGAGGCTTAGAATACCTGTGTATTTTTCAGGATTCCAGAATGAGATATGAAGGAGACAAATTTCTTTCTCTCTCTCTCTTTCTCTTTCTCTCTCTCTCACCCCACTTTTTCAGTTCAGTTTGTCTCATTCATTCCTTTACATTGAGTGATTCTTACATAGAATTGTTCTCAGCTTTGAGAATAAACCACATCCAGTCCTTGCCCCTGGGAACAACGTACAATAAATAAGTGAACAGAAGTTAGTCTGCATTTCTAACTCCTAAGTGCCATGAAGAAAGCCACCAGGCTAGGACCCATGGGTGGGGAGGGGCACTTCTGCTCAGTCAGCCAGCATGGCTCGGTAAGAATGGATGTGGTACCTGTGCAGCGGTATACACTGCCCGTGCAGGAGCCTTCCCAGCAGAGAGCAGAAAATAGCACTAGAGTTAAGAAAGAAAATTCTGAGGTAACAACCAACATTTTTTCTACATTCCTTTGCATTTTCCTGAGTGCTAGCTGGGACCCCCTCGAGTATTCTGTCATTCTGAGTGTTGAATACTAGTCAGTTGAGATTATGACTAATGATTGAAGAAGGTGTGTGAGAGGAGTGGGCTGGGGTTGAGAAGGAATCTTCTAGCTCCGTTCCTGTTTTGCAATAGGTAGCAGTCGAGTGCAAAGTTTAGCATGTGCACGCTGCTCAGCTTTCTGAGGCCCAGGTTGGCAAAGTGGCAACTAATTGCCCATGACAAATAGCTTTAGTAAGGGCCTGCTGCATGAAGGAAAGCCAGTCTTCTGGGACTGTGCATTTTGACAGCTCTGAGCGACTGTAAGCAGCACCAGTTCACAACAGCTTTTGATCAGTTCTCAGTGGATGCTGCCCACCAGTAAGCTCTCGTTAGCTTTTTTTTTTAATTTTTTGACTAAGAACAATTTAATCATAGTGTGACATTTACAGAAAAGCTACAGAGATAGTTTACCAAGAGCCTCACCCAGTTTCTCCTGTTACCAACGTCTCACCTTATTGTGGATCTAAGGAAACCAACATTGGTATGTCACTGTTAACTGAGTGACTTCACTTCCATCCATTGTTGCATTAATATTCTCTTTCTGCTCCAGTAATCCTACACAGGATTTCTCTGTCTCCCTTGGTCTGTGGTAGTTTCTCAATCCTATTTATTTCCCCTTATTTATTTAACAGTCTTTAGGCATTCCAGCCAGATAAATTGTAGATAAATCCTTAATTTAAATTTGTTTGATGTTTGTCTCCTTGCTACTGTAGGGGTGCAGGCTGAGGTAAAGAAGAATACCACAGAGGTAAAAATGGCCTGGCATCAATATGACTACTCACTGGTCACAGGAATTTGTTCACTTATTTAAGTTAGTGGTGTTGGCCAGGTTTCTCCACTGAAATTACTATTTTTTTCTCTTTAAAGTATTAAAAAATTAATTTTAAGCTACATGACATATTTTTTTCTCCTTGTAGAAAATCCACATGTAAGTGAAAAATTAATTCCCCTTTGGCTGTTTTATTCTCTAGTTCTGGCCTCCATTCCATCCCTCAGTGATAAATTCTATTATTCCTTTCATCCTTTTCAATGCATTTATATGCCTGTGCATTTTGTGTTTTACTTTTCTATATTAACAACATGTCACACCATGTGGACACTTTCCTATCACTATACCCAAGTTGCAGCTTCAGGGAACACTGATGGAATCCCTTTTGAGAAATAAATAATACCCCTTTCCTGGCTCTCCTCATGAAAATCTCTGTGTGTGTGTGTGTGTGTGTGTGTGTGTGTGTGTGTGTCTGTCTGTCTGTCTGTCTGTCTGTCCTATGACTTGGACTTAGGGCCTGGTGCTCACTCTGAGATTTTGTGATCTCAGCTAGCACAATTGAGCCAAAGCTCTACTTCCGGCTTTTTGGTGACTCACAGGAGATAAGAATCTCACAAACTTTCCTGCTTGGGCTGCCTTCAAGTCATTATCCTTAGACAATGTGCCTGGTGTCAAAAAAAAAGGTATTTTAAAAATTATTATTATGGGCCGAGAGTTTGGCCTAGTGGTTAAAGTGCTTGCCTAGCATGCATGAAGACCCGGGTTCGATTCCTCAGTACCACATACATAGAAAAAAGCCAGAAGTGGTGCTGAGGCTCAAGTGGTAGAGCTCTAGCCTTGAGAAAGTCCAAGGACAGTGCTCAGGCCCTGAGCTCAAGCCCAGGACTGGCAAAAAAAAAAATTATTATTTTTTCCAGGTGCAGTGGCTCACCCTGTAATCCTAGCTACCTAGGCGGCTGAGATCTGAGGATCAAGGTTCAAAGCCAGCCTGGGCACAAAAGGATCTGAGACTCTTATCTCCAATTAACCTCTAGAAAATGGGAAGTGGGGCTTGGCTCAAGGGGAGGGAGGAAGTCTGGAGCTGAAGAGCTCAGGGATGGCTCCCAGGCTGAGTTCAAGCCCCATGACCCACAAAAAAAATATTAAGTAGTTGTACAAAGGGGTTACAATTACATACATCAGGTTATGAGTCCAATGCTCATTGATCAACCCTTACCTGCATTCTCCTTCATTTCCCCCCTCTCTCCCGTTCTCAAGTTAATAGTTGATTTGTGCATTCAACACAATGACTACATTTGCTTCCCCTTCCTCCCTCCGTTCCCATGACCCCTTGTCCCTGCCTCAAAACATGATTCTACTTCCTAGTATTTGTTTCCAAAATTCTATCTTTAAAACCAAATCTTTTTTTTGCTGGTTAATATTTTTATTTTTATCTTATTTATTTTTTATTATAATGATGTATAGAGGAGTTATAGTTACACTCATTAGTTATACTTGGAAGGTAGTAGGTACATTGCTTCTTGAATATTGTTACCCCTTCCCATGTTTTTCTCCCACTTTCCCTCCCTCCCCTCTCCCCCCAAGTTGTAGAATTCATTTCCAAGCATATTCTTGTGGATGTCTCTGTTACACTGGTTCATCCTTTGACTCATCTTGTTTTTCCTCTTCCCTTCCCTGATTTAAATAAGCAAATAAATGTCTATACAATGCACCAGGTAACAAACTCAGATATACCAACAATGGAGGATAAATCACAAAGGAAAGAAAAAGAGAAAAAAAATTTAAAAAGAGTAAAGAAATATCTTCACATAGAACATTAAAAACAACAACCACAAGGATAAATCTCTTCTTTCCCTATCCTGGAGTTCATTTTGCTCAGCCTCTTCCTATATGGCCATCAGCAACATAGCTTTTAAGCTACTGCGCTCCTCTGCTAGGAAAATCTGAGACACATACTAATTATTACAAATGAGGAAAACCATGGAGCCTATATTTCTAATGTCTACCCACTATAGCCTTCAACTTCCCAGAAGGAAATAACATTTATAGTTCATGGAAATCTTGTAACTCAATATACATTAATTTTGGAGGAGCATGCCGGGAAACACCTAGCCACAAGCAGGGTAAAGGTCAAAGATTTACCTACCCTGGATCACAGAGCACACATAGAGGTGTTGACATTCTGGATTCTGGATAACTTTGCTAATTACCTGCTTATCTGTACCATTTCCTGTTCCTGACAGGAGCACTGTCCTAGGCCTTGTGTATTTCTGAGGCAGTTTCTTCTCAAGAGCTGTGGTTGGGTCTCCTTTCCTGGAGAATGCTGGGATAGTTTTGTCCCCTATCCCAGCATGCCATGCCCCTTTCTCTCTTCCTAGGAGTCTGCAGGTCAGAAGAACATTTGTGGTTTTTTCCATCTTTCTCTCAAATCAAATTTCACTGTAACTTGATGTCATTTTCTGTTCTTTCCTATATAATTCTGAGTAATTTTAGAAACAGCTGAAAAAGTCACAGTCCCATCAGAGAAAGGATGTGGCTCAAACTCTCTTTTTGTGACAAGGGGTAATGTGAAACCTGCAGCCCAAGCATATAACAGGCCCAAGAGACAAAAGGCTCACAACACAGTCACAGGAATTATCAAACCTCAGCCCTCCTGCTTGATTCTACAGCTTTTTTTTTTTTTTTGCTGTAATACAGTTTTCTTTACTTTGGGATAATGATCTTTGTTTCCATTTTTCAGAACTGGACTGTCCTGCATAACCTCCACATGTCAGTTCTTATCCTATGGTTGTGGTATACATACAAAGAAATACCCTGATATATTCACTGACTCAGTCCATACAGGAGCTAGCTCAGCCTAGACAGAATGGGCAGAAGCCTCATGATAACAACACAGTCTTTCACCTATTCTTCCTAGCAGCCCTGTGAAAACTTCCCTTCCCTACTGCCTGTCAGAAGGCCTGGTATTCTATCTTTAGACCCTTGGGAATTGCATTAGTTAAAATTAGATTTGGTTGTTGATTATGGGTAAACAACATGATAAAAGATTAAAGGAACTGGGGATTTACCTTCCTCCCTGCTCCCCACACTCAGATGAACAACTAGAGGCGAGAAGTATAGAGCTGGTGTGACAGCTGCTCCATGAACTCCTCAGACGCTCCAGCTCTGTTGGCCCTAAATTTCCCACAAATATCAACTCCATATTGGGGACCTCCTGGTCTGTCACAGACCATGTTCTAATCAATAGAATAGAGAAAGGGGGAGAGGGGACTGCCTCCTCTGGAATATCCCCTAAAGGATCAACATGGCATTTTTGTGCCCTCTTCTTTTAGTCATATGGCTACACTTACCTGTAGGAGAAGCTTGGAAATGTCATCTTTAGCTGAGTGTCCAAGTGTGAAGATAAACATTCAGTTGCCACAGGAAAAGAAGAAAATGACTATTAGGAACAAGCAGAAGTTTCTACCAAAGGATTTATTGCAATTTCAAGAACCAAACATAGAATATAAGCAGCCCAGAGACATAGGCATTGCCATGCAGTGCTATGGGGGGGTGGGTGTCTTGTTCCACCATGCGTACCCTGTGAGAATGCAGTGCATGTCCAGGGATTTGCAAAGAACTCAATTAAAAGGCTTAGAGAGGGCTAGACAGGAGCAGCGCCATCATCTTCATTGTTATCCCTGAGCCCTAGATACAAAACCACATCCTGTCAGCATCACCGCAGATGACTGTAAGTGTTAAGAGTGAACCATAAGTGTTATGGAGATTCTACTGGGGAGACTGGGTACTGATATTCGTGGAGGAGAAAGCTAGTGCCTCGAACATCTGCTAGGTACCAGCATTAAGCTAGAAGGTTTATATACATCTGATCACTGCGTTCTCATAGCAACTTATCATTCCCCATGATTATGCCACTTTGCCAATATAGAAACAGGATCCAGACTTTAAACGGGTAGGGTTTGAAATCCATTGATCTCTTTTAGTGTAGATCAGGACTAGATTAGGGTAGTTCAAGATTCCAAGCATACATATTCTTTATAAAGTGTAAAATCCTGTAAAAATGAATCATAAAAGTGGTAAAGGGAGGTTTGACTTCTGGTTAATAGTGAATTTTCATAAAGCAAAGTCTTGCTTAGTAAATACAATTCTCCCTTTGGTTTATTATAGAAACCTAGATTTGCATGTGTCAAGTAGGAATAGCGGAAGACTCTTCTCTAAGGCAACAAAACATACTTTGAAACATGAGGTTGACTTTTTATGATAACCTGACTGGGGCTTCGTTAATAATATTAAAAATGCTTGTGTAATAGAATATTATTTATTTGATAGAATGAAAATATGAAGGATGACCACCTTTCAATGGAAGGAAATGAAAATGGACTCACACAATTAAGTCTTAGCCAATATGCTGATGGGTTTCTCAAGCAGAAAAAAGAGACGGGGTAAAATTAAATCATTTTATTGATGACTCAAGAAAATAAATGTAATTTTTTAAATGTGAGGAAAATGGAGTGACTGAATAAAATGGAAACATTTTTAACTGTAAATTACTTAAAGTCAAAATGATATTATACAGATCAATATGTATCTGTGACATACAAACTCTCACTTTAATTTTAATTTTGTTCTTAAATTTATGTGCCAGTGATTGCATATAGAGGTCCCATTCTTGAATACTTATTTGTTAAACTTGACATTTGAAATATGATGTAAAAAAATCAATGTTAATAAAATCTTTATCTAAAAATGAAAGTAAAACTTCAAATAGGTCAGACAAGCAAATGAATGTGACAGGACTATGTCTTTAATGAGTAATTTCTAAGCATGAGTATGTTTTTTCCTGCCAGGGTATTTTTTCAAGGCAGTCATTACAAATTACCCTTATAGTAAATACAATGACTTCATTGTGACTTACGTGAATTTTCCGAACTTCTTTGAGTTGAAGGATGCTTTGTATCTGGATGCCACAGGTACAACTATGCAATGACCCTACAACTTCTGGGCTTCGATGATGGGACTGACTCCAGTGACAAAAACTTTGTCCTGATGAGCGGAGCCTACTTGTCCCTGCTGCTTTTGCGTCACCTGCGAATCCGGAAGCTACAGGTATACGGGTGACCCGTGCCTGCTTTTCTCTTTCTTCTGATTTCTTTGGGGGATGATGCGCTTTCTTCTACGGGGTAGGATGAGGCACAAGGTAAAGACGGGATTCCGTTCTGTCTTTATTCCAGCGCATCTGCCTAGGAGTCCTGAACTACTTCAGATCAGTTGAGAGAACTTTGGCAATCAATGCCTCAGGCCTCACCCTGGTTTCAGGGAACCTGGTCTCCATGGTGGAAGATAGCTCACGGGTAAAAGTGACTAAAGAAGGCTTGAGCACCTTGCAAGGATTAGGAGCCTGCCACCGTGGGACACCTGCAGAGTCCAAGGTGAGCTATTCTCCTTCCTCCCTTCAGTATCCATCTCCCAAGACACTCTCTTCTCAGAAATCAGTTACCAGGAGTAACAGCAGGGAGTGTGCGAGGAAAATGTAAATTGGTGCAGCCACTGTGGAAATGAGTTACGTGGACTCCTCAAAAAATTAGAAGTAAGGGCCGGGAGTTTGGCCTAGTGGTAGAGTGCTTGCCTAGCATGCACAAAGACCTGGGTTCAATTCCTTCGTACCACATATATAGAAAAAAAAGGTAGAAGTGGTGCTGTGGCTCAAATGGTAGAGCTCTAGCCTTGGGAAAGCCCAAAGATAGTGCTCAGGCCCTAAGTTCAAGGCCCAGGACTGGCAAAAACAATTTGAAGTAGAATTGCCTTGGTGCCCTGCTCTTCCATTTTTGGGCATATACCCAAAGAAGTATAACTCAATATATCAGAGAGATGGCTGCACCCCATGTTAGCATGGTACTATATAATTGGCCTAGATACCCAACAAATGATGAATGGGTAAAGAAAAGGGGATATATTATATATAATGGGCAATATATAAAATGGAATATATATACACATATATTAGAGCATTATTCTGTCACAAAGAATAAAGTTACAACATTTGCCAGAAAATGGATAAAACTGGAGATCATCATTTTGGGCAAGAATAAATGAAGTTCAAAAGGTAAATATGTTTTGTATATATGTGGAATATAGGCTAAACAAATAATCATAGTTTCAGTAATAAAAATGGTAACAGCAACAATAGTTATGAAGATAACATAAGGAAACAAACTAAATACTGTTTGGAAAAAAAGGAGAAGAAAAGGGAAGGAGTTAAAGGGGGGATGAATGTGATCATAGTACATTGTATACATCTATGGAAATGCAATGAAACCAATTTGTACAGTTACTTTACACAAATAAAAAATTACATTTTCAGCCGAGCGCAGTGGCTCACGCCTGTAATCCTCAGCCTGTAATACTCAGGAGGCTGAGATCTGAGGATAGAGGTTCAAAGCCAGCCTGGGCACAAAAGGACCTGAGACTCTTACCTCCAATTAACCTCTAGAAAATGGGAAGAGGGGCTTGGCTCAAGGGGAGGGCGGTAGCCTTGAAGAGCTCAGGAACAGCACCATGACCCGTGTGGAATCTAGATTTTTTTTTTACAAGGACATAAACATAGAAAGGTAACTATATTGGAAGAGGAAGGAGAACAGGAGAAGGGGCAAAAATAAGAGAGACAGGAACAAGGGTGAGGTGGTGGATATGATGCAGGCATATTATGGGTCTGTCTGAAACATCCCAATGAAGCCCATTATTTTGTAAGATTAATATATGCCAATAAAAATAGAAAAGAAGCAGTAGTAAACATGATTTTCTTATCACAGCAAAACATAGTGTCCCTTTGAGAGCAGGGCATGGGTAGAAAACATCTTACAAGCTCTGGAGGTCGTGGCAGGAGGGAAGCATTTTTAGCTCCTGGGTTGCTGACTTGGTAGTGGAGACTCTTCTTTTCCTGGCCGGAGAGTGTGGAGTTCTTATGAAGAAGCTCTTCTTGCTGTTATAGGGGTCCCTTTATGACTTCCCCATCCCCATTGGTTTCTTTTGTTGTTGTTGTGTTTGTTTGTTTTTGAGCTAGAACTGAACTTAGAGCTTTGCACTTGCCAGGCAACTGCCCTTCCACTGAGCTAAATCCCGAACCCCATTTTTCCTGTTTTCTAAGCCTCAGATGAAAAAATAAAACAAAGGTAGAAAGAGCAAGAAAAAGTTTAACAGTGCTTAGCAGGCACATATAGCTGCAGGCTACTGTACTGAAGAATTCAGATCTAGATATTGGGAAATACCTTCCCCACCAGTTACCAAGAGGCCTGCTTTCAATCTGAATCTGAAGGATGTCAGTGTCCTTCTCTTCTGGATCCCCTTCTCTAACAAATATCCTGAAACCACTGTCCCCTCATTTATGTACAGACTTCCTTTCTGCTCTCCTACCATTTGGACCTCCTCTCCTGATCCTTGCCAGTCAGGCTCAATGGACTTAGGGAGGAACATTAAGATATTTATAACAAACGTTTATGTAAGATAGACACATATTTCCCTTAGTGATATTGAACTTGCTCCAGCTATGATATTATTATTGTGCTAGTAGAATTTGAAAACAGTTCTTACCAAAGAGCTCCCGTCCCAACTTGCTTGTTCTGTGGTAGGCATGGGAAGTTATATGACCCATGAATTATAGAAAGAGCTCTTCTGGGTGATATGCTGTCTTTTCTACTCTCTCATACATGATAAGCGAGATGTCCTCCTTACCAGCTAGCAGCTGTTATTACTCTAGTTAGATACTCTCGTTAGGCCTTCTGGCGGTGTTCAGTAGGAACAGGTGGCTCAGCTACATGCCGTGTGTGGCCTCGTGAGCATTTACGTCGGGACATCCAGCCCTGGATGGTAAGATTCTTTCTCATATACAGGAAAGTCAGGCACCAATGTCACTTAGTGAAGCTGATCTCACTGGGCCAGGTTCAAGGCTGGTGGTCACAAGACCTCTGGAAGCACTAAGCATGGGAAAAGCTTCTAAGATGAAGACTCCTTCGCTGGTGTTTTCCTTTGGCCTAGAGTATGCGATCTCACGGGGAAAGTCTTGGGTTAATATGAACAACTATTCACTGAACAGCAATACCAGAAAGAAAGAAAAAAGATGACACCACCTGTCACAGACACTTCGCCAATTTAGGAAAGACAAATAGCTGGGTACAAAAAAAGTCCCACATGAGAGGCAGCAGGCTTTTCGTGGCTGTTTGGCCCCAGGCATGGAAGCTTGAGAGCCTGTGGTGAGTCCTGAATCTGCTGGACATGGGTTACTGGTAGCAGAGGCCTTTGGGAGGAAGCAGGGGGAAGTGCAGCTACAGAGAAGGGGCCAGGCTGAGAAGGGCTGGGCTCTCCGGAGGCTTTGGAACCAGTCCAAGTGTGGTAAGGGAACAGAGAAGAATGTTAAGTAGAATCTCTCTCTCTCTCTCCCCCCCCCCCCTCTCTCTCTCACCCTCTCCTCCCCCATCTCTCTCCATGACTTTGTACATTTCTCTGGGATCTTTGCCCAAATGTAATCATGCTGTTCCCTTGCTGGAAGTCCATCACGAGTTTCCTGTTTCTCACAGGATAAAGTCCAAGCTTCTTGATGACATTTACAAGTCTCAGCACACTCTGGCTCTCATTGCTCCCCCCCCCCTTCTCTATACTTCCATCCTATGGATCTCTGAATGGGCAGAGTTGTTTCCTCTCTGGAAAGCCTTCCTTGACATCTCTATGCAGAACCAAGTCCTTCTCATCCCGTGTCTGCCTTCATAGCCCTTAGCAGGTGGCTGGACTTGACTTTGTGTATCTGTTTCCATAGTTGGTGAGTTTAGCATGCACCCTTCCACTCCACAAATTATTCTAGTAAATAGACTAGGTACTAGGAATAAAATTGGCATAAATTCTTCCATCACGGAACCTGTCTCCTAGGGAGAAATGGACATGAAGCAACGGAGTAAGGGGCGAAGAATGTTGGGTGATTTGGTGCCAAGATATCCCCAGAATTCCTAGCCCTTTCCATCGAGGGGGCATTTTGACCAGCTTTGGCTAGTGGGCTGTGAGCAGAAGTGACATGTGTCACTCTCTCTGGCTTTCTTCCTCTGCTTCAGGCAGTGGAAAGCACACACAGAAGTGGTTCAGTCACCAGATGGAAACATTCTGGATCTCTGGGTCACTGAATGAAGGTGGCAGCCTGAGAGAAACTAGTCCTGCAGTGGGCTCTGAGTGAGCAAGGATTTAACAGCCCATTGCATTTGGGGACTAAGCAAAATGGTAATAGGTGCTGTGGAAAAAGACTGAGTAAGGAAGAATTGAGAATGGCCAGAGTGAGATGGGATATTGCTGTTGTTAAGAAGGCAATGGTGAATGCCTTATAGGCCCAGTACTCTTTGAGTAACATCTGAACAAAATTAGGAATCAAATCAGGTGACTGACTGGAAGAAGACTACCAGACAGAGGAAGAACCAGTGCAAAGACCCTGAGGCAGAATGATGTCTGGTAAATTAAAGATACATGGAAGACTTGATACATGGAAGACTTGTTTATGACTAGGGTAAACAATGAGCAAAGTGGTAAGCAGTGAGGATAGAGAGATGGGGGATGCTGTTTACCTAAAAGTTTATGGACTCGTGTGAGGACCTTGGGGCTGGAGGAGAAAAAGTTTTGAACAAAACTTTTAATTGTCATGCTGCTGTAGTGGAAACGAACAGAAGATGCTGTTTAGTTAAGAGGCTGTATCTGAAAAAAAAAAAACAAACAAACCACACACACACACAAAAAAACAGTGGGGTGAGAAATGGTCAGATTCTAAATATACAATCATGCGTTACATAACTACATTTTGGTCAGGAATGGACCACATCCATAATGGTGATCGCATAAGATTGTTATTATTGTAAGCTACAAAGTACCTATTGTTTAGTAATGTTTTAGCCTTGATAGTGATGGGACACAATTCTTTACTAAAATGTGGCATTGGTGGTGCAAACTTGTTTAGGTATGTGTACATACACAAGTACTTATGTTTGTGTCATCATTGCCTGGAGCCTTTAGTAATGTGCTACACAAGTTTAAGCAGATTTCTGAGGAAGAGTAGAATCTCAGTCTAGGACACAGAAAACCTTGAGGTGCTTGATAGATATTCAGGTGGCAAAAAAAAAAAAGTAGAGTTAGATATATGTCTTTCACATAGTAGGAATCTAATAAATGTTTGTTTGACAAGAGAAAAGATCTGCTCTGACAGAATGGTTTTAAGTTTCATACATGAAAGTGTTTTGTGAACTATAGCATGCTCTTCAAATGAAGAACAATTAGATAAAATAATAAGAACTTCTGGACTAGGATAAAAAGTAGACTAAAAGATGACCTGGATTTGCTTTTCAAAAGATCAGAGCTAGGGGCTGGGAATTTGGCTTAGTGGTAGAGTGCTTGCTTAGCATGCACGAAGACCCGGGTTTGATTCCTCAGTACCATATACATAGAAAAGCTGGAAGTGGTACTGTGGCTCAAGTGGTAGAGTTCTTACCTTGAGAAAGCCCAAGGACAGTGCTCAAGCCCTGAGGCAGGAAAGTCCATGAGACTCTTATCTCTAATTAACCACCAAAAAGCTAGTTGTGAAGCTGTGGCTGAAGTGGTAAATGTATGGCCTTGAGCAAAACAGCTCAGGGACTGTACTCAAGCCCCAGGATTGGTATGTGCAGGCGCATAGGCACACACACACACACACACACACACACACACACACACACACACACACACACACAATAAGTCATTTACCAAACAACTTGGATTGGGTCTTGGGCCTAACCACTATTATAGTCAGGTAAGATTTTTTTATATTTCCTAAAGGCCTAAAATTCACATTAATGAGCAGTGGTAGAGCCCCAGGGAGGAAAATCAACAACAGGCAACCAATTTTTATATAGTCACTTTTTTTTAAAGCAAATAGTTGTTTTGGAATCCATTAATATTCAAACTTAAATCATATATGAATCATTCCAAAGGCTATATTAGTTCTTACTCAGACCAATAATTATTGGTCTCTCCTCTTCCTGCCACTCCTTCAAACATAATATTAAAGGATCAACACTCCAGACCACAAAACCTTAAGAAAGAGGGACTTCTACATGACTGTAGAAAAATAAAAGAGGAAGTATGGAAGTGTTGCAGTAGCTGACCTGAAGCCCTGCCTGGAGTGATTTTGGTTGGATTCGATATTTTGTGTAGCTTGAGAGAACTGAGAGGGGGAATTAATTATTTTGTTCACAAGCTTCAGATGATTCAGTTCATGATTGTCTGGCCTCGCCAGCTTAGATAGAAAATCTGGGTGTTGGAGAATGCTGCTTCCTCTGAAGGCTCCAGAGAGAAACCTTTCTCTTCTCTTTTGGCTTCTTTCAGCTCTGGGCCCTGTCTTTGCCAGTCCCTACCACTCCTTCACCCACTTCTGCACCATCCTGATCTCTTCTTCTGTCTTCACAGAAACTTTTCCCCTAAATGTCTACTTCCGTACTTCCCTCTTTTTATAAGGGCACCCATGATTGGATAACCCAAAACTCTGACTCCGAAGACTAATTTTCCCACTAAGCTCAATTGATGGCCCTTTTCCAATTGCTCTTTAATTACTTAGAAAAATGAACAAATCAGCTATTATCTGTCTTGGGAATGGCCCACAGTCTTGTCCATATACAGTTTATTGCACCCAGCTGAATATATAAATATATTCAGAATACTCGCAGTTCTGTGCTGACAGCCCACCGTGCGGGAGGTGCAGCCTGCTGCTCTGGTCATTCAGACTGGTAACATATAACTGTCCCTTTCCTAAGAACTTCGGGGTTTGGCTTTCTCTCCTCAGGCCTGTGGTGTCCAATTCCCAGAATTCCTGGAAGTGGAGAACCACGAGGATTCCTACAGCATGGAAGCTGGCTGTGTCCAGACCCAGGACCAGCACGGGGTCCATGTCATGTATGATGAAGCCCTGCGGGACCTGGAAGAACTGGAAGCAGAGCTGCTGCTCGTGGCTAGCTATTACATCGAGAAAGAAAAAGGTAAGGAGTCTGGGTTTTGTTTTGTTTTTTAAATTGACTGGCCAAACAAAAATGCCCAACATCCATACTGAATGCCCTCTATCCTGACAGATAAATACATATCCAATAGTGCCTAAAAATTAAGCCAATACATGCCACTCCTTTCCCCCAATACATGCTCACTTTAAGAAAGATGTGCCTCTGTTATTGCCTCGGTCCCCTTGCTACAGAAGGCTATGAGTACCCTTGGAAGGTGCACTTGAAATTCCTGCTCTTGGTTTGACTCTATTTGTGGCTCAGGGACATCTTTGCATCACCCAATAAGATACTGAGTCCCTAAAAAAAGCAAATCAAGCAATGAAATGAATGGCTTTTTTTTTTTTCCCTCCATACAACTGACCTTGAGAAAACTGAATTTAGAAGCAGATATTTTTGGGTTTCTAACAGGAAACCGCCAGGATGCAAGAAGAGCTGGCTAGGAAAATGCCAGACAAGTCCCAGAGGAAGAGCTTGGGATAATCAAGAAACCTATAATCTGTGTCTTCTTTTCTTTCTGGCACTAGCATCTACATTTCCAAGTTTAGAAGAATATTTCTTTTGGTATAATAAGATAGCATTTGTATGACATTTCATTGGAGCTTAGGAAGAATTTCTAGACACATGGAAACATAAAGGGAAACAGCAAACTATTGCTGTTTGTGTTATTTTATAATATGTATAGGTTGTAATTAAGGATAATTCATGTTCATATTATTATGAAAGGCTACTCAAAGACTGTTTGACAACTAACTCTTCAGATCCCAGACAGAATTAATTTAATATGGGAGTGAACTCCAGGTACTGTCATAGCACAGTTATTAACATCTGAATCATGCAGGGATGGCCTCCAATAGTCCAGGGCCTTTCAGCTCTTAGCCTTTATCTTCACTGGCCATCCTATAGGCAATGCAGCTCTCTTTTGTCATTTTAATGCAAGATACCATGCAACTATTTGTAGTTACTAAGGTTTTCATTTGATTGAAACACACTTAATCACATGGGCATATTTTAACTGAGCTAGTAAATGCATCATCATCCACTGTAAAATGATTTCCCAATCACTACCTGAAAAGTTACTGATTGAAACCTTTCTCTTGCTAAATGCCCATCATATCCTTGAGAGTTATTCAGCTCACACTTCACCACCTGAACACTGCTTGCCTTCTACTATTTTCTTCTGAAACAGGCCACTTAAAAGTTTAAGATAGTGGGGCCGGGAAGTTAGCCTATGGTAGAGTGCTTGCCTAGCATAGACAAAGACCAGGGTTCGATTCCTCGGCATCACATACATAGAAAAAAGCCAGAAATGGTGCTGTGGCTCAAGTGGTAGAGCTCTAGCCTTGGGAAAGCCCAAGGACAGTGCCCAGGCCCTGAGTTCAAGGCCCAGGACAGGCAAAAAAAAAAGTTTAAGGTAGTGGGCTGGGAGTTTGGCCTAGTGGTAGAATGCTTGCTTAGCATGCATGAAGACCCCCTGGTTCGAGTCCTTGGTACCATATACATAGAAAAAAAAAAGCTAGAAGTGGTGCTGTGTCTCAAGTGGTAGAACTCTAGCCTTGAGGAAAAATGCTCAAGGACAGTGCCCAGGCCCTGAGTTCAAGCCCCAGGACTGGCAAAAAAAAAAAAAAGTTTAAGGTAGTAATAAAACTGACATTAAATATAATGGGAAACTATTTCAACTAATAATGACAGTGATTCATCTCATTATATTAGTTAGTAACTAATATAATTGAGGAATATTTTGGAGACTTGTATGAAAGTTTTGGATTTAACTTACGGTAAGAGAAATAGACTTGCTTACTTACCAAGGGCCTGTTTCTAGAAAGGAGAACTGTATGATTTTAAAACACAGTAAACCTTTGCCTTGCAAGTTAAAATTTGAGGGCCTTTTAGCATATATTTTATACTTACTGAAATTTGGTGCTATTTCTAAAAATTAGTGTTTAAAATTAGAAAGTGGAAACAAAAACACTTGTTGACTAAGAAGTCATTGAAGTATTGATTCAGGCCTACGTTTCTAATGGGGTGTTAATTTTTTTTTAATTCCAGCAATGGGACCTGTAATGTGAATGCCACACACTAACAGAAACAGCTACTTTGGCAGGTCTGTCTCTAATCATTTCTCCCTTTCTCTCCCAGCTCACAAAACCAGCAACAAGACGAAGAGTAGCCAGCAGTGGGGATGGGCCCACGCGGGTGTGGACAGGTTTGCTATGCTGGATGATATATGGATTTGGGAAGAAGCTCTGCTAGAAAACAAGCGCCAGGTATTATTTTTTTCAGAAAACAGCCATCTGTTAAAAAAATACTCTTACCAAACCTATTAGGGTTTGTTGTTATTGTTGTTGCTAAACCCTCATATGATTTTAGGAGAAGCTCTTCACAAAGCAAATTAAAAAAAATTGAATAGCTGGGCGCAGTGGCTCATGCCTGTAATTCTAACTACTCAGGAGGCTGAGATCTGAGGATTAAGGTTCAAAGCCAGCCCAGGCACAAAAGGACCTCAGAATCTTATCTCCAAATAAAGTCTAGAAAATGGGAAGTGGGGCTTGGCTCAAGGGTAGGGCAGTAGCTTTGAGCTAAAGAGCTCAGGGACAGTGCCCAGTTCAAGCACCATCACAAACACACACACACACACACACACACACACACACACACACACACAAAATTGAATGGTCTCTCTAATTACAAGGCTATAAATAATACATTTTACTTCTCCCTTGCATAATTAATAATTCGTTATGCGATTTATGCCTTTGTTCTCCCTTTCTCCCTCCCTTCCTTCCTTCCTTTCTTCCTTCTTTCTTTCTATTTTTTTTATATCCTTATTGTAAAGGTGATGAACATGGGGGTTGCAGTCACCGAAGTAAGATAATGAGTACATTTCTTTTTAAACATTATTACTCCCTCCATCATTTTCTCCCACTTACACCTCCCTACTCTTCTCTTTTTTCCTTCCTTCCTTCCTTCGTTCGTTCCTTCCTTCCTTCCTTCCTACCTTCTTTCCTTCTTTCCTTTTTTTGTGCCTATCTTGAAGCTTGAATTCAAGATCTGGGCACTGTCCTTAAGCTTTTTTTTGCTCAAGGCTAGCATTCCACCGCTTGAGCTGTAGCTTTTTGCCTATTATTGGAGATAAGAGTCTCATGAACTTTTTTACTGGCCACAATCCTCAGATCTCAGCCTCCTAAGGAGCAAGTAGTGCAGCTATGAGCCACCAGTACTCAGCACTGAATCAGGGCTTGTGTATGCTTCTAATAAGAATGGATGATCATTTCATCAATGCGCATTATCCAGAAGTTGGGAAAAATCTTTAAAAGTATCTTCAGGGGACCTGGAGTGTGGCTTAATGGTAGAGTGCTCACCTAGCATGCAGGAAGCCCTGAGTTCCATTCCTTGGTACCACATACACAGAAAAAAGCTGGAAATGGTGCTGTGGCTCAAGTGGTAGAGCACTAGCCTTAAGAAAGTCCAAGGACAGTGCCCAGGCCTTGAGTTCTAGCCCCAGAACTGGCAAGAAAAGTATCTTCAGGGGCCTGGAGCATGGCCTAGTGATACAGTGTCTGTTTAGTATGCACAAAGCCCTGGGTTCTATTCCTCAGTACTACATACACACACAAAAAAGCTAGAAGTGGTGTTGTGGCTCAAATGGTACAATGCTAACCTTGAGAAAGCCCAAGGACAGTGCTTAGGCCCTGAGTTTAAGCTCTAGGTCTGGCAAAAAAATCTCTCTCTCTCTCTCTCTCTCTCTCTCTCTCTCTCTCTCTCTCTCTCTCTCTCTCTCTCTCTCTCTCTCTCTCTGTCTCTCTCTCTCTCTCTCTCTCTCTCTCTCTCTCTCTATATATATATATATATATATATCTGCTACTTGTGGGTAGTTGAAAATAGTGGGCAAGGAGTACTGAGTGCAGGAAATTATGAGGATGAGTTTAAAGCAATGAAACAGCAAATTACAAAATCACCATCTATATCATTAGTAATTCATATCTCAATAATACATGAAGCTGGGTGCCAGTTGCTCACAGCTATAATCTTAGCTACTCAGGAGGCTGTGATCTGAGGATTGTGGTTTGAAGCGAGCCCAGGCAGGAAGGCCATGAGACTTTTATCGGCAATAAACTACTCAGAAAAAGTCAGAAGTGGTGCTGCGGCTCAAGTTGTAAAACACTAGCCTTGAGCAAAAGAAGCTCAGAGACGGTGCCCAGACCCTGAGTTCAAGTCCCAGGACTGGCCAAAAAAATTATAATGAAAGATAAAATGCTGCAGGGGTACTGCTCTTTGTGTCCATGAATTATTAGTCCTAACAATAATCACTATTTTTAGCCTTTTTCAACAAACATTAAATATTACTCTGTCACATACTGTTCCAGGCATTGGGGACATGCAGATAAATAAGAAATAAAATGATCCTTAGCTTTAAAAAGTTTATCTATACTTGGTCATAGTCAAAAGGCTGAGAAATGCCAGCTACAAGTTGCTCATACCTGTAATCCTATCTACTCAGGAGATTGAGATCTAAGGATCACAGTTTGAAGCCAACCAGGGCAGACAAGTTAGAGGCTCCTATCTCTAATTAATCATTAGGGGTGTGCCTTAAATGATCCAGGCCATTCTTGGGTGAAAAAGCTAAGCAAGACCATAAAGTCCTGAGTTCAAGTCCAAGGACTAGCACCAAATAAATAACTGAGAAATGATAAGAAACTCATAATCTATAAATTCATCCAATCTCTAATCTGTAAATATACTTCACTGGTGAACAGTCATTGAGAGCTGAGGTACCTTCAGAGAGAGGCACATAGATTTCAGTGAAGAGAAACATTTGGATTGACTGGGGACTGTCAGAGTGGAGAAAATGCTAGAAGTCCACAGATATTTAATCTTGCTATTAAAAGATGAATAGGTATTGTCTGTCAAAGAAAAAGATTATTTACACAAAGTCAGGCAGGCTCCATATGGAATGACCAGTTAGAATCTTAAGTAGACAGTGCCAATATGTAAAGGCATGGTAGAACATAAGGTAGCACTGTGTTTCCGTTATAAATCATGAAGGGCCTGAGAATTATGAAGTTTAGCACATAACCAAAGCTCGTACTCTACCTCTGGAGCCATACCTTTGCTTCAGGTTTTTTTTTGGGGGGGGAAGGAGTTAATTGGCGATAAGAGTCTCTTGAATTTGTTGGTCCTGGCTGGCCAGATCTCAGCCTCTTGAGTAGCTATGATTATAGGTGTGGACCACTGGTGTCCAGTAAGGTATGAATTTTAAACAGTCCTGCCCTTCCTACATTCTCACTCTCTCTTTCCTCTTTTCCCCCTCTTGGATATTTAGGCCTAAGGAGGCCCCAGGCAATAGAAGAATAGAAGGGCTGAGAGGAGAGAAAATTAGTATCTCTAGTCTGTGTAAAGATCACTCGTTCTTTCTAGAGTAAATGAAACTATTTTAATTTAAAACAATTGTTTAAAATATCTTCCTTTTTTCAACTTTGAGAATAAATTCTCTATAGAAACAAGGTTTTGTGCCAAAAGTATAAAATATGGCTTTGCAAGTCAGAAATTCTGTCCAAAGAGCCTTTAGCTAAGCCAGATTCCTATCCCAAGTACAATTGATTTTCCCCAGTACTGATTTCACTGCCAAATTTCCTCAGCTGTTTCTGATTGTTAAACATGTTGGTATCATAACTAAAGAACTTATTGAACATATTGGATTCTTTTAAATTCTTAAAAGTCATATTATGTATGAAAAAGTGTAAAATTAGAAACCATGTCAATTTAAGTGGATTAAAGAGCTCAAAGTAGCCAGGTATCCACCGTCCTAGCTCCCCCACTGCCCTTTACTAAGTCTTCTCTCCACAGCCACAAAGGTCATTCTTCTAGGATTCAGTAGTCACAAGATCCTCATACATCATTCCTTGGAAAAGAAAAATAAAATAGTGTGACAAGTTGTGGCAAACAGTGATTTTTAAGATTCTTCACTTTCATTTGACCTGAAACACATTTAAAAAGGATTTTAAATCCTAGACATAATATAAAAAAATAAAATAATACAGGGAAGTTTGAGATGATCTGTTTTATCTATTTCCTTATTTTCTCTGCTGTTTTTCTGCCTGCTACTGCTGTGTTTGGCATATTATTTTGCCTTGAGAGTTGGCCCTTGACACACATGGGTGACATTTGACAGTCTAGGATGACTTCTTACACAAATAGCAGCCCAGAGTTTAAATGGATATGGGCCAGTTAGCAAACACATAATACATAAAAACTTGCAGCAGAAAGATCTATCCCACCCCTGTTGGGAAAGAATTCATAATAAAATTTTGCAAGGGTCCAGCTGAGACTTCTCAAAGTTAACCCCCAAACTTGGAAAAGTCTTATTGATTTAAAACGAGAACACATTTTTTTTCTCAACAGCTGTGGTGACATATAAGATATTATAGTAAAGAGGACATATACAAAGAAATTATTCATTTTTTATCTGAAATTCAAATTTGATTGGATGTTCTTGAGATAGGGTCTCACTAACTGTTCCACAGCTAGACTAAAACTTGTGATCCTCCTGCCTCCATTTCCAGAGTAGCTGGGGTTATAGTGGGGTTTTTTGTTTGTTTGTTTTTTATTTTTTGTTGGTTTTTTCGTCAGTTGTGGGGCTTGAACTCTGGGCCTGGGTATTGTCCCTGAGCTCTTCAATTCAAGGCTACTGCCCTACCCCTTGAGCCAAAGCACCATTTCCGGTTTTCTAGTGATTAATTGGAGATAAGAGTCTAACAGACTGCAGTGCCCAGGCTAGCTTTCAATCTCTATCCTCAGATCTCAGCCTCCTGAGTAGCTACAATTACAGGTGTGAGCCACCACCCCTGACTTGTCTCCTATTTTTATTTGCTAAATCTTTCAACTCTGTCAACAACAATGAGCATGTGATTTAGCATTCACCTCTACAATCTGGCATCAATAGATTTTGATCACCCCCCTCTCCCCACATATGCTACTCATGAACTTCTTCCAGATAGCCAAATAATTAGGCTCATTGTCCAAAAACAGGTCAAGGAAGTGTAAATACTATAAAGCCAGCTTCTGGGGGTGCCCTGGCTCAGCCACATGGGTTCCGTTCTGTCTAGAATGGATCAGGGAAGTAATTATTTCTTTCTTAATCCCCCCCTGGGGCTACTGAGTAACATCCTTTTTACCTCATGTAAGAATTGAATGTGAGTCCAGAGTTGAGCTCAGTGGATGAAGCAGGTAATTTAGATCACTCTGCTTGTTTTGCTTTCCCTGGAGAGCACTTCAAGTCAAAGTGATTACTATTTCCCCTTACTTCCTGCTCTACTATACTACGATGTGAGCTTCTAACTTGTGGATTGCCTTCTGTGGCAGAAACTTTTAGCTTCCTCTGATATTTTCCTTTCATTACTAAGGTTGATCTTAGATAGATGACCCAAAAAGCATCCTATAAATCCAACTGATAAATAAAGTGTCTACTCTCTTGCCTCCAGACTTAGCATTGGGCCTTCAGATAAAGGGTATCTCTTAAAAGAGTAGTGTTTGATTCCTTATATACTATATACTATTCATTCTCAAGTATTTAATTCTCCTACAGAAGGGAAAGCTTCCTCCTCTACCTGCTAGATTCAGTTCCTAGCTCCCCAAAATTAATCTGACAAAAGACAAAAATGTTGTCTAGGAATGGCTGAGGAGCTCATATAGACCATTTTAATAAGAGTGATAAATTGTGGAGAAGTAACTGGACAAAAGAAAGACTTGTGGATTTCTAGGTCTGGTAAACACGTGCTGAAGGCATCTTGGAATGCATTGTCTTATTGGAGCAAAATTGCAAAATTGTGCCATTAGTTATATAGTCCCCTTTTAGTAGTGGAGAACAGAGGACAAGGAGACAGAAGCAGGTCAAACTCAAGCACAGTTCTTCTGGCTCCAAAGTGTGTGCTCTTTTCCTCACCCTCCTGAGTTTGTGAATTTACTGACTGCACCAACTGGTATTTGTGCTACCTCTGCTCCCACCAGGGCTACTCACCAGTGGTGGTAGTTCAGGGCTGAGGAGCTCCAGGCTTGCCAAAGCCAGAGTGGGGCCTCCCATCTCCCTGTTGGAGCCCAGGGCTGCTTTTCCTGTTTCCTGACTAGTCCTTCCTTTTTAGCTCCTCGATAGTTACTTCGAAGCCTACCAGCACACACTGGACCCGGAGCAGAGGTTAGCCTTAGCACAAGTGATGACTGACATTATGCACCGGCGCCCCAAGTTTGATCTTGGCCACCCTTATTTCATTAAGGCCTACCAAGACGAATGTACCTGCCTGAGGCTCCACCTGCAGCTGGTGAGGGGCATCCTCAACCACCAGGTAAGTCAGGCTTTAAGAAGGCGATGGAAAAGAGGACAAATGACATGCTCCAGACATGAAAATGCTGTTCTCTCATTGGTGAACCTGCATCTGGATTTTCTTTTCTTTTTCCTTTTTGCCAAGTTTCTGAGGCTTGAACTCAGGGCCTGGGCACTGTCCTGGAGCTTTCTCAAGGCTAGCACCCTACCACTTGAGCCACAGCACCAGTTCCAGCGTTTTCTGTGTATGTGGTACCACGGAATCGAACCCAAGGCTTAGTGCGCAGTAGACATGCATTCTACCACTAGGCCACACTCCAGGCCCCTGGAATCTGGGCTTTCTAAGCAGCATTTTTTTTTTTTATGTGTGTGTGCGTGTGATACTGGGAATTGAGCCCAAAGCCTCATGCATGCCAGGCAAATGCTTTACCTGTTGAGCCAAACCCTGAGCCCTCTTTTTTCTTGTAGTTTGTATTTTCGTAGTACTGAGATTTGATCTCAAGATCTCATGCTTTTTAAGCACTTTCCCACTGGCGCCATGTGCTCAGTCCTTTGTTTTTGTACTTTGTTTTTGTAAAAGGTTCTTTCTAACTTTGTTCAAGCTGGCCTTGAATTCAAGATCTTCCTGCCTCTGTCTCTGGAATAGCTGGGACTATGTGTGTGCATCACTACACTGGCAGCCCGTTCCTCTGTAAGCCCATTTGCATTGCTGAGTTCCCATCAGAACTACCATCTCAAAAGGATTCCACTGTAATTAGAGTTAGAGGGCCACAAGGAATTGATAACCTCAGCTCTGATTCGGTGAGGCAATTTATCACTTGTGAAGAAAGAACCAGTGCTACATCTTCTGGGACTTCAATGTATTTCAAAAGCTTTTATGCCAGGCGCTTGGTGGTCCATGCCTACAATTCTAGCTACTTAGAAAAGGCTGAGTTTTGAGGATCACAGTTCAAAGACAGTCTGGGCAGGAAAGTCCATGCAACACTTATCTCCAATTAACCACCAAAAAACTAGAAATAGAGGCAAAGTGCCAGCCTTGAATAAGAAAGCTAAGGGACAGGCCAGGAGTTTGGCCTAGTGATAGAGTGCTTGCCTAGCATGCACGAATACCTGGGTTCGATTCCTTGGTACCACATACATAGAAAAAAGCCGGAAGTGGTACAGAGACTCATGTGGCAGAGTGCTAGCCTTGAGAAAGTCCAAGGACAGTGCCCAGGAGTGGCAAAAAAAAGAAAAAGAAAGAAAGCAAGCTAAGGGACAGTACTCAGACCATGAGTATGAGCCCCAGTACCAACACACATGCACAAGCACACATGCTAAAAATAAAACAATATTTAGGGACTATTTTGAGGCACTAAAAGAAATGACAGCATTGTATGTTCTCTAGAGAAATGCTAGGCATGAAGCAAGCAGGAGACAGAAGATGTTGCTGCCTGGCTGGATATTTTTTTCCCTGCTCTAATTATTGGAGAGGAAAAGAAGTTTTTTTTTTCCTCCTTAAATTGGGTTGTCTTCGCTTTCCTTGACTGACCCTTGGCTCAGGCTGCACGTTTCATAGAAACAAGTCTTCACAACAATGTCTGGGTGAAAATGAGCTGAGTGATTAAAAAGAAAAAAGGGGTGACTTCCTTCTGTCAAGGCTCATAACTCATAATGCCCTCACTTGAATGCCTATGCTACATTTTCAGATAGAGCATCAGCGGGAGTATGTCCAGAGGCTCTGGCGGGAAGAATACTCAGATGAGCGGAATACATTTGGACTTCCCCTTAACATAATTTGCAAGCAACTCATTTCCATCAACAACAGCTCGTAAGTTGGTGTTGTAGTCAAACAGTCCATAGTTAATCGGAAGGGTATTTACGTCAAAATACTACCCTGTAATATGCCTCTCAAGGATTGGAGAGGTGATACATGTTTCTGTAAGAGCCACAGGGAATGAAATGAACTTCAGGAAACAGAAGCAAGGGGTTTTGTCTTTGGTGTGGTTTTCATTTTCTTATATTTTTTTGTCACATTTGCTCATTTATTTGTCTGTGGGAGTGTAAGATGGCACAGAGATGGAGGGACAAAGGGTTAACAAATACAGCAATGGTACTCACTAGACAGTATGTTGAAAATGAACTATAAAACTTGTGGCTAGAGACAGGAGGGAAAAACTAGGAGAGAGGGAGATTTGGGGCGACATTGTTCCCAAAGTTAACGTGCTCCTTACTTAGGTAACTGTAATCACTCTCTACATCACCTCTATAACAACAATAAAAAATGTTTAACCACAGGGGAAAGATTCCCTCAAATATTGAATCTCTGCTTGCTTCATAAATAACAGCAAAAAAAAAGGTGTCTGGAATTTAGGCATGACATTTGCTATAGAATCATCACCCCGTTAAAGTCCTAGGGGGATTAAAAAAAAACAGTTGTTATTAAAAGGCATGGAAGTCCAATATCTAAAAACATAAATACACTTAAAAGTATCTTAGGGAAGGAATTTTTTCTAATAAATATTTCTAAAGAGATGATTAAAGATTGGTCTTGTGACCTTACCCATTCAAAGAGCAGAATTCGACTTCCTGAGACAGTCAGAGAAGGCATTTGCTTAATGATACACTTTGTCACCCCTCTCCCCCCCTCGACAGGATTACTGCCTTTCCTATTCTGGCTCTGCCTTTCAGAGTACAGGGAACCAGGACACAGATGACAAGCCCCAGGTCAAGACCTCTTTGTTGTGTCCAAGTGGGTAGAGAAATTGTCTAATTCCTTTCAACATCTGACATGATCACACATTTATACTAAGCCATGCCCTGGCCCTGGGTTCTGTGTGGTCTTAAGTCCAGCAGTAAAGGCAAACTTTACGTAAGAAACTGCTGTGTTGGGTTATGGTATAATCTTGGGGTTCCTTTGTTTGTTTTTGTTGTTGTTGTTGTTTGTGTGAGGATTCTGGAACTTGAACTCAGGGCTTGGCCACTATCCTTTAGCCAAAGCAAAGGGCCTAACTCCTTTGCTTAGTTTTTTTTCCCCCAAGGCTGGTACTGTTCTGCTTGAATGACAACTCCAATTTTGGCTTTTTGGTGGTTAATTTGAGATAAAAGTTTCACAAATTTTCTAGTTCAGGCTATGTTCAAACTATGATCCTCAGCTCTGAGCTTCCTGAGTACCTAAGATTGCAGACATGAGCCACCAGTGCAGGCAAGGGTTATTGACTGGGTCATCTGGAAGGTAGACAGGATTGCATGGGAGTTAGTAGCAGAGACTCTAACCTCATTTCTTGCAAAAGGAACCTAGAAATTCTACATGCAAAGCTCTGCATTTTGGCCATAGACCTTTCTCAGAACGGATTTGTTTACTGTAATGAACTTGAGACATCAGCTGTGTGTGCAGTGTGCTATGGCAAATGGCTGCTATTCAGGAATTTTTTTTTTGCCAGTCCTGGGCTTAGACTCAGGGCCTGAGCACTGTTCTTGAGTTTTGATCAAGGCTAGAGCTCTACCACTTGAGCCACAGCACCACTTCTGGATTTTTTTCTATGCATGTGGTACCGAGGAATCGAACCTGGGTCTTTGTGCATACTAGGCAAGCACTCAACCACTAGGCCAAACTCCCGGCCCCTCAAGAAATGGTTTTGGCAGAACAGTCTAAGATTACAGAGGGAGTAAAACTGGTCAGCACAGTCTCAACTATAAATGTTATGTCCTTGATGAGAATTACTTTCCAGACTTTATCTATTTATTTTTTTATTTATTTTGCCAGTCCTGGGGCTTGAGCTCAGGACCTGGGCACTGTCCTTGGGCTTTCTCAAGGCTAGTGCTCTATCACTTGAGCCTCAGCCACTTGGTGCTGTGGTACCAAGGAATTGAACCCAGGGTTTCATGCATTCAAGGCAACGCTCCCAGCCCTTGGCATTTCGTTTTAAGATTCACAAATAAGCAGAACCTCACTTTTATATATTTAAGGAGAAATATTTATTCTTTCCAGTTCCATGCAGTTATAGAAAGACCCTAGAAGTAAGTCACAGCCAAGCATTATTGTTTCTGGCTTCATTCATTTCTATGATATAACATTCTAGCTGGGTACCTGTAGCTCAAGCTTGGATTCATAGGTGCTCAAGTGACTAAGGGCTGAGAATCCAGGTTTCAAGCCAGCCCAGGCACCCAAATCTGAAAGACTCTTATCTACAATAAGCAAGCAAAAAAGCCAGAAGTGGATATTTGGCTCAAGTGGTAGTATGCCAATCTTGGGCAAAAAGGTAAGAACACTAGGCCCTATACAAATCCTAATATAGGAACAAAAACATGTTAAAATACAACCCCCTTTATTTCAAATAGGAAGATTTGAGCTCTTGCATACAGAACTTTAAAATTATCTTTGTCTACTAACAAGTGTTGGTGGGAAAAAGAAGAAACACCCAGGGGAGAACCAGACACAAGAAAACTTTGAAAGTGATTTCACTTTATTAGAAATAAGAATTTGTATCTAATCATTGTTATTTTTTTGGAGGGGGGGAAGATTTACACTTTTACTTGGCCTTTTCCACGCAAGGCTGGCATTCTACCATGTGAACCACACCTCCACTTTCAGCTTTTTGTGGTTAATTGGTGATAAGAGTCTTATTGGACCAGGCTGGCTTTGAACTGCAATCCTCAGATCACAGCTTCCTGGAGAGCAAAGCATACAGGCGTGAGCCCCTAGCACCTGACTTAATCACAGTTATTTTAAGCTTTGTTTCCTCCTTAGATATTTAGGTAGATTGCAGCTAGTGAATTAGTAACCATTGTCAATATAGTTTTATTATTTCCTTTATTTTATTTTATTTGTATTTTTTTTTTCCAGTCCTGGGGCTTGAACTCAAGGCCTGGGTACTGTCATTGGACACATTTTGCTCAAGGCTGGAACTCTGCCACTTGAGCTATAGCACCACTTCTGGCTTTTTCTGTGTATGTGGTACCAAGGAATCGAACTCATGGCTTTATGCATAGGCTATGTTCCTGGTCCTCCTTTATTTTTTATATCATTTGTAGGGCTTTCACTCAGGGCCTGGGCACTGTCCCTGAGTTCTACCACTTTGAGCCACAGCACCACTTCTGATTTTTCTAGTAGTTAGTTGCAGATAAAGAGTCTCATGGACTTTCCTGATCAGTCTGGCTTTGAACCATGATCCTCAGATCTCAGCCTCCTGAGTAGCTACCATTTCAGGTGTGAGCCACCAGTGCCCAACTATAGTTTGGTTTTTACTGGGTTTTTAGTCTATACACTGATTTCTTTCTATTTTGGATTTTTTTTTTGCCAGTCTTGAGGCTTGAACTTAAGGCTATGAGCTTTCTCTGTCCTTGAGTTTTCATAAGGCTAGAGCTCTACTACTTGAGCCACAACATCATTTCTGGCCTTTTCTGTGTATATGATACTAAGGAATTGAACCCAGGGCTTCATGCATGCTAGGCAAGCTCTCTACCACTAGGCCACACTTGCAGCACTTCTTTCCATTTTGTAAGCCAGCCACGACCCTACATGACCTCTGACCACCCTCGAAGCTATCCGTTTATAATGCTAGGCCTATAAGAAGTTGTATTATTGGTCTTTCAAATGTAAAGATTCAATTATCTTCAGAAGCAGATTGCATTTCTTCTTGTTTAGCATTATTATTTGTTTTGCCTCCCTTTCTAGTCAAGCTTTGAAAAACATTTATCTGCTGGAGTTCCACCCATCTCTTGGTCTGGCTGGGCTCCTCCCCACGGCCCTTGAGCACCTGTTCAGAGAAGCCAGCCATGCCTGCAGGCCCACGTCACCAAGTGGCCTGGCCTGGCTGGAACGACACATCCTGCAGCTGGCCCTCGACCTGTGGCTCCACCCAACCAATCCTGAGACCTGGTACAGCACACAGCTCCAGAAAGATGTAGGTTCTTTCTACAGGTGCATTTGGGTCCTCAGCAAAGAGGACAAAGAGAGTGTTTCCTGGCAGATGATACTGTTCAGTTATGTTTTTCTCTTCGGCTCTCTCCTTTGTTTAGCCAGAAACAAAACATAACCCTAGCCTCACCAATATTTTGATGTGACATATTTTGGTTAGCATTTCTAGTTTATAAGGATGCTACAATAATTTTAATTAATAGAGTGAATATATAGGTATTGTTATTATTATTTATCTTTTAACAATGAACATTTAGCTAAAATGTATGCATTTTCTTCTAAGTCTCTTTTTACGATTTGCTCTTTTTGGCTTGAATCACACTCTGGTGGAGGGGAGAGAACTTTGAGTTAGGAGTTACCTACCATTAACTTGTTGTGTGACTCTGAGCAAATATCTCAGCGTCTCTGAGCCTCACTTTCCTTTTTGTACAATTATGTGTATATTTGTGAAGTCAGTGGTGGTAAATTCAAGAGATTCTGTCTACCTTTCCTCTAATTCCCAATGGTCCAAACAAGCCTAATGATTTATAGATCCAGTATTCTATTTAATTCTCTTTCTTTTTTCTTTGGAGGCTCTCTGAGCTTCTGTTAAGGTTTAGGCTGAACTTCCAAATTGGCCTTACTTTGTGGACACGTTGTGTGACAGGAGTTTTCAAGGGCTGCTGCCAAAACGATTTACTCCTTAAGTTTACCTTGGAACTCTTA
Source organism: Megascapheus bottae (assembly GCF_031878675.1). Lineage (NCBI taxonomy): Eukaryota > Metazoa > Chordata > Mammalia > Rodentia > Geomyidae > Megascapheus > Megascapheus bottae. The sequence goes on along the minus strand of NC_143516.1, from coordinate 38,785,136 downwards.
CTCCTGCCCAAACGACATTTGATTTAGTTGTAAGTTAATTAAAAATTGATTCATATAATATGAAACTACAGAAAAATTTTATGCAAAAAAAAAAAAACAGAACAAAAGGTAACCTATCTAAAACCACTCAAGTTCACTATTATTATTTTTTTGTGGGTCTTGGGGCTTGAAGTTGGCCTGGGCACCGTCCCTGAACTCTTCAGCTCAAGGCTACTGCCCTATCCTTGAGCTAAGCCCTACTTCCCATTTTCTAGAGGTTAACTGGAGATAAGAGTCTCAGGTCCTTTTGAGCCCAGGCTGGCTTTGAACCTTGATCCTCAAATCTCAGCCTCCTAAGTAGCTAGGATTATAGGCGTGAGCCACCCACCCGGCTCTATTATTATTTTTTATATTTTACGTTTTCACATGTGGACTTTAAACATATTTTTATGCATTGTTTTCTTTTTCTCATTTAGTATTACACTATATATTTTCCCACATTACAAACTAAGGTCTTTATACTCACTTTCATGCCCTTACACAATGAGTCATATAACTTCCCTAGCCAGTTCGCTTCTGCTGGCTATCCAAATTGTTTCCATTTTTTATTACTACTAAAAACGATAGGGGCCAGGTGTTTGGCCTAGCGGTAGAGTGCTTGCCTAGCATGCACGAAAATCCGGGTTTGATTCCTTGATACTACATACATAAGGAAAAAGCTGAAAGTGGTGCTGTGACTCAAGTGGTAGAGCTCTAGGCTTGAGAAAAAGTCCACGGACAGTGCTCAGACCCTGAGTTCTGGCAAAATAAGTAAATAAAGAAATAAGATAAAAGGTACATCATCATACTTACAGATACTTCCATATGTTGAATTGATTCGTTCTGAGAATTTTTTTTTTTTTTTTTTGGTCTTGGAGCTCAAACTCTGGGCCTGGGCGTTGTCCCTGAGCTCTTCAGCTCAAGGCTAATGCTTTATTGCTTTGAGCCACAGCACCACTTCTGATTTTCTGGTGGTTAATTGGAGATAAGACTTTCCTGCCTAGACTGGCTTTGAACCACGATCCTCAGATCTCACCCTCCTAAGTAGGTAGAATTACAGGCATGAGCCAGCAGTGCCCAGCTAAATTCTTGGAAGCAGAATGGTTGAAATAAAATTTAAATCTTGCATACTTACTGGCATATTACTTTTTGAAAGAGTTCTGCCAACTTAGAATGCCACCACAGGTGTATAAGAGAACTGGTTCTTTTGTGGCTTGCAGTGTTAGGTGAATTTAAAGAATGCATAAGCATACTCATAGTATGCGTATGCGCATAAATACACACATATATATGCATGCCCATAAAAGGTAGCATTATGTGCTTAACTTATACTTCCTTGCCACTTAATGCAATTATGTTTGCAAATGTTTTGTTAACACCTATAATTTTTCTGAATTTTGTTTTTTTGACCTTTATTCATTTGTCTGTTGGAATCCTAATATCATTCTTATTTACTCCTATGAATTTTTCTTAAATAAAAGCTTTAGCTTTTTTGTCTGTCACATTTTCTGCAAATATTTTCTACATTTGTTTATAGTCAAGATCTGTTGACCATTTCCCTTATGATTTCTTCTACCCTTCTAAATGTAGGATCTTCCTCCAGATGTTTCTTATTTGTGTTATTTCACTCTAATTTTAAGGATCATTTAATTTTTAAAATATTTAATTCCTTTACTATTTCACTGGGATGTATATATATGCATATGGTACGTAACGCACAAATCAATAGTAAATTTTCCCCAAATTACCAAACATCTATCCTACTTCCTTTTCCTGAAAATTCTTTTCACATTGTCTTACGGTGCCATATTTTTTTAATCTATCTGAAATTCTCTTACATTCTTTTTTTTTTTTTGCCAGTCCAGGGCCTGAGAACTGTCCTTGAACTTTCTCTACCATTTGAGCCTCAGCACCACTTCCAGCTTTTTTCTATATATGTGGTACCAAAGAATTGAACCTGGGCCTCTGTGCATGCTAGGCAAGCACTCTACCACTAGGCCAAACTCCTGGCCCCCTACTTTTACATTTTATAAGAGAATTTCAGGGCCCCAAGAAGGACTGGAAAAAAATGTAAAAATGTCTGAACTACTTGTATAGTCTTCTATTGATGCTACAATTTCAATTATTATTTTTGAAATGTGTTCAAGTTTGGATTTAGAAATGCTAAATATTCAGATTAGTATTTGATATTGGGTCAGAAAATACCCTCAGAAGACATGCAGGAATTTCATATCTCTTTTTGTTTTTATGAGAAAGGACTTTAAAGAGTCTGGCAATTACATTCTTTGACAGCTACCTACAGGAGAAAGAGAGAAATGGGGAGAAATGGAGATGAAGAAGGGAAGATGAAAGAGGGAAGGAGGAAATAGTAATATGTAGTTGTGCGAGGTGAGGGTAAGACTTCAAATGGACATGGCAGGTAGAAGGCCTGTTTTTCTGGGGGTGGTACAATTAGAAGACAACAAAGTTGTTAGTGCAGAGGCACTGACCAGGCAGGAGGGTGATAATGGACACGTGGTTACTTTACCTGGGTCAGCTGGGAGTAAAGGAGTCCTGGAAAGGCAGTGAATGTTCTGGAAAGTACTGACCTCAGAACTGAGTTCAATTTACTGTTGGTACTACTTGTGGCCTTGGAAAGCTTAAAGACTGCTTTACTACGCAGGTAGCTGAGATCTAAGGTTATAGTTTGAAACCAGTGCAGGAAAATAAATTTAAGAAACTCTTATCATTAATTAATTAGCAACTAGCTAAAAGATATATGCAGTTCAAGGAGTAGAATATCAGCCTTGAATAATAAAAAAAAAAAAGCAAGAGACTCCGAGTTCAAGTTTTATAACTTCTGTCTTACCTTCCTCATTGCTGAGGGGAATAATAGTGTCTGTGATATCCCCTGCATGAGGATCTGGTAGAAAGGGTTAGGATAGAAAGGACAATGAGTTAGCAATACTGTTATGAATACAGAAATCTTTTAAAAGATTGAATCTGCAATTAGAGGTGTTTATTTAAAAATTCTTACTACTAACCACCACTATTAAAAAATCAGGGACATCTATTTCTAGTCACATCATTTTTGTCATTTATTTAAGCTCAAAACATTTATGAGACTGAAAGCAAGTATTTGCATGGTTTGGCTCACCTAACCCTCTGGAGCCTGCTAGGCAATTCTTCCATGTTAGTATCTAGTAAGTAGCACAGGACATCTGAATCTAGATCTGTCCCTCTGACAGATGCTATAGATAGAAAGATAGATGGATGGATGGATAGATAGATAGATAGATAGATAGATAGATAGATAGATAGATATTCAGATGTGAAGGGTGTGTGTGTGTGTGTGTGTGTGTGTGTGTGTGTGTGTGTGTTTTATGACTTGTTTTTTTTTTTCAGCTGTTTTCAGCTAAAGTGATGGACGACCCCTTTCTGGTGGAGGAGCTAGGTCTGCTTGCACTCAAGTCTGCCATGGAGGATGGACACAAACAAGGCCACAATTTCCATGTGCTGCTCCTGGAGACATTCTCCAAACTTCTGGAACTCCTAACCATTCGCCACCGGCTCATAGAGATGAGTGTGGAGAGTGCTCACTTGGCTCGGTCAGTTGGGGATGAAGGAGCAGGCTAGAACTCCTTGACTAGGGCAAGAGAGGGGAATCAGATGACAGAGCCCAGGTCTGCTACATGCAAGCCTTCAAGGCTGGCCCTTCACTGGCCCTGGAGCTCAGCACCCTCCGTCTGCCTTCTCTCTTCACTACTCTGATCAGGGCTGCATCCTTCGTCCATCACCTTCCAATTTGCATATGTCCTTTCGTTTTTCTTTTCTGATAGTACTGGGTTTGAACTCAAGTCCTCCTGGATGTTCTACCACTTGGTCCCTGAAGCCTTTTTTGCTTCTATCAATATCTCCCAACTACAGGAGTGTACCCTTAAGATGGGCTTGGATTTGATTTTGACATAGTCTAAATATTGCTTCTCTTCCTGCCCCCTCAGGCTAGCTTCAAAACTGCAATCTTCTGATCTCCATCTCTTAGGACCTGGGTGTACGTGTACATGCAAATGTCACCACTCCTGCACCATTGTTGTTGTTGGCTTGGGGAAGGGGCAGGTATTTTTATTTTTTGTTCCATGTCTGGGATTTTTTGAGCCAGGGTTTTCCAATAGCTCAGCTTGGCCTGGAACTTACAGACTTTCTACTTCAACCTCTCTAGTGCTTGGTTTACAAGTGTTTTCCTGATAGCCTACATTCCCTGAATGCAAAAGTTTTATTCCTGTTTCTTACAATATCCCATGATCTGGTATATTAGTCCATCTGTACTGCTATCATAGAATACTTGAGAATGGGTGATTTATAAAGACCAGAGTCTTGAGTCTACTAATTTTGGACATGCCTCTAAGCCTGACTTCTAAAGAGTCTGAGATCTGAGGATCACCGTTCAAAGCCAACTCAGGCAGGAAAGTCCATGAGACGCTTAGCTCCAATTAACCACCAGGAAATTGGAAGAACACAGTGACTTAAAAGTGGTAGAACACTAACCTTGAGCAAAAAAGCTTAGGGATAGTGCTCAGGCTCTGAGTTCAAGCCCCATGACAAACGAAATAGTCCAAGGTCAATAAACTCACATCTGTCGAGACATCCATGGCAGACAGGGGAATGACATAGAACATTGTTCTTGCATGTATACACACAGGAGAAAGAGAGAAATGGGGAGAAATGGAGATGAAGAAGGGAAGATGAGAGAGGGAAGGAGGAAATAGTAATATTTTAGTTGTGCGAGGTGAGGGTAAGACTTCAAATGGACATGTTTCACTAGCAAAAAAAATATGGAACAAGAGGCTGCAAACATGTAGTAGTGCTCTTGTGTTACAGTCACCATGAGAAGCCCTGAAAACATGGCAAGTCCAGTTGTCACTAACCATTATCAAGGTCCTGCGGTGACCAGAATCTTTATGAAGACTTTATGCATCACTTCATTTAATTCTCTAAGTGTCTCTATGATATAGAAACACTTTATCATCAAGGCAATAGAGGCTCAGGAAAAGTCAAGTAATGTATGCAAAATCATCTAACTAAAAAGTAGTAAAAGCAGCATTTGGACAATTGTGAAAGTATTATTGCTTCTCAGATATTACCTCTGAAATTAATGATCCTAGCCTTGGTAATTAATATGCAGTTACCTATTATACACTATAATGCTGTTTTTCTACTCATCTGAACAAAACCCTTCAGGAGTACTGAAAAGGAAGTATTTGTTCTAAGTGGATCAAGGAAAGTTTAATAGAAGAGGAAATGTTCTGAATTGACTTAAACTACATCCCTCTAAAGTTCATATATTCAAGAATGAGTCCCATGTACCTCAGGGTACAATGTAAGATAAGGTTTTAGGATGGCCTTTAATGTGACTGGTGTCTTTATTTAAAAAAAATCTCTATCTATCTATCTATCTATCTATCTATCTATCTATCTATCTATCTATCTACCGTGCCAGGCATGGTGATGCACACCTGTAATTCTAGCTGCTCAAGAGGCTGAGATCTGAGGATCAAGGTTCAAAGCCAGCCCAGGCACAAAAGGACCTGAGACTCTTATCTCCAATTAACCTCTAGAAAATGGGAAGTGGGGCTTGGCTCAAGGGTAGGGCAGTAGCCTTGAGCTGAAGAGCTCAGGGACAACGCCCAGGCCCCAGTTCAAGCCCCATCACACACACACATACACACACACACACACACACACACACACACACACCCCAAACAACAACAAAAACATGTGAAGACACCACAAGTCTCTTAAGCTCTCAGGGAGAAAATGGCCATAGAGGAAGAAATGTCTGGAATAAAGGCTCCCTCACAACTCTTAGAAAGAGTCAACCTTGGTCTTTCTTCCATCTCTCAGAACTGTGAGATAATCAATCTTTGTTGTTTGATCCACTGAACACTGTGTTTTTCTCTTATACATTCTGACATCTCAAGCAAAGTAACACAGGTGCCAATTGAATTCACCCTTAATGTGCCAGCTTCTCAGTATGTCAGTTGGGTTAGAATAAGAATGCAAGGCATAGGGAAAAGGATGGTAGGCACACAAGACTAAACTGCCAGAGGAACATCTGTCAGCCATAGAAATTTGAGACTAGAACTCAGAGGTAAGTCAGGACAAGGATGAGAGTTTCAGGTTCCTGCATGAAGGTATGTTTTTATACCCTTGGGGTGAATGAATTCCCTCAGGAGAGGATGTAGGAGATCCAAAGAAAACCAAGTCTACAAACCTGGGAAACACCAGAATTTGACATAAGGAAAAGGAAACCTAAAAGAAGACTGAGAAATAGTGATTATGGTAGCAAGAGCATGGAGATCATAGATTAAAGACATTCTTCAGGGAGTGCAGAGAGGCCTTCTGTGAAGAACTCTAAAGCAAAGCCAATGAAGCTTATGTGGAAGACAACATCGAAAACTCTGAGGTCAGATGCCAACCAGAAGGTAATGAGAGAGGACAGTGCCTAAGCACATCACCTTCTACTGTAACTATCTTCCAGTCTGTAACTAACATAGGAGAGCAGGACACAAGACTTTTATGCAAAGAAGACTTCATTGAAAGTGACAGGGAGCACAGAAAAATACCAAGGTCCAGAAGAAATGAGGAATCAAGTCAAGAGAAGAAATGGGTCAGATGGAACACAGAAAAACAGAAGGCTATTCCCATGTGCAAAATTCAAATCATGTGGGAGAGACAGCCAATCAATAGGGTCCATAAAACAAGGACTACCCAATCAAAGACCTAAGGTCCTCTCCTGGGCCTGATTGTACACTGTTATGTTTCTATGGCTAGTGAGCTGCCTGCTATATCTCTTCTACTAATATCCTAATAATTTGTTTTTTCTATACTCTTGTCTTGGTAAGTCTCTTTTTATTTTAAAATCAGCCTGCCAGCTGGGCTCCAAATATCCTTGATATTTTGTGGTTCACTTGTTTCACATAGTATTGGGCTTACTTTTGTTTGACTTTGCTTCTGTATGTATTCATCTGTTTTGATTTTCTTACTGTTTAATTTGAGGAGAAAACACCAACAAATGTCTTTGCCTTTTTTTTCTTCTTTTCTTTTAGGATTTATAAGGAATTGGCATGGGAAATGGGTTTTGAAGAATTCCACTTGTATCTGAGGCCTGTTCACTTTGAGTTTGCATCACACAAAGACAATGTGGATCAACTATCTCCTGTGTTTGTAACCTCTGTGCTGGAGGACAATGGTCGTGTAGACAGGTGAGGCTTGAGGGGAGGGGTTAAAATGAAAATAGTGGTAGAGTAAGAAATCAGTGTCATTTCTGTCACTTTTGAACACACCAGTGTAAATTTTTTTTTTGCCAGTCCTGGGCTTGAGCTCAGGGCCTGAGCACTGTCCTTGGACTTTCTCAAGGCTAGAACTCTACCACTTGAGCCTCAGCACCACTTCCAGCTTTTTCTATATATGGGATACCGAGGAATCGAACCCGGGTCTTCGTGCATGCTAGGCAAGCACTTTAACCACTAGGCCAAATTCCCGGCCATTTTTTAAATTTTTTTTTTTAAATTTTTGCCAGTCCTGGGCTTGAGCTCAGGGCCTGAGCATTGTCCTTGGACTTTCTCAAGGCTACAGCTCTACCACTTGAGCCTCAGCACCACTTCCGGATTTTTCTATGTATGTGATACTGAGGAATTGAACCCGGGCCTTTGTGCATGCTAGGCAAGCACTCTACCACTAGGCCAAACTCCCAGCTCCTGTAATTGCATTTTTAAGTTCTCTTTCCCTTGTATTCTGTGTGCCATGAATCTATTTTTTCTTTTTCTTTTTTTTTCCAATACGAAAATAAGCCCTTAAGAGGGATAAGCAGATTTAAGAATACAAAAACTTTGTGAAATGGAAACATCACTGGCTCTGCTACTTCTCAAGGAGAATAAGTTTCCAGAGAGTAGAGGGAACAAGGGTGGGTCTGATGGGAGAAGAACCATGGATCCAAAGCTCAGATTCCATCTCCCACTTGCTTTGAGATCAGAAAGAAGTCATTTAGGGCTTCTGGGCATTTTTCCCCCCTCACATATAACCTAGAACACAAATCTACTGACTAAGCAACATCTTGTATCTTTAGGCTTTTGGGTGGCTCTTCACTGGAGGCCAGCCCCAGGAAAACCTCTCTCATAGCCCACAGCTCAGCCCATTGCTGGAAAGACATCATTGCCCAACAGCTGACCCTGAACTTACTAGAAAGGGAATTTTCTTTTTTCTAAAACAGTCAGTCTTTGCAGTTTCTTCCATATCCCTCTTCTTTCCTTCCCACCAAGTGTACTTCTCACCTGCTTCCTGAGGGTCCCACCTCTCTATTCCTGGGCATTCCCAGGATTATTCCACCCTAAGGGAAGCAAAGGAACCCTTACCAGGGAAAGCATCCTTTGTTTTGCTAATGTTCATCACTGCTCAAAGTATAACTCACTCAGAGGGTTAAAGGATCCAAAGAGCATGGGCTGGAATGAAATGGATTAGTTTCACAGTTGTGGGTGGAAAGCTTCTTAGTGTCTCAAAACAAATTTGGGTGTTCGTAGCTCATGCCTGTAGTCTCAGCTATTCAAGAGGTTGAGATCTGAGGATCATGGTTAGAAGTCATATATGGCAGAAAGGGCCATAAGACTCCAATTAACCAGAAAGCCTGAAGTAGGAGTATGGCTCAAGTGGTACAGTGTGTCTGACTTGAACAAAAAAGGCTAAACAAGAGTGCTAGGCCCTGAGTTCAAGTTCCAGTAATGGCACACACCAAAAGGGGGGAGGAGGAGGAGGAGAAGGAAGTGGAAGAGGAGGAGGAGGAGGGGAGGAAAGAAAAAAGAGAATTCAGAGGTAGATACACAGAGGAGTTTTAACAGAGCAAAATTTATTGAAGCAGAAGCAAATGCTAAAGCAAAGCAAACAGAGGGCAGGCAGCTCAGCTAAGCAATCAGCAGCACCAAGTTCCTAGATCTTAGATGCTTTTGTGGGTAGAGTGTAATTATTATGCTAGCGACATGTGTATGTCCAGAAATGGGAGTGCATTTCAAGAACTGGAAGACAGGGAGTGGTTTACTAAAAAGGTGCCCTTGGAATCTAGTTGGAAGATTTGGGGAGAAGGTGCAACTTTAAGATGTGGAAGAGGCCTCTGGCAAGGAAAGTGCCATGAATTAGCCTCAGCCATTACTCAAGGATAATACTGAAGCAGGGTGCTGGCAAGCTGTACCCAGAAAGTGTAGCACCTGATATTTAATTCCTTTTACTTTATTATTTCCTGTCTGTCGTCCTACCTGCCCACCCCTGATCACTAGGGTGACAGAATAAAATATCCCCAGGCTTCCCAGCTTTGGCTCTAGAACAACTCGATGGTCTACAAGTCTTTGTTGTTGGGGGGGGGGGTGACAACCCTTTGGCAGCTATGTAGCAGAATTCCTGGCTTCTACCCATAGATGCCAATAGCTCCATCCCTGTCCACCGTCATGGGTGCTCGAGCCTAACAACTGAAGGTGTCTCCAGACATTGCCTAAGAGTCCCCTAGAAACCAGTGTCCTTTGCTTATCCTGTCACACTAGCCAGACCAAAAGCCCAGTGCATGACAAGGATGGAGAGATGTGTCACAGAAGCCAGGGCAACAAATATGGTTGGGCCTCATATGAGTCTGGGTCTCCAACTGGCAGTCAAGTTGGATCCTGGCTCATGGAGAACCTCCCTCTGCAGTGGGTATTTTATTCTGCTGTAAAAGTATGACTTACCTTGGTTCAGACAGAATTCATCCGTCAGCACCAGCTGTCTAAATGAACTGTGCTTTGATCAAATAGTGATTAATCCTCCCAGAGATGTTGTAAAACAAAAGAGCCTTTTGAATTCACCAGGGATCCAGAGAACTGGAGTCTTAAGTTATTATTTATTTGCTATAAAGTTATTACTCAGGACTGTCAGGTGACAACATATGTAAATACAGTGACTTCCGTTGGAAAGCACAAGCAATTCTTACTTTCCACTGTCCTACAGTGGATAATACTGCCATTGGTAAGTGAAGAAACAAAATTACTTGACAAAGTCTCATCATTGGATGGAGGACTATGTTCCAAGATTGGAACCTGACTGTAAAAAATGTGTGAATGACTGCTGGAATCATAGAGAGAGCAAGAATTAGACAGCATTTAGAGGATGTTCAAAGGAAGATGGCAGTAAAGGATCCTGAACAGTCTTTGGCAAGAAAGTTAAAGGATGGTGCAGTTAATACACACTAGCAGGATGAGAAAGAAGAGGAGGAGGAGAAAAAAAAGATGGCTGAAAAGTGAGGAAGGCTTGGGAGGGATGGGAAGGCTAACAAAGAATGTGAATGAGTGTGAACATAGTCACTGTGGTCTATTCACATGTATGAGAATAGAACAATGAAACCTGTTGATTGAGCTAAGAGATGAAAGTGGAATGGGGAAGAGAGGAAAGAGGTAGGCCAGGATATATTGTATGTACACACATATGGAAGTGTCACAATGAAGCTGCCCCTTGTAGAAAAATAGATTAAGAAAAAGAACGTCAGAGAAAAATAGGGGTGAACAAGAGAAAAGGATTGCAGGGTTCTGGCCTAGTGGTAGAGTGCATGCCCAGTATGCACAAAGCCCTGGGTTCGATTCCTCAGTACCACATACAGGGAAAAAGCTGAAAATAGTGCTGTCGCTCAAGTGCTAGACTTGAGAAAGCCCAAGGACAGTGCCCAGGTCCTGAGTTCAAGACCCAGGACTTGTTTTAAAAAAGAGAGAAAGAAAAGAAAAAAAAAAAAGAATTGCAAACATTCTAGAGTGGTTATCACAACCCAAACTGTAGAGAGATCCTGTCCAACGAGGTGTGAAAAGTCTCTGGAGTTGTCCATTTAGGCAGTGAAATATAGTCTTAGATAAGGCTTGCCCTTGCCCATGTTTTTAATCTAGCCACATGACTTTCCCCTCCATCAGCATGGGATTCTCTGGGCCTGGTGTGGTGGTTCATACCTGTAATCCCGGATACTCTGTACACTGGCAGGAAGATCATAACTCTTGAGACTAGCCTAGGCAAATCAAGGAAATCTTGCCTCAAAATAAAATTTTAAAAGGTCTGAAGGTGTCACTCGGTGATAGAGCGCTTGAACCTTGCATGCATGATATATACTGATATAAATAAATGAATACCTAAACACATAAATAATAGCATGAGCATCTTGGTGGTAGCCTGTCACATGAAAAGCCTCATACCTCTTTTTGCAGATATGCTCCTACTACTTTTGCCTTAGCCATCTCTGAAGTGGATGATACACAGGTCGGCAAATTTAGTTTTTATACAAAAGAAGCCATCCTGCAGGTAAATTTTATTTGCATTTTTAAAAAGGAGTTGAAATAAATGGACTTGCTCATGTTGTTTGATGCACAAGTATGGTGGGTTCTTGCTCTGTGAAAGTATAGAAATAAAACCAGGAATGATGAGCACTATTGCAAAGAGTTTATTTAATAAAGAGACCGTAAAGGCCTCTCAGGAGCGTGAACAGTGGGACCAGAAACTATGGTTCACTGTGTGGTGAGGGACCAGCCATGTTATATTGTCTCTCCCCACCTCTTTTTTCCCCCTCCCTTTTGGCAATTTGTCAGATGGTGACTGGTTTGCTTAGAAAAAGTAAGAAGACAAGAAAACCCTTCCCTGGGTGGTGGCCAGTAATTGGAGCAAGGAGGGGGAGGGCTAAGCTGTCCTGAACTAGTTGTCAGATGTTTTCCTTCATGTTCTTAAAATATCAATACTTAATACATAGAAATTTGGCCTTGATAGTTGGGTGCCAGTGGCTCATGGCTGTAATCCTAACTCATCAAAAGGCTGAGACCTGAGGACCACAGTTTGAAACCACCCTGGGCAGAAAAGTCCATGAGATTCTTACCTTTAATTAAAAAAAAAAGCTGGAAGTAGAGATGTGGTTCAAATGGTAGAGCACCAGCCTTGAGTGAAAAAGCCAAATGAGAGTGTGAGGCCCTGAGTTCAAGCCCTAGTACTAGCACCAAAATAATAAATAACTAAATAAATAGGCTTTCATTTATAAGAATGCCTTGTTTCACACATAGCTTGGCCTGGCTGACATGCACATTGGCTTGGCTTGAGTCACAGAGATTGCGATACTACATGTAATAAGTTCTGTTTGATATGAAGAAATCCATGTATGTGAACCATCTTTATATCCGGTGCTTACAACATATATTGTTGTAGCTTTTATCTGGTTCTTTAAAATTGGATGCTGTTGGGGGTTTTTTTCCTGCCATTCTGATTTTTTTGCTTCTATATGTATATCTGGAAAAAAAAATTTCTTGTGAGCACACCACCATCCCTGACCCCTGGGGAACCCATCCATGGAATCCAGCAAGAGAGCAGTCCCAGCTCCCAGGCTATCTTCCTGGAATGAAATGTGGCTTCAGCCGGAAGGCTGAGATATGTGATCCCAGTTTATCTGGCAGTTCACTCCTCATCCATGATGGGAAAGTGACCATCTCAACCTTGATCTTTACCTCTTTCCTGATGGGAGCAATTCCTAATGCCGTTCACATTTCCTTCTTTAGCTCTTCTTCCATTCAGGAGTGGAAAACATGCAAGTGATCCTCGCTTGCCAAACTGCTCAGAAAAATGCTTTGATGGTGGCTGTTCAACAGACGACCTTCTATCACACCCCTCGAGTCGGGAGTTCTGCTCATGTCAAGGTCAGGAATAGGCTGGGAAAGCCAAAGCAAGCTGTCACAACGATGCCATATTCACCATCTCTTCCTTCCTGTTTGCCTGCCTGCCTTCCTTCCTTTCTTCCTTTTTTCCTTCCTTCCTTCCTTCCTTCCTTCCTTCCTTCCTTCCTTCCTTCCTTCCTTCCTTCCCTCCTTCCCTTGCCCCTTCTTTCTCTCCCTCCCTCCTCTTTTCCTTCCTCCTTCTCTCACTTTCCTTCTTCCTTTCCTCTCTTCTTTTCTTCTCCCTCTCTATCCCTGTGGGGAAAACAAACTTCGACTCCGTTTTTCACATTATATACTCCCAACATCGATCACTTTTGTGACCCTAAATGGTGTGGGGATTTCCCTCTCCCAATAAGAAAGTATCATGGAGGCATCATCTAATTCAATTCATTTCCGATACCATCTCTCTAGAAACAGCATCAGATCCATAGGATGAGGGTTCTACAGCTGGCTGCAAACGGAGTTCCCACTTCTTCCTGAGGGTCAGTTAATTTGCTAGACAGGCTCATAGACACCAGGGAAACCTCTGTTTGCCTGTACTAGTCTATAATACGTGTATTTAAAAAGATACAAATGAACAGCCAGAAAAGGGATACACAGGGCAAGTTCTTGATGAGCCACTGTCCCTATGAAGTTGGGGTAAACACATGGATAAGTTGTCACCTTTCTGAAGCCTCCATGTGCCCAGCTGTCCTGAACTTCTCTGAGCTCTTCTGCTCTTTGGTATTTTATGGAGACTTCATTGTGTAGGTATGAATTGAAGTGAGGACAACCGTGTAAAAGTTGATTAGACAAAATGATGTGATTCAATTCTAAATGGGGAGAACCAGCAAGGCCTGTCTATCTAAATTCCTCAGAGGCCTGGAGCTGACCCTTTCTGAAATAGGGTCTGATCATTGCCTACCAGACAAAATGGGTCAGAGAGTTTAAGGGTAGAGTTTGATGACCTGCCCTGGGGAAGAGAAATCCCATTTTCTAGGCCTGCCTTAGGGACATAAAGGGGGGCGGGGGATGAAAGATCAAGAAGTGTGTGTGTGTGTGTGTGTGTGTGTGTGAGAGAGAGAGAGAGAGACAGACAGACAGACAGACAGACAGACAGACAGACAGACAGACACAGAGAGGCAGAGACACAGAGAGAGACAGAAGCAGAGGCAGAGACAAAGACAGACAATTTTGCTTTATGATACCTGCTTCTGCACCCAACATCATTTTTTTTTTGTCAGTCCTGGGCTCGAGCTCAGGGCCTGAGCACTGTCCTTGAACTTTCTCAAGGCTAGAGCTCTACCACTTGAGCCTCAGTACCACTTCCGGCTTTTTTTTTCTATGTATGTGGTACCAAGGAATCGAACCCAGGTCTTAGTGCATGCTAGGCAAGCACTCTACCACTAGGCCAAACTCATGGCCCTCAACATCATTCTTATCACTTAGGAATCAGTAAAGGCTATGAGAGTTATGAGTGAAGAATCAAGGAGGAAAACAAAGAAAACATAACTCATGTTTTTGCTGGTAGTGAACGCTAGAGGTCTTAAAGATGAAGAGAGGGAGGAAGGGAGGGGAGAGAGAGAGAGAGAGAGAGAGAGAGAGAGAGAGAGAGAGAGAGAGAGAGAGAGAGAGAGAGAGTTGTACCCACCCATCATCAGAGAAAGAACTTAGAGATAAGAAAGTGGGAGAAGGGTTTATCACACTCGTGGGGTGAGTGAAGGCTTCTCAGGTTTTATCACCCAAGATTTTGGGTAGTGGCATTTTACGGACAAAGTTTAATGAGCAGAAAGATTATTTGTGATATAAGGCATGTTCTTGGGGCAAAGATAGGGACAGGAAATGGGTGAGGATTTTCTCCGAATAGGGCTTACTCTCCATTTCTGTCTTTATGCAAGATTTTCAGATGCATCAGATGTAGGCTGAGAGCAGGCAATTTTGCTGCTGATAGGGAGATACCATTTTCATGAAGAAGAGGGCAGTTGGCAGGCATCTAGGTCACCCTGTGTTAGTGGTCTTCGGTGTGAGTGCTCACCTAATGTCCTCCTTTGGAGACATCACCCTTCAGCTACCAGGCACTTGACCGCTCTCTCTTTATTTTTATTTTTTTGGCCAGTCCTGGAGCTTGAACTCAGCCCCTGAGCTCTGTCTTTGAGCTCTCGCAAGGCTAGCGCTCTATTACTTGAGCCACAGCACCACTTCTGGCCTTTTCTGTGTATGTGGTACCAAGGAACTGAACCCAGGGCTTCATACACACTAGTTAGGCACTCTGCCACTCTACCACATTCCCTGCCCTGTTTATCTCTATTTTGTTCTATACCTGTGTAAGCCATATCAACAGCATGCTCTCTTTTTATTTTCCTTCCTCTCTGCCCTCTTCCTTCTTTTGAAAAACAAATTGACTCTATTGTTATTATAAAGGTGGTGTTTGAATCAGGTACTGAGTACATTTCCTTTGTGCAGTGTCCCTCACTCTCTCCCAGTCCCTCCATCTCACCTTCCCATCAACAGGTATAGTTCACTTTCAGCCGTGTCCAATGAGTTCCACTGCTGTACTTTTCACCCATTCCCTTCAACTTCTGAACTCCTCTTCCTTTTTCATTATTTGTGAATCAATGAATGACAAGATAAGCTTCTTCATTTTCAATAATGTGGTAATAACTTTTTCCTATGTACATAACTATAATATTGCCTGGCTAGAATTAATCAGCAAAAAATACCTTATCCTTGACCCTTACCTTTAAAGATAAATTATTCCACTGGATTTTTTTGTCCTTCCGATAATTGTTTTCCATAAAGAAGGTAGCGATGAAATTTATCAGCAATATTTCTTGGACTATTCCATACAGAGCAATCCGTCTAACCTCTTTGAGAATGGAGAGAGGGTTTTTTTCAGAGCACTTTAGAAATTGGATTCTGGAAATAGTCATAATTTGTTCTCCATCCCTGTGTTATAAAAAGTGGTACCTTGCTTCCCTTCTTTACCTTCCTTTCTTTTCCTCTTCCCTTCCTTTCCATTCCCTTCTCTTTCTCTTCCACATTTTCTCTTTCTCTGTCTCCTCTTTCCCTTCCCTCTTCCCTATGTACTCCGGCATTTCTGTATGTTTGGAGTCAATTGTGATTATGAGATAGTATTACATCTAGCACTAAGGACTTATACATCCAACAAATTGAAGTTGCTTTGCTTTGAAATGTTTCAGGAAATGTCTAGGACACATAATGGGATGAGTCCATCCAGAAGAAGAGATTCCAGAATTGTGAACAGCCTAGGAAGCTTGCCTTCATCCCCAACGCCTCAAGTTCCAGACACCCACATTCGTGCTTCAGAAAGATCTCATACCACGGGAAGAATTGTGTAAATAACAAATATGTCTTCTTTTAAGTTAACTGAATATCTACCAGGCACCAGTAGCTCATGTTCTGGTTACTCAGAAGGCTGAAATATGGAGGACCCTGCTTCAAAGCCAACCTAGGACTTCACTAGACTTCATCTCCAAATAACCAGCAAAAATCAGGGCTGGAGGTGTGGCTCAAATGGTAGAATGCCACTCATGAGCAAGAAAGTCAACCAAGTGCAAGGTTCTGAGTTCAAACCCAACATACACACACACACACACACACACACACACACACACGCGCGCGCGCGCGCACACACACACACACACACACACACACCCCCCCCGCACACTGGGATGTGTCTCTGAATCAGGATATCTCATTATGTCTTGACCTCTTTTGTCACAACAGAGAAAAAATCCCGAATAATTATAATTATTCTGAATATATTACTGAAGCCATACCAATGACATTGTAATTTAGGCAAAGCAACTGTAGTTACTCAAAATGCTGCCAGCCTAATACATGGCCAGCATTCAGAAGGCTTCAGTTTATAGTCCCAAAGTGTGGATGGAAGATTCATGAGCAGAAGTTTGGAAGGCTACCTCAGGCCAGCTACTCCAACAGCAAAGGCCAGGAAGGCACGCTGGGCCAGGCTGTGGCATTTGGGACTAAGGAAGGACTACTGATACATGCTCTAGGTACAGTGGGGTCTGCAAGGAGCACAGTGGCCCATCACTGACCCCAGTGGATAATCAGAAACCCCTGGAGGCACAATCCCCTGCCCTGCAGCTGCAATGTCAGCACATGAGTTGTCTTTGTACATGTCCACTCACCCCCCACCCCAGTACCTTGGATGTAAATGTCTCTCTCTTCACTTGCCAGAGCTCCAGAGGCTTTTGTGTCTATTCAACTAGAGAAGGTGGGCTTGCGGGATGTGATGCTCAATGCCTTCCTCCTCAGGAAGCAGACCATGGCTGACCAAGCAAAGAATCCTGTGAGTAAACACAGGAGCTCCTGAAGCTCTGCTTTTCCTAGAGACTTAGGTGAAGAAAACTTCTTAGCTTGGAATCGGTGGCTTTCAATCTATTTGGGTAAGAATATTGAAAACAAATTGTAAAGAACTGAAAGGGAAAGCTCAGTCAGAAATAGAGTCGATTCAAGTAGACTACAGGTTGTGTGTGTGTGTGTGTGTGTGTGTGTGTGTGTGTGTGTGTGTGTGCCAGTAGTAGAACTTGAACTCAGGGCCTGGGTACTATCCCTTAGCTATTTTTCTCAAGGCTGAGGCTCTTCAGTTGAGCCACATTTCCACTTTTCACTAGTTAATTGACGATAACAATCCTATGGATTTTCCTATGTAGCCTGGTTTTGAACTCATCCCCAGAGTTCAGCCTTCTGAGTAGCGAGGATTACATGCATGAACTACTGATGCCTGGCTTTATCGTTAGGTCTTTTTTTTTTTTAAAAAAAAATACATAAAATTTCCAAGGAAGGTTACCTTTTGTTTGTCACTTTCTGACTAGTTACAGCTTCTGTACTGGAATATTCGCCTCGTCCTGAGTAAGCATAGGTAGTTTAACATTGGTAGGGTGTCTACCTAGTCACCTGTTATCTTGGTTTTTTAAACATTACTGATAGGTTCTTGTTTACTTGTTTTTATATTAGTCTAATTAGTTTAAAATACTATAGATCTTAAACATCTTATAAAATACTATACACCTTACTTTGTTAGCTTTGTTTCACTTTCTACAATATTGTTCCAGTTTTCATTTTGATGAGGAAATTATTATATTGAGGAAATTATTATTATATTATATTATTAATATATTATTACATTTTTAAATTATTATAGTGACAATTATTATACTGACCATTATATGACAATATCATCTCTAAAAGTTAACTCTACCTGTAACTGAAAAGGGAGGACTTAAATTTGCCTAATCCAGTTGTGCCACTGGAAATAATATGGAACAGACCTTCTTATTCATAGATGTGCAACAATGGAGGCAAATCCCATCAGTTCCCCCCAATAAAGCAATTCCCAAAAAATATTGACCAGGGGCCAAGAGTTTGGCCTAGTGGTAGAGTGCTTGCCTAGCATGAACAAAGACCTGGGTTCGATTCCTTGGTACCACATACATAGAAAAAGCTGGAAGGGGCCAGGAGTTTGGCCTAGTGGTTAAAGTGCTTGCCTAGCATGCATGAAGACCCGGGTTCGATTCCTTGGTACCACATATATAGAAAAAAAAAGCTGGAAGCGATGCTGAGGCTCAAGTGGTAGAGTTCTAGCCTTGAGAAAGTCCAAGGACAGTGCTCAGGCCCTGAGCTCAAGCCCAGGACTGGCAAAAAAAAAAAAAAGAAAAAGAAAAAGCTGGAAGGGGTGCGGAGGCTCAAGTGGTAGAGCTCTAGCCTTGAGAAAGTCCAAGGACAGTGCTCAGGCCTTGAGCTCAAGCCCAGGACTGGCAAAAAAAATATTGACCAGTTTTGAACTATATATAGCAGTCCATTACCCAGGCAAAGTTGTTAGGAATGCTATTTTTCAAGATGGAAAAGGGCAGCCAGTGTGTGTGGTAGAGGGGTTAAAATATGGTGTGAACATATCTAACCTCCAGGATTATTCTTTTTTTTTCTTTATTCTTTTGGTCGTGGGGCTTGAACTTTGGGCCTGGGCGCTGTCCCTGAGCTTTTCGGGTCAAGGGTAGCACTCTACCCTTGAGCCACAGCGCCACTTCCCAGGATTATTCTTACACCAAACAGATCTGAAAGAAATCAGGCAGTATAATGCTGTTTTGTAAGGATCTAGAATTTTAGCCTAACTTCAAGTTCATGTTAAGCTGTTATCTAGATGCCTTGGATGCTGGCAACTGACATGAGACCTCAAGGTCAGAGAAAGAATTTTATTACAACAGAGCAGACAGCATGAGCTTTGAGTTTTTTGTGTTTTGGTTTTAAATTTATTTTATTGTTGGAGTGATGTACAGAGGGGTTATAGTTATATTCATCAGTTAGTAGGTACATTACTTCTTGAACATTGTTACCCCTTCCCCTGTTTTTCACCCACTTTCCCTCCCATCACCTCCTCCCACTCATCTTGTTTTTCCTTATCTTCCCATTTTCAAATACACAATTAAATGCATATACAATATACCAGGTACCAAAGTCGGATACAATAACATGAGGTAAAACTTAAGGGGAAAAGAAGAAAAAAGATATAGCTTCACATAGTACATTAAGAACAACAATCACAAAGTTAACTTTTTGTTTCTATATGCTGGAGTTCATTTTGCTTAGCCTCATCCTATATGGAGATATGTACATAGCTTCTGAGCTATTATGATCCACTGTTAAAAGAATCCTAAACGTATACTAATTGTTACAAATGAGGGAAATCATGGAGCCTATGCTCCTTTGGATCCGGCTTACTTCACTTAATATGATTTTTTCCAAGTCTTCCCATTTCCTTACAAATAGAGTGATGTCATTCTTTCTGATGATAGCATAGAATTCCATGGTGTGATTATGTCAGTTTCTTTTCCCTCCCAAGTTCCATGCACCCAGTAGTTTTGTATCATAGTTGAAAAACACTGAGCTTGGGGACTCACCTCTTCTGTAGCAAAGAGTTCTTTCTCTTAGAGGGAGATATTACTCCTCAAGATTGCTTTCTATATGCACAACCTGAGAAATGATCCAGGTAAAAAGCATCCAGAGCCTGGCATTCTTGGTACACTCAGAAAGAATAACAGAGACTCACAGAAAGTTTCTTCCAATCAATGTGCTCCCAGAAAGAATGTCTCAGTTCTGTAGCCTTTTCCTGCTAGAAGTTGGCCATTTGTACATGTGTACTGTCTGATAGAAATATTCTCTTTTGTCACAGGATGAAATTGGAAAAGTCAAGAGGGACGTTATAATTGAATATTGTCAGAAGTAAGTGTAACAGATGTAAATATTATGTGTTGACATCTCTGATTTTAAGCCAGATTAACATTTGTATTATGTAGAAATTCAGGCAATGCTTAAATAAGGTCCTCATTTCATAAAGGAAGGAATGCTTCCCAGAAAGGCCAAGAAAAATCTGAATAGATATGTTGGACATTTTCTCAAGTCCATTACTATAAATCCATCTCCCTTTCTTTAATGCTATAGCTACACAGCCATTCATGTTTTATTGAATATCAGCTTAAATGTGATAGTGCAAGGGCCAGGAATGTATGTAGCCAAGTGGTAGAGTGCTTGCCTAGCATGCACAAAGCCCTGGCTTCCATTCTTTTGTACCATATACACAGGAAAAGCCAGAAGTTGTGTACAAGTGTTAGAGCGCGAACCTTGAGAAAGCTCATGGACAGTGCTCAGGCCCTGAGTTCAAGCTCCGAGACTGGCAAAAAAAAAAAAAGTGATAGTTCAGTCTGATGCCAGTGGCTTACACCTGTAATCCTAGCTATTCAGGAGTTTGAGATCTAAGGATTGCAGTTCAAAGCCAGCCTGGGCACAAAAGTCTGTGAGACTCTTATCTCCAATTAACCACCAGAAAACTGGAAGTGGTGCTGTGGTTCAAGGGGTAGGGTGGTAGCCTTGAGCTGAAGACAGGGACAGCGCCCAGGCCCAGAGTTCAAATCATACGACTGACAAAAAAAACCCAGAAGTGGGGCTGTGGCTCAGATGGTAGTGTGCCAGTCTTAAGCAGAAAAACTTAGGTAGAGGCAGTACCCAGGCCCTGAGATCAAGCCCTAAGATGAGCACAAATACATAGACACATATTTACCCTGGGTTCTTGGGCCTTCAATCTGAAGACTCCCATGTCACATAAGATTTGATTAAGTAAAAAATGTTCTATTTTGGAGAAAAAAAAGAAGAATCCCAGACAATGAATTATATGACTTGTGCCTAAATAAACCACAGCCCACTTTTCTAGATCCAAGTTAAAGTGTGACCTGTCTTCTGACATGCAGAGGGCACAGAGGCTTCTTTGAAAAGTTTGGTACTTGTGGTTTCCTACAGAATCAATCTGAGCCAGGTGAAAAATTTCTTTTTGTCAGATATTCTCTGTTCTTCTTGAAAAGTCCTAAAAGGTCCTGGAACTTCTGTGAGAATCCAACTTGGATTCTCCTTTAGAATATCATTCATCTCTTTCTGATTTACAGCCTTAACCGCCGCATGTCTCACTATGCTCTCCGGAGCCAGATCATAGCATATTGTAATAGTCTAAGGGCTCTGCTGGAAGATTTCCCAACCATCAGGGATACTTTTTTCATGGTGGGACAACCACAAGAAAAGAAAGGCTTAAAGGACGCCAAGGATGACTTCAAGGCTGACCCAAGGTAAGCAATACCCCTATGACTTGTTACTCTATCTCCCAGGCCTTACCTGTGGTGAATTTAGTATAAAAATGCTTGTTACTATAGTTTGACCCTTACGTGTCCCCCAGGTTTCCTGTAGTCGAAGTTTGCTCTCCAGTTGGAGCCTTTAGGAGATAGGGCCTGGGGGGAAGCTTTAGGTCCCTGGAGGTATGTCCTTGAAGGGGATTCCAAAATCTCAGTCTATTCCTCTTTTTTGCTTTTTGGCCATAAAGCACCACCAGGCATGCACTGCCTCACACAAAGTGTTTCTAGGCTTTAAAATTATAAGCTAAAGAAGTAGAGGCATGGCTCAAGTGGTAGATCCAGCCTGGAGCAAAAAAGACAAGGAAGAACTCCAGGTCCTGAGTTCAATCCCCAGGACCAGCACACAAAAAATAAACTTTCTAAGCTGGGCACAGTGGCTCAGGCCTGTAATCCTCGCTACTCAGGAGGCTGAGATCTGAGGATCATGGTTCAAAGCCAGCCCGGGCACTAAAGTTTGTAAAACTCCTCTCCAATTAACCACCAGAAAACTGGAAGTGGTGCTGTGGCTCAAGTGGTAGAATGATACCCTTGAGCTGAAGAGCTCAGGGACAGTGCCCAGGCCTAGAGTTCAAGTCCCATGACTGACAAAAATAAATAAATAAATACAGTGTATCTGACTTTGTTGCCTGGTATATTGTATATACATTTATTTCTTTATTTGAAATAGGGAAGGGAAGAGGTGTAAGGGACAAAAACATGAGAAGGGGTATCAATGTTCAAAAAGTAATGAACCTACTACCTGATAAATGTAATTGCAACCCCTCTATACATTACCCCAACCACAAAATAAACTTTTTTCTCTTTATCTTAGGTAACATCAAAAATAAGAAAATAAATAAGTTTCATTTTGAACTACCATAGCTCCAAATATTCTGCTCAATAGCATAGAAGAAATATTTAGGGGAAAAATCCTTGCAACAATGATTAAGCAGTGTCCAGTTTTCTCTGTATTAGGATGTACATAAATAATGGATTTATTTAGAATGGTAAGAACTGGGCTACTTGATTATTTCCTTATCATGCTTTTTCTAGTTCTACAAATATTCTTGTCTTGGCCTACCTATAATTCACTCACCTGGACAGAGCAGTTAGCATACTTGGGCAGTCCTAACCACATAACCTTAAAAGTGAGGAGAATATTATTCCGTCTTCAAGAAGAAGCAAAAATACCCCGTAGGGTAAGCTTATCTCTCCCTTACCTCTCTCACTTATAGTTGGCATTTCAGTAACAATGACACTTAAAGCATGATCATAGGCTGGACAGATGAAGGGAATAAACCACTTACACCTTACATTCACTCACACATGTGTACACTGACTGTTCAACCATTGTTTGTCCAGTGCCTAGTTCTGGGCACCTTGGATGCAGGCTGGAGGCTAAAAGGGTGAGTAAGTCAGTCCTGAGTCCATAAAGTCAGTTTAGTGAAGGAAACCTTAAAAAAAAGAAAAGAAAAAGAAACTTCATAGATAATGTGGTGGAGTTCAGTAAGAGGCGTGCGAAGGTTCACAGGAGAAATGTTTGACTCTTCTTCTGGGCCTCAGAAAGGGATCCACAAAGGCAGTGTCAGGAAAGTTAGAATTTTGCAAGAAAATGAACTCATTGATATGAGTCCAGAGTTTGAAAGAAGTTGAATTTGTTAAGTCTTGATAGCCAGGAAGAGGAAAGCTGATTATCCAAACAAAACTCCTTTATCAGGCGTCTTATCTGTAAATACCAGTGTTTGCTCGGATGAGCTTGGTCACTGTTCTATGTGCTCGGTCCACTTGCTTAGATTTCAGAATTTGCCTAGCAGAAGAATGCATTTGAGAGAAGAGTGGAGGGATGGCATCCGTGGATTCCTTCGTGGAAGGGTTTGGATGGATGCTAGGGCTCAGTGAGACTGAATTGCATTTTTCTCTCATGGGAAGAATCATAGACAAATCCTTTAAGATTTCCTCTAAGATGTTTTATTTCATTATTTTCCTACCCTCTAGCCAAGGTGACCATTTATAAACCTAGTCTACTTTGGGGATCAAACTTTAAAATTTCATCATAGAAGTCGAATCATGACTTGAGTACATTTGCCGTTGGGGATTTGTTGTGCTCAGGAGAGCTTCTTTTGCTTCTGATTTGTATAACTTGCAGCAATTAAATAAGGATGTGAATGAGGGGGGGACCTTTCTAATATATATGTCTTGCCCTTTATCCTAGCTGTGTCGTGTAAATGTCTATATTTCCTAAAGACTAAGGAATATGGTCATTCAAGCAGAAGAGCCTTGATTTCTGAGCCATCTGGTGCATTCGTGGATGGTAGTTTCAAGCCAGGGTGTTAGGCCAGAAAAGTGTGATCAGGGTGATCAGGGTGTCACCAGCACCAAGCCACTTAGGCAGGTAGTGGATGGGCCGTGACAGACAAGTTCAGTGTCTCTTCACTATCCCATCACCTGCTTATCAACTCTCCACATATTAATATGTTCCTTTTAATGCATTCGTTGATAAGAGTGTAAAAAAAAGAGGGGGGGATTTCTGCCTTCTGTGGAAATTGGGGGAAAGTACTACATTAGATTCTTTCTGTGCCACCCAGATGTACACTGAGAATCCCAGCCTGCAGTCTCAAGTGTGTGTCACACAGTGCTGTGATGGTAGTGCAGTCTCAAGTGTGTGTGTCACACAGTGCTGCTCCTTGCCATGTTTGAATGTGGTTTTTGTGGCACTGATAGGGCTTTTCTTCCGCTGTCAGAAGTGGTGTGTGATGCTGAGGGTGTGTGGTGCTTGAGGCTGCAGAGGGGGGGGCGGGGCGGAACAGAGCTGGCTCTGCCTCGACACGGTGCTTCCATTGCTGGTGTCAGCTAAATTTGTTTCTGGCAGGTTTATGTGATAAGTGTTGAATAAAATTTTAAGCTGTAGACTATTGAAAAAATTTTAAAAATAAAAATGTTGCTTTGATTGTTGAAAAAAGATTCTAACTCCAAAATCTATGTTCCATTTGATGTATGTCTATTGGAAAAAAGAAAACCAGTGGTGTGTATGTATACAAACTACTCGAGGCAGGTTGACTTTATTTTGGAGGCTCAAAGGCACGGGTCCACTATGAGTCAGTGTAAAGGACCCTCTTGGTGTGCTACTTCCTAGTGAGACTGCATATACATGAAAAAAAATGACACCAAAAGTCAAGAAGGCAGTCATGGCTCCCACAATCCCTTCCAAGAGCGTGGCACCTAAGAACCTCTTTGGGCCTCACTTCTTAAAAAGTCCCACTAACTTAGTGATGTCCTCTTAGGCACCAAAATCTTAACACAGGCAAACTTGTTGGGGGGGGTCATTATAAAACCAAATCTAAACCATAATCATCAACTGATAACTGAGATATCTAGAATCATGCATTTCCCTGGTCTTAGGCAAATCGCTTATCTTCAATCTCCAGACTTCACCCTCGTCTCATGAGGGAGGAAATCGAAACAACTGTCTGAACTTGAACGTGTTATGACTCTTAGTGCTGATGTGTCTAGAACAATTCCAAGAAATAGGACTGTTGAGGAAAAACTTTCTGAAGAGGTACCATTTTTATGGTTGCTTGTGAAATGTTAAATGGGACTCACCCCTCCCTGCACTTACCTAGAGAATTGAAGGAGAGGGTCATGAAGGAAAGAGGGCCTCATTCATAAACTAAGGGACTAAGGTTACTTTAAGGATAAGAGATAAGCTTCACTTTAAATGTCAGTTCCATCGATTTATTAGTAAAGATTCTGAGATCTCTCAAGTTTGGGAGCGTGCGGTCATTGATTGGCAATGTCTGCCATGGTTAAGGAATGGCAGAGGGAATGAAGCCTCTCTATTTGCCTCTGTCATTTCTTAGCTGGAAGAGCCCCATGAGTTCTGTAGGCTTAAAATTCTAAGATTTTTTTTTAACAATCCTACATTACTGTGTCTAGATTTTCAGTCTTTCAAACCAAACTCTGTCAAAGAGAAACCAAAGGGAGCTCCTTCCCCAACAAGTCCACTGTCTTTATGAGAGGCCTCCATTCCCTTCACGACTGCAAAGGAGACTGAGCACACACACTCTGGTGCATTCTGAACATTGGCATTGCCTGATTGAAGAACACAGTAGAGAGCTGTCATGGTTAACTGAACACTTACTATGGAACAAGCAGAGCCACTTCCATCCAATCTAGCCACTTAGTACAAATTACTAACGAGAACCAATTCCTCTGGGCAAGGTAAGCTTCATAGTGAGGTGCAAGATCTGGCAAGTACAGTACAGCATCTTGGGCACAATCAGTGTGTCTCCAGTCACAGCCTGAACAGTACATGAAGATCTTAGGGCCAGATGCTGTTCAACAATAACCCTTGCCCACCCAGGAAAAAAAAAAGATAAATAATAACAGTACATCATGACAAAGAACAAAGTCAAATATCTAATGGAAGTACCTGCCAAGAAATACTTAGTATTCACAAGAGGTTTATCTTGTGTGATTGTTGTTTTTAATGGACTATGTTATTCCTTTTCTCTTTTGTTGCCCTTTGGTTAATCTTATACTGTTACTGTGTCTGACTTGGTTACCTGGTATATTGTATATATGTCTATTTGTCTACTTGAAGTAGGAAAGGGAAGGGGGGAAACAAGATGATAGGGAGGAGTAGGGAGAGGGAAAGGGGGACAAAAACTGGAGAAGGGGTATCAATGTGTGAGAAGTAATGCATCTACTATCTGGCAAATGTAAGTGTAACACCCCTATACATTACCCGACAATAAAAAAATTTAAAGGAAATATTTAGTATTATTAGAAAGATTGGAGATATTCAAGGAAAGAAGGCTTCAAGGAAGAGGGATGTTTAACCTTAGTCTGAGTGACAAGTTGTGGTCTATGTGGGTAAGAAAAAGAAATCCAGCTGGAGCTGAGAGAAAGCATACACAAAGTCACAGAGACATGTGATAGGCTATAACTTCTGCTTTGCAGAAGTCCTTACAACTGGTGAGAAAAATTATGGCCAGTCCAATGTGCACAGGAACGGGACAGGATCCACAAGTCTGGAGTTTGTGCTTCAGGTTACAGAGAGAAAGGGAACAAAATGATTGTCAGCGACACCGCTTAGGGAATTCCTAAAATTGTACAGACAAGAAATATTTAGTTGATGAAATCAGCTAGACCAGGTGCCAAATTTAAGATGGAGCTAAGGGAGAAAGAGGAATCTAGTCCTGGCTTGAATAAATGGGAGGCAGCAGAGCCATCTGGAGAGGGATAGTAGTGACGGTTGCACAACAGTGTGAATTAACTTAGTTCTACCAACTGTACACTTACAACACATAAAATAGCATTATGTGTATTGAATCACAACTTCTTTTTAATGGTGGTAAAGTGACGGCGCCACTAAGAGGATGAGATACGATGGGAGAAAATAATCACAACTCAGAATAGCCAGTCACCAGAGGCTCATGCCTGTAACCATGGCTCTTTGGGAGCCCAAGATCAGTGGATTGGGGTTTGAAGCCAGCCTAGGCAAGAAAGTTCATGAGAGTCTTACCTCCCAATTAATCAGTAAAATGCTGAAGTGAATAGATGGTTCCTATGCCTTGAGTGAAAAAGCCATGGACAGTTCTGAGCGTGATGTGAAACTCCAGCACCAACACACACACACACACACACACACACACACACACACACACACACACACACACTCCCAACTCTAAATCTTCTGCTGTGATTTTTCTTCCCCTAGTCTCCCAACAGCCTGTTACATTTCTTCTTCTGGGGTTCTCTGCACTTTCATTTGCATCCCTCAGGCTAGGTTTCCATCCAAGTACCATGTTTGCTTGGCTGGATGTCTCTGGAAAGTGAGATCCTTGAGGGCAGAGGCTTTCCTCATTTTCTACATCAAGTGAGCCCCTCTGACTTTGACTTCAACAGAACAGGAAAGTGTGAGTCAAAAGGAAGTGGAAGAAGCTCCATCCAAGGACTTTTCACTCTTCCCCAAAATAGCAGATTACGCCAACATTTGCTGGCAGGAATTGGCAATAGGCATAAAGAAGGCATGGAATTATTGAACAAGGAAACAGGCCTGATAGCTGATCAAAGGACAGAGAAAGGACACTCCCAGGGTTACAGAACTCAGGCTGGAAGTCATTTACTTGTTGTGTCAATATTAGTGCTATGATTTCTTGCAGCTGGATTCAGCAGTGTGTGACTAGAGCCAAGAGCTGGGGAATTGTTGGAGGGATCTGGAGCTGGGGTCGTGCTGGGTGGGTGGGTTGTGAGAACAATGAATCAGAACTCAAGGTACTAAAAGTATAGTTAATAATGCTTGGCTGAGTTCCAGTCTGAGTAGGAAAGGAATTGAGGTTGGAGAGGGCTGATAATAAGGATAGATCAGGGACGTGGAAAGCTTAGTGAGAGTGGAGTGAGTGAGTGAGTGAGAGAAAACCAGAACACAAAGAGTGTCCAATCAGGAAAGTTATGACTTTGGTGGTGATGTGGTTCCAGCGGTTGACATGTGGGTAACTGAAGAGAACTAAAGAAGAAAGACTACATTAAACAAGCCAGGGACCTGTCAGGCCAGGTAGTTCTTAGGTC
Source organism: Megascapheus bottae (assembly GCF_031878675.1). Classification (NCBI taxonomy): domain Eukaryota; kingdom Metazoa; phylum Chordata; class Mammalia; order Rodentia; family Geomyidae; genus Megascapheus; species Megascapheus bottae. The sequence continues at coordinate 38,757,151 of NC_143516.1, read as the reverse complement.
AACCGCAAGGGTGGCACTGAGCTTCCTTGTAGGACTGAGACTAGGCTAAGTCCAGGCTACTCCTCTCAAGCTCCTGCTCTTCCTACGTGGATGGCTGCTGGATAGGAAATAACACATAAACTGGGGAGAGAGCCTTATTGCCCCTGCTGCTTCTCCAAGGCCAAGGGCTGTGTTCCATCACATTGCTGGAATGCAGTACCCAGTTTATTGGCCACAGTCCCATGTGCCCAGACTCAGACTTTCTGACTTTTTTTTTTTATAGTCAGCATCTTTTTCTGATACCATCAAACACTATGAAGTGAAAATAGATTCAGGATTGGATGAAGCTGGATTTGATTTGTTTCAAGACAAGAATAGTTTGTGGTTGCCATATTTTATTTCTGAGCTGAGAATTAACTGATTAAAACTCTGAGATTTGAAAGGTAAATTTAGGCCTAGGGCTTCACATTAAGAAAACGATTGGTGTTTTCTGTTTTATAGTCAAGGGTAGTTAGACTATGCATCTATCATCCTAGCTACTCAGGAGACTGAGATCTGATTATCCTGGTCAAAGACCAGCCCAAGCAGACAAATCCAAGAGAGTCTTATCTCAAATTAATGGAAAAAATCAGAAGTAGAGGTGTGCCTCAAGTGACAGAATGTCAGACTTGAGCAAAAAAGGAAAGCAAGAGTTGGAAGCTTTGAGTTTAATTCTCAGTACTGGCCCCAAAAAGGTGAGGTGGGTATTTGGAACTGAAGGGACTCAGCCCTCATAAAAGAGCAAAGAGCTATGTTGTACTTCAATAGGAAAGAAGGGTCATCTGAGTCAACACAAGAAATAATGTAGTCCTTGTTATGATAAGTCAAAACTACCCTGCAATGCACCCTATATGATGAGCTCCTCCCATTGAGACAATGGAAATGGAATGAAGATTGGGTATACATATGAAAGGTTTAACCAATAGAATCCTTAGAGCCTTCGGAGCAATGAGAAGGTTCAGTCTACAGACGCTGCCCTGGCTCCCTGGCTCATGGGGGATGAGGAATTGGGAAATCCTAACACCGTAGATAGGGGATTGGGCTGGTAAGGGGTGAAGAACTTGGCTGTCGCCTTTTTTGAATTGGTCTGAGACACTACCAGCCAAGATGAAGGAACTGGGACTGAGGACGGACCAGTCCCCCCAGTGTAGATGTCGAAGTCACTGGCAAATAGACAGTAGTTGTAGCGAGAACAATGAGAGTTGTCCAGAGCCTGGGGAAGAGTGAGACAAACAGAGGGCTCAACTCCCTAGCCCCTGGTTCCCTGGACAGGAGACTGTGGGGGTGAGGGCTCCCCAATCCTCCCCCCTCCCATTTCCTGTGAGGCCTCTTCCAGCAAAATCCTCATGAACCTGGGTCTCTTGCTCTTCCTACAGGACCGTCAGTTCCAGGACATCCTGTCCATAGGGTCAGGTCCCCAATTTGGTTTTTGTTAGTGTTGTTGTTTTGTCAGTCATGGGACTTGAACACTGGGCCTGGGCACTATCCCTGAGCTCTTCAGTTCAAGGTCAGCATTCTACACCTGAGCCACAGTGCCACTTCTGATTTTCTGGTGGTTAATTGAAGACAAGAATCTCACAGACATTTTTGTTCCCTGGCTGGCTTTCAACTGTGATCCTCAGATCTCAGCCTCCTGAGTATCTAGGATTACATGTGTGAGTTACTGGTACCCAGGTAGACCCCCAGTCTTAACGAATTACTCTAGGGCTCCATATGCTCCCTTGACTCCTGCCCACCCTGGGCCTCTTTACTTCTCCAAGTGTCACACACCTCTACATTACATGATGACAAACTTCATAGAGCACAACTTACAAAACTTTAAAACTTCCTCCTCACATCAATCCTGTAGGTTAGAAATCATCACCCTCATATTAACTATGAAGAGACAAAACAGTTTTCTAATGCCATAGAATCATGGATGATGGAATTGGACTGGAAATCAGGTCCTTTAATGCTGAATTTCCTCCTCTGTTAACTGGGTGAGCCATTACTACCCACACCCCAGCCAAACACAGTTAGCCCTGGGCCCATTCAAGGAGGATGACAGTCAGCCAGAAACCAGGTCAGCATGTCACCTCCTTCCAAGGGCCGTGTGGCACACAGAGAGTTTCCATTTGCATGAAAATCAGAAACTGGCAAAACCCACCAGTACCTTTACTGGTGCGCCTATTTGTGGGTAAAACTACAAATAACAAGTGGCTACAGGAATGCGGTGACATTCTCTTTCTCCAGCCAGGCACCAGGCTTGTGTGAATCCTTATTCCAGTCATATACAGATGGCATGTAGTATGTAAACTGCAGCAAGGACAGATGAACTACTGCCTAAAAACATGATAGGGTGTTTGGAGTTGGAGAGCAGAGATAGAAAGAAGCCTGGGAAATCTGGCAGAAAAATGGAGCTGTGTTGGGCATTGTCTCTGAGCTCAAGGCTACCTCCCTACCCCTTGAGTCCCATTTCTGCTTTTCTAGAGGTTAGCTGGAGGGAAGAGTCTCATGTTCTTTAGTGCCCGGGCTGGCTTAGAACCAAGATCCTCAGATCTCAGCGTCCTGAGTAGCTAGGATTACAGGTGTGAGCCACCGTGTCAGGCTCTTCCTTTTCCTTTCTCACCATACCTCTCTCTCCCTCCTGGCCCAGGAACCTCCTCCCACACTGCTCAGGCTAAAACTGTCCTTCCTGCTGAGTTATTTAGAATGAACTCTGGCCAACTGGGAGCTGCTGCAGAAGAGGCCACTGCTGGGGGCCTAGGGCTGGGCGGGTGGTGACAGGCCAGGGGCCTGCAGGCTGTGTTCTGAGTTCAGGCAGCCCAGGATGCTTCTGGTTTGGGGAAAAACTGGTGTGACTAGTATTTTCTTCCAATGCTGCAGGCATTTTCAACCCCGGCCCTGGAGTTTGCTGTCAGCCGATGGAAAAGTCTTCCTCAATTTATGGTTTATACCCCATCCTTCAGAAGTGCTAGTTATGTTCAAAACTCTGCCAGAAAAGGTTTGTATTTTCTGGATATGTCAGAATAGAAACTGGTTGTTTCTTGTGTCTCACTGGTTAAACACAGCAATTGTAGACACCACCTCTTGTTCGTTTGTTTTTAGACACGTTTAATAACTGAAATCCTTTCATAGCTCCTAATACTTTTCCTGTAATTTCTGCCAGGCCTCAATTATTTCCTGAGTTCTGTTTGTCTCTGGTCAGTTATAAACAGTAACATGGGTGTCTCTGACATTCCTTACTAATTCTTAGTGTTCCCCCAAACATTCCATAAAACCCTACTGTAGCTAATGAAAGGTGAAGGTCACACTTGCATCTGGTAGCTGGATTTGGGGTTTACTGTTTTTATGTTTACTTTTTTTAGACACTATCTCACTATACCTAACTTACAATCCATCTGCCTCAAACTCTCAAGGGCTTGAGATTACAAAGTTTAACACCCCAGCTAACTACTAGTTTTTGAGAGTTTTTTTTTCCCCTGTGTACCTAACTTACTGATAAAGAATAATATTGATAACCACAAAAAAAGTGAATATAGAAAGACATAAAGCATGTAAGCACATGTCAAGTAGAATTACAATGTTGAATTATGGCATTTGGGGAATAATCTGACTTTGGAAATGAAAATCTGTTTAGTGACAAATGTCCATGCTTTGCTTAAATCTACTCACTCAGATATTCACAACTCTGTCTAAATACAGGATTCCTGCTGTGAGCTTGTGCCCTTTATAATTCACTAATGGTTATGCAAACACATTTCCATTAATTCATGACTATTCATTACCTTCAATAAACCGAAATACATTCCTTTCTTTTCCTTAACCCCCTGCATTTCTGTTTGTCCATTCATGAAATGAGATGACAATACCTATCTCACAGGAATGACCTTGACTAAAGCTATGATAAAGCACATCGATAAGCTTGATTTTCTTTTTGGAAGAGGGGAAGAGAATTGATTTCAAGACCTTGTGCTTGCTGTAGTGGTACCACTTGAGCCAAGCCACTAGCCTATCTTTTTGCTGGTTATTTTGAAGATTTAGTCAAAGACTTTTCTGCCCAGGCTGGCTATGAATCATAGTCCTTCCAATTTCAACCTCCGGAATAGCTGGTAATACTGGAGTGAGCTAGTGGGCTTGTTGTTTTCTTTCAGATATTATCCTACATATACTGTAAAAGCATTTATTTCTATGCAGTCAGCCATCTGTACCACAGGTTCTACATTCATAGACCCAACTATCCACTTAATGAGAATAATTTGGAATAATAATTGTATCTGTACTGTACATATACAGACATTTTGTTTCTTGCCCGTATACCCTAAACAAGCTCCTACGCCAACAATTTACATAGTATTTGAATTATAAGTAACACAGAGATGCTTTAAAGGAGTGAGTTTCATGTAACTATGACTCCATTTAAAATGAGGCACTTGCACCTCTGCCTATGATGGCATCATAGAAGAGCTTCTTGGACCAGTCCCCTGGGGTTCCTAACAGACCACTGTACTCTTGTTTAAAGATATTGTCCCTAATCTACTGAAATATTCTGTGTGTTTCCTAACATGTATCTTCTTGTGTTGCTTTCCCCCACAGGCAGCTTTTAGGGCCTTAAAGCTAACTCTCCAGCTGATAGGCCCTCTCCATGACATTGTGGCCTACCTTTTCAGTTTTGCTAAACTTGGCAATTGTGCAGCACACTTTGAATTCCCTCTAAGTCCTAGCCCTTTGAGAGGTGACTGGGGAGGAGCTGAGGGCATCGGTAAGTGATTCACGGTGATGAGAATCACCTCCAGTATTCATCAGGAATTCTACAAAGTTCGCAATACTTGGAAAGGCAGAGCTATGGTATTTCCTTAGAAATGACACTGGTATGGACAAAGGAGACGTACCTGATTGATTTTACATGGAGAGACTAAACCAAAACGAGGGAGGCCCCTATTAATGCCTGCCTCTGCTATTCAGTTAGTATATGCTAAAACACTTCCCTAACTGCATTTCCGTTTGTCCATTCATGACATGAGATGACAATACCTGTCTCACAGAGATGTTCTCTGAATTTATCTATGTAGGATTTCTAGCAGGATCCACAAAGTCATATTAAAGATCAGCTTTCTTCCATTCCTTTGCTTTCCTGGTCTGTGTGAACTCACGCAGCTAGTTCAGAGCCAAGCACTCATTGTTAAGCAGCTTACAGACAGTTCCTGTTAGCCTTAGCAATATCACCTGATAGTCCTAGGGCTAAGAATGTTTAAGGCTTTAGTTTCCTCTGCTAATCATTGAGCCCCTAGCTCAGCACCCATTTTATAAGACAAGAATAATCATTTACAGTATTAATATTATATAGTATTATCTAATATTTTATATTATTAATAAGATACTGCATAATAATCTCATATGGCCAGGTGTCAGTGGATTACACTGTGAACCTAGCTACTCAGGAGGCTGAATTCTAAGGATTGCGGTTCAAAGCCAGCCTAGGCAGGAAAGTCTATGAGACTTTTTGCCAATAAATTCCTCAGGAAAAGACAGAAGTTTCCCTGTGGCTCAAGTGCTAGATCACTAGTCTTGAACACAAAGAGGCTCAGGGACAATGCTCAGGCCCTGAGTTCAAACCCCAGGATGGGGCAGGGGGGGGGAAATCTCAAATGTAGTGAGTGGGGTTCATCAGAAACAGAATTGGATCGTATTTTAATAATTTGGCTCCCATTCAGAAAAGTCACTAGTTATACAACTGCTAAGTCATTTAATAAGAAAACACTGTAACAGTAGCCAGGAATTTTAAAGAATGAGATGATCTAAGAAGAGAGGCTATTTAAACCTAGTGATTTAAAAATGTGATATAATCAGAGTCTATTCTTCTCTGGCCAGGGCATAAAGGAAATGAGCTTTGTAGGGACACAGGATAGTGGCCAGTAGATTTACATTGTGCTATCTACGCTGAAGGAAGTGAACATTTCTGTGGGACCTAGGGGAGGGCTTGGTGATCAGCTTGGAAGAAGAAGGGTGATTGGCTGAGATAAGGCATGCAGAGGGGGCATTGGTGCAAGTCTTCCAGGCTGGCATGAAATGATGAAAGTACCAAAGCGCTTCCATCCTGGGGACTCTTGAGAGTAGATGCTCATAGTGAAGTTACTGGGTACTGGGCTTCTCACCGAGGACAGAACAAAGGAGAATAGCTAAGAAAAGTGCCTTGGGGTGTGAGACTAAAGTTGAGATCCAGAGCCATGTTCCAAAGGAGGAAGTCTCCAGTAGCTGCGAGCAAGGAGCATGCTGGGAAAAGCCTGCAGACAGGCAGTTTGGGAGCACTCACCCTAGATGGAGGAGTGGATTGGATTCCTGGAGGAAATGGGGGGGGGGGATAGTCCTGGCACAACATTGGGGAGGGAGCAGTCAGGGCTGTGTGTGGCCAGTGCATCTGCCCAACAAGGTGGCATTGAGAAACTGTGGAAATGGAAGTCTAGCTGTGGAGGACCTAGAGACCAGGATGGAAGCCACTGTTTCCTGCTGTTCAGGCACTAGACACCTGGAAAGCATTGAGCCCCGTGGGCCCCTTTTGTGGGGCGCAGGCTTCTCAAGGTGTGTGCTTAGAGATGCACCACTCAGCATGTAGTAAGGACAAACATTTGTGCTCCAGGGAGAATGAGCTGTCATTTGCTGAAAATAGATAAAGGGTAAACTCAAAAGAAAAAAATCCACTTTAAGATAATCATCTTTTTAAAAAGCCTTCTTAGTTCCTGTTGCCAGAGGAAGAAGGGAAAAATGGGAATCTGTGCCTTTAAGCCATGTCAGGTGGAGGTTGGGTAAATAACTGGGATGGACCTAAAAGCTTCCAGTATTGTAAAAAAAAAAAAAAGGTATTCTCAGGATTTCAGGGTTTGGTTCTCCCCCCTGGAAGAAAGAGGCAGAAGCCAAAGTGGTAGCTCCAACACCCCCAGGTTCTCTCCTTCCCCCTCCCCCCAAAGCAACTTCCTCTGCAGTCCAGGTGAAGCAGCAGAGGAGAATCAGAATGCAAATCACACTCAGCTAGCTTGCCTTTTAACTCTGGATTTCTCTCCCTCTTTCCCTCCTTCCCTGCCTCTTTATCTCACTCCTTTCCCTATCTTCTTTTCCTTGCTTTCTCCCTCCTCTCGATTCAGCATCTGTTTCTCTTGTCTCTCCTCTATCTCTGTGTCTGTCTCTCCTTTGTCTCAGTCTGTTTTCCTCCTCTGTATCTCTGTTTTTGTTTCTCCTTTCCTCAGTCTTTCCTTTTCTGTCTCTGTCTCTGTCTCTCTCTGTGCCTCTCTCTGTCTCTGTCTCTGTCTCTGTCTCTCTGTCTCTCTGTCTCTCTTTGTCTCTCACTCTCTCTCTCCCCCCTTGTCTCCTTTTTTCTTTCCTTCCCTGCCTCTATTCTGTTTCTCTCTCTCTCTCTCTCTCTCTCTCTCTCTCTCTCTCTCTCTCTCTCTCTCTCTCTCTCTCTCTCTCTCTGTCTCTCTCTGTCTCTCTGTCTCTGTCTCTCTGTCTCTGTCTCTCTGTCTCTCTCTCTCTCTCTCTGTCTCTCTGTCTCTCTCTCTCTGTCACACACACACACACACACACACACACACACACACACACACACACTTTGCTACTTCTCCCTTCCTCTGCCTCTGTTCTTTATTTTCCTCCTGGGGAAAGCTTTTCCTCCCCTCTGGTCCCTTAGTGCATCCTAACCCTCCCCCAATCCTTGGAACCATCCACCAGGCCCCTTTCCCTATCTAGCCTGCCACTTCCCTTCCTACAAGGGTCCTATCCCCACAAAAAGGAGAACCAGAATGAAGATTTTAAAATCAGTAAATAACAGGGGAAACTGGTTCAGAGTGTCTGGATGACACAAGAGGACATGATCCTATAACCCAACCATTCTACCACGTACAGTACTTCATTCATCCTTTACTCCCTTCTAGCCCTTGCCCAAATACATTTCCATGTACATTTTCAGGGCTTTAATCACAGAATGTGTGTCCTTTTATTATTTTCCTCATTGCAGAGAATTATAAACATCTCTCCCTGCTTGCCAGTTGCATTGACCATCATTGTTTATGGACAAACCAAACTAGGCCTTGAACAAATGGGGCTCAGGGACCACCTTCTCCCACAAGCCACCACAAAGGTCCCTGTGCCATCTTCTCTGATGCCACTTCTCTTTTGGTACACGCTTTTTGGAGCCCAACACGACTATCAGATTTAGAGTAATCATTCAAAACAAAGGACTGTTAGACCCAATTATTTGAGAGTTATGTGTAATTATTTTTGGTTGTGTGTAAAACAGCAAATGGATAAGAAATCTGATCCACCTTTCCTAATGGCAAGAGACATTGTTATAAGCAATAAGAATGATCTTCAATCCAGCTCAAGCTCTCCCAGAGAGCTTCCTCTTTCCCACAGTCCCCTGCTTTCCCAGTAAGTGATAGAGCAGGTCCCAAACTGGACCACATGGGGAAATGGGGAAATACTGCTTGGGTGTGAATGGGCTGTCAAGGTTGAGGAACTCATCCAGGCAGTGGTGGCTCACATCTGTAATCCTAGCTACTCAGGAGGCTGAGATCTGAAGATCATGACTCCAAGCCAGCCCAGGCAGGAAAGTGCATGAGACTCTTATCTCCAGTTAATCACCAAAAAATCAGAAATGGCATTGTGCCTCAAAGTGGTAACATGCTAGCCTTAAGCTCAGGGACAGTGCCAGGCACTGAGTTCAAATCCCACAACCAATAAAATGATGATGATGATGATGATGATGATGATGATGATGATGATGATGATAAAAAGGAGGAGGTGGGAGCCGGGAGTTTGGCCTAGTGGTAGAGTGCTTGCCTAGCATGCACTAGGACCCGGGTTCGATTCCTTGGTACCACATGCATAGAAAAAAGCTGGAAGTGGTGCTGAGGCTCAAGTGTTAGAGCTCTAACCTTGAGAAAATCCAAGACAGGGCTCAGGCCCTGAGCTCAAGCCCAGGACTGGCAAAAAAAAGGGGGGGGAGAGGTGGAGAAGGAGGAGAAGGAGGAGGAGATGATGATGATGATGATGATGATGACATATGAATGCCAATAATCCTTAGGGACACCAATCTTACTCTTTTCCTAAGATACATGTGCAGAGATAGTGATCACCTCCTAATCCTTCTTTGCATAGCAGGGATGTCCTCACTGAGTAGAACACTAGCACTGTCCTCAGAGGAACTGTCAGCATTTGAACCAACTGGGAGATACTCTGATAGCTTTGAGAGTGAGGGCCACCAGGCTTCTTTTTTTTTTTTGCCAGTCCTGGGCTTGAGCTCAGGGCCTGAGCACTGTCCTTGGACTTTCTCAAGGCTAGAGCTCTACCACTTGAGCCTCAGCACCACTTCCGGCTTTTTTCTATGTATGTGGTACCAAGGAATCGAACCCAGGTCTTCGTGCATGCTAGGCAAGCACTTTAACCACTAGGCCAAACTCCTGGCCCCGCCACCAGGCTTCTTAAGAGTTGGTTACTTTTTGCTAGACTTTCCTATTTTGTCAGATTTACTCCTTTTCTGAGCCAATAACAGATTCCCCCAGATAGATGTCAAGATGCAGGCCAGGTTCCTCAAGACAGTCTGAGTACTCTGAAAGTTTTCTCTGTTACATTTCCAGCTAGATTGTGTGAACATTTGTTATATGGCACCTACTCTGTAGGTTCCCAAGAAATAAGCTAAGTAGTGATCTCTTATACTTATTCCTAAAATAAGTAAAATCTCCTAGAAAGATACATATGTGTATATATGTACATATATGTATTTGTGTGTGCATGTACATACATGTGCATGTGGTTTTTACTTGCTTTGATTTGACAGGGAAGGCTGAGTTGGCTGGTATGATAATGAAAATACATGCTAGCTTATCATTTCTGTAATTTCAAGTCCCTGTTAAAAATCCTGAGCAGTCTACTTTCCCAGTCCTTTGTGATTTCTCTTTTTCATTCTCTTTGGAAACCATAGTTTTCTAAATTTCAAAACTTAGTTTTTAACAGCATGTTGTTGCTGTGGTCATAAGCCCAACAAATTTGGGGGTTTTTTGTTTATTTGTTTGTTTTGATTTGTTTTTGCCTTCCTAAGGCAAGAAAGAAGGAAGGAAAGATAAGTCAGGCTTTGGGTTCTGGAGAAAAAAGCTTTGCTGGTCTTGCAAAAACACATAATTGGTTCAGCCACCAAGAAAGGGAAGTCTGTCTGGATGAGCAGTCAGCTTTGAGAGTACAATGAAGGACCACTGGGCGGGATGTGGAAACCTGTATCCACACTGCCTGACAATATTGTCCATCTTCTAGGGTCTGAGCTTCACGAGCTGCAGAAGATGCTGGACAGCCTCCAGAGCCCCCGGGATCCAGCCCAGGTGGCACAGGCCCTCGGGCTCCGCAGGGATGTTATGCTGCTCCAGCTGGATTCAGCAGTGAGGCATCTTGTCCGGTGAGGGTCCCGGGAGCCAGTCCTGCCTAGCACATTCTGCTGAGCCAGTGTTTGCTCAGTGACTGGCTAGGGCGGCCACTCCTGGCAAGATTAGATAATAAGTTTAAAATAGCCAGAAGCACAGTCAGTTCTAGAACACCAGCTACCCAATGTGTCCTGCAGCAAGGCTGTCTGAGTGGCATCTGTTCCAGTATGCCGGGTTTTAGTCCATGTGGTTTCAAAAGTTTGTATCATGGTTACCTGCTTCCTATGTTCAGGTTGTTTTATTGAGAGCAAAAATTATATATGTCTAAAGATTAGAGTCCCTAAGACTTTTTTGGTCAGTCTCAGGGTCTGGGCACTGTCTGTGGGCTTTCTTATGCTAGGCAAGCACTCTACCACTAGGCCACATTCCTGGCCCCCAACTTTATTTTTAAAGGGGATAGAATTTTCACTCCATTTCTGCAATGGTTAGAATTGGCTACTGGAGTTAAATTTATACATTCCTTTAACCTCAAAAGAACCATCAGATTAAATACTCCACATGCAAAAAGAATGCCTCATTTGGCTAGTTAAAGATACTTCTGATAGGATTTGGATTGAGTTTGAATTAAGATTCACAGTGTTTCTGGAATTTTTTTAGCCCTACTGAGGTTTTGAATTCTAGGCTTCATGTTTTTTAGGCAAATGGTCTACTAATGAGCCATACCTCTAGCCCCCAAAATAAATGTCATATGGGAGAAGACCTGGACCTGGACTAAGTAGGTCTGCCTTTTTTCTCTACCACTTGAGTCACATTTCCAGTCAGCATTTTAACTGCCCAGACAGGCTTTATACTTTGAACCTTCAGGTCTCAGCTCAGATTCCAGGCATGAGTCACCAGGCAGTTAGCACTGCTTATTCTTAAATTGTCAAAATCCATCCACTTCTTTTGGTTAATTCATAGTACTCATATTTGGTCAACAAGGGCCCCAGGGCATGGCACCTTGATTATGTTCTACCCTTAACATTGGGTGTGGCTCAAGAATGAAAACATGGGGGCTGGGAGTTTGGCCTAATGGTAGAGTGCTTGCCTAGCATTCACCAAGACCAGGGTTCGAGTCCTCAGTACCACATACACAGAAAAAGCTGCAAGTGGTGCTGTGTCTCAAGTGGTAGAGCTCTAGCCTTGAGAACGTTTAATGACAGTGCTCAGGCCCTCAGTTCAAGCCAGGACTGGCAAAAAAAAAAAAAAAAAAAGAAAGAAAGAAAGAAAGAAAGAAAGAAAGAAAGAAAGAAAGAGAAAAAAGAAAATATGGGGATTGTACTGAATGAGCTGAAGGTTTTCTTCTCTGCATTTTCTTTATTTTGCCAAGGGACTCTTTGATTGTAAATTCAGTAGGACAAAAATATAATAATAATAATGTTAATTCATTTTCTTTTTGTTGCTAAATAACTTCCTGGGTTAATGAGGCAGATGGGATATAAAGGTTCTGATTGGCTAGATGGTCGTTCAATGGGAGGCCTCTGGGCTCTGAAAGCCCAAGGTCAGAATTTGTAAGGAACTTAGCCATGGTAAGGATTTGGATTGCAGCCATGCAGGATGAACTGTGCAAGGAAGCTGCGCTGTTCCTCTCGAATGCTTTTCCAGGCTTACTTGTCTGAGTACACTCTGCAGGAACAGAGAGCACCCTGCCGCATATCTGCTTTCCACATGCGCCCAGTGTCTCATTCCTGTGAGCTCTTCCTTTATTGCATTTCCCTGGCATTTTATCTTCAGAGTGCTTCAGGTTGTATTTGATGGGAATGGTACAGCTAGTAAGTGGTAAGCCAGAATTAGAACCTAGGCTTGTTCCGCTCCAAAGCCCGAGTACTGGCAGATTCTGAGCAGCTCAGTGGCTGGAGAAGGAAACTCTGAGAGAAAGCAGAAGGAAAAAAAAAGCTGAAAGATAAATGTCATCCCTTTTGATCATTTTATGAACCACTGAACCTGCAAACAAAGGAAAGTCTTATATAATCAAAAGACACAGGAAGCTTAAGGAGCTTTTCAGAGCTCTCGGTAGGACTGCAAATCGGTGTTTACCCTAAGGAACATTTCGTTATGTACACTGAAGACTTTTCCAAAGTTTAAAAAGAACTGAGCCAGGCACCAGTTGCTCACGCCTGAAATCTTAGCTGCACAGGAGGCTGAAATGTAAGGCTCACAATTCAAAGCTAGGGCAAGAAAGTCCATAGACTCTTATCTTTAAATAATCACCAAAAAGCCAGGAATGGAGCGATGGCTTAAATGGTAGAGTGCAGGGACAACACCCAGGCCCTGAGTTCAAGCCTCAGTACTGGCACCAAAAAGAAAAATGGAGACGAAAGGACTGAAAAGTGTTGGCTGGAATGAGAGACATTTTTTTCCATAGCCTGCCGGGAGAAGCACTGGAAGCTGGCAGCTCCAGGATGACAGGACAGCAGCCTTGCAGTCACCAAAGGCCTTCTCCTGCTCTGCTGTAGCATACATCACGTCATAAGATCTGTCATAAGACCATAAGCACAGAACATTTCCTAAAGGGCAGGTTAGCCTGCTCTCTGCCTGCTAGCACAAGACCTAATAGGCAAATGGCTGACTCATGGAGTATTTGGGCCATGAGTCCCTTGTGCCCTCTGTGGGACACCCTCCCTCAACTTAAACAAATGTCTCAGCTTTTCTGTGGCATCCATTACAGCTCTCATCTTTCTTGCTAAACTCTTATTTCCTTTTGGAAAGCTAATTTCTTATGCACATCTCCTCCTCATTTACTTATGGTATAAATTTCCTGCTCTAGTCTTCAGAGTTTACAGTTCTTTTTGTGTGTGGGAGCTGGGGGAGGGGGCGACATGGGGCTTGAACTCTGGGCCTGAGCACTATCCCTGAGCTCTTCAGCTCAAGGCTACCATCCTACCCCTGGAGCCACAGCCCCATTTCCCATTTTATAGAGGTTCATTGGAGATAAGAGTCTCACAGTCTTTTGTGCCCAGGCTGGCTTTGAACCTTGATCCTCAGATCTCAGCCTCCTGATTAGCTAGGATTACAGGCATGAGCTACCATGCCCTGCTAGGGTTTACAGTTCTTGATATGCAAAGGCAAATTTTGTTTAAAAGCAAACCAAACTATTCTTTCTCTGACCCCTGGCTCTTATTTCATTTCAAATTTTGTGTTACATGTCAAGAACTATTGCCCTGGCTGTGGGATTTAAAATAGTTCAACTAGTGCTAGTCTAAAGAAGGTAAATATGACCCCAAGAACATTTATACACATATAAAAGCATCATGACAAAGCTGGAGACAGCAGCTCATGCCTGTAATTCTAGCTTCTTTGGATGAAAGGATGGTAGTTAAAAGTCAGCCCCTTTTCCACCCATACTTGAAAGGAGTAGCTGTCATTCAGGCAACATGACAGGTTGAGATCTGGAAGCTCATAGATCCAGGACATCCCAGACAGAAATACTCCAGACTCCTCTCAACAGAAAGAAGCTGACCCTGTTGGCTACACCTGCCCTCCTAGCTATGAGGATATGGATTGTGGTGCAGGGCTATACCCAGGAAGGAAGGAAGAACCTATCTCAAAATAACCAGTGCAAAAATGGTCTTGGGAGTGTAGCTCAGCAGTAGAGCTCCTGCCTAGCAAGTGCAAATCTCTGAGTTCAAACCCCAGTACCTCCAGAAACAAGAAAGTATCATGATGAAACCCCTTCATCTATACAATTTAATATCCACCAATATTTTTTTAATCCATAAACAAAGCAGTGCTAGTCCAGAGTGTGTGGACTTTTCCTTAAGTGTCATGAGCTGTGAGCGTGTGAGGGTGACGTGGCTGAGGAAGAAACTTCTTGTCCAAATGTGATTTGGCTACAATTGCTTTGAAGACAGTTTCAAGTTTTCGAAGGTGCAGTAACTGCTTTAAATGCAATGCCACCTGTGTTTTGGTTAAGAACATTTTTAGCTGCTGGAAACATCCCCGCCTACCAGTCCGTCACAGATGGCATGTGCCACGGGTTACCACCACTGAGCAACTCCCTTATGAAGAGCATTTTTGCTTCACAGCTCAGCCTGCCTCCACCACTGGACCCCCAGAGCCTCCAGGTGAGTTTTAAAGGTGCTTTCTACCTATGAAAGGCAGGTGGCATGTAGGGAAAGTTGAACCGTGCTTCCATTTGGTTTAAATATTGCAAATGTCTCAAGGCTGTAACAGAATTTTCACTGCCCCCCAACTTTCAGTCACACAGCCTCCCAAGATTACCTGTTCTTCCCAGCCAGCTCTTTTCTGCAAATGCTCTAATCTGGTTGGAGCAAAGCAAATATTTTAATCCCTTCCATTAAATAAATAGTGGTCACAATTACAATACACAGATTAGGTCGGTGGTTACTATATAGTTTATCAAATGCTATCCTGGCAGCAGTTACTGCCTGGCAGGACCATTATGCACCTTTGAAAGGGGTCAAGGTTCAGGAAAGGGAAACATTAGACTTGTGGGGAATCAGGACAGCAACAGATTACAAACCTATCTGTCTAACTGGTCATGACCGTAAACGTTCATTAGCTCTCACAGTTTCTGAGGACCAGACAGCTGGAAGTGGCTTGTGTGGGTAGTTCTGGCTGTGAATTTCTCATAAGAGGCTGCGATTGAGGAGTTGGCTTGGGCCATGATCATCCTAGAGCAGGACTGGAAGAGAATTTGCTTCCACACTTCCTCACACAGTTATCGGTGGGTGTCAGAAGATTCGCTTCCTAGGTCATCCAGGTAGACTTCTCTACAAAGCCTGCTCACAGCATGGCGGAGTACTTCTCCCATGAACAACGCATTCCCTGCACTCCCTAGGCAACGTCCTATCCCTTCCGCCTTACTCGATTCCCTGGAAGTCAGTCTCCAAGGCCAGCCTCGCTCAAGGGAAGAACAAGGAAACCCTGTCTCTAGATGGAAAGAGAACCAAAGAATTTGTGGGGCTATCTTTCAAATCACTTTGCAAACTAAAGATGTTGGCTCTAAAAGGTCCCACATAATGTTTTGTTATCATCAATTCTTAAGTAACTGATGCTCTATCCACGGCAAGCAAAGTCCCACATTTCCACGCTGTGCAATAATGACTCTCTGCCCACTCTTGAGTGTTCATTTAGATCCAGAAGACAAGAGTTGGGACAGGGACCATTTGGCCTGCTCCTGCTCCTTCTGCCTTTGGGTCTCCCCTGGGATGAGTTGTATACAGGCATCCCTGTCCTTGCTATCAAAATCAGTTCCATCTTTAGAAATTGACTGAAGCCATAATCTGGCCTAGACATATGAAATGGGGTGGAACCAGCAGGCCTTCTAGATGCAGAGTCGCCCCTGGGGTCACAGATATGGAAGGGTTCTTTGTTTTGTTCATGGAGAAGACAGGGACCCACTGATCCTGAGTTGATTCCTAGAATTCAATTGCCAATTTTGTTAAGGTTCCTAATAACAAGAGCATTCAAGTAGGTTTCTTCTTGTTAATAATGAATATGTCCTGTTGTTATTATATAGTTCTGAAATACTAATACCAGGACTAGTTACCCTGACATTATGACTATTCTCTACATCATTGGAGATACACTATCAGAAGTGCTTTTACATAACAAAGAAATTGGGATATGGACACTGAAATCCTGCTTATAGGTAGA